>NC_050073.1:101880870-102513563 GCF_009764565.3 Dermochelys coriacea
AGAATACAGGCAGCAGCAGCATAAGCTTTCCCATGCTGCTCCGTACTAGTGTGCCTTTGACTTTTACAGGAGAAAAGGTATTTCTGTCTTTATGTTCATTCTTCTCTGCCAAGTCTTAGAACCAGAGTGCCACTTAGTGTCAATTGTGATATAGAATCTAATGCATCTGGCATGAAAACAACCACACTGATTTCTTAGAGGTCATCAAAATATCGGATGGTAAAATCTTGTGGTCACTCTCAATCTGGGCTGATTGATCCAGCAACTCAGATCTGAATGGCTCTAAATCCCATTTTCAGTACATGGTGCCACCCAGTCACTTGGAGAAAAATGTTTAAAACATAAAAATAAAACAATTGAGGGAAAGGGAGTGAGTTCAGATGCCTCCTTTTTTCCTGTTCACCTGTCCTCAAATTTTCTCCCTTCCTTACCAACATTGTGGGTGGACGTTATCAACATAAAAATGCTTATTTGTCATGTCCTAACTTTAATGAGCATCGTTTGGTATTACTGGCAGACCCTTCTGTGCTAGTCTTTGCCAAATGTGCTACCTTTTCACAATTCTAGACCTCACACCACTTGACCAGGAGTGCTGTGAAAATGCACAGATGGCTACGTCAGTGAAATCCTGAATAGATTCATTGTCAAAGTGCGACAGTCGGTTTATTCTCCTGGTGTGTTCTTTGGCGCTCAACACGTAGATGGGATAGAAAGAGCAGAAAATTAAAAGTTTTTTTCTTCCAGATGCCTTGCATTCCTGTGTAGCTTTGCAAATCATTATCCATGTAATGTCATGGAGAATGAACAGAACTGGGCCCTCTTTGAAAACTTCTTTTACAATTGTGCTTTAGGCTTTCCACGTGGCCCTCATCTTTACGCAAGCATCCCTGAACGTGCAGAGAGGATTTAGAATAGAATACACTTTGTTTTGATATTATCTTCTTTACTCAGCATGACGAGGTATGATATATTCTTAACAAAATTTGAAATGCAAGTATTTTTCAAATGTTGTGAATACATATTTAGTCCCATTTCCATAAGATTTGCCCAGTGATATCTGTTCCCTGGAATATGGATCAGCCATAAAAAGAGAATTTAGTGATCTGCCAGCAAAAGGTAATATGCTAAAGAAGCTGCCTTTGAGGGCCCCAAGTCAACAAACCATTTCTGTTCAGCAAACCAAAAGGAATGGGGGTGAGGAGAACATGGGAAATGGAAGAAAGGCAGTGGCCAAATTCTGCCATTTGAAAGTTGGAACTTTCAGCCGTGTGTATATGTGTGTGCGCAAGTGTGTGTGTGCGTGTGCACACGCATGTGTGTGTTTGTGTGTGTGGAGAGGGAGAGATCTGTCCCTCTCTTTCTCTCTATTATGTTATATACTCAGTGTAATAATACATCAGTGCATGCTCTCTGGAATGATAAGAACTGGATGTGCCTTTCATGATAAAATGGCACTGATTACTGTCTGCCTTATTGGGTATACAATATAGAATGGTTTGAATTGATTTGGAATACATTTGCCATTTCTGAATGCCAGCTCATTATTTCCAGCAGTGTTGGATTAGGAAACTGCATCTAGGTTATGAAATTTGAATTCAATGCTAGAGGAGAGGCTATGGATTTATCGAGGTCTCCTGTGAAATGAAATCAGTCCTGTCATACTGCTTAACCTGTGTTATTTAAGAAACGTAATAAAATAAAAACAATGCAAAATTATATAAATAAAGTATTATTAATATATTAAGAAACTATATTTAGTGAATAAATAGCAATCCTGCTTTGTCCGGCCAGACAAATTGATTTAATTAAATATTTCTTCCCTCTCTAATTTCCATTTTAATAGTGATACCGTTCTGCATATTGCTCTTGCACAACAAATGTCACATGAAGGAACCACACTTAAAGCCTAAGTAACCATATTTACTAAACATATATAGCATGCGAGGCCTAGCTACATATATACACTGCTGCTCTCTCAGAGGTCTGGTGGCTTCTAAAACAGAAGATGGTTGGGGCCAGTGGGAAACTCACACACTATTTAAAAGGATATTACACAATTCCTATACACTACAGATGCTTGCCATTTTTAGGCCCTGATTTAACTTCAGTTATGTGCTTAAGTCCCATTGACTTCAAGCCACTTTCCAGAGGAAGGTAAGTATCATTTACAGACAGGGCACCTGAGGCAGAAAGGTGATGTGACTCACTTAAAATGTCAAGGAGTAAATTAGTAACATAATCAGGCCTGCCTGACTCCCAGTTTGGTGCTCTGCCCAGTAGAACACACTGCCTCTCCTGTAGGTCAAGTTGAGATTAGTCCTACATTGGGGCAGGAAGGTTTCTCCTACTTCTTATGTCATGCACAGCTGGACTGGCGTGGTGATGTGCACATGTGTCCTATTCCACTGTTCACCTCTCTCCCCATGCATGAGGAATTTATACTACTGCATATGCCCGCCCCGGCCCCATCCAGCATAACCAGTATTTCAAAGTCAACTTCTGTCTGTCTGATTCTCTTTGAACTTGATGAAGTCTAATCTCCTTCCCCATCTTAAGCAAGTCTTGCCCTTCCACACTGCACTCACCACAATCAAACTCATACACAATCAATTATTAGGCCCCCTTTCATTCGATGTGACCTCAGTAAGTATCATCGCTGTACTGTGAAAGCAAAAGCAATCTTTTCAGGCCCAATCTTGCAACCTCTCTGAGGGCAAATCTTTCAGTAAAGCCAGGGCAGGCTGGCAGGATCAGGCTCTACATTTACACATCCCAGGAACTAGGTGAAATCTCAGTGATTGTTGATTTGCTCAGAGGCAACAAATGCAGGGTTGGGGGAGGAGAACCCTCTTTTAGTTTATGTAGGGTACTTATTGAGGGTTATCCTGTGTTCAGCTCAGTTATGGTAGCTGCAAGTTCCTTACCTTCTCTCAAAGAAGTTACAAGATGGTGACAAAAGAGATAATACTCCAGCGGTCTGTCATATTTAGACCTTGTTGTTCCATATCAGCCAGCATGCACCTATCTTTGGCACAGAAAGTTCTAAAAATACAGGAGTAAATGGATTTAGTATTCACTCAGTAGAATGAAAATATTTTCTAATTATTTTTAAAGTAGACCATTAAAAAACTAAATCACAAGTAAAAATGTAATATCCCTGCTAGTTGCTAAGACAATATTGACAACATGCTGAATAATTGAATTTCTTCTACTTCCTATACTAATTTAGTAGGAGATCCAAGCATTTAATGCCTGATCCTTAGCTGATTTAAGTTGGCAAAGCTCTATTGATTAAATTTATACCAGCTGAGGATCTGGCCCTTAAAGTAAAGATTTTATTCTTAGATTCAGTGGGCATGTTATCTCAGGCTTACCAAATCTACTAAAATGAAAAAATATTCAGCACAAGGCCAAAAAATATTTACTGTAAAAAGGCTGAGAGGATTCATAGTTGTGTGACTATAAAATCAAATTAAAGATTTCCTTTGTTTGTTTTTTGAAAACAGTGGTGGGGGAAAAAACATTTGAAACAATTAATGCTTTCTCCCTTGTAACCAAAAAACAAATACTTAGCCTCACACCTTCCAACTCAGCCTCCCCAAAAACATGGTCACAAGACCAATTTTATAACAGCTCATTTAGTCACTAGATATTTTTTAAATTCAAACAAAATTGTTGATAGTTCACATTCTTTTCTAAATAACGCAGTAAGTCCCAATTCAGCGAAGCTTAAAGTTAAACATGTGTTTATATACTTTGTTGAATCGATGCCTGGTATAGGGGGGTCACAGTTAAACAAAATAAAAGAATATAGCAGAGATCGTAAAACTTCACCTCCTCAGGAAGCAACCAAAGGGTCTGATCCTAGGAGGTGGTGAGCACCTGCAACTCCCATTAAAGTCAATGGGACTTGAGTATACCCAGCACCTCAAGATCAGGACCATTGTCTACAATATTTGTTTTCTACACATTGACAAACTTCATTTAGAATAAGATCTTTCTGAGCTCACCTGAACAAGTTCCTTGCCACAGGGTCATCAGCCTAGGAGGTTTGTGTTACATGAAAATCCCACCCAGTTTGCAGGACTTCACTCACACCACCTCCGATAGAATGGACAGATTCATGAAATGAATAGATGCCGACTAATTACTCCTGCCAAAGATCAGGTTAAAAGGGCCACCTAGTCCACCCCGCTACATTAGATTGAGTTAATTATCCCTGACCTATTCCTGATAGATGGGCATCTGACTATTTCCAGTGAAGGTGATTGTCCATTCTCCCTTGTCTGCTGGCTCGATGCTATAGTATAGTGGCTAGTGCCTTAAAGTATTATCATAAATCATTAAAAATAAATTAAGAGAATACATGGGATACAATATATTTGCCTTTATAATTGTTTGTTTGTGTACTCAGTAAGCCACAATAGGTCACCCAGTTATTAGTGTGAATTAGGAGATATGTGACACAATTAACTATTCCTTTCCCATCCATAACTCCAGCTAGTGTCAAATTAATTCAGCCCATATCTTTTAGGGTTGTTAAATGCATTCCCCATTACAGATGTTAAAAGCATAATCCTGTGTAGGATTCTGTTTGCCTGTTCCTGAGCCTTCCCTTTAATAACATTTTGAATTCTACCTCTACTCTTGCAAATAGGGCACCTCCCAGAAGGCATCAGGAGTGACTAAGTGGAACAATCCTTCAACTGACAAAATCAAGGTTCTTGAATATTTTTCAATTTAAATTTCTCTTGCAGTTTTCTAAATGACAGTAAACCAGACTTTTTGTACAAGGCTCATATCACTGTAATCAACCCTCCTAGTAATACAGTTCCCCATCCTTTCTTAAATTTGATATTGCCTGGGAGCATTTACTTAAAAACACATCTTAAATTATTCCCTTAGGAACAAATTTTACTCTGTTACAATGCACAAATACAGTGTAACTCCATAAAACCTATTAGAATGACTCCAGATTTACACCATGGTAACCTTTTGTTAATTTTCCAAACTCTCCAGACAGCCAGGTTGATGGGCACAACTGCTGTGCAAAGAGATGGGCCAAAGCATTAGTAATGGCATATGTGTATTTCTATATCGCAAACCTGTCTACCAATCCCAATGTGATGCAGTGTGTCTGTTCTTATTATCAGAAAACCTCAGAGGTGATAGGAAGTCACCTCATATTGTTGCCATTTAGGGGCTAGGCTGTACCAGCCCTAATGTCATTGTGCAGGGGAATAAGTCTCCTCAAACCTTTCACTGCCCCTATAAGCCACCATGTTAGGGATCAAACACGGAAGCTGTTTACCTGATGCTACACTAAAGGTACATCTACACTGCATGCTGCATACAGTAATGTGTAGAGTATAGACACAACACCCTTCTCCCCCTAGTATGGGTATTAATAGCAGTGTAGACAGTGAGGCTCTGATTAGGTGCAAAAAGCCATGCCAGACCCTTAGGGTATGTACTCAAGTACATACTCTGTGTGGCTTTCTACACACCAAAGAAGTGCCCGTCTCCACACTGCTGTTTTTAGCAGTGTAGTATCCTGCAGCTGTCTCCCAGCTGCCAGAGTCTTTCCCCTCACAGGGCATGTAGGAAAGATATCAGGAGGGCCAAATCGCACCTGGAGCTGCAGCTAGCAAGAGATGTCAAGAGTAACAAGAAGGGTTTCTTCAGGTATGTTGGCAACAAGAAGAAAGCCAAGGAAAGTGTGGGCCCCTTACTGAATGAGGGAGGCAAGCTAGTGACAGAGGATGTGGAAAAAGCTAATGTACTCAATGCTTTTTTTGCCTCTGTTTTCACTAACAAGGTCAGCTCCCAGACTGCTGTGCTGGGCAACACAAAATGGGGAAGAGATGGCCAGCCCTCTGTAGAGATAGAGGTGGTTAGGGACTATTTAGAAAAGCTGGACGTGCACAAGTTCATGGGGCCGGACGAATTGCATCCGAGAGTGCTGAAGGAATTGGCGGCTGTGATTGCAGAGCCCTTGGCCATTATCTTTGAAAACTCGTGGCGAACGGGGGAAGTCCCGGATGACTGGAAAAAGGCTAATGTAGTGCCCATCTTTAAAAAAGGGAAGAAGGAGGATCCTGGGAACTACAGGCCGGTCAGCCTCACCTCAGTCCCTGGAAAAATCATGGAGCAGGTCCTCAAAGAATCAATCCTGAAGCACTTAGAGGAGAGGAAAGTGATCAGGAACAGTCAGCATGGATTCACCAAGGGAAGGTCATGCCTGACTAATCTAATCGCCTTTTATGATGAGATTACTGGTTCTGTGGATGAAGGGAAAGCAGTGGATGTATTGTTTCTTGACTTTAGCAAAGCTTTTGACACGGTCTCCCACAGCATTCTTGTCAGCAAGTTAAGGAAGTATGGGCTGGATGAATGCACTATAAGGTGGGTAGAAAGCTGGCTAGATTGTCGGGCTCAACGGGTAGTGATCAATGGCTCCATGTCTAGTTGGCAGCCGGTGTCAAGTGGAGTGCCCCAGGGGTCGGTCCTGGGGCCCGTTTTGTTCAATATCTTCATAAATGATCTGGAGGATGGTGTGGATTGCACTCTCAGCAAATTTGCGGATGATACTAAACTGGGAGGAGTGGTAGATACGCTGGAGGGGAGGGATAGGATACAGAAGGACCTAGACAAATTGGAGGATTGGGCCAAAAGAAATCTAATGAGGTTCAATAAGGATAAATGCAGGGTCCTGCACTTAGGATGGAAGAATCCAATGCACCGCTACAGACTAGGGACCGAATGGCTCGGCAGCAGTTCTGCGGAAAAGGACCTAGGGGTGACAGTGGACGAGAAGCTGGATATGAGTCAGCAGTGTGCCCTTGTTGCCAAGAAGGCCAATGGCATTTTGGGTTGTATAAGTAGGGGCATAGCGAGCAGATCGAGGGACGTGATCGTTCCCCTCTATTCGACACTGGTGAGGCCTCATCTGGAGTACTGTGTCCAGTTTTGGGCCCCACACTACAGGAAGGATGTGGATAAATTGGAAAGAGTACAACGAAGGGCAACGAAAATGATTAGGGGTCTAGAGCACATGACTTATGAGGAGAGGCTGAGGGAGCTGGGATTGTTTAGTCTGCAGAAGAGAAGAATGAGGGGGGATTTGATAGCTGCTTTCAACTACCTGAAAGGGGGTTTCAAAGAGGATGGCTCTAGACTGTTCTCAATGGTAGCAGATGACAGAACGAGGAGTAATGGTCTCAAGTTGCAATGGGGGAGGTTTAGATTGGATATTAGGAAAAACTTTTTCACTAAGAGGGTGGTGAAACACTGGAATGCGTTACCTAGGGAGGTGGTAGAATCTCCTTCCTTAGAGGTTTTTAAGGTCAGGCTTGACAAAGCCCTAGCTGGGATGATTTAACTGGGACTTGGTCCTGCTTTGAGCAGGGGGTTGGACTAGATGACCTTCTGGGGTCCCTTCCAACCCTGATATTCTATGATTCTATGATTCTATGACCTTCAGGAGCAGTGAAGGGCTCCAGCAGCAGGAAAAGGGTCTGGCAGATCCCCACTGCCAGGCCTTTCCCTGCTTGCTCCCCACTGCCAGAGCTTTTCCCTGACAAACAAAGCTACATACTACAATGTGGATTCAGCCTGCTTTTCACTGTGGCATGTAGCTACACATGCCCTGCACATGATCGCCACAAGAGGTCTGCAGTGGAGACATAGGCTTAAAGTGTGTACCCTACATAGTTCTCTACACACCCAAGCAATGCCTCCCCGACCGGGTACAGCTGTTTTAGCAGTGTAGTGTCCCACTGCCAGAGCCCTTCCCCACCACAGGGAGCTGCCAGAGCCTTTTCCTGCTCTAGGGATAGACTCCGGCAGTGAGGAAAGGTCCGTCAGATCCCTGCAACAGGGACAGGCTCTGATAGGTGGAGGCTCCAGCAGCTGCTGACCTGCCAGAATTTTTCTTGTTGCCTCCCCTCTGCAAAAGCCTTTCACTGCCATCTCTTGCTACACACCACAGTGTGGGCGCAGCCTGCTTTTTGCTGCAGCATATAGCTACACATGCCCTACATGCTGCCACCACTGGTGTGCAGTGTAGACTTACCTTAAGGAGCAAGCAGGCAGTCAGGGATGGATGGTTGGTGGAGCTTTAGCGCTGCCTCCCCACCCTTCTCCCCCCCACATAGCAGCCAACAAAGCTGCAGTGAAATAAGTGCCCCCTCTTTCCAAGAGCAATAGGGGAGTACCAGAGGAATTGTGTCTCACTGATGCACCAGGCTCCTCAGGCTGCCCCTGGACTTTCCCAGCTCCATGCCACCCCTAACTGCAAGCTAAGTGCTTTAAAACAAATTAGCCTTAGGCTTTTAGTGGGAGCAGGAACAGATAGTACATGCACAGAGCTAGTTACCCGTTCCAAAGAAAAAAGAGTCCAGTGAGACATGTTATAATTGTCACATGCATAAAACATACATCAGGGTTTGTAAAATATTCAGAGATCATGAGGAGGTATTCTGAACATTCACATTGCTGCTAATCACCAGCTTCGGTCACACACACTTTGCCTTCAGCACTCAATTATTTTATTTTCTTTGGCATTACTGTTTTTCAGCTGAATGTAGTGTCCTCTCACAGCTCTGCACCTGAATAATCAGTAAATATGATGAATCATTTGTACACAGATGTTTTAAAACTAGAAGTTTAATAAAGAAAGTAATCAGCACTCAGCTGGTAGCATACCCAGTCATGAATGCTGGATGATATATGATGAATTGGAAAATTGAAATTATTAAACAGAAGAACTAATGATCATCCTTTTTATTTTTTCCTCATGGATGTAATAGACCCAAATGTCAGACTGCAACACACCAAACTTTGAATTCTGAACATTTCATGCAAACATCTGTTTGCAATGACACATGACACCTTCTGGGGACAGCCACCTGTGTGTGTGCCTTTTTGCAGGCATGAAAAGAAAGGCTACAGCACTACATATTTCTCCTTAAAAATTCTCTCCTCATTAAATGATGGATCATTTTAGAAACTGCTATTAGAACTTGTTGGGAATTTTCCATCTGAATGATTTTTCAATGGAAAAAAGAATTTTGACAATAGTGAAATTTTCTGTAGAAATTTTTTTGGTTTTTGTCAATTTTTATCAATTTTCTGTTGGGAAAACTAAATGAAATATTTCAGTTGGGGTCGGTTTGATTTGAATCAAATATTTCAGTTTGTGGAACTGATCTGAAATGCTTCTTTTCCCGTCAGTTCAACACTAAACTACATCTCCCTATAATGCTGATTGCCTTATGGGTGTTGTTAATGCAGATGTCTGATGCCCCCTTTTTTTCCTATGAACCAGACCTCTTGTCTGGACTACACTTCCTGTGATGCAACATGGTCTCTCTTCTGACTGAACCACTTTGTGCATCATGAGAGGTGTAGTCCTACCAGGGAGCCCAGCCCTCAGGAGAGGATGGGGGCATCAGGCACCTGCATAACTTCCATGTGGCACTGTGGCACCATAGGGAGATGCAGTTTAATGTTGAACAGACTTGAAATGAAATGTTTTAATTTAGGAATATTAAATATTTCATTTCATTTTGATAGAAAATGTCAAAACAAAATGTTTTGCCATTTCAGGTTTGAAATTTTCCAGAACTTTTTGTTCTGCTAAAAATGTTAATATTTCAACCTTTTGTCCTGATTCAAGATGAAAATAAATATTGAAATATTAGAATTTCCCTGGATGGAAATAGGATTGCCAGGTATCTGGTTTTCGCCTGGTCAAAAACGGAACCTGGCAGCTTCTGGTCAGCTCACCAGACGTTAAAAGTCCAGGTGGCTGCAGTAAACGGCCTCCACAACCTGGGGGGCAGGAAGAGCAGGAGCTGCGGCTGGAGCCACATGGAGGAGCTGCTCTCTGCTTAGCTGCTGACACCTGACAGAGAGCAGTGGCTGGCTTTTGGACCAGGCTCCAAGAGGTAGGTGCTGCTGCTAAGGTTGCCAACCCTCCTGGTTTCATCAGGAGTCTCCCAGAATCAGGCTCTATCTCCCGGAGGCTACTGAAGCCAAAATGGGAGATTTTAGGCCGTTAAAAGTCTGGCGGCGCAGTGGGGCTAAGGCAGGCTCCCTGCCTGCCCTGGCTCCGTGCTGCTTCCAAAAGTCGCTGGCACATCCCTGCAGCCCCTGGGGATGGGACAGGCGGTCTCCGCATGCTGCCCCTGCCCCAAGTGCCAACTCCACAGCTCCCATTGGCCGGGAACTGTGGGGCAGGCCCCCCCCCACTTCTGTCTCGCCATGCCCTGGTCCCTTGCTACAGGGACCAACCCCTCCCCACTCCAGCCCCTTGCTCTGAGGACCGACCCCTGCTGTACCCTGATTGCCCTGGCCCTGGCCCCTCGCTCTGGGGACTGACCCCCCCCCCTCCGCCCAGCTGTGCCCCAGTTGCCCCTAGTTCTCCTACACAACACTCAGCAAAGGTTTAACAACAGATACCATGTTGTAAGAGTCAATGTAGTACAGAAAAATGAATATTATCCTGAGAAACACCTTGCAATTACAACCTCTCCATCACTTGAAAATACAGAACTGTGTATTCTAAGGAATGACTGGTATGTAAATATAACCATTTTCTGTGATGGGGATGTGGTGTTGGATTATGAACTAAATTCTCTACCTACTCTCTTCTGGGTGGGCTTTTTTATTGTCTTAAATGTTAAACCAAATTCAGAATATATTCTCTTAATACAGTTGACTTAATATATTAACATGTTAGTGCCTTGTTTTGTTAATCTTGAGAATAGCTCTTATCCAATGTAAATTATATTATCTTATAGTTTTCACATAATTTTGTCATGGCTTAATAATACTCTACCAAACATGAAAAATGGTGAATCTGTAAGCATGCAAGTTTGATGTACTAGTTACAGCAGTTAGTGCTGTTCCCAGGGTGGTGATAATTGAACTGATGCAAATATACAGAAATGTCCCTGCAGAATTAGATGTTACACAAGCTGGTCAAAATACCTATGTTAACTATGGCTCCACTGAAGACAGAAAAATAGCTTATGACAAATTATAGAGGATAATATATAATATAACATAATATTAATTAATTAATTAATATAATTAATTCACAAAGTCCAGATTTAAGGGGACCTGTGCAGTCAGAAGTATTTACCACACTATGTTACCAGGCTCTAATTTAATTATAAGTCAGCAAGAAGATTAATTGAAATCAGTGAAAGCTCAATACAGTTGTACATTGAAAGAGAAAGAATGGAAAGGGGAGTGTTAAAAGGGCTGTGAGTGTGCTAACTATGCTCCTTTTCTGAGCCAGAGCCCGACCGCTGTGCCCGGATTGGGCAGGTGGGCCGGCTCCACGTCAGCTCCTCCCAGTTTGGCTCTGTAGGCAGCAGGTGAGTCCTGGGAGAGAGGGGAGTGGGTGGGGTGGGGTGGAGAGTAAGCGACAGAGAGAGGAGGGGAGAGGAGTTATTGGGGGGAAGCTTGGGGGTAAGAGGCAGGTCAGGGCGGGGCATCTGGGGAAGAAGCAGGGCAGAGGATGGGGAAAGGGTGTTCAGTTTTCAGCAATGAGAAAGTTGGCAACCCTAGATGGAAGTTCTGACTTTCACACAGCAATACAGCGTATGTAGTCTCAAGATTAGGGATTTGTTTCTCTCGCATTTGCTATTACTGTTTTGAACTTTGGCCTCATTTTTACTAGGATTCGCAAAAAAGAAAAGGAGTACTTGTGGCACCTTAGAGACTAACAAATTTATTTGAGCATAAGCTTTTGTGAGCTACAGCTCACTGCATCCGATGAAGTGAGCTGTAGCTCATGAAAGCTTATGCTCAAATAAATTTGTTAGTCTCTAAGGTGCCACAAGTACTCCTTTTCTTTTTTGTGAATACAGACTAACACGGCTGCTACTCTGAAATCTTTTACTAGGAATGTATTTTTCATTATCAGTAATCTTTCAATTTCATTTTGTTCTTCTTTCCACTTAATAGAGTCTGACTCCTTGCATCCCAAATTTCTTTTGATTCTATTTGTCCAGACAATGTTGTGTCTGTAAGACCACAATAGTGAGCATTTTAGAGCTTACATGCCAAAATATTAAAAATTTTATAGGCAGACATCTATTAATTTTTTCCAAAGTGAGACTTTGCAAAGTGAGACTGTATAGCAAATTTCTCCAAAAATGACATTTGAAAAGGATGCGTGCAAAGCTCATATCTGTCGGTTTGAAACTATGGAGGATTAAAGTATAATCCATAGATATGTAGTGCTTGAGGGGTCATCTAGTCCAGCTCCCCATGCTGAGGCAGGACCAAATATACCTAGACCATCCCTGACAGGTGTTTATCTAACCTGTCCTTAAAAACCTCCAAAGACGGGGATTCCACAACCTCCCTTGGAAGCCTATTCCAATACTTAACTGTCCCTATAGTTACAAACTTTTTCCTATTATCTGACCAAAATCTCCTTTGCTGTAGATTAATCTGATTACTTCCTGTCTAACCTTCAGTGGACATGGAGAACAACTGATCGCTATTCTCTTTATAGCAGCCAATGTAAAGGCCAGTCAAGGCCCAGTGCTCTGAATGGGCATCCACATTTCTAAGTATGAATTAATATCACATTTCCAGCAAACATATCCCACTCCATACATATGTATGTCTAGACACCTTGTCCCTCCCCCATAAACCCTATCTCATGATTCCGTAACCAAGGCCCCAAATTTTACAGATGATCAAGGCCACG
Organism: Dermochelys coriacea; assembly: GCF_009764565.3. Taxonomy (NCBI): domain Eukaryota; kingdom Metazoa; phylum Chordata; order Testudines; family Dermochelyidae; genus Dermochelys; species Dermochelys coriacea. The sequence goes on from NC_050073.1 coordinate 101,893,604, forward strand.
GTTCATTTGAATCCACCTCTGACTTAGATTGTTTAATTTTCTGAATTTTAACTCAGCGAGAACTGTGGTTTGCAATAGTATTTAATTTGCAATTGAGAAACTAGCCTTGAATGAAATAAATTCTGCTGTATGCAAAACTAATCATGGTTCTGCATTTTCCAAAAAGGGAAGAGTGATTGCAGCTCAATTATTTTGATGATTTCTGATGATAAAAACAAAAAGTGGTTTATTTGGAGGCAAAAATCTTGCCCTTTGAACATAAAGATTTGCAGAGGTGGGAGCATTTCTGATTTAACTCATGGTGAAACTTCATGTTTTCGGGGTGGGGAGGGGAGTATTTGCTGATATATATGGCTAAATTTCACTTCTTATCAAATCTAGAGGTTAAGACCAAGAGTAAGAAGATCTGGGTTTTTCTATTCCCATACTCCTGTTTCTGCTGCTGTCTTGCTATGTGACTTTGGACAAGTCATTCAATTTTATTTAATTTCTGTGAACCAAGTTAATCTCTTGTTAATTGTTAAACTCCATTGATTTCTTTGGGTTTATGTGTCGGCCGAATGTGATCCCTAGGAGCTGAGTTTCTTTTTGCAGCTGTAAAATGAGGATAACATTTCCCTACCTTATTCAAATGGAGTTTTTGAGGTTTAATTACAGTGTATGCATGAAAATGAAAACTGATAAAGTGGTTTCACACAGCTCAAGAAATATGCAAAACACTGTAATTGCAGAATACAGTTACAAAGGACTCCAGAACATTGTAACCATCAGGCAAAGAATTTCATACTTTAAAAAGTTAATTATTTGTGCTTACAGTCTGTGTGCCTTCTAATTAATTATTCTCTGACTCCTCACATTACATTGATAAAAAAGCTAATTCTGGAAGGGCACAGTCCTTTAACGTATTCTGCTTTTGAACCCATCTGCACAGATTTGATCACCTGGGCACACAAGCAATTTTGGGCAGAAAAACAGTGCATGGGAGGGGGTGCAAATTTGCTTATCTATAAGTTGAATCCACCTAGTAAAAATCAGATCAATATTTTTATTATTTTTGCACTTTTTGGTGATGCCAGCATTGATTTGCAGAGGTCAATAAATAATGTATGTGGATAAGTGTTTGCTGTAGACAAGGAAGGGAAACATATTATTAGGGCCCTGCGCAGATACAAAATTTGTATCTGCATCCAATCCGCAAACATGGTCCGCAGATATCCAGAGATATGCTGTTGGTGGCTATTTTGGTTGTTTCTTTTTAATATAGTGTGAATATATTAGAAACCAGGGAACATGCGTGATGAAAATAATGACAGGTTTCAGAATAGCAGCCATGTTAGTTTGTCTCCATAAAAAGAAAAGGAGTACTTGTGGCACCTTAGAGACTAACGAATTTATTTGAGCATAAGCTTTCGTGAGCTATAGCTAACTTCATCGGATGCATACCGTGGAAAATACAGTGGGGAGACTTTATATACACAGAGAACATGAAACAATGGATGTTACCATACAAACTGTAACAAGAGTGATCAGGAAAGGTGAGCTATTACCAGCAGGAGAGCACGGGAGGAGGAGGGGGGACGACCTTTTGTAGTGATAATCAAGGTGGGCCATTTCCAGCAGTTGACAAGAACAGTAGGAGGGGAAATAAACAAGGGGAAATAGTTTTACTTTGTGTAATGACACATCCACTCCCAGTCTTTATTCAAGCCTAAGTTAATTGTATCCAGTTATGAAAATAATATTAGGGATAATCAGTTCTTGAGCCCAATCTATTTCTGCACAGCACTTTCTTGAAATTCAGTAATTTTTGCCGCTAAGGTCTTGATTTCACTGGCGTGTAAGCTGCCAATAACTCAAATGCTGCCCATAACCCAGTTCCTAGCCATACAAAACAATCTCTAGCTCTAAAAACTCTAGCTGGTCAGGGGCTGTGGGTTGAAGCTTGAGTGAGTCTGAGGCTCCAGCTAGTAATGCAGTGGGGATGCTGCCAATAAAAACACTCTGTGCTGCTCCAGTATTATTTTGCAGTGTGGCTACTGACACTCAAGCTAGACTAACACAAGAAGAGATACCTTGAACTACTCTGCAGTGAAGACATACGCTAAGACTTACTTTGGCTTCTATCACTGTCATCTTCTGGTTCTCCTCCTACTTCTCTAATTGCTCCATCGGTGTGTCCTTTGGAGAATCCTCATCATCCTCTACCCCCAACTTTCTGTGTGGGTTCCACAGAACCTCATTGTTGGTTAATCTCATCTGCAAACACAAATTCAACTGCCATCTCTATATGTTGACAACTCACAGATCTACCTTTCTACTCCAGACTGGATCCTGTCCAAACTAAAATCTCGGTCTATCATTCTGACATCTTCTCCTGGATGTCTAGCCATCAGCTCAAGCTCAACATAGCTAAAACAGAGTTCTTAATCTTTCCTCCCAAATGTTCCCTTCCACCTTCTTTCTCAGTCACTGTGGACAACATCATCATCCTACCTGTTGCTCGGGCCCCTAACCTGGGCATCATTTTCTACTTGAATCTCTCTCTAGGTCCTCACATCCAGGCTATGTTTAAATCATGAAGATTTTGTCTGCGTAACCTTTTCTCTGGCCTTGACAAATGCAATCTTGCCCTGCTCGTATCCACTCTGAATGCTGCTGCAGAAATCATTTTCCTAGCTCATCACTTGGATCATATCACGCCCCCCCCTTCACATGCCTCCAGTGGCCTCCCCTTTTCTATCACCACAAACATAAACTGCTTTTCTTCACTTTCAAAGCCCTTCACAGCTTATTTCCATCCGACCTAACCTCTTTCATTCTGTATGGACATGGCGACTTCCTCCTCTGATTGTCCACTAATGCCAGCCTCCATTGTCCACTGTTAAATCTTCAAACAAACACCTTAGTGTTTTCTCCCATGCTGCGTCTCGTGCTTGGGAAGAGCTCCCTGTAAACATCCACAAAGCTACCTCATTTTCCTCCTTCAAATCACTCTTTAAAACTCTCCTCTGTCATGAGGCCTACAAAAAACTTGACAGTTGGCTGTTGGTGTGCCGAGACCACTTCCTGTCATGTTGACCAATATTGTCTCTTTGTTTCCTCTCTTGTCGTTCTCTCTCCATCTGTTGTCTCTTGCCTTGTACTTAGATTGTAAACTCTTTGGGGGCAAGAACTACCTTTTTGTTCTGCATGTGTATAGCACTTAGTACAAGGGGTTCCAGATCCTTGACTAACTCCTAAGTGCTATGATCATACAAATAATAGTGAATAATAAAAAAAAATTCAATTTGTAGCCCATCTAACTGCAAAGGATTCAGCTTGTTAAATGTAATCTTCATGAAATGTTATCCCTTTAGCAGAAATGCTGAAAGCTAGTGACTAGTATGTTCCCATGCATATATCCAAATGCTTCCAAAAGCTGTTGACCTCCTGTGCAACCTCTCAAAATGACCTCAAAATGTTCAGTGCTCCGTAGCTGCTTATCATAGTCCTGCTACATGTTGTATGGATTGACCATATTTTACTAGACAAGTTGGATCACATAGTGTTTTTTCATATATATCCCAAGCACATTTGTTTTGATGTCTCTCACTTCTTGTTCAAGAAAAGAGGTTTGTTCAAACTATTAGTTGTTGGGGCAAAGCTAAAGAGACAAACAACATGCAATAGAAAAAGATCAGTTATACTAATTGAGCTCAGTCTCTTTTTGTCATTCCAGTTTCCTCATGCTCATCCCTTTTTTCCTAATCTAGGTTAGCCAAGTAACAACCCTCAAAGCAGTTAACCAGACTGGCAAATCCAGTTACCTCTTTAGTTTTAATCACCTTGTCTCAACAACAATGCCAGAGAATTATCCAGTCAATAAAGTTGCATTAGGAGAGTAATTCTTTCGTAGCTTTATTTATTTGTGTGAGATTTCTTTCCCCTGAAACAGTCTGAGTTTCAGTAATTCTTCATCCAACTTGCTGGCAGCACAGAGAACAATCACTGCCAGACTCTTATGAATGCTCACATCATTGCATCCTTCATGGAGCAGTGAGAAAATGCTAGCTTTTCTCTTATCAGTCCTGAATTATCCACTGGCACCACATGCATATATCACTATATCAACCAAGCACACATCAACTACCGCATTACTGCCTGCCTTTTTTCAGTTTTGTCTAGCTATCCATGCTGCAAAAGCACAATAAATTTGTAATGATTGTGTATTGAAGGTAAAGATGGCTTCATGCCAAAGGATCTGAGTCTGCTTTCAGATAGGATTTCAAACACCACCAAAATACAGGATGTTCTGATCTGGGTTTCTGGATTGGCTCATGACAAAGATGGGACTAGGGTTGCCAGGTGTTTGGTTTTTGACCGGAAAGTCTGGTTGAAAAGGGGACCTGACAGCATCCGGTCAGCAGTGCTGACCACACACTAAAAGTCCGGTTACCAGAGTAACCACAATCAGGCTCTCTGCTGAGAGTCAGGAAGAGCAGCAACTACTGCTGGAGCCTGGAGGAGCTGCTCTCCGCTCAGCTGCTGAGGGAGGGAAGTGGTAAGCTGGCTCCTGGACCCAGCTCCAGCCAATCCAGCAGAGAGGTAGGTACCAGAGCTGCCACCACCCGTGAGGGGGGATCCTCTCTGTCCCCGCCCTGCTGTGCTCCCACTCCAGCCTCTCGCTCAGGGGACTGACCCCTACCCCCAACCTTGCTGTGCTCCTGCCCTGACCCCTCCAGGGACCAACCCCCTCCTTGACCCCACTGTGCCCTGATTGGGCAGGCAGGCAGGTCAACCCAGCTCTGCAGGACGCAAGTGAGTCCCGGGACAGGGGGGAGTGAGCAATGGGGGGGAGGTGGGGAGAGGAGTGAATGGGGGCAGGGCCTGGGGGAAGGGGTGGGGCAGAGGTGTCTGGTTTTCAGCAATTAGAAAGCTGCCAACCTTAGATGTGGCACATTTGCAAAGTTCAGATTCAGAGTATTACTACTAGTTATATAGCACCCAAAAATGTGCCAGGGTCTGTATATTAAGACAGGTCACTGTCCTAAAGAGCTTGCAATCTAAAACGTAAAAGACAGACAAGGGACTGGGGGGCAAGGAACATGGAAGCTTCAGGATGTATTTCAAACATCCTTGAAATTTGAGGGATGTTTGAAACTCAGTGTTTTGATTTACTCCAGTTTGAAATGGTCTCATGAAGAATATTAAGGAAGTTCTCCATTTTGGTTACATGCACAAGCTTGTTAGCAAGAGCTGTCTCTGGAAGAATGAGTTCTTTTTATCTCTCTGCTATAGTTTATTTTTGCATAACAGAGACATCTCAACAGTCATTTAATAGCGAGTGCTAAAAGATCCACTCTTTCATCTCACATGCTAACTAGAGGTTGTCACATTTTTTCAGACAAAACATATTTCCATTGGAAAATGCTATATTGTCTAAAGGAACGTGTCAATTACAACAAAATTTTATTTTAAAAAATGGGGGAAAGGATTTTGAGAAGGTCAAATGTTCTGATTTTCCATTTTGTAATATTTTCAACTTTAAAAAAATTCATTATCAGAAAAAACATTCAATTTTTTTCAAAATGGCATTTTGACCTGAATTTTGCTTATTTTTAATTAAAATATTGAAATCAGAATAAAACATTTAGATTTGATCAAAACAGAATGCTCTGATCAACCCTAAATGATTTTTTTAGATAATTATGTTTTACAGAAAATTGAAAATTTTTTGCAGAAAGGAAATTCTGGTTCCTGCACAGCTCTGTTGCTAACATGGTACATTTTCAAAAGTTTTAAAGCAGTTGGATACATTTTAATTATGTTGAGCTCAATAACTTAAATGCAACCATTTCCTAATAGGCACAAAAGATGTGGAACCTAGAGCACTGTTGGAAATCAGGCTTTCTAATGTTCATCTATTCTTCTGATCTATCAAAGAATAAAACATCTTTGTAAGTAAGCATTGCCATGGCATTTCAAGGAGCACCAAAAAATTAGAGATCAGGCATGATCCTTCCTATTGGGAAACATATTCTGGATATCTTGGTGTCTGACTAGATTTTTCAGGATGCACAACTTCTGCATGGGATAGTCATAGATTCTGTCTTACCTAGGCATTGGGAGGATATGTTGAGGGGATGGAGCACGTGCACAGCTGACCAACAGCTGGGTGGAACCATGAATGGAATATGCCTCCTTAATATGGCACTCCTAGCTGACAGATCCAGACCAGAGCTGTGTCAAGGATTGGAGTTGTGGCTCAAGGTACCATTTGGTTTGGTTTGACTTTATGGCTCTATCCTGGACGCTGCAGCTGCAAGTGGGGAAGAGAGGAAGCAGGATAAACAAAGGTGAGTTCAGGGTGTGGAGCAAGGAGTTCATTTTCACAATCCTCTGCCAGCAGTTTCATCTACCTTGAATACAGGCTATGTGTTCAGACCCCTTCTGTCCCCCTTCTTTTCTGAACTGAGCCAGCTCCCCTCTGGATCAGTTAGCAAGGCCACATTAACCAATAGGCTCATGACTGTCTAAAACTGACATCTCAGAATGAATATAGGTTGTGTTTATGCAAACATATTGCATTGGGTTAATCTTTCTCTGTTGGCCAGGTCCATACAGATCCAGTATATGTAGCAATAATGGATTTCCAATCTCCTTACTGGTGCAGTGCCAGGATTTTAATATTAATAATAAATAATAATAATTAATAATAATGAATACATTAATATTGTAACAACTAGGGATCAACGGAGTTTGGGATCCTATTGGCTAGGCATTGTTCAGACACAGAGTAAGAGACTGTACTTGTCCCAAAGAGCTTACAATCTAATAGACAAAACAAAGGGTAAGGGAAGGGATATAATATACAAATAGAGGAAGTAGAGTGAGTCTGCAAACACCATTTGAGTATCACAATTTAAAAAAATTATATGGTTATATTAGTATATATATTAGTTAGGAGGGGAATAGCTAGATGGAAAGACAAGAGAAGGGAGAGCGGGTAGGGGGACAGGGCAGGGGAGAAATAGTAGGGTGAGAAAGGAGAAGGGTGTGCAGGGTTGGTGGAGTGAGGCTTGGGTGCAGAGAATGTGAGGGAGGGAGTTGGAGCAAACAGTAAGTGAGCACTGGGGAGAGAGTGTCCAGCCAAACCAGTATAAAGGATTCTGATTACATCATCAGTGTCCACTGGTCTCTCTGTGTCTGCTTCTGCTGGTATCCATTCCTTTGGGCTGGCATCTCCTCCCTGGAATTTCTTCCCCTAATTTATCCCTGTGAATTTACATTGCTACATTGCTTAATAGCTGATCTTAAACCCATCCTTTCCATATGAAGATATACAACACTGATATACAACAGAGCGTCAGGTATGCTCCTCCCCAAGCAATTGGACCCAACCTTCATTCATTAATCTACACAGAAGAACTTATTTATTTATTTATTTATTTATTTATTATTTTGACTGAATTTGTGGAATATATTTGCTATATATTTAGCTTGTTTAATGTTATGAAGGTACTGCCTCACCAAGAAGGTGCTCTATAAACTAATGAGAATAACGATCACAATAAAAATAGTTACAGTGAGACAGCATCTTTTATTAGAGTTCGACTGAACAACAGCAACCTACTACGTGGAGGATTTTCTGAGATCCGCGGTCCAAGGTAGTCAAAAGTGACTAGTGATAGCGGGTACCTCTTTTGGTTTGAGACACGCTAAAGTGGCTTCACTTTCAGAGGTGGTTGCTCAGCTCTTTCTGAAAATCAAGCAGCACTAAGGGGTTTCAAATCAGCTACCCACAAACCTGAGGCTCCTAACATCACTAGTTAACTTATAACAATTTTGCCTCTATGTATCTATATGGCATAATCCCATCATAGCATTGATGGCCCTGATTGGCCAGCCATTTCTGGAATTATCCCATACCAGGAAGAGGAATGATATAAAAACATGGCTTCCCTTACTGCTGTCAGCACTTGATTTGCCAGTGGGCAAATTATGGTGGGTAAATGAGGAATATGTGAATGGAAGACCTTGGCTGGTGGGTTATTTTGTTCCTGATGCATCAGTCATATTTATATATTTCTATCTTGGTAATGCCTGGGGCCCGATCCTGAATGGGGTTCCATTGTACTGGGCAATGCACAAACATAGAGTAATAGACTGTCCCTGTATTGCAGGGCTCACAATCTATATCAGTGGTTTTCAACTTTTCATTTACAGGATCCCTAAACATGTTCAAATGGAGATGCAGAACTCTTTGGAAATCTCAGACATAGTCTATGGACCCCCTTTGGTCTGCAGACGACAGGTTAAAAAACACTGTTCTATGGTAATGATAACCTTTCATGGACCACTTAGACATAATGTGCGGAACCCTAGGGATCTGCAGACCACAGTTTAAAAACCACTAATCTAAATAGAAAAGACTGGCCCAGATAGAAGTAAGGGATATAACAGAGAAGCAAAGTTTGCTTATTTCCACAATGTTCCTCCTGCATGAGAGAAACAAATCAAAATGTGACAATTCTTTTGCTCTTGGGTCTTGTTTTTTCTATGTTTTGTAAGTAGTGTCATACTCAAAATCCATCTCATTTGATCCTGTGCTGTAAAGGTTCCAATAAATACCTCGATTAGATTTTTTTTGGGGGGGGCATTGTTTCTGTTTTGAAACATGACAGTTCAGTTCTAAGATAGGATACAGAGACACTCCCTTGGTAATGAATCATCCTCTTATGTGCTTTCTAGAAATTTTCTGTCTTCGGGGCAGAGGAGTTTTCACATTGGCAAAAATTTTCAACATGCATAATTCTGTTTTTTTATTTCAAAATGACTTTTAGTTAGTTTATTGTAAAACAAAGTTTTAAAGAATGTAAGAAGTCACAACTGAAATGTTGCAAAATTATTAAAGCAAAACATTCTGAGTGACTAGCCAATTTTTTTATTTTTGCCTTTTTGATTTGTGAAAATTTTCAAGATTTCAATTTTTTACAGGAAATGTTTTTAAAATCTCGAGAATTCTCATGGGACAGGAAAACCACTTTCCACTCTGATCCACTTGTGACAGCAGTGCTTTGTAATTGTTAGCATCTTGTTAGCATTTCCAGCATGCACTCCTATTTTCATGTGTTCATAACTAAGTTAGTAACTATACACGTATGGTATTTCCTTGGTATGGGAATAAACATGTATTTCCTGCCGCAAGCCTTCCAGTCACATTGCCAAAGTCCAGGGCTTGTTGTAGGGTTTGTACAGTCCTCTGGGCCTGATCCAAAGTCCACTGAAGTCAATGAGTCTTTCCACTGACTTCAGTGGATTTTGGATCAGGCCCAACATGAAGTATGCAGGGCCCCAACGGATCATTCCTAACCTTCATATACGCATGATGTCCCTCTTCCACTGTAGCTGCCTCCTGCCTGTCTGTGACACTCTAGGCTGTGGCAATTTCCCTTTTTCCTCAACTAGTTTATGGAGTTCAGACAACACTCCTTGCTGACCCAAGAAGCCTAGAGGAGGACCTACTTTTCAGGGATCACAACTTTCAGAGCACAACTTTTCAGGGATCATAGTAGGACAGTGTTCTACAGAGAAGCTAATGCAGACACTGCAAATGCTGGTGATTACACTGTCCTCCTCTTTGAATTATTATAACTGCATCACAATCTAGTTCTCTTACCTCCACAATAGTACCCCAACTATCTCTGTTGGACTCACTAGGGTGTTGGCTTAAGTATATTTGTTTGCTGTGACTTATCAGCATTTGCCTACCAGCAAGTAAACCCCGTAACCCTTTGAAAGCAGAGACATAATTGTGTACGACAGTCATTAGTGGATAAAACAGAAATCTGTCTGAGAGCATCTGTTTTAAGAGATTCCAACATTATTAAAGTTTAACCATACTATGTTTGGAAGTTAAATTACCATGCTAATTAGACAGTACAACTACTTCACAAGTCATAGGTCCTTTTTCTTTAGGGTCACATGCACATTTCATGTGGACTTCCTGAGTAGTTGAGAGTTTGGCCTACTATTTCATGCAATCATGAATGAAATGTATAATCTGCAAGCAATCTACAAGCACATTTCATATCATGTGTGGGTCAAACAGGGACTAAATAACCCAGGATACTTAGAGCTCACATGTTGTTGCTATTGCAGAATAAGTGGACTCCACTTGCTTGGATCTATAGCTTCAGCTTGTTCTGAATGGCTGCCATTCCTAGAAACATTTCCAGATGATGTACTTCCTGAAATAATAGCATGAGTGGGGGAAAAGTGAGGGGGACTGAATCTCCTCTCACTTACACATCTGTAAATCAGGTGTCAAGCCATTGAAGTCAATGTCGTTATACCAGTGAAAAATCAGTGTTAGAGGAGAATTGGATGTTCTGTATCCAATGACTTGAAATCTCATAGGTAGATCAGGTATCCGGAGTGGATACTTGCCAGAAACTGGTGTCTCCCACTCATCTATGCCACGCGTCAATATAGGTGTTGGTATAAAGCAACACTGGTAACTGTGATGTGCAGTTGATTATGATCTTAGGTAAAGTAATTTCTTTATTTCTTTTAATATGGGTAACAATTAAAAAATGGGCTGTTGTCCTGTGATGCCGTAGAAAGTTTCTGAGTGTAACTCATCACCATTTAAAACAGAAATGAAAACACAAGGGATGGATCAGGGTTCTGAAATATTCTGATAGTCATCTGATATAAATGTCCACCATTAATAGAACCAGAAGTGATTCTTTAAGCCACTTCAGAGCAGAGATCATGTTTTCATGTATGTTGGTTCAATGTACAGGACAATAAAGACCCAATCTTGATTGAGGTTTCTGAGAACTACAGTAATACAAACAATTGTGTTATTATTTATATTACACAAGTGACTAGACTCCTCAATCAAGATAGGGGCCTCATTGTGCTAGGCGCTGTATAAAAAACATAATAAGAAACAGTCCCTGCCATGAAGAGCTAAAATATAAATAAAGAATTGATATAAAAGTGGAGAGCAAAGAGAAGCAAAGGAACGTGAAGTGACTCATTCAAGTCATAGAGCAGGTCAGTGGCAGAGCCAGAAGTAGAAGCCAGGTTTCATGAGTAACCACGCCAATGCCCTCTCCATTGGACCATAGTGCCCCTCATCCCCTCAGCCCTGACCAGAACTGACCACCTCCAGGAGAGAAAGAATAGGTCAATCTTCATGTTTTTCCAGATCTTGGTGCCTATGAAGAGAATGTAAATAAAAGCTTGATCCAAAATCCATGTAATTTAATAGGAGCCTTTCTGTTTACTTCAGTGTGGTTTGGATCAGGGCTAAGTGATGTGGGCTTTTGAATTGGACTGAGATCACCAAATTCATTTGTCATAGGCCACAAAACAGCCTTCAAATGATAAGAGTTTTCATTTTCTACTGACTTGGTTCCGATTTATATCAGCAAACAGTAAGTGAGATGTTGTACAGAGTATTGCCAATCTCCCGAGTACCCAGTCTGCAAAAGATGGTACTTTTCTCCCAAGCAGCCTATTATAAACTCTGCATCTTTGTATGTCCCATATTCTCAATAAACTAAAGTTTCACTACTTCTATCATCTCTGGTAATTTGAAAGTGAAACTGTCATAAATATAAAGGGAAGGGTAAACACCTTTAAAATCCCTCCTGGCCAGAGGAAAAATCCTTTCACCTGTAAAGGGTTAAGAAGCTAGGATAACCTCGCTGGCACCTGACCACAATGACCAATGAGGAGACAAGATACTTTCAAAGTTGGAGGGAGGGAGAAACAAAGGGTCTGTCTGGGTGATGCTTTTGCTGGGGACAGAACAGGAATGGAGTTTTAGAACTTAGTAAGTAATCTAGCTAGATATGCGTTAGATTATGATTTCTTTAAATGGTTGAGAAATTAGGCTGTGCTGAATAGAATGAATATTCTTGTCTTTGTGTCTTTCTTGTAACTTAAGGTTTTGCTAGAGGGATTCTCTATGTTTTGAATCTAATTACCCTGTAATGTATTTACCATCCTGATTTTACAGAGGTGATTCTTTTTACCTTTTCTTATATTAAAATTCTTCTTGTAAGAAATTGAATGCTTTTTTCATTGTTCTTAAGATCCAAGGGTCTGTGGTCACCTATGCAAATTGCTGAGGATTTTTATCAAGCCTTCCCCAGGCAGGGGGGTGCAAGGTTTTGGGGAGGATTTTGGGGGGAAAAACATTTCCAAACAACTCTTTCTCAAAAAATAAACCCGGACGTTTGGTGGTGGCAGTGGAAGTCCAAGGGCAAAGGGTAAAATAGTTTGTACCTTGGGGAAGTTTTAACCTAAGATGGTAAAAGTAAGCTTAGGAGGTTTTCATGCAGGTCCCCACATCTGTACCCTAGAGTTCAGAGTGGGGAACGAACCTTGACATGGTGGCAGAGCAGTGGGATCAACTTGAAATCATTTTGAGATTTTTTTGAACCAGAAGCACAGATTTGAAAAAGAAATATTTTTTTTCCTTTGGGCTGCTGGAAAGCAGGTTAAACTGAAAACAAGTAGAGGTTTTTTTTCTCTGTTTTGGGACCAGAACAGAGACAAAAGGGAATTGCCTTTTGTGAGCTGGAGTTTTCTCTACCTAAAGGCAGGATAGTTAACCTCCTGCAGGGAAATTTACAAGTCTTCACAGACCTGAAGGTTTTTTTTACCTAAGAGCAACTAGAGGGGTTTTCTGCCTATTTGCCTGGAGACAAAGGTGTTAGTTTTTGGTTTTTTAGGATTTTGATTTTTTGAACAAGGAGCACTGATTTGAAAAGGATTTTTCTTTTCCTTTGGGCTGCTGAAAAGCAGGGTTTTGGCTGAAAGCAGCTAGTTTTGTTTTTTGCTTTGGTGCCAGAGCAGAGACAAAAGGGAATTGTCATTTGTGAGCTGGAGTTCTCTCTACCTAAAGGCAGGATAGTTAACCTCCTGCAGGGAAATTCACCAGTCTTCACAGACCTGAAGTTTTTTTCCTAAGAACAACTAGAGTGGTTTTCTGCCTATTTGTCTGGAGCCAAAGGTGTTAGGTTTTTTTTTTTGTTTTTGTTTTTTTTATTTTTCTGTAGGCTGACAATCATTATCAGAAAATAGGTATCCTATTATAGCACAGCAAAATTTTACAAGCCAAGTTTTGTTTGGTTTTTTTTTTTTAAACCTTGGGTGTAAAGTTAGTTAAAAACAGAGAGGTAAAGATGACAGAAACCAAGACACTACACAAATTGGAGTTAGCCAAACTGGAGGCAGTGAAAGAAGCAGAAAAGCTCGAGAAGCTGCCCACAGGAGAGAAATGGAGGCAAAGGACAAAGACAGGGAGGCAGCGAAAGAGGCAGAATAACACCAAGCGGCTGCCCACAGAACAGCAATGGAGGCAAGGGCCAAAGAACTGGAGGAAAAGGAAAGAGAGAAGAAGCATGTGGAGGAGGAGGAGGAGAAGGAAAAAGAGAGGACACATGCACTGGAGATGGAGAAGGCAAAGGCTCAGCAGAATGTACCAATAAACCCTAGCAATCCTTCTCCAGGTACCACTTCCCATCCCAGAAAGTTCCCCACCTACAAGGCAGGCAATGATACTGAGGCCTTCTTAGAAAACTTCAAAAGGACCTGCCTTGGGTACAGCATCTCTACAGACCAATACATGGTATAGCTGAGGCCACAGCTCAGTGGACCCTTAGCTGAGGTGGCGGCTGAAATGCCTAAGGAACGCATGAACCAGTATGAACTGTTAAAACCAAGGCAAGAGTCAGAATGGGTCTAACCCCCGAGCATTCCTGTCGGCGGTTCAGAACCCTAGGGTGGAAACCAGACGTGTCATTTACCCGACATGCCTACCACATTGTGAAACATTGGGACACCTGGATATCAGGAGCAAGTGATAAATCTCGGAAGATTTGCACTTCCTAATGCAAATGGAGCAATTTTTAGAGGGTGTTCCTGAGGAAATAGAAAGATACATCCTAGATGGGAAGCCCCAAACTGTAATCGAGGCGGGGGAGATTGGAGCCAAAAGTGGAGGTGGCAGAGAGGAAAAAAACTGGTCGCAGTTGGAGCGGATACCAGAAGGGACAACCTCAGACCACACCCTACTACTGGGGCCCGCCCAAGGCCCCACCTACTTCCCAAGGAACCCTCCAGCCACCTTATCGTCCCGCCACACCATTCTCCAGCAACCCACCTCGCCCCAGTGACCCGTCAGCTGGACGATGTTTTAAATGTAACGAGCCAGGGCATGTAAAGGCCACCTGCCCCAAGAACCCCAACAGATTACAGTTCATTGCCCCTGAATCACCCCAAAGGTCCTCAGGCCCAGATACCTCCCAGATACCCTTGGAGCGGAGGGAAACTGTGAGTGTGGGTGGGAAGATCACTGCGTGGAGGGACACCGGACCACAAGTGTCAGCTATCTATGCTTCCTTAGTGGACCCCAATTTAATCAACCCAGAGATCCAAATAACGATTCAACCTTTCAAGTCCAACTCTTTCAATTTGCCTACAGCCAAGTTGCCTGTCCAGTACAAGGGAACGTGGTCAGGAATGTGGACTTTTGCAGTTTATGATGATTATCCCATCCCCATGCTGTTGGGGGAAGACTTGGCCAATCATGTGAAGTCAGCCAAAAGGATGGGAATGGTCACCCACAGCCAGACTAAAACCTTAAGTTACAAGAAAGACACAAAGACAAGAATATTCATTCTATTCAGCACAGTCTAATTTCTCAGCCATTTAAAGAAATCATAATCTAATGCATATCTAGCTAGATTACTTACTAAGTTCTAAGACTCCATTCCTGTTCTGTCCGCGGCAAAAGCATCACCCAGACAGACCCTTTGTTTCTCTCTCCCTCCAGCTTTGAAAGTATCTTGTCTCCTCATTGGTCATTGTGGTCAGGTGCCAGCGAGGTTATCCTATCTTCTTAAACCTTTACAGGTGAAAGGATTTTTCCTCTGGCCAGGAGGAATTTTAAAGGTGTTTACCCTTCCCTTTATATTTATGACAGAAGCCATTATGCTAGACAGTATCTTTCCACTGATGAGATTCATAAGATCCACAGGTGTCAAGCGATTTAAAAAATTCATTGTCATTAATCATGCAATTTAAAAAATTGCAATTAGTCTCACGATTAATCATACATTTAAACAATAACAGAATACCATTTATTTAAATATTTTTGATGTTTTCTACATTTTCAAATATATTGATTTCAATTACAATACAGAATACAAAGTGTACAGTGCTCACTTTATATTTATTTTTATTACAAATATTTGCACTGTAAAAAACAAAATAAATTTTTCAGTTCACTTAATACAAGTACTGTAGTGCAATCTCCTTATCATGAAAGTTGAACTTACAAATGTAGAATTATGTACCAAAAACATCTGCATTCAAAAATAAAGCAATGTAAAACTTTAGAGCCTACAAGTCCACTTAGTCCTACTTCTTTATCAGCCAATCTCTCAGAAAATAAGTGTGTTTACAATTGCAGGAGATAATGCTGCCTGCTTCTTGTTTACGATGTCACCTGAAAGTAAGAACAGGCATTTGCATGGCACTGTGGTAGCTGGTGTTACAAAATATTTGTATGCTAGATGCACAAAAGGTTCATATGTCCCTTCATGCTTCAACCACTATTCCAGAGGACATGTGTCCATGCTGATGATGGGTTCTGCTTGAGAATGATCCAAAGCAGTGCGGACCGATGCATGTTCATTTTCATCATCTGAGTCAGATGCCACCAGCAGAAGGTTGATTTTCTTCATTGCTGATTCGGGTTCTGAAGTGTTCGCATCGGAGTGTTGCGCTTTTAAGACTTCTGAATGTATGCTCCAAACCTCATCCCTCTCAGCTTTTGGAAGGCACTTCAGATTCTTAAACCTTGGGTCAAGTGCTGTAGCTATCTTTAGAAATCTCACATTGGTACCTTCTTTGCATTTTGTCAAATCTGAAAATGTTCTGAAATGACCAACATGTGCTGGGTCATCATATGAGACTGCTATAACATGAAATATATGCAAAAAGAAAAGGATTACTTGTGGCACCTTAGAGACTAACAAATTTATTAGAGCATAAGCTTTCGTGAGCTACAGCTCACTTCATCGGATGCATTTGGTGGAAAAAACAGAGGAGAGATTTATATACACACACTGCTGGTGATGGCTTATCTTAAGTGATCACTCTCCTTACAGTGTGTATGATAAACCCATTGTTTCATGTTCTCTGTGTGTGTGTATATAAATCTCTCCTCTGTTTTTTCCACCAAATGCATCCGATGAAGTGAGCTGTAGCTCACGAAAGCTTATGCTCAAATAAATTTGTTAGTCTCTAAGGTGCCACAAGTACTCCTTTTCTTTTTGCGAATACAGACTAACACGGCTGCTACTCTGAAACATGAAATATATGGCAACATGTGGGTAAAACAGAACAGGAGACATATAATTCTCCCCCAAGGAGTTCAGTCACATATGTAGAGAACCATTCAGAGCAGCATCAGTGCTTTCTGAGACTGAAAAGATGATATCTAGATGTCAAAGAAACCTTCATGAAATGCTTGCTCTTGCATTCTCTTGTGTTATGGGCTAGAAACCATTGATGTGCAAAATGTTTGCAAGGAAATCTGAAGACATGAAACACGTTACCTTGTTTTGGGACCCTCTATGAGTGTGTGAAACTTTTCATAGAATCATAGGACTGGAATGCACCTTTAGAGGTCATCAAGACCAGCCCACTGCGTTGAGGCAGGACCAAGTAAATCTAGACCCATCCCTGACATGTTTGTCCAACATGTTCTTAAAAATCTTCCATTGATGGGGATTCCACAGTCTCCCTTGAAACCTATTTCAGAATTTAGCTACCCTTATAGATATTCCTAATATCTAACTTAAATCTCCCTTGCTGCAGATTAAGCCCATTACTTCTTTTTCCTACCTTCAGTGGACATGGAGAACAATTGATCACCATCCTCTTTATAACAGCTCTTAATGTGATTATCAGGTCCCCCTGTCTTCTTTTCTCAAGACAAACATGCCCAGTTTTTTTAAACCTATCCTAATAGGTCAGGTTTTCTAAACCTTTTATCACTTTTGTTGCACTCCTCTTCACTCTCTCCAATTTATCCACATCTTTCCTAAAGTGTGGCACCAAGAATTGGACAAAATACTCCAGCTGAGTCCACACCAGTGCCAAGTAGAGCGGGACAATTACCTCCCAGGTCTTATAACACTACTGCTATTACACTCCAGAATGATATTATTCTTTTTCACAATAGCATCACATTGTTGACTCATATTCAAAGTTTGATCCACTGTAATCCCCTGATCCTTTTCTGCGGTATTACTACCTAACCAGTTATTCCCTATTTTGTAGTTGTACGTTTGATATTTTTCTTCCTAAGCATAGTTCTTTGCATTTGTCTTTGCTGAATTTCTTACTGATTTCAGACCAATTCTCAAATGTGTCAAGATCAATTTGAATTATAATCCCTTCCTCTAAAGTGCTTGCAATGTCTTCATCTTGGTGTCATCCTCAAATTATATAAGCATACGCTCTACTCTGTTATCCAAGACAGTAATGAAAATATTCAATAGTTCCAGACCTGGGACTGATCTCTGGGGGACCCCACTAGATTTGACAGTGAACCATTGATAACTATTCTTTGAGTAGGTTTCAGAGTAGCAGCCGTGTTAGTCTGTATTTGCAAAAAGAAAAGGAGTACTTGTGGCACGTTAGAAACTAACAAATTTATTTGAGCATAAGCTTTCGTGAGCTACAGCTCACTTCATCGGATGCATTTGGTGGAAAATACAGTGGGGAGATTTATATACACACACAGAGAACATGAAACAATGGGTTTTATCATACACACTGTAAGGAGAGTGATCACTTAAGATGAGCCTTCACCAGCAGCAGGCGGGGGGGGAGGAAAACCTTTCATGGTGACAAGCAAGGTAGGCTATTTCCAGCACTTAACAAGAACATCTGAGGAACAGTGGGGGGGGAGGGGGAGTGGAGTGGGGGGGAGAAATAACATGGGGAAATAGTTTTACTTTGTGTAATGACTCATCCATTCCCAGTCTCTATTCAAGCCTAAGTTAATTGTATCCAGTTTGCAAATTAATTCCAATTCAGCAGTCTCTCGTTGGAGTCTGTTTTTGAAGCTTTTTTGTTGAAGGATAGCCACTCTCAGGTCTGTAATCGAGTGACCGGAGAGATTGAAGTGTTCTCCAACTGGTTTTTGAATGTTATAATTCTTGACGTCTGATTTGTGTCCATTTATTCTTTTACGTAGAGACTGTCCAGTTTGACCAATGTACGTGGCAGAGGGGCATTGCTGGCACATGATGGCATATATCACATTGGTAGATGTGCAGGTGAACGAGCCTCTGATGGTGTGGCTGATGTGATTAGGCCCTATGATGGTGTCCCCTGAATAGATATGTGGACAGAGTTGGCAACGGGCTTTGTTGCAAGGATAGGTTCCTGGGTTAGTGGTTCTGTTGTGTGGTGTGTGATTGCTGGTGAGTATTTGCTTCAGGTTGGGCAGCTGTCTGTAAGCAAGGACTGGCCTGTCTCCCATGATCTGTGAGAGTGATGGGTCGCCTTTCAGGATAGGTTGTAGATCCTTGATGATGCGTTGGAGAGGTTTTAGTTGGGGGCTGAAGGTGATGGCTAGTGGCGTTCTGTTATTTTCTTTGTTGGGCCTGTCCTGTAGTAGGTGACTTTTGGGTTCTCTTCTGGCTACAAGATAAAACTATTTCCCCATGTTATTTCTCCCCCACCCCCCACTGTTTCTCAGATGTTCTTGTTAACTGCTGGAAATGGCCTACCTTGCTTGTCACCATGAAAGGTTTTCCTCCTTTCGCCCCCCTGCTGCTGGTGATGGCTCATCTTAAGTGATCACTCTCCTTACAGTGTGTATGATAAAACCCATTGTTTCATGCTCTCTGTGTGTGTATATAAATCTCCCCACTGTATTTTCCTCCAAATGCATCCGATGAAGTGAGCTGTAGCTCACGAAAGCTTATGCTCAAATAAATTTGTTAGTCTCTAAGGTGCCACAAGTACTCCTATTCTTTGAGTACAGTCTTTCAATCAGTTGTGCACCCATTTTATAGTCATTTCATCTATTTATGAGAATGTCACGTGGAACTGTCAAAAATCTTACTAAAATAAAAATATATAATGCCTAGTGCTCCCCCCCGCACCCACTGGGCCAGTAACCCTGTCAAATAAGGAATTAGTTCGGTTTAGCATGGTTTGTTTTTGATAAATCCATGATGACTATTCCTTATAACCCTGTTTATCCTCTAGGTGCTTACAAATTGTTTAATAATTTCTTCCACTATCTTTTCAGGTATTGAAGTTAAACCTATTGGCCTATAATTTCCTGAGTCGTTTTTGTTCCCCTTTAAAAGATAGGTAGTGTTTGCCGTTCTCCAGCCCTCTAGGACCTCACTTATCCTTCATGAATTCTTGAAGGCCCTCACTTCAACAGTTCAGAGATTGCTTCAGCTAGTTCCTTAAGTACCCTAGAATGAATTTCATCAGGCTCTGCTGACTTGAATACATGTAACCTATCTAAATAGTCTTTAACCTGTTCTTTTCCCTATTTTGACTTGCGTTCCTTCCCTGTATTAATATTGTGTTGCGTATCTTGTAACCATTTACCTTTTTAGTCAAGACTGAAGCAAAATAGGCATTAAACACCTCAGCCTTCTTGATATCATCCGCTATTAGCTCTCCTTCCCTGCTAAGTAGAGGGTACACTTTTGACTGAACTTGAGCCCAGTGTTAGCTAATCTGGGCTCAGTTCCTCTCAGTCTTTTTATGTCTCATTAAAATATCCATTTCAGCATATGCAGACAATATTATCATTTAGATTTCAGCAGAGCCCATAATATGCTCGATGCTTTCCAAATATCTGAGAAATGTACAGTTGCTTAAAAGAAATAATAATATGACTAATTGTTATTTACTTAACAATTCCTTCCTAGCCTCTTTATCTTCCTGAAGAATAGTGGTCTTTGAATTACATTTGAGATAGGTACAGGCAGATCCTAATTTTTAGATGTATTTCTCTCTGGTTAGACTTATAGTAAAAAAAAAGGTATCTTAAAAATGGATGGGCATAGGGAATAATCTTTGTTGTGAGAAATGGCTATGCATGCCTCCCAGAGGATCTGTCCTGATCCTGACCTCTGTAGCTTGACTTCCTTTATTCTAAATGCTTCATTGTTATCTTATGTATGTGCTTATGAGATTGCCTGGAGAGCAAGTGGAAAGTAAACCCAAACCAGCTGCATCGTGAGCCGTGTTGTGCCCTCAGGATACTCCTTAAATGGAGACCTTACTGTAACATTTTCAAACCTTGATGGCTAAAAAGAAACATCAGTGATCTGAGTTACATAAACTGCCAAACACCTGCGGCACAGAACCTCTTGCAGCCACTTATTTAGATGCCTAACTATGGCCTTTGACATGTAACTAGGGGCACACAGGCTTGAAAATGGCTTTAATTTGTATGTGGACTTGAATTTCCTCTGACTTACGCTGGTTAAACACAGTGTAAGTCCAGTGATCTCAGAGGAGAATCAGGCCCTTTGTCTATGTAGTATTAATGGGGTGTGAAAATGCACCTTCTTCCATAGAAAGCCAAAGCCTTAAATTCAAAGTATATAAGAATGTAAGGACAGCCATACTGGGTCAGACCCATGGTCCATCTAGCTCAGTATCTTTGTCTTCCGACAGTGGCCAGTGCCAGATCTTCAGAGGGAATGAACAGAACAGGGTGATTATGAAATGATCCATACACTGTCGTCCAGTCCCAGTTTCTGCAGTCAGAGGCTTAGGGACATCTCGAGTATGGGGTTGCATCCCTGACCAGCTTGGCTAACAGCCATTGAGGGACCTATCCTCAACATCACCACAGTGCCTAGGAAATATTAGAGACCGCTCACCAACCAACCTCTTTTGGTCTTCACATTTCTCCAAGGTGACTCCTTAATTCCTCCTTAATGGGGAATTGTCATTGAGTAGGTCTATTTCTAGTAGGGTCTCACAGGTATTGGTTCTTGGCCCTACATTATTTAATATTTTTATCAATGACCTAGAAAAAACATAAAATCATCACTGATACAGTTTGTGGATGACACAAAAATTGGGGGCATGGTAAAAAAATGAAGAGTACAGGTCACTGATTCAGAGTGATCTGAATCGCTTTGTAAATGGGGCTCAAGCAAACGTGTTTTAATACGGCTTAATGTAAATGTATACATCTAGGAACCAAGAATGTAGGCCATATTTACATGAGGGGGACTGCATCCTGGGAAGCAGTGACTCTTAAAAAGATTTGGGGGGTCATAGGGTGTAATCAGCTGAGCATGAGCTCCCAGTGTGATGTGGCCGAAAGGGCAAACGCAATTCTGGGATGCATAAAGAGTGGAATCCCGAGTTGTTTTACTTCTGTATTTGGCACTGGTGTTACTGTTGCTGGAACACTATGTCAAGTTCTGGTGTCCACAATTCAAGAAGGATGTTGAGAAATGTGAGAGGTTTCAGAGAAGAGCCAAAAGTGTGATTAAAACATTGGAAAATATGCCTTACAATGATAGACTCAAGGAGCTCAATCTATTTAGCTTAACAAAGAGAAGGCTAAGGGGTGACTTGATTACATCTATAAGTACCTACACGAGGAACAAATATTTGATAATGGGGCTCTTCAATCTAGCAGAAAAAAGTATTACACGATTCAACGCTGGAAATTTAAGCTAGACAAATTCAGACTGGAAATAAAGCATACATTTTTAACAGTGAGAGTATTTAACCATTTGAACAATTTACCAAGTGTGGTGGTGGATTCTCTATTACTCACCATTTTTAAATCAAGATGGGATGTTTTTCTAAATGATTTGCTCTAGGAATTATGTTGGGGAAGTTATACAGGAGGTCAGACTAGATGATCATAATGATCTCTTCTGGCTTTACAGTCTATGACTCTCTAATTAAATAAATGTATATGGCATCCCATCAGAGGCAGGACTCAGTGATGACATGGGATTTGGCACATAGACTTTCTGTAGTGATACCTGACAGGCGTTTAGGTGTTAGGTTTTCCTGAACTGCACATCGGCCTGAACTAAAGACCAGTCCATCAGAGTTTGATCGTCTTACTTTTTTATTCCAGTCACCAGCCATTTGCCCCTTTTGTCTCACATTCACTTTAAAACCATCACAAAGGGCCAGATCGTGACACCTTTACTCAAGTTAAGTTGACTTCAGTGGGACTGTTCATGAATACTCAACATGAGTAAAGTAGTATAATCTAGCCCAAAGAAAGCATTTATTCTTTTTGTGAACATGCAAGCCAAGCCCTAGACAAGTGAACTCAGCAACGCATCTGTCTGGCTCTGAAAGTGGGAAACCCAGAGGCACCTTTCACACCCTGCTCTGTCTTGTGGCACAGTGAACCACACTTCTGTCAGCCAACTTTGATTGGGATTTTACTAAGACCCCTGAAGGGCAGATTCTGATACAGCAGAACTAATTAATATTGTAACCTAGCTTTCAAATATCCAATAACAGTATTTAAACTTCATCATTAGGATCACTTAAGAGATGCTTTCCCACAGATTCTTGTGATGCACAGGTTGTTTGGGATGTAAGATTGGTCGTGTAAGGCCATATTTCCAAAGGAGCTACAACCACAGAAATAGGGTACCTGCCAACACATGCATTTTTGAAAATAAAACAGCAGTTCCATGTGCAATATGGGTAATTGTATGTGCAAGTAATTTATACCCCCCTTTATTTGAGAAGCTTGTCAGCATGGCACACTGATCTGGTTTTATGTGTCTTCTGTAATTGATCCCTGTAAGTGCCTAATTCAGTGCAACTATAAGGCGAGTCCTTGGGCCAGATTGTATCATCCCAAACTGTCCTACTTAAATCAAGGAGTAAGGGACTACTCAGTATGGGTAAAGGCCCCTGTTGGCTTGCTACAACAATTGCTTCCATCTCATGAAAGCTACGAGGAGAAGCAAATGATCAGGCTTCCTGTGCTATTGGCATCTTAACATTCCTTATAGCAAAGGACTTTGGAGCAGTTCAGAAGCCGTGTTGTTCACTTTTAGAATTCATTGCATGTCATATTCATAGAAGTTCTTTCCTTGGGGGCCCATGGAATTGCACCTTTCCATGTACTGAAAAAGATAGCTGGAGAGAAAGAAACAAAGTACAATTATTTGAAAGTGAAGCCTATTTTGATATTTATAAGAGGAATTTTTTTCTGCCTTATAGATCAAATTCAGTCCTGCTGTAAGCAAGTATAACCATTGGGTTCAGTTAAGTTATGCCCACTTATACCTGCATTGATATGACTGCATTACATTTTGTATCTTTCTTATTTGTGAAACTTAAATCTCTTAATTTTCCTCTTCTGCCCTTCAAGTGTAATCTTTAAAAGCACTGTAAGGGAGTTAGGAGCACAAGTCTAATTGATTTTCAGTTGGACTTAGGTAAATTTTTCAAAATCACCAATGTTACCCTGAAGCCTGCATCCCATCAAAAATCAATGGTGCATGGCTCCTAACTTACTTAGACACTTCTGAAAATATTGCCCCTAATTTCCATAGGTTTTTTGAAAATCTCACCCTTACCCTTTTCCATTTAGCAAACACTGATTTCATTTCTTGTGTTGACAGTGGGGTTGAAATCAACATTTTTTTTTTCAGACAGTCTTTTGTGTCCCTGATTCCTTCATAGACTTTAAGGCCAGAAGGGACTATCTGATCATGAGAAAAAGGATTTCCTCTTCCTTATTTCTCCCTCTTTTAAACCTTTCCCCCTCATAAGGCCAGTAATGATCCTGCTGTTTGATTTCCCCCTCAGAAAATGAGTAAATAAAATTAAAATAAACTAAAATTTTCCATCATCCCAGTTCCAGGCACCATCTTCTAGGCACTCTCCTCCTTTCCCCCATCCTCCCCTCACTTTTTTCCGTGACACTATCCAATTGGCTACTGCAGAATAGGCACCTCACTGTCACAACCAGACCAACTGCTATACAGTCTGTAGTACCTGCTTGCCAGTCACAAACCATGGCTGGTGAGGATCTCATCCTGGCCCAAGCACATGAGTACACATTAGCTCCTGTCATAAATATAAAGGGAAGGGTAAACACCTTTAAATCCCTCCTGGCCAGAGGAAAAAACCCTTTCACCTGTAAAGGGTTAAGAAGCTAAGACAACCTCGCTGGCACTTGACCAAAATGACCAATGAGGAGAAAAGATACTTTCAAAGCTGGGGCGGGGGCGGAACAAAGGGTTCTCTCCCTCTTCCCTCCACCCGTTTTGTTCCGGCTTGCCCTGCCTCTCTGGCGGTCTGGGACTGCTTGTATCAATCGGCATAAGAAGCAAGACTTTCTGCTGAGTCCATTTCCTTATCCCATAAACACTGTTTTATTTCCTCCTTGGACATAGTCAGGAATTGCTCTTGAGCTATCATAGAATATCAGGGTTGGAAGGGACCTCAGGAGATCATCTAGTCCAACCCCCTGCTCAAAGCAGGCAAATCACACATTCCATCAAAGCTAGTGACACCCCTTCCTTGGACCCACTTATCTAACAGATCCTTCATCTGGTTTAGATAAGCCACATTACTTAGTCCAGGCCCTCTCTTAAGGGTTTGAAATTTTACTCTGTACGTTTCTGATGTAATTTGAAATTGCTTCAAAACCAAATCCTTGAACTTATTATAGTCATCAATAGGCATCTTATTGAATATGTCCAGAGCTCTTCCAGTCAATTTTGCGACCAATATGGTCATTTTGTGAGCTTCATGAATTTTATGGAGAGTGCACAGTCTCTCAAAGCTGAGAAAATATTCAGCAATATCACTGGATTCATCATACTGTGGACATAGTCGCTCCCATTTGTGGATTGTTGGGGAAGGATGGTTAGGGTTATCCAGTAGATTCAGCTCAGCCCTTACCTTCTGCATTTCCAGTGCATGCTTCCTCTCTTTTTCCTTCTCCTCTATTTCATTGTCCTTTGCCTCCATAGCTCTCCTGTGGGCAGCCTCTAGGGCTTTTTCTGCCTCTTTTCCTGCCTCCAGTCTGGTTAACTCCAATTCGTGTTGTGCCTTGGTTTCTGTCATGTTAGCCTCTCTGTTTTTAACTAACTTTACACCCGAGAGTTAGAAAGAAAACAACAAAACAAACAAAAAACTTGGCTTGTAAAATATATATATATATATATATATATATATATATATATATATATATATATATAGGTTGTGCTGTAACCGGATACCTATGTTCTCTGATAGTGATTGTCAGCCTACAGAAAAATCCTTAAAAAAAAAAAAAAAACTACTAACACCTTTGTCTCAAGGCAAATAGACAGAAAACCCCTCTAGTTGCTCTTAGCTAAAAAACAACTTCAAGTCTGTGAAGACTTGTGAATTTCCCTGCAGGAGGTTAACTACCCTGCCTTTAGGTAGAGAAAACTCCAGCTCACAAAAGACAAATCCCTTTTGTCTCTGATCTGGCCCCCAAGCAGAGACAAAAAAACCTCTAACTGCTTTCAGCTTAAAACCTGCTTTCCAGCAGCCCAAAGAAAGAAAAAAAAAGTTTCCTTTTAAAATCTGTGCTTCTGGTTCAAAAAAATCTCAAAATGATTTTAAGTTAATCCCACCGCTCCGCCACCATGTCAAGGTTCCTTCCCTACTCTGAACTCATAGAGTATAGATGTGGGGACCTGCACGAAAAACCCCCTAAGCTTATTTTTACCAGCTTAGGTTAAAACTTCCCCAAGGTACAAACTATTTACCTTTTGTCCCTGGACTTTATTGCTGCCACCACCAAGCATCTAACAAAATATAACTGGGAAAGAGCCCACTTGGAAATGTCTTTCCCCCCAAACTCCCTCCAAGTCCTACACCCCCTTTCCTGGGGAAGGCTTGATAAAAATCCTCACCAATTTCATAGGTGAACACAGACCCAAACCCTTGGATCTTAAGAACAAGGGAAAAAGCAATCAGGTTCTTTAAAAAAAATTTTAATTGAAGAAAAAGTAAAAGAATCACCTCTGTAAACTCAGGATGGTAAATACCTTACAGGGTAATCAGATTCAAAACATAGAGAATCCCTCTAGGCAAAACCTTAAGTTACAAAAAGACACAAAAACCAGAATATACATTCCATTCAGCACAACTTATTTTATCAGCCATTTAAACAAAACAGAATCTAACGCATATCTAACTAGATTGCTTATTAACCCTTTTCAGAAGTCTGACCTGCATTCCTGCTGATTCCAACAAAAGCATCACACAGACAGAGAGAGAGGCTTTGTTTCTCCCTCCCTCCAACTTTTGAAAGTATCTTGTCTCCTCATTGGTCATTTTGGTCAGGTGCCAGTGAGGTTATCTTAGCTTCTTAACCCTTTACAGGTGAAAGGGTTTTTCCTCTGGCCAGGAGGGATTTAAAGGTGTTTACCCTTCCCTTTATATTTATGACAGCTCCCAACAGCAATGGCTAGCCCTGACTGTGCCATTAGAGTACTTCCTGACTGGCAGTTCACTGAATTGGCATCCCAGTTGTTCAGTGCCACCAATACAGAATGCAAAAGGTGCCCTTAAGCTCCTTCAACCAT
Source organism: Dermochelys coriacea (assembly GCF_009764565.3). Lineage (NCBI taxonomy): Eukaryota > Metazoa > Chordata > Testudines > Dermochelyidae > Dermochelys > Dermochelys coriacea. Next base: position 101,920,237 of record NC_050073.1, read on the forward strand.
TACACTTTCCAGGTACTCATTCTGTGTACGTATCAAAGCCCTATTCCCACTAACCATAACTTCATTTGACAGAACCATGCCTGCTTATGAAGGAATGTCATGGTGCACAAGGAATAACCAATCTTGGTTAGTCAAGTGTCAGAGTTTAAATCACTCCTAACTATTAGGGATTAGGAAGAGCCCTTAATAGGGAGTAGGGGGATGTTATCCCACATCTGCCAACTACAGGATTTCTTATTTTTGCACCATCCCATGATGTTTCTGGTATCAGCCACCATCAGATATAGGATTTTAGTTTAGATGGACCTTGGGTTGTATCCAGGGGAGGCAATTCCTCTTTTTCTATATTCCAATGTTGTATTTTTTCTGAAAAAAGCAACACAGCCCAATGCACAATGCCTTGTGGGAGGGCATTTCATTTCAGACACATGGAAATGTACTAAATGCAATTAGTAATACCATCTACATTGTATTAGTGGCATGTTTCAATAGATGCTGTGCAAAAACTAAGAAGAGGTTTATCTGTCACATGAAAAAAGTCCACATGCACACAGCTCATAATGCCACACCTTACATTTTAAAAAAAATTCTTATCTTAAAAATAAATCAGGTAAGGATGCTAAATGGAATTCTCTACCAAGTAAAAGCCCCAATGTTTCATAGCTACCTCTCTTGGCTTTGGATGTGGTACTGGTGTAAAACACTTGTGGAGAGGAGGTCAACTGTCTCATTCTCTTGATTATAATTAAATAGTATAAAACTAGCAATTACAGGCTGTTTTTCATGAACAGATCTCAAAGTATTTGACAAGGGGAGATAAGTATAATTAGCCTTTTTTAGGGAATGGGAAACTGAGTCATAGACATATCATGTTAATTGTCCAAAGTCACATAGCAAATTACTGGCAGAGCCAGGAATAGAACATAGCTCTTTCTGATGCTACATCAACTGCCTCCTCAAATCACTGAAGATGATTTTTTCAATTAGCTAGTGAATTTGTCACCTATGTGCCTTTGGGGCCTGATCCAATGCTTGTTGACCTTAATGGGATTCTTACCATTGACTTCAATGGGCTTTGGATCAAAGCTTTGTATTTTTTCTCCCCTATATATTGTTATCTGCCTAACAGGATGTTTAGTCTATTGCTGTATCTCTGCATAGGGTATGAGGGTGTTTGGCTATCATTAGCAGAGATGGAAGTGGATGTGCATATCTCAACACAGGTTGAGTTCAAAACTAATTATTATTAAATGACTAGAACACATTACTGATTTGGCTTAGAGAGTTCATAAAAAATAAAAATCTGTCCACTTCAAATGGCTCAGTTTGATGCTGATTTAGGTGGTTTTGGTGCTTCTGACAAAAGCTGGAAGAATTTCAGAGGGCAAGTGTTGGAGGGGCTGAATCTAGAGGGACCCATTATGTGAGGGTAAATCTTAACGGGCCTAAAACATGAAGAATTTTTTTTAAATCCACATGTAGCCTATGTTGACCATTGTATGAACCAGCTTGTACTAGGAATAATAATATCTTGTAGGCTTAGTTCAAACTCAGTTGCATTGCCCATAAAACATTAACCAGCAGAGCCTCAGCTATGCCACACTAACAAGCTAACACAGCTTAGCTCTATTTCATCAAAGAAACATATAGCTATTCCATGCAGATTGAAGATCTATCAAACTATCTGCCTGATGCATTTTATGTAGTGTTGGTTGTAGTACAAAGGCAGGCTGGGATACATTTGCCTACTGAGGGGAGTAATTGCTATCACAGCAGCACTACTGTAAGTAATGATACAAAATAACTGCTTCATTGTCAACAACTCTGATACAGCCATAAGGGTTATATCCTCAAATATACCCAGAGAGAGAGCCAGGGAAGTGCCCTCATCATGGTGTAACCCTACTGATAACAACATTATATTAAATCATTCTAAATATTAGTTCCCTCATGGGAAAACACATGCAGGAGTGGAAGAAAATATCTGGCTTTCAAAGAGAATGCTTCAAAGGGAAATTAAATAGTATTACAGCCTCAGCTTTTTCCTTAATGAATATTTTCCTTAAAACCACATGTTTTCAGACCCGCTGCAAGAACTGAGGAGTGAGAATACTGCTAATGATGTATTGGTTTTCATAAGAATTATAACATTTTTGTTCAGCATTTTCTTTCTCTATTTATTTTCTTCCTTTCCCTCATTATGTTGCATTAGATATTTCAGAATCAAAGAGGGACATGATGTAGGAGATGAGGACATGTGATGTGTATTCTATAGTCTTTTACTTAAGCTCTTTTTTTATATGAGCACAGTCTCTCTCTTTCCCAGTGCCCAGATCAAGATCTAGAAATATATTTGGCCCAATCACTTTTGTAAACATAAAAATACATCGGGGGGGGGGGGGGGGAATATAAAGATAAAAGTGTTCTGAAACAAAGTAGTATTACTCCTCTCAATCCACACCCTTTATTCATGAAGACCAGCAGATCACAACAGATATGGCTAGCAGCAGGACACCTTGACCAAATAAAGGAGATGTCATTTACAGCAGCTTTCAGGAAAACCAGAGGATGTCAGCATGAGTACAGACCTGGTGAGGGAAGGCTACCCAAGTCTCTCAACGCAACCCACTTTGGGGTCCCACTCCATGGACTGCAAAAGGAGTCAGAGCTTACACAGCGAGGATGCCAGTCTGCCATGGTAGGATGACATGGGCAAGATCCTCAGCTGCTGTAAATCAATGCATCTTCAATTATTTCAATGGAGCTACACTAAATTACAACAGCTGAGCATCTTGTCTGTATTGCCTGCTTTCCATCCTTAAGACCTACTAGGTGAATCTGTCTATCTTAGGTAGGTTATAGGGCCCCATCACTGTAGTATGTGAGTACCTCAAAGTCTTTGAGTTCTCCCCATAAGACCCCTGTGAGATAGGGCTGTGCTGTTATCCTTATTTTAGAAATGGGGAACTGTGGCACAGAAAGACTAAATGACTTGCCCAAAGGTGCACAGGAAGTCTATGGCAGAATTGGGACTTGAACACAGCTCTTCCAAATCCTATTCTAGAGCTCTCACCAATGGACTGTTTTTCCTCTCTTACTGTTGTATGGCAAGGAGATACCAAACTCAGAGAAAGGCAATTTTAGCAAAGTGTTTTGTCCTAAGGGAGATGTGATTTTATTCAGAAGGCAACTACTAGAGACTAAACGTCTTCCAATCTGTGATGAAGAGTGAACCTATAAATAGAGAGACTCAATGTTATAGAATATGTCTGTACCAGCTGCTGAAAGTTAACACTTCATAATGGGTCCCTGCAAGTCCTTCAAAAAGTCGGCTGAGCTTTTTCGCCATGTGCTACTCTCAGATGTTGAAAACAATTCATTTGCATTGTGTGTGGTATTGCAGGGTTCGACTTGACATTACTTGCAATGCTGTGCATGTCCACACTGTCCATGTACTCTGAATGGTACGTACACAGAAGTGACAGCACCATGTGTCCTAAAGTTCTTATAGCTTCTTGGATTCAAATAATGAATAATCTAAGTCTAGTAAAATGATTTGTTGAAGAGGCGTGCCCTTCAAATGAAGCGTTCTACTGATAGCATTACAAATGCACACTCACAGAACATCTCTCTCTTTACATTATGAAGTACAGGGGTTCTCAAAATTCATTTCACCATGTCCCCCTTCTGACAATAAAAATTACGACACGACTCCAGGAGGGGAGACCGAAGCCTGAGCCTGCTCAAGCCCCACTGCCCTGGGCCAGAGGAGGACCAAAGTCGAATCCCAAGGGCTTCAGCCCCAGGTGGGGTGGGGGCTGTAACCTGAGCCCAGTGCTGAAGCCCAAGCCTGAGCCCTGCTGCCCAGAGCTCAGGCTTGGGCTCGGGCTTTGGCCCCGGTCCCCAGCAAATCTAACACCAGCCATGGTGACCCCATTTAAAGGGGGTCGCAACCCACTTTGGTGTCTTGACCTGTGTTCCCTGTAAGCTGTGCGCTTGGGCGGCCACCCAGGAGAGATTCAAGAGCCACGCAGTTGAATAGCAGAGCCACACACATCCAGATGGCAGCATATCTGGATTAAGTTTAGAAGTGTGTGCAACAAGAGTGATGTCATGGTGGGAGTCTGCTATAGACCACCGGACCAGGGGGATGAGGTGGATGAGGCTTTCTTCCGGCAACTCACGGAAGCTACTAGATCGCATGCCCTGATTCTCATGGGTGACTTTAATTTTCCTGATATCTGCTGGGAGAGCAATACAGCGGTGCATAGACAATCCAGGAAGTTTTTGGAAAGCGTAGGGGACAATTTCCTGGTGCAAGTGCTAGGGGAGCCAACTAGGGGGAGCGCTTTTCTTGACCTGCTGCTCACAAACCGGGTAGAATTAGTGGGGGAAGCAAAAGTGGATGGGAATCTGGGAGGCAGTGACCATGAGTTGGTTGAGTTCAGGATCCTGACGCAGGGAAGAAAGGTAAGCAGCAGGATACGGACCCTGGACTTCAGGAAAGCAGACTTTGACTCCCTCAGGGAACAGATGGCTAGGATCCCCTGGGGGACTAACATGAAAGGGAAGGGAGTCCAGGAGAGCTGGCTGTATTTCAAGGAATCCCTGTTGAGGTTACAGGGACAAACCATCCCGATGAGTCGAAAGAATAGTAAATATGGCAGGCGACCAGCTTGGCTTAATGGTGAAATCCTAGCGGATCTTAAACATAAAAAAGAAGCTTACAAGAAGTGGAAGGTTGGACATATGACCAGGGAAGAGTATAAAAATATTGCTCGGGCATGTAGGAAAGATATCAGGAGGGCCAAATCGCACCTGGAGCTGCAGCTAGCAAGAGATGTCAAGAGTAACAAGAAGGGTTTCTTCAGGTATGTTGGCAACAAGAAGAAAGCCAAGGAAAGTGTGGGCCCCTTACTGAATGAGGGAGGCAAGCTAGTGACAGAGGATGTGGAAAAAGCTAATGTACTCAATGCTTTTTTTGCCTCTGTTTTCACTAACAAGGTCAGCTCCCAGACTGCTGTGCTGGGCAACACAAAATGGGGAAGAGATGGCCAGCCCTCTGTAGAGATAGAGGTGGTTAGGGACTATTTAGAAAAGCTGGACGTGCACAAGTTCATGGGGCCGGACGAATTGCATCCGAGAGTGCTGAAGGAATTGGCGGCTGTGATTGCAGAGCCCTTGGCCATTATCTTTGAAAACTCGTGGCGAACGGGGGAAGTCCCGGATGACTGGGAAAAGGCTAATGTAGTGCCCATCTTTAAAAAAGGGAAGAAGGAGGATCCTGGGAACTACAGGCCGGTCAGCCTCACCTCAGTCCCTGGAAAAATCATGGAGCAGGTCCTCAAAGAATCAATCCTGAAGCACTTAGAGGAGAGGAAAGTGATCAGGAACAGTCAGCATGGATTCACCAAGGGAAGGTCATGCCTGACTAATCTAATCGCCTTTTATGATGAGATTACTGGTTCTGTGGATGAAGGGAAAGCAGTGGATGTATTGTTTCTTGACTTTAGCAAAGCTTTTGACACGGTCTCCCACAGCATTCTTGTCAGCAAGTTAAGGAAGTATGGGCTGGATGAATGCACTATAAGGTGGGTAGAAAGCTGGCTAGATTGTCGGGCTCAACGGGTAGTGATCAATGGCTCCATGTCTAGTTGGCAGCCGGTGTCAAGTGGAGTGCCCCAGGGGTCGGTCCTGGGGCCCGTTTTGTTCAATATCTTCATAAATGATCTGGAGGATGGTGTGGATTGCACTCTCAGCAAATTTGCGGATGATACTAAACTGGGAGGAGTGGTAGATACGCTGGAGGGGAGGGATAGGATACAGAAGGACCTAGACAAATTGGAAGATTGGGCCAAAAGAAATCTAATGAGGTTCAATAAGGATAAGTGCAGGACCCTGCACTTAGGATGGAAGAATCCAATGCACCGCTACAGACTAGGGACCGAATGGCTCGGCAGCAGTTCTGCGGAAAAGGACCTAGGGGTGACAGTGGACGAGAAGCTGGATATGAGTCAGCAGTGTGCCCTTGTTGCCAAGAAGGCCAATGGCATTTTGGGATGTATAAGTAGGGGCATAGCGAGCAGATCGAGGGACGTGATCGTTCCCCTCTATTCGACACTGGTGAGGCCTCATCTGGAGTACTGTGTCCAGTTTTGGGCCCCACACTACAAGAAGGATGTGGATAAATTGGAAAGAGTACAGCGAAGGGCAACAAAAATGATTAGGGGTCTAGAGCACATGACTTATGAGGAGAGGCTGAGGGAGCTGGGATTGTTTAGTCTGCAGAAGAGAAGAATGAGGGGGGATTTGATAGCTGCTTTCAACTACCTGAAAGGGGGTTTCAAAGAGGATGGCTCTAGACTGTTCTCAATGGTAGCAGATGACAGAACGAGGAGTAATGGTCTCAAGTTGCAATGGGGGAGGTTTAGATTGGATATTAGGAAAAACTTTTTCACTAAGAGGGTGGTGAAACACTGGAATGCGTTACCTAGGGAGGTGGTAGAATCTCCTTCCTTAGAGGTTTTTAAGGTCAGGCTTGACAAAGCCCTGGCTGGGATGATTTAACTGGGACTTGGTCCTGCTTTGAGCAGGGGGTTGGACTAGATGACCTTCTGGGGTCCCTTCCAACCCTGATATTCTATGATTCTATGATTCTATGATATGTTCTGCCCCTCCTCCCCCGCCCTGCTGCTTTGTAGCCACCTTGCTCCTGCAGCTATTCCTGGGACCCTCCTGCTTGCTGAGCAGAGGATGGCGGGGGAGGGGGAAAAGATGGTGCTGATGTCAGGGTGTCTCCTTTCCTCTCTCCCAGCCCCTGTACCCCATCTCCACAGAGCAGAGTAGAGGGGGACAGGGCTCAGGACTTGCAGCAGCTCTGAGGTCTGAACAAGCCTTCAGGTGAGTGAGTGCCTTAAAGAGATAGTGCACGGTTTCTTACACACACACACACACACACACACACACACACAAACTCTCTGTCTCTTCCTTTCTCCCCTGTCCATCTACCCCATCTCCGCAGAGCAGGGGAGGGGGGACAAGGTTAAGGAGGAGGAAAGCTTTCAGTTAGTGCCTTAAAGAGACAGCAGATGGGCACTCTAAGAAACTTCCCTTGCAGCCATCACACATGCTCTGTGTCACACACACACACACACACACACACACACACACACACACACACACACACACACACACACAGTGTGTCTCACACTCACACACAGTCTGGTGTATGTCTCTCTTTCACACACACACACACACACACACACGCACACACACTGTGTGTCAGACACCTCCCAACACTGTTGTTGTTGTTGTTGTTACTTCTTGGTACTTCCTGCAATGCACATATATTCCCTGTAATTTTATTCTTTCAAAGTGTGTTATTTTAATTTTTTTGACTGGTCTATGCATTTCATAATTTTATTTCTCTCTTACACTTAAATTTAATTCTTTTGAGTAGTGTGTTCTAAAATGCCTAATTTGTCCTGGTTGGAAAAATTATCCCTATTGGTCACTTTTTAAAAAATATATATTATATACAGGATTTTTTGTTTCTACTGGTGGCGCACATCCACATAATAAAATTTATTCTGCACATGGGTGAAAAGAATTAGAGGGAACATTGGTCACAACCCACATTTTGAGATGTAGTATAAATGTTACACTGGTTATTTTCCATTAAAAATGAAATATGTTTCACATTCCACTTGAAGCCTGTAGAGTAGGCCACACGGAAAGAGGGTCTGCCTTTTACAGCTTTGAGTGCTATTGATAACAGTTTACCCATATCAAACACATTTCATACCAGAAGGTCCCCCACATGCTTTACAAATGATGGCCCAAATTGTGCAAAGCAGAGGTGAGTAGAGGTCCTGTCATGGGGAAAAGTGGCTATGCTCTGTTATCCTCCACACTAAGCTGCTTCTCCGGAGCTCAGCTATACATGACTAAGAGGGGTGTGGGTAGGTGTGCTGGTGAGGACTCAAATCCACATAAATAGGAGGTAAGGGGGAAGAGTTATCTTGTTCCCCTTGCAGTTAAGTGGGACTTGATATTTGAGGCAATGCAAGTTAATGCTGCTAGAAGCAATAACCTTCTATGGAACAGTAGTGGGAGTATGTGCATAGTGAAGGGCAAGGGCACCATATGGCAATGCTGCAGAGCAGAAATGGGGGCCAGGAGACTCCCAGAGACAGATCCCTGCTACATGGAAGGCCAGAGATCCACTAGATCTCCCCTGCATCTCAGCTTCTTCACCTCTTGATGGTCACTCCCTATGTCAAGACAACTATACTGCAAGTCTCACCTCCCACAAGCGATGATATGGTTGAACGGGCAACAGGACATGTAAGCCTGCCCTGCCCTTCTAGGTCTTTTATGGTGTGGGGAAGGAGACAATCTTATCCTCAGTCTATAAACTGTTGGTACCGTATATAGCAGAGGTGGGTAAACTACGGCCTGCAGGCCACATTTGGCCCATGGGACCGTCCTGCCCGGACCTTGAGCTCCTGGCCGGGGAAGCTAGCCCCCGTCCCCTCCCCTGCAGCCTCAGCTTGCCGTGCCACCAGCGTTCTGGGTGGCGGGGCTGCCAGCTCCTGCCAGGCAGCACGGGTGCAAGAGCTGCCAGGTGTAGTGTATTAAATTGCTCCCCATAGGAGTGTGCTGCTTATGGAGCACCAGGACTGGCAGCTGTAAGTAGCACATTCCTATGGGGAGCAATTTAATACACTACACACAGGTAGGGAAGGCTGTGCCTCTCCGAACAGCCAGGCCCCTGCCCCCTATCTGCCCCTTCCCGCTTCCCACCCCCTGACTGCCCCCCTCAGAACTGCCGACCCATCCAACCCCCCCACTCCTTGTCCCCTGACTGCCCCCTCCCAGGACCACCCACCCCTAACCACCCCCCCCAGGACCCCACCCCAATCCAACCCCCCCTGCTCCCTGTCCCGACTGCCCCAACCCCTATCCACATCCCCCTCCCCCTGACTGGCCCCCCAGGACTCCCATACCTATCTAACTGCTCCCTGTCCCCTGACTGCCCCCCGGGACCCCCTGCCCCTTATCCAACGCCATCGCTCCCTACCCCCTTACCATGCCGCTCAGAGCACCAGGACTGGCAGCTGTAAGTAGTACACCATAAGTAGCACGTTCCTATACGGAGCAATTTAATATACTACACCAGCTCTCCATGCACTTTCAGAACCCCAATGTGACCCTCAGGCCAAAAAGTTTGCCCACCCCTGGTATATAGGAATCACTAGCGCACTACTCAAGTACAATGCACCCACCTTCCAAGTGAAACATGGCAACCGATTAATAATGCCCTGCTCCAGAAGCATTTGGGGCCATGATTTCACTCCTCCCACTCTTCACTGGCCCACAATGCTGTTCAACCACCCAGAAGAGAGCCTGTTAAACCACACATGCCCTTGTATTCCTTGGAGCAAAGGAAACTAAATCATTTTTAGAAGAGAACTGATTTTAAAGATGGTTTTCCCACAAAAACTGTGGGATCCTTTGAGAAGTTGCTAACCTTTTCTTTCCCTGGGATGTGCAGAGCTTAGAGCTGTGTTTGCTCCAAATTCTTAGTGCAGGCTCTAATGCTCAGGTCCTTTCTCATTAAAAAACACTATGGTTTTGTTTTCTGAAAAATTGACTCTCAAGTGCCTTGAATGAAATAGGTTTTTAAAATATAATCCCAACCTGAGACTGCAAATGTGGTTGTTCAGCTGGTCACTCTCCCCATTTCAAGGCCCATTTGATACTTATAGCATCATTTACTAATGCTCCCATGGGGATATTTTGAGAAATCTGTCTGTGTAAGATCAGGCTTGAGTAAAGATTAATATGAGAATAACAAGATTGTTCAAAGCTTTGGCTTCACTCCACATTTCATCTTTTGAAGATGGATAATGCACCCATCATCCCCCCTCTAATAACTGAGAAATAGGTTCTTGATTCAGATTTAAATGATCATTTACTACTGAAAACCAAAAGGTGGAAGGTGCAGCAGACATGCTAGTGAAACTTGATCCATCTCCCTTTGATGTTAATAGGTGTTTTCCATTGACGTTAAAGAGGACTGGATCAGGCCCTGGAGAGCTTGTTGAACAGCAAGCACCAGTTCCCCCTGCAAACGATGTGTGGTGTTTGTGGTAAACATAATTTTCACCCACATAAGTAAGAATTCATTTGTTGACCAAAGATTTTTTTCCAAGGGCTTTTTCAAACATTATACCCTAACCCCGAGAAACTATGATTATTGTGAAGAGTGTAACACTGATTTCTTGAGATTTCTAACAAACCTGAGGAAATGTAAAATATGTTCTGTGCAATTGAAATGGAAAGATAGTATCTCCTGTGTCTTTTCTATGGCTAGCACATCACCCAGTTATATGAATAATTTCCCCCAAAAACTTCATAGAAGAGACACCATACGCTTCAAATGTGATGCAGTTCCTTGGGCTATTATCTCAGCTGGAGGCGATTGTAAATGTTTTTCATCTGATAAAGTTTTCCATCCCACTAAAATCTAAAACTTTGTGTATCTGATTTTCAAATTGTCCCTGTGAAACAAACATTTTGCAGTTCTATTTTGTCTAAACAGTCTCCTTACAACAAGGTGACCTTTAGGTGCCTAGTTTTTAAAGTGTTGTTCCTTTTGTGAATCTTTTTGGGCTGTTTTGTAAGTTTAATTGGTGATGGAATTATGCTCGGGAAATGTTTAGGAAAGCAAGTAATGATCTTACCCCTACATTCTTGAAAGAAAATCAGACTGTGGCGTGATAATATAATAAGGCCTTTTGTAAATGTCTGCTTCTTGATTTGGAATTTTGTGAATCATTTATTTTAGGATCAGAGGATGCCTGGTGATCGGTTTTAGGTACCGTTTTCGTAATAAAAATTTTTTTCTGTCCCTGGAATACTCAGTTCATTACAGATATTTTTGCAAAGTGTCTTTTACTAAGTTTCCTTGCTGTAGTCCATTCTCCCTTGGTGAAAGAGTTGTATTTTGCGTGGCCAGTCTTACAACGTGCTGAGCACCCTCGACTCCTAATGACACCATCAGGAGCTGTGGATAGTGGGAAAGGCTCAGCACCTTGCAGGATCAGACTGTTTGACGGTAATGGTAATCTCCTTAAAGAAGTAGGATCATAGAATCATATCATAGAATATCAGGGTTGGAAGGGACCTAAGGAGATCATCTAGTCCAGCCCCTTGCTCAAAGCAAGACCAATCCCAAATTTTTGCCCCAGATCCCTAAATGGACCCCTCAAGAATTGAACTCACAATCCTGGGTTTAGCAGGCCAATGCTCAAACCACTGAGCTATCCCGCACCTGTGATCCCTCCTTGCGGAAGCTAAGGGACCTGGCTGACCTCAGTGCAGTACAGACCATGGGGAGAGGTTGCCAGGAGAGGTTCCTGTGGGAGAAGGGGTTCCAAGAATGGGCTTCCCCAGGGGACATGGAGCCCTGGGGGATCCGTAGGTCTTGGAAAATTTTTTGAAGGAGAAAGTAGTTAAGGACATTTAAGTCAATGATAATTGAAACAAAATACAACATGGTTTTACAAAAGGTAGATCAAGCCAAACCAACCTGATCTCCTTCTTTGAGAAAGTAACAGATTTTTTAGACAAAGGAAACGCAGTGGATCTAATTTACCTTGATTTCAGTAAGGCATTTGATACAGTGCCACATGGGGAATTATTAGTTAAATTGGAAAAGACAGGGATCAATATGACAATTGAAAGGTGGATAAGGAACTGGTTAAAGGGGAGACTACAGCAGGTCATACTGAAAGGTGAACTGTCAGGCTGGTGGGAGATTACCAGTGGAGTTCCTGAGGGATCGGTTTTGGGACCAATCTTATTTAATCTTTTTATTACTGACCTCAGCACAAAAAGTGGGAGTGTGCTAATAAAGTTTGTGGATGACACAAAGCTGGGAGGTATTGTCAATTCAGAGAAGGATCGGGATATCATACAGGAAGATCTGGATGACCTTGTAAACTGGAGTAATAGTAATAGGATGAAATTTAATATTGAAAAGTGCAAGGTCATGCATTTAGGGATTAATAAGAATTTTAGTTATAAGCTGGGGACACATCAATTGGAAGTAACAGAGGAGGAGAAGGACCTTGTAGTATTGGTTGACTACAGGATGACTATGAGCTGCCAATGTGATATGGCCGTGAAAAAAGCTAATGCGGTCTTGGGATGCATTAGGCAAGGTATTTCCAGGAGAGATAAGGAGGTGTTAGTACCGTTATACAAGGCACTGGTGAGACCTCATCTGGAATACTGTGTGCAGTTCTGATCTACCATATTTAAGAAGGATGAATTCAAAATGGAACAGGTACAGAGAAGGGCTACTAGGATGCTCTGAGGAATGGAAAACCTGTCTTATGAAAGGAGAGTCAAAGAGCTTGGCTTGTTTAGCCTAACCAAAAGAAGGCTGAGGGGAGATATGATTGGTCTCTATAAATATATCAGAGGGATAAATATCAGGGAGAGAGAGGAATTATTTAAGCTCAGAACCAATGTGGACACAAGAACAAATGGATATAAACTGGCCATCAGGAAGTTTAGACTTGAAATTAGATGAAGGTTCCTAACCATCAGAGGAGTGAAGTTCTCGAACAGCCTTCCAAGGGAAGCAGGGGGGGCAAAAGACCTAGCTGGCTTCAAGATTAAGCTTGATAAATTCATGGAGGAGATGGTATGATGGGATGTAAGTACAGTGAGATAACTATCCATTCTTGTTTCCTTCTCAGAATAAATCTACTCTTTCCTTTTCATTCCTATAAAGGAAGAAAAGGACCACCTATGATGAAGCAGGTTAACGTTTAATAACCTCCTTGATCTGTGGATCAAGGCACAATATTCAGGCATATATCATTTCAAGATATTGTATCCTGACATTAGTTACCTAAACAGCAATGTGTTTTCACAGAGCCCAGCAGCTCCACAGTGGTCCAAACGGGAGGGCGTTTGCTGAGATAAGCCACCCTAGCCACCTGGGAAGATGCAATGAGACCTCTCCACACCGAGGCAACAGGAAATGGAATTTCAAAAATTCCCGGGGCTTTTAAGGCGGAGGGCAGATGGTTGTTTACCTGGCTGCAGGGCAGTGGAGTTCGGACTGCTGACCAGAGAAGTCAGGATGGGCATTGTGGAACACTTCCTGGAGGCCAATTAAAGTGATAAAATCAAGCGTGGTGTCTACACTGGAACATTGTTGACACATTTTTTGCCCAAAAAGCCTTATGTCTCTTGTCAGGGTAGTTTTATTTTGTTGCCAAAACACTTTTGCCACCAAAAGTCGCATCGCAGTGTGTACGCATTCACTCTTTTGTCAACAAAAGCTGCCTTTTGTCAACAAAACTCTGTAGTGTAGACAAGGCCTTAGGCTATGTATACACTAGCACTTTTGTCGGTAAAACTTTTGTTGGTCAGGGAAGTGAAAAAACACACCCTGACAGACATAAGTTTCACCGACAAAAGTGCTGGTATGGACAGCACTCTGTCGGCAGACGATGCTTTCCTGCTGACATAGCTATGGCTGCTCGTTGGGGCTGGTTTAATTATGCTGACGGGAGAAAGCTCTCCCATTGGCATAGAGCGGTTACATCGGAGACCTTACAGTGGCGCAGCTGCAGACCCTACAGCTGTGCCACTGTAAGGTCTGTAGTGTAGACATAGCCTAAGCAAACATTTTGTAGTTACAGAGCAGACATTTAAACATTCCCTTGTAACATGGGATACAGATGTTATAAATAGGATTAAAACATGCAACATCATAAAATCAGAGAAGATTAGGATTGGAAGAGACCTCAGGAGGTCATCTAGTCCAAGCCCCTGCTCAACACCTCCTGCAAGCATTCCATAAAGTCTAAACACTAAAACACATTCTGAGAACTCTTATATCTGTTTTAATATTACTAACACACAGTTCAGCCAGTCTGGTTTCCAGTTGTGCATTTGTCAGTGTTCAGTGAGGCTTAGGGGCACCTGGTCTGCCAGCATCACACCTGTCTTTGCCTTGATTTGGCCAGACAGATGTAAAATGGAGATAACCACACTGACCTCCTCATAGTGGTGCCCTGAGAGTTAATTCATTTATGGTAATATTATTTAAAGTACTCAGATATAAAAAGGCTATAACTGATCATCTCACTTCTCCAAGTCAGGAAGAAGAAGCATATGTTTCAATGTGTTTTTCAGCCTTATCCCATACATAAGGTTCATGCTGCTTCAGGAGAGAAGTTGTCAATAATGCCACCTCCTAGTTCAGAGAAACTAAATTAAATTTTTTGCTGGTCTAATAGTTACTTTGCAGTCCTTGTAGTTACACCAGGGGTGCATTTGGTCTCATTGTTAATAGCTAGGTACTAATTAACATAGAATAAGCTTATCCTCTCACTGGTATGGCTCTCCTCCATCCATTAGCCAACCCAATCTACTCAAACATTCTATCATGTGGAAAATATTCCACCCAAATTGTCACTCTCTCTAAGGCCACTGTCCTATTCAGTCTTAAGCATGTGTTTAATTTGAAGGAGTACTGGTGGCACCTTAGAGACTAACAAATTTATTTGAGCATAAGCTTTCGTGAGCTACAGCTCACTTCATCGGATGCATTCAGTGGAAAATACAGTGGGGAGATTTATATACACAGAGAACATGAAACAATGGGTATTACCATACATACTGTAACCAGAGTGATCACTTAAGGTAAGCTATTACCAGCAGGAGAGCGGAGGGGAAAAAAAACCTTTTGTAGTGATAATCAAGGTGGGCCATTTCCAGCAGTTGACAAGAACGTCTGCGAAACAGTGTGTGTGGGGGGGGGGAGGAATAAACATGGGGAAATAGTTTTACTTTGTGTAATGACCCATCCACTCCCAGTCTCTATTTAAGCCTAAGTTAATTGTATCCAGTTTGCAAATTAATTCCAATTCAGCATCTCTCTTTGGAATCTGTTTTTGAAGTTTTTTTGTTGAAGTATTACCACTTTTAGGTCTGTAATTGAGTGACCAGAGAGATTGAAGAGTTCTCCAACTGGTTTTTGAATGTTATAATTCTTGACGTCTGATTTGTGTCCATTTATTCTTTTACGTAGAGACTGTCCAGTTTGACCAATGTACATGGCAGAGGGGCATTGCTGGCACATGATGGCATATATCACATTGCTAGATGTGCAGGTGAACGAGCCTCTGATGGTGTGGCTGATGTGATTAGGCCCTATGATGGTGTCCCCTGAATAGATATGTGGACAGAGTTGGCAACGGGCTTTGTTGCAAGGATAGGTTCCAGGGTTAGTGGTTCTGTTGTGTGGTGTGAGGTTGCTGGTGAGTATTTGCTTCTGGTTGGCGGGCTGTCTGTAAGCAAGGACTGGCCTGTCTCCCAAGATCTGTGAGAGCGATGGGTCGTCCTTCAGGATAGGTTGTAGATCCTTGAAGATGTGTTGGAGAGGTTTTAGTTGGGGGCTGAAGGTGATGGCTAGTGGCGTTCTGTTATTTTCTTTGTTGGGCCTGTCCTGTAGTAGGTGACTTCTGGGTACTCTTCTGGCTCTGTCAATCTGTTTCTTCACTTCAGCAGGTGGGTATTGTAGTTGTAAGAATGCTTGTTAGAGATCTTGTAGGTGTTTGTCTCTGTCTGAGGGGTTGGAGACAGACAATAGCAAGAGAAGCCTCTGTATGTGCCCCATTCCCCTGTGGGGGAGGATCCCTATAAGTAGCAGGCTTTCTGCCCTGTCCCATCCATATCTCGTCCCCCTGTGCAACATACCCATGCTATAAAAGCATTTGCTTCTTGAAGGAACTCCCCAGGTTCTGCCTGTCCCCTTGCATGAGTGCCAAGGGGGTGCTCTGAAGCCACAGACAAGGAAACTGAATTTGCCTTAAGCTTTTCCTGTGGCCGATGATTACAGGAATGAATATCTTTCAGAATGCAAGTGCATTTAGTTGAGATTAGATCTGGTCTGGAATTTTTCACTTAAATATTTTTTGATGAAAAATGTGGTTTCCACAAAATAGAAATTTTCTGCACGAAGATTTTGATTTTGTCTAGCATTTTTGATTTTCTGCTGGTATTTTTGTCCCAAAGCCTTCAGAATTTGGCCCTAGGACAGCAGTGACTTGATCCTTAAATGGATGAGGAGTCAAGAAATTTGTTGGAAGAGATGGTGATTGGCTGTATTTCTTTTTATCTATGACCTAAAACAAGCTTGGGAGCATGATTTACATTGTTCTTAAGGAGACAGTGAATGAATCCGCCTTTTAAACTTCACTACCAGACTGTTGGCATGCCTTGAAACATCCATATCCTTAGATTTTGAATCATGCATTGAATAATTGCCTTTTTACTGAGTGCTTTTGTTTAGTTCCATGTACAATGTTGATACCTCCATTACGTGTAGCAAGGGAATCTGAAAAAACAACAAGGAGTCTGGTGGCACCTTAAAGACTAACAGATTTATTTGAGCATAAGCTTTCGTGGGTAAAAACGTCACTTCTTTAGATGCATGGAATCTGAGTCTTTTGCACCGGGGATGTCTATATGGTGGGAAGGAAAGGTGGAGCATGAAATCCGCCACTTTGTATTTTCAGAAGACAGTGCTGTAGTCTTGTTTGGTTTCTGAACATATTGGGCCAGAATGTCAAAATAACTCCATTAATTACTCAGATTCACACCACCTGACGCCTTTGGCGCTTTATCATCAATTAAGTCTTCTGCAGCTTGTTCAGTGAATTTTCAGCATACTTGTTGGGGTTTATGAATCCTCTTTCTCCACAAGGGTATGTTCCAATTCCAGGGGGCATATCTGAATAAGCTTTTGTAGGTTTCTTTCACAGGAGGACAAAATATTGAACTTCGGTTAATAGCTATCCTGGCAAAGGAAGATGAATTGTGAATGTGTAGGGCCTTTTGTGTTCTCATTTATTATGTGAGATTTATCTGGTCACTGTCTGATTATACATCATGTGGGGGAAGAACACCATATATCATTTTCTTGTGCATTATTTCTGCAATCTACTTGTTTAATTCCTCTAAGCAGCACAATTCTGCTAGGTTTCTCGGCGTTGATAGTTTTTACTCTAGTCATGAGGTGACAGCCATTCTGTAAGCCCCTGCCTACATTTTGACATCTGGGTGGCTGAAGGGCATATACAGCCCTACTAGAAAGGTCATTTGCCTTCCTTTAAAAGTCTGTATAACTTTAATTTTAGCTTTTTGATAAAGTTTGTTCAGCTGTGAGAGGTCTTTAAAATAGTTGATCGTCAAGATCATGTGGGTTTCATGCACACAATTTTGCCTTGACTGAGATTTTTTGTGTTATGAATTGTCCAAAGAGTTGAATACACTGTTACCTACATGTTATATCAATAATGCCAGTGAACATATTTGTCTATAATCTCTATCTCTATAGGAAGGAAATGTTATCTTTTATTTAGAACATGGGAGTGGGTGCCAGATCTCTTCAGTTATGTTTCTAGTGCTGCCTCACTGAACCAGATTCTCTGGACTTCTCCACTCCTTTTGCATTGCCCTTAGCTCCTATGCTTGGGATACCCTAGCAAGGCCTTTCACTGCACAACCCCACTGTAGGGGTGTGTGAATGAGCTGGCCACCTCCTGAGTGCCAGCTTATGGCCTATGGTTGCTCTGCAGGCAACCTGCCTGTGTTTCCCCCTTCCAGGTACTTCTTCAATAAATTCCACACAGGCATTTTTTTGTCCAACAGTGCCCGCTCTCCCAAGGTCTAATGTATTGACATAAGACACAATACAAAACTCACTACTAGGGCTTCTCTTCTCCCCCTGAGTCTGATCTCCACAGCTTTTCCCTGCCTTGGCAGGCCTCTCTCAGCCCTGTCTGGCTGGAGTCTTTTTCTACTCCCATGGAGTTTGTTCTCCCTGGCCCCCAAACTTCTTCAGACCTCTGGCTTCCAGGACCAAACCCTTCCCCCCGGTCTAGGGTATCTGGCAAAAGCCTCCTGCCCACTGCAGCTCTTCTGACTGCAGCCTCTGCCACAGCTTCTTCTCATTGTCTCTCCTTGGTGTCCCCCCTCTTTCTACTGCAGGGGTTCTCAAACTGGGGGTTGGGCCCCCTTTGGGGGTCACGAGGTTATTACATGGGGGGTCGCGAGTTGCTAGAGGCAAACCCCGCTTTGCCTCTAGCGTTAATAATGATGTTAAATATAAAAAAGTGTTTTTAATTTATAAGGGGGATCACATTCAGAGGCTTGCTATGTGAAAGGGGTCACAAGTACAGACATTTGAGAACCACTGCTCTACAGCTTCCTGCTGCTCTTAGAGTGGAATCACCCGACCCCGGCTCAGAAGTACCTACTCAGTAACAAGGGCTGGCTGGCCCCAGCCCTCTAGCCCTTAAAGGGGGCTTGTTTGTGCAGGGAAGGGTGGTTCTTCAGCTGCTCCCCTCTTCCAGTCCTCCCATTGTGGATGATTCACCAAAGAGAGGAGCAAAGTTAATTAGCAAAGAAAGGAGCTGAGCAGCTACTTTACAACATAGGATTATCCTGCTTGAGAGAAGTAAAAATACAGGCTTGGTTTTAAAAGTGCCTGATTCCCCAGTGAGAGACTGAATTTAAACTCCAGCCACCTCCACTCAGAAATTATGTTGATGGGAGTCATATAAGTACCCAGGTGTACAGAAAGAAAATGTTTTTTCTCAGACGCACGTATAATATCACAGGTCCCCTGAAATGAAGTTAATAGTGCTGATGGAAACATTATGATGTGCACATTTAAAATCTGCCTATACTATCAAAGTGCAAAGATCCCATGAAGATGATGCAAGGCATGGACAGATCCATTGTCTAACGTTTAAAGCAAGGAATGTGCCTGGCAAAGGACATTCTTCCATATATGATCATTGCATCCCAACATCATGCATGTGAGAGCTTTGCAGTTTTGCCAGAATGAGTGGTAGTTACTGCTTTGTATGAAAAGATAAATAACATATTAAGACCAAAAAAAAAAAGTTGACCCTGGACTTTAATCTAATGTTGGCAAATCCTTCTTCGCAGATTCCTGTTATGGGAGGAGCCTTCATGGACTCACCCAATGAGGACTTTGGTACAGAATACTCCTTGTTTAATTCATCGGCCAATGTCCATGCAGCTGCTTCAATGCAGAACCAGCCGGAAGAGACATCCCGCTCCTCAAACGATGCCATATTGTTATGGATTGCGATCATAGCAACAATTGGAAACATTGTGGTTGTGGGAGTGGTGTATGCCTTCACATTCTAAGAAGACCGGAGACTGGAATACTGCAGGAGTGGACGGCTACAAGTGTGTTTGTTGTGTGTTTGTGTATATATACATGTATAGCTATATAAATATATATAGGTAGACACATTTTGTTAATTGTAAGCTGTGACAGTACTAGAAATGAAGTGCAAGTTATTAAACTTGAACTTCAGTTGCAAAGTTTGGATGCATTGGCAAATTTTGTGGCAGTGAAAGCTTTAATCAAGAACAGCCAATACATGTCATATATAAATTTGATGTGAAAGGCCAATGTTGATATGTGAAATACAGAATGAAAGCAGGTTTTATGTAAAAAATGCTTATTTCCTATTGGTTGGATTTTCTAGTAGCTCTTCTGTTTTTTGTTTGTTCCTTTTGTTGAGTTTTTAATCTGCTTTTGGGATTGATATTTCTATCACAACATTATATGAAAAATGCTCTGTATCTTATTCTCCATGGAAATCTAGTTATCTAGATGTCCAGATGCATTGGATGGTGGGCATTGGCTCAATTGTAATTAACGGATTTTCAGGATTCTTGTGTGTTGAACTAAAATACACATGATCAGTTGGCTATGTTTAAAGTGTAGATATTATTAATCTTAAAGCAGTGGGCATGCAGGTGGATGCATGGCTGGTTTAACTAGGACTCTCATTCTAAAGACAGCGAGCAGAGATGATAATCTGAGTGTTAATACTGAATCTGCTTGATATTTCCAGAACCTGTACTCCAGAGGATGAAGTGCTGGCAAGTGAGTTTTAAATGGGAGAGGCAAAAGCTCCAATTTCCATTAGACTATTGACAGCCAGAAATGATAATGATTATAGTTCATTGGATTGACCCCTTCTAGAAAATAAAGACCGTGGATCTTTTTGGTTCATTATGCTGAAATCCAAATTTCCCACAAAAGCCATGTGGTCAAATAAGCTTTATTTATGAATGAAAGAAATGACTTAAAGTGCAGTAATTCTGCAGCTTAATTAACTGCCAATGATTCATCTAGGGAATAAATGAATCACAAGGTTTACCAGATAGCCCTACAGTGCACATACATAACCTCCCATGGTGAATTGGGTACATGAGTTACATACAGTGGTGGGATATATGGAGCATTGGAGGGCAGTAGCTTAAGGGAAGTTGCTGACAGACCTTGACAAATGTTTACATTTAGGCACTAATATGTTTCTATGGCTGGATAATGAGGGGGAAATGTAAAATCAATTGTGCTAGCAATTTTATAAAAATATTTGTATTCAGTGTTCTATTAATGGATAATGTCTTTGTTGTATTAATCTTGTGAGCAATGATTTTTAAGGGCTGTATCCATCCAAAATAATCTGTGGCCTTCCTTGGCAAAGGAAGGGTGTGTGTATATATGTATTATATATATAATATATATACATATACACACACACCCTTCCTTTGCCAAGGAAGGCTAGAGATTATACATATACATATATACATAATCTTCAGCCAAAGCTCATCTGAGCTGTAAAAGTCTGCCCCATTTCTTCTTCTCTTTTAAAAAAAAGTGATGGATGTAAGCATAGAGAAATGGCAGCAGATAAATACTTTACATAAAACCTCTGTGTATTGGACAGTTCTCCCTCTACTCTTGTCCCCTACAGCTATTACCCTGATTCCAGAAGGCCTGTCTGCAGGCATGGTGAATATTTTTGACACTTCTCTGTCACTCAGCTCAAGGCTGGAGTAAGAGCTGGTAAACGTATGGAGAGGTTTTGCTTTTATTTTTCTCTCTAAACCATTTTTCCTGCAGGTTTGGTGGATAGTCACTCAATCCAGAGCAATATGTCCTAAATGAGCATTTCAGCTTTTGCATTTATTTATTGTTAGTTAAAGTATTGGCCTGTAAAGCTGCCCTAGTTCTTTTGCAGCTGGCTCACTGTCAGTCAACTGCAAAGATCCTTGATCCATGAAATCACAGGAAAGGATTCCCAACGCCTTTTTCTAGGGACCATACCATACTCTGTATGACTACCACTTCAGGAGGGAGGTGCAGTACCATTCCACACCACTGAACCTCTGGAACCTGACTCCTGGTTAGACTATATGGATGATCGGTCACAGAATATCTGTGACAGACACCTGTGAAGCTGGTATTTTAGATGATTGGCATCCTATAATGTCTACTCTCTCCTTTATAGACAGAGGATTTAGCAGGGGGAACATCTATTAATGCTCATGTGAGTTACATACATAAATTCCCTACATTCTGGTAAGAGAATAAGCCATTAAGTGCCAAATCCTGTAGCCCAAGAAAGGCCCTGAATGCAGTGAAATTAGTGTGGCAGGTGCAGAAGGGCCTCTAAAGTAGACTCAAAGAGGAGGCATTTGGGGGTAGGATGAGTTATGTCAGCTGTGCATTTGTAGTCCCCTCTCCCTGCCCCCATGCACATGTGTATGTAGTGGAAGAGCACAGCCCTCCTTGGAGCAGCCTGGTGAAGGAGACTTCAACCTCCCACCCCACCACCAATAGCAACTGTCAAATGAAGTCCTTAGTGCAAGGCCCATCTAATCAGGCTTTGGGCAGGGGAAAAGATTTGGTCCTAAGTGTGTTTGTGCCTCCTGGGCTTTCCGTTTTAACACACTAATATATGGTAGAACAGTTTAATTTCATGCCCTCAGCTATTTCAGGTGTGTCACTAACATCATAATTGCATCAATTAGTTATTAATTGGATTTTTCGGTGCCTCAATAAGGCCCTGTAGTGATGCTACCTCATGCAGTAAAACTATTTTTGCATGGTTGATAGTAAAGCATTTTCACCCTGATTAAAACCAGTTAGACAATATTGTATTTACCCAATGGGAAGCTTTTGCTGCTCAGTGAATCTGCCAGTAGAATGCTTTGCCTAAACTTTTAATTTTAATCTAAATGCAATTAGCAAAGTTTATCTTTAATCTCCCAAAGTATTGGACCAAATTGAAAAGGTACAGTCAACCATGAAAAAAATACTTGAGACTCAGTTGTTTTAAAATGAGAGACACTGTCATGTTGTCTTATGCAAAGAGGTACCCTTCTTTCATATGAAGTCAACAGGAATTGCAGAAAAGATTCGAACGAACCAGTTCTCCCCCTGTCCTCTTCATATATATTTTTCATCATCAGAGTTGACTTGCCAGGAAGAGCCTGATGTAACTTAATATAACTGATTTAAGAGGGTGATATATAAAGTAGGGTATCTAAGGAAAATATTTGCTCTTGCCACATCTCAGACTTGAAAGATTGTAAATGTGTAGTTAGCACTATGAATTCAGGAGATTTCCACAAAATAAAGGCAGGTGCTATGGGAACTTTATGATTAAAAAATAGCCTTCTCTAGGGATATATTTGGACTGTTGAATGAAAAGTCTGGGCAGTGTGTTTTCAAGTGTATTAGGGATGGGCTTGCACTGAGGCTTAATCCCATCAAACTATGCAGATATGCAGCTCCAGAACCAGATGTTAGCTGTCTAGGTATTTGTAACAGGATCTCAATGTGGTAGCTGAGCCTAAGATCCAGATATGGATTGGAACTTCACCACTTGGCCCTCTCTCTGAATTGGGCCAAACCAGAACATGGAATCCAAATACCTCCACATATTGGGGAATTTCAGATTTGGATCCAATTCTGCATCTAAACATTGTAAAATAGCGACCCAACTCCCAATCCTGACTGGTGAAAGAAGCAGTTCTGGGAGAATAAGTAGGGCCAAAGTAGATGCTTCTGCATCAGGAACTCTGTTAGACAGGATCCACATTATATACCTTTAACTGCATTTTAGTGCTCTTCTTAAGCAGGTGTATGCTATGCCCTGACCTGTTCCAGCTAGCACTTACTGCTGCCTGCACCATAGCCACTAGCCACCTGCAGACTGTGTAACAGACCTCACCCTCTTTGGGATGTAGTATGAGCTTCGGCATGCCAATCAGGAATTTCTGCTTGTGCATTTGTGTGGGCTGGGGAGCCATTCTACATGGCTATTTGGCAGGGGGGGAGGAGCCCCTCCGCAATTCTCCCTTGGCCCCCTTGCACACCAAGGCAGGAGTCAGCTCAAAGATTAGTTGTAATCAGTATCAAAATAGAGGCACGTAACACAAACAAATGACAATGAAATACTCAGTGACATGCAGAGAGTGTTCATAGCTATATTAGGCCTTTCTAGTGGAGAAGGCAGAACACCTTATAAATCTAGCATACAACCTCTAGCTGTATAAATGCCACACGTTGCACATGCATGTAGTAACAATATCTGTCTTGTTCAAGGCTGTAAATGTACCTCAGCTTGGGAGGAGCAAGGAAATGGACTGGGCGATCTTCCGTAACTTCTACTGGCTCTCAACCTTTCCAGACTATTGTACCCTTTTTAGGAGTCTGATTTGTCTTGAGTAACCCCAAGTTGCACCTCACTTAAAAACTACTTGCTTACAAAATCAGAGATAAAAATACAAAAGTGTCACAGCACACTGTTGCTGAAAAAATGACTTACTTTCTTATTTTTACCATATAATTATAAAATAATTCAATTGGAATATAAATATTGTAGTTACATTTCAGTGTATAATATATAGAGCAGTATAAACAAATCATTGTATGAAATTGTAGTTTGTACTGACTTCGCTAGTGCTTTTTATGTACCCTGTTGTAAAACTAGGCAAATATCTAGATGAGGTGATGTACCCTGTATTAGACCTCTGCGTACCCCTGGTTGAGAATTACTGTTTGAGGGCTCTATGCTCATGTATCTCACTATTTTAAGAATGATTTGACCATGAGCAGCCACCATCCCAACTGAGCTGCCCTGTTGGCAGTTTAGCAAAGAGACAAAGGATTGAACAGGTATGAAGACTGCTGGTTCCTCCAGGTCAGGAAGAAGGCATGTTAGAAGGGAGAGGTGAGGGGGGAAGCTTACAGAGCTGCCTCTGCTGTCCTTGTTCTCTTTGGGTTCCATTGCTATTAATCCAGTACATGTTCCCAGAACTAGCATTCACCTTTACAACAAAATGAGAGAGGTGGAAAACATGCCTATTTCCCAGCAAATGTGGTTTGAAATCCATCATTTTCCTTTATTAACAAACTGACAACAAGCAAAATGGGAAAGAGATGGCTCATGTGTTGCAAGCAATTTAGATCACCATTTAACAGAGCTCAGTCCTGCAAGCTGCTGCATGCTCTTGTCAGGCACTGAGCCCCCTCAACTCTCCCCAACTTCAAAGAGAGCTAGGGACACTCAGCATCTTTGGGGAGTGCTCAGCACCTTTCAAGAATGAGATGAGAGAGGAGACAAGCTAGACAAATATCTGCTTCAGATACACCCATATCAAGCCAACTGGAAACTTTTCTACTGTGGGTGAGTCCAATCCAAATACAGCCACAGTCTTTGTTCAGTGAGCCACTATATATTCTCTGTTATTAACAGCCTCCTGTTTAATATCCTGCCATTCATTATTCAATTCTTAATATCCTCTTTGCATTGTCCTGCAGGGAGCTAGCAACTATTAATTTAACACAGCTCTGCTTTTCACACCATGTCCCAGCAAGTATAATTTTACTGAGTTTCTTGTGGTTAATCACAGAAGTAGATCTGGAAAATGACATTTTGTTAAAAAAATATAATTTTTGTTAATAAAAAGAATTGGCCAAAATCAAAACCCCAGATAGAAACACTTCTGAGCTTTGGGGTTTTGATATCTGGAACTGAATTTCATCTCACTAATGCTAGAGAAGATAAAGGGCATCCTGTGTTTCCCCTAGTTGTATAAAGTCCCATGCAGAATTCAGAGCTTTGTTAACTAGCATTCTGTTCCTGTGCTCCCAATTCATTTACTCTGATCTCTGTTCACACAAGAGCTGGACATCCCAGGGGGATATCGTGTACAGCAGCTCCTCCCTATTTCTGTTGTTGAGACTCCCGAGGGAAGCACTTTTCCCTGTTGCTGGCACTAACAACTGTGGCCAGGGATCAAGACTCAGCTATGTGTACCTTGCTTAGTCACCACAGGAAAAGCATAGGAGAATTTATGCTGGGCATGGAAGATGAGGGGTTGTCCCTCCTTAGCCCCAGCCTTGGGCACATCCTACACAGGTTGGAGCATCCTGGTGTCTGCTTTAAACCATGCCAGCTTTCATGGTCCCCTAGCTGGACCTTGCTGGAGTACATTGAGCTCCTCATGCCCACCTCTCTCATCCCTCCCTGCATCTGACATAGCCCCTGCACCAACGGCTACAGGGTGAGATGGTGTAGGAGGCAACCATGCTGATTCTGTGTTGACTGAGGACTCCCACACACATCAGGAATCCCCAACAGCTGTGCTCTCTTTGTGCTGCCTGAAAGTCACAAAGCGGATAGAGTGAGGCCAAGAATCTACCCTTCCATATCAAGAGTGATATACGCCTTCGCAGAATGAAGTGGATGACATTTTTATGTGGTCCCAGCCTATTCCAGAGTATTTAGGCTTGGCCTGTGACAACAGGTAGGTTATTTTGAGGGTGTCAATTATCCTAGTCAATTTTCTGATGGGTTGTGTGTGTCTGTCATGTCTGCATTGGCTGAAAGAAGCCAAAACAAACCTGACAGGCTTACACAATAGACCAGTGATTTGACAAGCATAATTGACTTCAGTCAAAACTAACCCACAAGCTATGGTATTTGAGGCCTATCACATAAGAGCTGCTTGCTGCTGAATATTCAGTGGAAGGGAAGAAAACATTTACGTCTGAATGGCTTGGGATTTAGGCCCCTTTAAACTGATGTTTTTTTCCTCTTATGTTAATTCTTTTTCTCCTGATCTTGCTATTGCAGTCACTCATTTTGGGAACTATCATAACACTTAGCCAGGAAGACTCCCCTAAATTATAAAATCTGCTTGTAACAGAAAAGCCTTTGAGCACACTAGGTCTCTATAGCATATTGCAGGGTCCAGCTGCAAAGACAGGTTTACCTTGAAGTTCATGAACATGTTCAAGATGTTGTTGCCAAGGCAACTAGCCCTTTAGCATGAGCACAACCTTGTTCGCTCATCATCTGGAAGGCTTAACAAAGTCAGAAAATCCCAAAAGGCCTTCTTTGTTAGATCTGTCCTATACTTACTATGCAAGGTGGTGTGGCTGGCATGGTGGGGGGTGGTAGTCTTCAGGTACAGAAACAGTAAAAAAGGCTTCCAATTTTGGCAAAATGTTTGAGGAAAGATTTATTATGTAAAGCCCTATGATGTCTATAAAGGGATAAAGAAAAGGAGTACTTGTGGCACCTTAGAGACTAACAAATTTATTTGAGCATAAGCTTTCGTGAGCTACAGCTCACTTCATCGGATGCACAAGTACTCCTTTTCTTTTTGCGAATACAGACTAACATGGCTGCTACTCTGAAACCTATAAAGGGATATGAATAACAATAGAAAATTATATAAAAGACAGATCTCTTATCCATAAATAGTTAATGAGGAAGCATTATTTGCATAATGCTAACACCACCAGCTGTTATATAGAACTTTACAGTGGTAGCTCTCAAAATGCTTTATAAGGGAGGTCAGAATCCTTTTTCTCATTTTACAGAGGAAGTATAACTAAGTCTCTGAGAGCTGAAACAATTTGCCCAACATCATCCAGCAGCCCAGGGGAAGAGCCAGGGCTAGAACTGAGGTCTCACAGTTCCCTGTCCAGGGCACAGTCCTTTAGGCCATACAGTCTCCCTTGACTGTTTTATTTCAAATGCACCTTCCTCTAAAGTATCTGGCTATAACAAATCGAACACAACATGACACAATTCCCTTATTTTATCTTCCCCCATTGGCACTTTTTGAAAATCTCCCTTTGGGGTACATGAGTTAATTCCCAATCAGCCCATTCAGTTGATTGGGACCCAGAAATAGTCTTCATCCCGTCTCTCAATTTTGCAGACCTTCCAAATACTGCTAGAGAAAGTCCAGGGAAGCAAGAGCATCTTCCCTTCCCATAGGTAAGTGTTAGTTACCAAGGGCCATACAAAACAACCCAATATTTCCGCAAGCCAGACAATACACTGGGTGCCTCTGGGTCATGGCACCACGATGTTGCGACTCCCTTTGAGACCTCTTTCCACTCAGCTTCCCAAGAACTTAGTTCAACTCCAAACTTTGTCACTCGGTTATCTGTATTTGGCACAGCAACACTGTGCTGAGTTGATCAGACTCAAAAGCCAGGGGCGGATGCAGGGTACATCACTGATCTAAAGTTACACAGAAACCTTTTTATACATTTACACTTCTCATTGCATTTACTATACATTGCATCATGCATATTTAGTTGGCTTGGTTACTGTATAGGAACCATCCCTGGACAGCATGCGCTCTTCATGCCTTGTCCTTGCTTAGCCTACTCTTTACCGCATCTTCACATTCCTGACTTATCTTGTCCATTGTTATCTTGTTCATAGTAAATGATTCCTTGGGTGTTCCCCCTGTTATCTGAGCTAGCTCAGACATTATCTCTTAGCCTACTGACCCATTTATTATCATAGTTACCACAAATATTTCATCTTCAGTCTGCTAATCAATTTCCCTCTCTAATCTTGTCTTCCAAGACATGAAGTTTCCCCCATATTTAATTACTTATGTCAAGCCAGGCTTACCTTTCTACATCTTCCCATTTATAGCATCTATGCTCATCAATATTTGTGCAGCTTAAACATGCCTGCTGCCTGAGTCAATAGAAGCTTAGCCTTTATCAGCAGGCTGGCACCCACAAGTGCAAGTTCCTACCTAGCCAGCTTTTAGTAACCAGCCTCCTCTGTGTATAAGGGGAAAGCAGTGGACATGTTATTCCTTGACTTTAGCAAAGCTTTTGTTACAGTCTCCCACAGTATTCTTGCCAGCAAGTTAAAGAAGTATGGGCTGGATTAATGGACTGAAAGCTGGGTAGATCGTCAGGCTCAAGGGGTTGTGATCAAAGGCTCCATGTCTAGTTAGTACCTGGTATCAAGTGGAGTGCTCCAAAGATCGGTCCTGGGGCCGGTTTTGTTCAATGTCTTCATTAATGATTTGGAGGATGGCATGGACTGCACCCTCAGCAAGCTTGCAGATGACACTAAACTGGGAGGAATGGTAGATATGCTGCAGGGTAGGGATAGGATACAGGGGGACCTAGACAAATTAGAGGATTGGGCCAAAAGAAATCTGATGAGGTTCAACAAAGACAAGTGCGGAGTCCTGCACTTAGGACGGAAGAATCCCATGTACCGCCACAGACTAGGGACCAAATGGCTAGGCAGCAGTTCTGCAGAAAAGGACTTAGGGGTTACAGTGGACGAGAAGCTGGATATGAGTCAACAGTGTGCCCTTGCTGCCAAGAAGGCTAACGGCATTTTGGGCTGTATAAGTAGGGGCATTGGCAGCAGATCGAGGGACGTGATCGTTCCCCTCTATTCGACATTGGTGAGGCCTCATCTGGAGTACTGTGTCCAGTTTTGGGCCCCACAGTACAAGAAGGATGTGGAAAAATTGGAAAGCGTCCAGCAGAGGGCAACAAAAATGATTAGGGGACTGGAACACATGACTTATGAGGAGAGGCTGAGGGAACTGGGATTGTTTAGTCTGCGGAAGAGAAGAATGAGGGGGGATTTGATAGCTGCTTTCAACTACCTGAAAGGGGATTCCAAAGAGGATGGATCTAGACTGTTCTCAGTGGTAGCAGATGACAGAACAAGGAGTAATGGTCTCAAGTTGCAGTGGAGGAGGTTTAGGTTGAATATTAGGAAAAACTTTTTCACTAGGAGGCTGGTGAAGCACTGGAATGGATTATTTAGGGAGGTGGTGGAATCTCCTTCCTTTGAGGTTTTTAAGGTCAGGCTTGACAAAGCCCTGGCTGGGCTGATTTAGTTGGGGATTGGTTCTGCTTTGAGCAGGGGGTTGGACTAGATGACCTCCTGAGGTCCCTTCCAACCCTGATATTCTATGATTCTATGAAACCCAGTCCTCATGTAATTCTGCAACTGGAACTAGGGTATTATGATTACTAATAGAAAACGGGGGGTGGAGCGGGAGAAGGATGCTGATGGTGTAGCACTAAGGGCAGCATCCCACAAAGTGGAAAAATCTTATGCATACCCACATTGTTGTTGTTATTATTTGTTTGTTTCTGGTAGCATTAACAATGTGCTAGGCACTGTACATACACAAAAGAAGACACAGCCACTGATTCAAAGAGCTTCCCATCAAGCAATTCAGTTTAAAGGGTTCTGAGGATAAAATTCCTGATGAAGTAAGAGTTTGTCTAAGAATAATGCATGTCTGTGTTGATGCCAATGTCTAAACTCCCATTGGCATCAGTGGGGCCAGAATTTTACCCAATATGAAATCATACTCCTCAGTGTATCTGTGGTCAGAGCAGGTGTTTGGAGCTCACATGTCAGGGTATTTGTGGCCCATGTTATCTCCAATAAGAACCAGAACTCTAGCAGCCAGGACTAAATGTTTTTGGATGTTGAATACTGATCGATATAATACTGTTGAATATTGACCAATAGCATATTGCATTTAAATATTCTATCAAGCCCTGGAAATGCAAATGTTCACAGCTAATGTTGGACTTATACAGTAATTTGCTTATATTAAATTGTTTATAGCATTTTTTTCTTGACATGGAGAGAACCCTTTCTGTTAAAGGTTGGGGTAATATTGTGTAGTCCAATCTGGCTCCAATAGAGTAGGAGAATCCAGAGCCCCAGGAATACGGAGACTTTCTTCCAAAGTCTAATATAGTGTCATCTTGACTTTTTTTTCCAGGTGTCTGGCAAAGTGATACTTTAAAAAATATCACGAGAAAGCTACTGAATAGACTGTTCATGCTTTATTGTGTTTCATTGTGCTATAATCAGCGTGGGTAGCACAAATAGTTCAGACAGATTCTATGGGACCCTTTTCCATAATAGAGCCAAAGATGCAGTACTGACCTTACATCAGTATATGGCATTATGATAAAACCATCATCATGGATTTAAACTGTACCAGGCACTCAAATCCAATGAAACAATCATGTCAGTCTCTTTGGGTGACTTTTCAATAAACAAGCTTTTTGTGATGTAGTGAAATAAGACATGTCTTTGTATGTCATCATTTGGTATGTGGACCTGTCCCTAAATATTTTCCTACAGTTCCATTTTACAGTGTGTTTAATTTTGCCTCTTCCAAAAGTAATGATGGGCCAGTTTTGATTTAGATATTGCTATCTATTAACTCTTTTCCTCTTGGCTGTTCTTCAGGTTGACATGGGGGCAGAAAAGGCTAATGTATCATTCAGTTAAAGAAAAATAACCTGAATTGAAATACTTCTGGAGTCCTGTTATTATAATTTATTTTTTGAATTAGTGTTGTGCCTCAGAGCCCTAGTCATAAACCAGGCCCTCGTTGTGCTGGAAGTTCTGCAAACACTGAACAAAAAGATGATCCCCGACCTTAGCGGCTCCTAAGCCACAGATATTTAAAACCCTGGGATCTCTTTTGCCCTCAGGTGTTCATTGAAGCAGATGTATGAACATTCCTAAAGGCCATCCACCTGCTTCAACACGTGGGGGAACATCATGGGCCCAGAAGCGAAGTGGGACAGCCCCAGCAACAAGGGAGGGAGACACTCACAGAGGGATAGCTGGGAGCTCCTCCAGCACCTTGGAGTCTCTGGTGCCTTTTGGGGGAGTAGGGCACTGATTGGGCCATTCAGAGATTTAACCTGGAGCCTGATCCATGTGGACCCTCTTTCAATTCCATTCCAGCAAATGATATGTGATCATTCCTAAATCAACTTCTGACCAAAGACCATGGATGTAGGAACTTGCTTGGAACTTTTCTGACAGAACTGAAAAAAAGTTTAATAGTGAGGCAGTGAAAGAACCCTTCTAGGCTCCTTCAAACACAAACTGATCCTGCTGCCACTGGAATCAGTGGAAGCAGACAGCTAAACTATGTGCATAATTTTACTCACACAAGTAGTCTCTTTGATGTCAGTGGGATTATTCATATGAGTAAAATTAAACTGTTTGCAGGATCAAAGCCTAAAATTCATACTGGGTTATTAGGCTCCTCCCTTCACAAGAATGCCTACAACCCCAATGCTGCAAGCTGGTCCATGCAGACAGAACCCTTCCGTCTTGTGAGCCCCTATTGGCTTGACTAAAGTTCCTTGCTGATAAAATGGGTCTGCCTGTGCAGAATAGCTTGCAGGACTGGGGCCTTAAATCTCTTTTATATCTCTAAAATCTTTGTTATTTAAAAAGAAATCAATGTATTTTTAAATGAATGGGTAATAGAAAATCTGAGAATTTTGATAGATGGGGCAGAGGGGTGTATAATATAGCAAATTTGTAACTTGCCTTCTCCTTCCATTTCACTGCTTGCTTGAGGAGTGTCTGAACTTAATCAAGTGAAGACTTGCTTCAATTCTGAAGTTGCCAAGCCCTTAACTGGGTGCAAAATCTCAATAGAGTTTGTAGGTGATGTAAATAGGTCAAAGAGCTAGCTTTGTTACCTAGTTTGCAAATGTATTTATTACATTTACTGTATTTATTTTTTTCAATTTTGGTTAGCTTTTCATTTCAATTACCACTTGCAGAATTTTTGCAAAAATTCAGACTAATTCCACTGATGTTGTCCAAGCTTCACCCAAACTCTTATTGTTTTAGGAAGCTAAACCTTCCTTTTAATCCTATTTAAGGCACAGGCTTTCTCAAGAGTCCTTTGGTATTGGTATCATTTGTATTAAGTATCTTTCACAATATAATGCTCATGTTCTTTCTCTCTGCTACTTCTTTCTCTGCTTAGTTTGCTTTGAAGGGGCTTCACTGTACTGTTTTATATTGTATGGGTTGGTTTACAAAAACTTTATTCTTGTAATGAATTGTTCTTGAAATGTGGATTTATCTGTACAGATACAAAATTTGAAAACTGTTCTGTGTCTAATTGGATTTTTCATAATTTATTGTAATCCTTACTGGTATAGTAAACAGAAAAATGTTCTTTTAAACTTCTGCTACATTCATTTCCTAGTTATTTAACTGGCTTCACTATGTATTTACTTATTACTTGTTTACTCTTTTTACTATGATGAGAATAACAAAATTTGTTAATGTAAGATTAAATTTGTGCTTTTTCTTGATAAAGTTCTTGAAATTGACCACAACAGGATGATTTTTATTTCATTCTCTCATTTAACTTGAAAGGGATTGGATTATAATTAAAATTGAGTATATCAGTATATTAATAATCACCTATAATTTACAGATTTCCATTACTTGTTAACCTCTGAGAATTTATTAAAAATAAAATAACATAATTTAAAATAAATACCCCACTCTTTGTTACACAAAATACCAAGAACAAAGGCTGTAGATCGATACAGATAACAGATTAGGGTGACCAGACATCCTGATATATCAGGGTCATCCTGATATTAGGGGCTTTGTCTTATATAGGCAACTATATCCCCCTCCCTGAAAAAAAAGTGTACCAATTTTTCACACTTTCTATCTGGTCTGTTATAGGTATATACAGGTATACACACTTATATCCCCACCCAACAACTCAGCTAGATGATCATTTCCTCCCGCTGTCTGAAAGGTTGGTTAGCCTTATCCACCAACCCTATGTTCAATGTAACAGGAATCCGGCTTGCAACCCTTAAAATCCATTCTGCAGTATCAGGGCTCGGATATGCTCCTCCTGCAATGCTGTTACCACTTCTCAAGATCTTTTGCCTCACTATAGATATTGCCATTTTGAGGACTACGTAATCTGGTGATGCACTCTTGGGTCTCTTATCCCAGGCGTGAGATAAAGGGCTTTGAACTATGTCAGAAGCACTGTTAAAGAAGCATGTCCTGTTCTTAGTGTTACAGAATGGGGCAGGAGTAGCTCTCTGACTTCCCGATGATACTTGATGGGGGAGCAGACCTATTGGCTGGCCTCTAAAGGTACGTCTACATTCCAGTTAGACACCTGTGGCTGGCCCATGCCAGCTGACTCAGGCTCACGGGGCTCAGGCTACAGGGTTGATTAATTACAGTATAGATGTTTGGGATTGGGCTACAGTCTGAGCCTCTGAACCCTCCCATAGTCCTAGACCCCGGGTTCTAGCCCGACTTCGAACATCTATGCTGCAGTTAAAGAGCCCCACAACCTGAGCCCTGTGAGCTCAAGTCAGCTAGCATGAGCCAGCCACAGGCTTTTGATTGCAGTGTAGACATTCTCTGAAGAGGCAAGATGAAGTAGAAAGTGGCCAAGCCATCTTCTCTTAAGGGGAATTACTGACAGGGCAGTTAGAAGGGTGATTTCATGGTCCTCCAACAGATGGATAAGAGAAAGTCCAACCCTGTTGAGAGGAGGGCAGAAAGGAGTGCTATGAAACTCACTTTACATGGTTTCAAATAAATATTTGTCTTAATTTTGTTGGGTTAGATGAATCTGCAACCCAAAGCTCACAAATCTGTATGGATGGTAAATTTGGCTAAAACTCATAAAAACCCGGATCAGCTGGTACCTATCAGGCACAGTTAGTATGAATCTCTAACACTGGAGTGAATTATGTCAGTCAATGGACTAGATTCACTACATTTCAGCAGGTAATGCCTAATCATAGTTCATTCAGCTGTTGCCATTGTGGAAATCTGGTTGAATTTGAATTTTTACAAATGTGTGGAAAATTTGAAATAAAAACAAACAAACAAAGGTATGTATTGTGTGAAGACTAATTACAAGTAGCTGTGAGAATTCTCAATAGTCAAGGAGGAAAGCAGCAATCCATTTACATTGTAAGGTCTGTCAGGTCTGACTAGCATACACCAGTTTAGTTTGTTAGTGTCAGTATTATAAATATTCTTAAGCTCCACAACCTGCTTAATCTGAGATGAGGACAGTGT
The DNA here is from genome assembly GCF_009764565.3 of Dermochelys coriacea. Taxonomy (NCBI): domain Eukaryota; kingdom Metazoa; phylum Chordata; order Testudines; family Dermochelyidae; genus Dermochelys; species Dermochelys coriacea. Next base: position 101,954,394 of record NC_050073.1, read on the forward strand.
CCTTTAAATTAACATCTTCTGTGGAGAGAATCACAAGAAAATCAAGAAAGACTTGCCTTTAAAGCTCTGGTAGTCAGCCACTCTACTCATTGCTACACTTAGGATTTCTGCATCTCATAGAATAAAAAACACATCGCAGATTTCTTTGTTGTTACGAGTTGAGCTTACTGCAGAAGCTGCAATGTGTTCTACCTTTCCTACTGCATGTATGCAGTTGCTGAAGTGCCTCTTTATGAATGACAGGTTTCAGAGTAGCAGCAGTGTTAGTCTGTATTCGCAAAAAGAAAAGAAGTACTTGTGGCACCTTAGAGACTAACAAATTTATTTGAGCATAAGCTTTCGTGAGCTTCATGCATCCGATGAAGTGAGCTGTAGCTCACGAAAGCTTATGCTCAAATAAATTTGTTAGTCTCTAAGGTGCCACAAGTACTCCTTTTCTTTATGAATGGACTATTAGCCATTTAATTAAAAAGAAATCTTTCAGGGCAGATTGAGACCATGCTTTCTGTTTTGAATTGGTGTTTTAAACAAATCTGCAGCAGTTGTAAAAGGCAGCAGACTGACAGTGCTGGAAGATGAACTCATCTAACTCACACTATAAAACAGGTACCTTGGCAGCTGTTCCATCAACATGACTTAGCCTTTACCCAAAGTGATTATGTCTGCAGAGGCAAATTCTTCAGTCTTCCTGCCCATTCAGTCCTTGGCCTCTCTGCTGAAGCTGCCAACAACAGAGACAATTAAGGACAGTTCTGACCATGTTTTTTTTCTTACAGATGATAATTTACAACAAAATTCAGAGGTATATTTTGAAATTCTAAATACTTTAGATCAGCTGATTTCCCATTTCTCTACATCAGTGGTTCCCAAACTTGTTCCGCCGCTTGTGCAGGGAAAGCCCCTGGCGGGCCAGGCCAGTTTGTTTATCTGCCGCATCCGCAGGTTCGGCCGATTGCTGCTCCCAGTGGCGGTTTGCTGCTCCAAGTCAATGGGAGCTGCTGGAAGGAAAACTTGCAGGCTGCTGTGGGGGCCCAAGCCCAAACCTACCAGGGGCCCAAACACGGACCTTTGAACCCGGGGACAGTGTCCTTGTGTTGCTCCCCTCTGAGGAGTCAAAGCTGCTAGCCCAGTGGCAAGGCCCCTACAAAATCATCTGCCAAGTTGGCCACATTACTTATGAGGTCCGCCAACCGGAGCGATGGAAGAAGCCCCCCGTCTATCATGTAAACCTCTTGAAGGCCTGGGGTGGATGGGAGGGTCTGCTAATAAACTCATATCTCCCCGACCCAGAACTAGCACCTCAGATTCCCACTCTGGCAGAAGAGGAGGAACCCCTTCTTGGGGAAACCCTCACCCCTGAGCAGCAAAAACAAGCAAGATGTCTGATGAAGGCCTTCCCCCAGACATTCACAGCGATACCAGGACAGACCCTGCTAGCCGAGTTCGTCATCCGGACAACCCCCACCCCCTGCCCTGGAGAGGTAGTTCAGGGAAATCCCCGACCCCTCCCTCACTGCCTGCAGGATGTGGTGGAGCAAGAAGTGCATGCGATGCTGGAGATAGGGATAATAGAATGATTGCAAAGTGGGTGGCACAGCTGCATTGTGCTTGTCCCTAAGCCCGATGGGACCCAGTGATTCTGTATTGATTTCCAGAGAGTTAATACAATTTCTTAGTTTGACGCATACCCAATACCCTGGGTAGATGAACTACTCGACTGTTTAGGGGAACTACGCTATATTACCATGCTGGACTTGATGAAGGGATACTGGCAGATACCGCTGGATCTAAGCTTGAAGAAGAAGTCGGTCTTCACTACCCACAGCAGGCTCTACCAGTTTACCCACCTGCCTTTCGGACTCCATGCCATGGGTCCCCCGCAACCTTCCAGTGGCTGATGGATCGCCTACTGCAGTCACACTTGGAGTACGCCGCCCCCTACCTGGATGATGTAGTGATCCACAGCCATCACTGGGAGGAGCACCTGAACTAGGTGGCGGCTGTTCTATGAACCCTCTGAGCCACGGGACTGACGGCCAACCCCAAGAAGTGCCGTATCAGCTACCAAAAGACCACCTACTTGGTGTACATCCTGGGACAGGGGAAGGTGCGTCCCCAGTTGGGAAGGTCCAAGCCATTCAAGAACACCTTCCTTTGACCACAAAGAAACAAGTGAGATGATTTCTGGGGCTGGTGGGCTACTACTGCCACTTCATCCCCAACTTCGCCTCGATTGCCACCCACCAACGGAACTCCTAACAAAGAACCAGTCGCAATATGTCAACTGGTCCCTCGAGTGTGCCAAAGCATTCAAGACATTAAAGGATCATCTCTGCCATGAACCAGTGCTTTATAGCACCGATTTCTCTCATAGGGTTGTGGTCCAGACCAATACCTCGGCAGTGAGACTCGGGCCTGTCCTCTCTCAGACCCTCAAAGGAGAGGAACACCCTGTCCTTTACATTAGTAGGAAGCTCTTCCCCTGAGTATGCAACTATTCCCCCCCTACTATTCAACCATGGAGAAGGAGGCCCTGGCAGTTAAATGGGCTGTGAAGGCCTTCGGTATTACCTCCTGGGGGACTCCTTCATTGTGGTCATGGATCATGCCCCCCTCAAGTGGCTCCAGACCATAAAACACACTAACTCAAGGCTAATGAAGTGGTACCTTGCCCTTCAACTGTTTGCATTTACCATACAACATAGGGCAGGTAAGGAGAATGCAAATGTGGATGGTTTCTCCCGGCTGGGGGAGTGGGACCATACCAGATCCGGAGAGTGGGGGCTGGACTTGAGCGGGGTGGGTGTAGCAAGAGGGCGTGGTCTCCCTCCCTTACGGACTGGGAGAGAACTGTGACCGCCCCTGGTGGGCAGAACCAGGATACTCACGGCTACCTCGCCAGAAGCAGAGGCGGGGCAGGAACCGGAAATATAAAAGGCTGGCCCTCCAGCTCAGTTGGGCCAGAGCTGCCAGAGGAGCAGGATGTCTTCACCCTGCTTCTGGAGCCGGACCTGATGGAGGCCGCTACACTGCCAGAGACCCGGAGGGACTGCTGGAGTTGCCAGACACTAGGGACACAGAGGAGCTGTTGGGGCTGCCACTAGCTGTCTACCCCAGCAAGGCAAATGACAACCCTGGAATCCAGGTATCTCCTGACTGGGAGTGTAGGAAGGAGCCCAAAAAAGCCAAATAGGGTTTGGCTGTGTTACAAACTGCAAGTTGACCAGCGTGTTGCGGCCAGATTTCCCCACTGACCCAGTGGCGGACCACTCCGCCACTGTTTGGGCCCTGGGCTGGAACGCAGTGGAGTGGGTGGGCCTGTGTCCCCCTACTCCCTGCCACGCTACTCTTGGGAGTGGTAGCCTCCCCACCTTTAGGCCAGGAGGCCTGCATTGGTCTGGTGCCTGCCCAGGCTAAGACGCCAGACGGTTTGGCTGGCTCTCTCGCCAAAGAACTAATCCCCCCCCAGACTGCTGTGTTGCTCTACCTGACTGTAGGCCAGAGCCATTACCTGATTGCTGCCCTGCCCTGATTGAGGGCCCCGGGCAGAGAGATGCCCTACTGCTCTGCCTGACTGCATGCCAGAGCCCTTAACTGATTATGCTGCTGCCCTGATTGAGACACTGTCCGACTGCAGGCCAGAAGCATTAACTGTGTGCTGTCCCGCTCTGGCTCAGAGACAGGGCTCACAGACTCAATTGCTGCCCGGCCTGGACTGCAGGTGTGGACCTATAAACTGTCGCCTAATTCCCCCACTGAACAGAGTTGCTATAGGAGCATTGCAGTGAGAGGGCAGGGAGAGAACCGCAACCGCCTTACAGTTCTCAAAAAAGTATTTTTAAAATTAAATAATTCTTAGAGTATCTTTAGCATATTAGTTATTAAAGAAGCTGTTGATTCTTCATAACAATGTTTGGAAATATGATTCCTGTTTTCCTGAGCTGACTGAGGGAATTGATTGAGCACTGGCAATAATTAATGTCCCGTTAATATAAATAATCTATACTTAAATAGCTTCTTACATTAGTAACGTGGTTAGCAAGGTCATTAGATTCCATGCTGGTACATAATTTTTTTAACCATTTGCATAGCAATCATATTAGGAAATCATATTAGGAGCTTTGCATTTAGTTAAGATATTTGCAAGTATGCAAAGGGGTTTGCCATTTCAACATTTAAGAAATAAATAAAAGGTTTAAAATATTTCCTATTACACATTTTTCCCTGGAGTTTTAAAGACACAAGCACAGGTTTTTCTATAAAAGAAAAGGGGGCAGAGGGGAATGGCATAGTCCATTTTACCACCTAGATCTATTGCTCTGATAAGACTTTCCTGTTTCCTGCCTTCCTTTTTAAAGTATACTGCATAAAGAACATCGTCACAATTTATCCAACTTGATCAGATCTTTATTTCAGTCATGACTGTTTTGCATGCTTTGTATTCCTAACAGTAGGATTACATTTGTACCAAACGAGAGGGAGGTGTCTGTTCTAGATAAGGCATTTTTTTGGTTTGTCTGTTGACCCAAGCTCCTTAGAGTTACAACCTCTTTGTTGTAGCAATTAAATATTTTGTACAAAACACCCATTTTAATAACCAGTACATCTTTTAAACATAGCACAAAAGAAAACAGTATAAAGTTAAAGCAAGGTAAAGTTTAAAATGCAGCTTTCCTGAGTTTTTGTAACACCGTTGGGATAATAAACATGGTTTTATGGCTAAGGAGGGGTTATCTTCCTGGCATTTGCTTTTCTCCAGGGTGACAGATGCAGAAACCTCCTGGAATTTCTTTGATTAGCTTGAACATTTTTCTTATAATCCCATGCAAGAAGTTAATAGATTTTGGAAGAAAGTGATAGTGTCTATGTTAAATAAACCATTTGATGGTGTTGTTTGAATGCAATATATTGTAGGCTGCCAGAAGATGATACTGTGGTTTCTCTATGTTTAAGAGCAGACTCTCAAGGAGGATGGGAGGGTAAAAGTAAGGAAACTGCAGAAAGCAGGAACAGCTACCACTTCTAGCACTCAATTGCGCTGTTAGATTGGCCAAACCACATGAAACTTGCTTGGTTTAATGATGAACTTGAAACTTGGAAAAGGTTTGTCCAATGAACATGAGCTGATCAATCAACATATTTTACACCAAAACCTTGGCAATGTTATGTTTTTTTAAAAAGCCCACAAAACCAGGTGAAGGTTGGCAGCATTGACAGGGTTGTGTGTTGAGTTTGGAGCTCATTTGAACCCAGGTACTCCAAATGAAATACAAAGGCTGCAAACACACAAGAACCAAAGAAAATGTGCACATGAACTCACTGTGATTTTTGCACAGCTGCCTTGTTTGCATCGTGGAGTGAATAGCCCCAAAGCTGACACTTGCCCAGTGCCATTCCTGCTATATGTATTCCCTTGCAGCTTGAGCCAACCTGCCTACTTTCCATTCCTGAAAACATTCCTGTTTATAAAGCAGCAGTTCTGTTAGACAGTCCAAAGAACAGTGCGCAGATGTTCAGTTAACAAAGGATTTTTTAATTCTCATTGCAACATAATGTCTTTTCATGGGGTAACTAATACAAAGCAGAGAGCAAGAGGGTATCCAAGCCCTTCCTAAGCAAACATCATTTGTCACATCTCATGCAGAGAAAGGACTTATCAGTAAACCACTTTACAGCCCTGGCTGAATATAGGCATTGTATTATACCAAACCATATCCAGCCTTGGATTGGGAATTGGAGTAACCTGCACTGCAAATGAGCTGAAGCAGTAACTGCCCCAGTAATTTCAAGTTAATTGCAAACAGCGGATGGCTTACTTAATTAGAGCAATCTGGAAAAAGGACTGCAAGAGGCTGGCTTAGTTTTCATACTATTTTCTGCCATGTTCCTCAACTGGATTTTTCTGTCAATTGACATCTTATTTTTCCTTTGATCTAAATTAACACTGACTGAATTTTTCTGTTTTTGCATCTTCTTAATTTGTTATTCCTTAATCATATCAAAACGTCCAATTGAGTCTAAATGACATTTTTCTTATCCACAGTAACTTCTCAGAGATCTACATTTTTATGCCCTCTAGTGATATCACTTCTCTAGCTAAGCAAGCAGCTTTTTAGATACTCATGGTCTTTTTCCATGCACACTGTTTATAGAGCTGGTTAAAACTCAAGAATTTTTATTGGGAGAAATTTTGAGTTTTCAGAATTTAGTTTCGTTCTGAATTAGAACAAAACCCAAATGTTTTGAAATGTTTCGCAAACCAGAAATCTAAACAAAAAAATTGTTTCAAAGCCATGGACATATGGTGATTCAGAAACAAAACATTCTGGCCTAGACTGGAACTGCTGGCTGAAATTCACATTCTTGATATTAGCCGTGCTTTTGCAAGACATGTCAAGTTCAACAAACCGTCAATTTTTCTATGAAACTGTTTTGTCAGAAAATTTCCAACCAGCTCTAATTATTTATAGCTATTGCGATGGTGTTTTTAAAAGCTTATCATTGATATCGTACTTAGGCCCAAATTTAACAAACATTGAATCAGCAACAAATGCATGATGGAGGAGCTCACAACACAGAGGCAATATGTAAGCTTTCACTGGTCACTTGGGGAGAAATTCACTGCTGTGCAGAGGGCCAGCACAAGTAATGGCCATCATTTAAGTCTACTTAACTACTCATATCACTATTTAATTTGGACTTAAGTGACTCAGAAGCCATGTGACTTTCACCAATGAGTTGTAATCTTGCTCCTATTGAAATAAATTGAAAGAGTCCTATTGACCTGAACAGAGAAGGATCCTTATTTACCAAACGTCTCATACTTCTGAACCCTAGTGTGTTTCATGTCCCATTCTTCTCTTGCTCCAGAAAGTCAATTCAGTTAGTGCCAATATTTTAAGGGTTATCCTTACTTCTACTTTGGGTTTTTTCCCTTTGCCTCCTCTACAATCTGCCTTCAACTATTGTTGTTGTTTTGGATATTGTTAATATCCTCCACACATCAGACTATTTCTCATATTTGAAAAGTATATTGGCTTATAGTTGCAAAGACTTCTTCTATCTATTATGAATGATACAAATTGTCTTCCTTATGAATTATTCTTTGAGGGATGCATCATAATACTGAAGGCTTTTCTTTCTCTTTTCCCTCTAGTCTTTTGTGAGTTTAATGATCACCTTGATATTACAATAATCAAATATTCTCCTTTGTCTATATCATTTGTGACTCCTCCATAATGTAATTTTATAGCCTTGCGATATCATTAGAATTCAGTGTGGAGCAAAGAGGTCTCCAATGATTATCACTACAAAAGGTTTTTTTCCCCTCCACTCTCCTGCTGGTAATAGCTCACCTTAAGTGATCACTCAGGTTACAGTGTGTATGGTAACACCCATTGTTTCATGTTCTCTATGTATATAAATCTTCCCACTGTATTTTCCACTGAATGCATTCGATGAAGTGAGCTGTAGCTCACAAAAGCTTATGCTCAAATAAATTTGTTAGTCTCTAAGGTGCCACAAGTACTCCTTTTCTTTTTGCGAAGAATGATGAACAATGATGGCTGCTACTCTGAATCCAATGGAATGCTGCATGATGTACTATCAACTCATCGATAGAGCATATCATCATTACATTGAATTATGTTTCTGTTTTCTTTCTAAGTTATAAAAGCAAAATGATCTACATCCCATCCACCTTTTGGTCTGAATCACACTGTACCTCAGCACCCCACCACAAAACCAAAATGAAAATTGAATCAGAAACAGTCTTCATGCTTCTCTAAGCAGGCTGGGGGAAGTATTCAGCACAGATATACTTTTGGACATAGTGTACCTTTTAAAAATTCCTTCCTTTCCCCCTCTCTGAAAGTCTCTTCCTTATAAAGAAAAGGAGTACTTGTGGCACCTTAGAGACTAACAAATTTATTTGAGCATAAGCTTTCGTGAGCTACAGCTCACTTCATCGGATGTATTTGGTGGAAAATACAGTGGGGAGATTTATATACATACACAGAGAACATGAAACAATGGGTTTTATCATACACATTGTAAGGAAAAAAAAGAAAAGGAGTACTTGTGGCACCTTAGACACTAGCAAATTTATTAGAGCATAAGCTTTTGTGAGCTACAGCTCACTTCATCAGATGCATTGACTCATCCATTCTCAGTCTCTATTCAAGCCTAAGTTAATTGTATCCAGTTTGCAAACTTGGGAATGGATGAGTCATTACACAAAGTAAAATTATTTCCCCATGTTATTTCTTCCCCCACTCCAGCCCCCACTGTCCCTCAGATGTTCTTGTTAACTGCTGGAAATGGCCTACCTTGCTTGTCACCATGAAAGGTTTCCCTCCTTTCCCCCCCTCCTGCTGCTGATGGCTCCTCTTAAGTGATCACTCTCCTTACAGTGTGTATGATAAAACCCATTGTTTCATGTTCTCTGTGTGTGTATATAAATCTCCCCACTGTATTTTCCACCAAATGCATCCGATGAAGTGAGCTGTAGCTCACGAAAGCTTATGCTCAAATAAATTGGTTAGTCTCTAAGGTGCCACGGGTACTCCTTTTCTTTTTGCAAATACAGACTAACACTGCTGCTACTCTGAAATATCTCTTCCTTATGGAATTGTCCTGTAAAATTTAAATGAGAAAGCATTCCCAGCTAAATTGAGTTATCCATCAGGTGAGACTAGATGATGATAATACAGTAGTTCCTTCTGGACTTGAATTCTATGAATAACCTTTTAGTGATTTTTTTTTTGAATGATCTGATAAAATGTAATGGAGAATTCTCTCCTACAGAATAGTTTTTTAAAAATATAGAAAGTTTATTATAGTCTACTAAATTCTGTCGATTTTCAGAGTTAATTCCTCTAGAACCCCAGTAAATTTCTATAAGCCATACTGTTTTCAGCCCTACTTCAAGGTCCTAAATTGGGCATAAGTGGTGCTGGCCTTCAGCACAGCAATTCATTTCACTCTTAGTTTCTTTATTTATTAAAGATAAAGAGAATTGTTGACCATGCACATTATTTTCTTACATGACTATTAAAGGAGAGGATGACAAATATGAGATTTCTTAGTTCGAGTTTAAAAAAATACATGAATTGAACTTTGTTTGTCAGTAAACAGCAAAGCGTACTGAGTCCAGGGAACATGTATAGTTGAGCTAACACATGGACTTTGAGATCTATCCATGAAAAGCCCTATGTAAGAGCAAGGTATTATCATTATTATTTATTTAGTACATCCTGTGATATTTCCATACACAGAGAGCAAAAAATATACTCCCCTCTCTTCCCGCCCCTCGCTCCCCGGTCTCATTTTAGAGCGAGGAGAACAAAAGCAAGAAATAACAAAAGTTCAGCATGCATGGAGAGCCCAGTGTGTGTGTCTGCGCTGCAGAGCGTGGTGGAGCAACTTGGAGACAGGCAGAGTTCTTCAATATTTAAAAAATTCAGTGGCCATGGAAACAAAGGCATCAAAGTTTTATGTACACCGCGCCTTAAAGAAAACCTTCATTTTTAAAATAAGGACATTTTCCTCCTAACTGAAGTTGAACTAACAACAACAGTGAGTGGGCTTGTCAGCAAATGTCTAGTGAACAAGTTTGAAGACTTTAGTGCCATGTATTTGACTCATGGCCTGCTTCTGCTCTTCTGGTAGTTTTACCGCAGGGTAGCTTCATTGGACCTGTTTCTCACAATCATTGTGCAAAGTGGATGTAACATGCTAAAATATCACTCAGGTAGCAATTCGTACGTGCATTGTACAGAGTGTTAAATGACTACATGTGGTGCAAAGGGAATCAGCTCCATTGACTTCATTGGAGTTACTCCTGAGCTACACCACTATGAGTTCAGAATTAGGCCCTCAGTCTCACACACAGCCCTGAAAGCGCTCATTGGGTTTTCAGTGCAATGCAAGCGTCAAGGAAAAAAAACCAAAACAATAAAGTCAGTCACCAGGATTATCAAACTGCTGCAAGGAAAAAGCCACTGCAGCTTGAAACCCTTTATATAGTTACCAAGATTTCTGTCATTGTTTGCATTTGCAGCATTATGACCAGGCTTTTCCTTCTCATACTCATAGTATGGACAAGCAAACCTGCTTGGTAGCTCCTGCAGATGTTTTTCTTTATTATAAACTCTGTAGGCATGTAGGAAGGAGATGGCAGGTGAAGTTGCTGCCCCTCCACCCCCTGGAAAAAAAGTGAGAGGGCAACTACTGGTACCTTGCTCTAATGCTATATGAATTTTTAGTGTAGCAAAGCTCTCACTGGGGAGTGAGCTCTTTAAGAATCAAGCACTGGACAGGAACCCCAAATCTCCCTGGGTGAAATTCTGATGTCACTGCTTTCTGCCACAGCTTTCTCAGCTTTCCATGGGTGATATCTTATCCCACTAAAGCATGTACTGGCAATAAAATACATTTCCTCCTTGTTGTCTGCTTTAAGCAGACAATGTCTAAGTTGGGACATCCAAAATTTGACTTAGTTTATTTTTTCCCCCTGGTGTCTCTGCAAAAGCCATGCAGTGCTTTATGTACACCTCTTTGACGAACAAATGCTAGTGATAGTCTTTGTAGTAGGCACAGGTGGAAAGATATACAGCACTCCTTGCCTAAATTTAGAAACGGTTGAAGGCAGGAATCCAAAGCCAAGTGAGGCTGAGTTATCATAGACCCTTCCCTGTTTGTGAGCAGAGTTTGTGAGCAGAAGAGATATGCCCTGCTTCTATTTTGTAATCCAAAACAATGTGAAACCTCTCTGAATTGGTGGTTTGTTACTCCTGGAACTCAGCGCTGATTCTTTCAGATTCACAAACCATTCTAGCAAACTGGGGCCTGGTTTCATGTGAATCTGGGCTGATTTATGGTTTTGCATCTCTGCAGATCTTACATCTGTGCTACTCTTGCAGGTTGTAATGGTTTTAGAGCCTGATCCAAAACCTAGTGATGGCAACAGAGATTTCCAGTTGACTTCAAGGGACTTGGGACTAAGCCTTTGTTTGAAAACAGGTGAAACTCTGCATTTGTGAGCTTTGCTTCGAGTCAAACCCTCAAAGAAGCTTGATGGCATGATCTCCGCTGAATCACAATAGCCAGCTTCTACCCAGCGCTAGTGAGCACCCCTGCCATAACACAAGTGTGCGTATGTGTGTATGCACACATACCTTTGTGCATATGCATAATGGGAGAAAAAGACATTTGCAGGAAACACAGATTTGAGTTTCAAGTGTTTAACAAATTAAAAGAAATTATTTTAATTAAGAAAAATACTTTTGAAGTCTCTCAGTTTGACAAGCCAAATTGCCACTGTTCTGATTAGCATTCCAGAGCAGCTCTGTGGCATAACTGGCCTCTAATTACATGGCTCAGAGCAGGAGTCGGCAATCTTTCAGAAGTGGTGTGCCGAGTCTTCATTTATTCACTCTAATTTAAGATTTTGAGTGCCAGTAATACATTTAACATTTTTAGAAGGTCTCTTTTTATAAGTCTTTAATAATTAACTAAACTATTGTTGTATGTAAAGCAAATAAGGTTTTTAAAATGTTTAAGAAGCTTCATTTAAAATTAAATGAAAATGCCATGCCCCCCCGGACCGGTGGCCAGGACCCGCGCAATGTAAGTGCCACTGAAAATCAGCTTGCGTGCTGCCTTTGGCTTAGAGTTATGAGCACTCACATTTTGCCTCTTTCCTCTAAACTTTCTATCACCTGTGGATTAACGTAAGGGCTTCGCCTCAGGCCTTTGCTCTCACATGTAATATTCTAACCTTATCAGATTTTCTCACGCATATGCTTATTCTCACAGCCTTTCTTCATGTTTTCAGCTGTGGGAATTCCTGCCACATGCAGTAACTGTAATTCAAATGGCACCCTAACTATTGTTTTTATCTACTTTATCTAACTGTTGTACTTCTCACATTATCACTACGCAACTGTCAAATGAATGCAGCCCAACTCACTGATGTGTTTTACTTCAGTGGGAGGCTGCAAATAGCATAACTTCTTGCTAAAGCAATCAAAAACATGGCCCTGATGCACCATCATGACACACTACAGCATTTCTGCCTCAGTCTAATCCTTAGGTTTCAGAGTAGCAGCCGTGTTAGTCTGTATTCGCAAAAAGAAAAGGAGTACTTGTGGCACCTTAGAGACTAACAAATTTATTTGAGCATAAGCTTTCGTGAGCTACAGCTCACTTCATCAGATGCATTTGGTGGAAAATAGAGAGCGGAGATTGATATACACACACAGAGAACATGAAACAATGGGTTTTATCATACACACTGTAAGGAGAGTGATCACTTAAGATAAGCCATCACCAGCAGCGGGGGGGAGGAAAGGAGGAAAACCTTTCATGGTGACAAGCAAGGTAGGCTATTTCCAGCAGTTAACAAGAATATCTGAGGAACAGTGGGGGGTGGGGTAGGGGGGAGAAATACCATGGGGAAATAGTTTTACTTTGTGTAATGACTCATCCATTCCCAGTCTCCATTCAAGCCTAAGTTAATTGTATCCAGTTTGCAAATTAATTCCAATTCAGCAGTCTCTCGTTGGAGTCTGTTTTTGAAGTTAATTGTTAAAGGATAGCCACCCTCAGGTCTGTAATCGAGTAACCGGAGAGATTGAAGTGTTCTCCAATTGGTTTTTGAATGTTATAATTCTTGACGTCTGATTTTTGTCCATTTATTCTTTTACATAGAGACTGTCCAGTTTGGCCAATGTACATGGCAGAGGGGCATTGCTGGCACATGATGGCATATATCACATTGGTAGATGCGCAGGTGAACGAGCCTCTGATAGTGTGGCTGATGTGATTAGGCCCTATGATGGTGTCCCCTGAATAGATATGTGGACAGCGTTGGCAACGGGCTTTGTTGCAAGGATAGGTTCCTGGGTTAGTGGTTTCGTTATGTGGTGTGTGGTTGTTGGTGAGTATTTGCTTCAGACTGGGGGGCTGTCTGTAAGCAAGGACTGGCCTGTCTCCCAAGATCTGTGAGAATGATGGGTCGTCCTTCAGGATAGGTTGTAGATCCTTGACGATGCGTTGGAGAGGTTTTAGTTGGGGGCTGAAGGTGATGGCTAGTGGTGTTCTGTTATTTTCTTTGTTGGGCCTGTCCTGTAGTAGGTGACTTCTGGGTACTCTTCTGGCTCTGTCAATCTGTTTCTTCACTTCAGCAGGTGGGTATTGTAGTTGTAGGAATGCATGACAGAGATCTTGTAGGTGTTTGTCTCTGTCTGAGGTGTTGAAGCAAATGTGGTTATATCGTAGAGCTTGGCTGTAGACAATGGATTGTGTGGTATGATCTGGATGAAAGCTGGAGGCATGTGGGTAGGAATCGCGGTCAATAGGTTTCCAATATAGGGTGGTGTTTATGTGACCATCGCTTATTAGCACCATGGTGTCCAGGAAGTGGATCTCTTGTGTGGACTGGTCCAGGCTGAGGTTGATGGTGGGATGGAAATTGTTGAAATCATGGTGGAATTCCTCAGTCTTCTTTTCCATGGGTCCAGATGATGAAGATGTCATCAATGTAGCGCAAGTAGAGTAGGGGCATTAGGAGACAAGAGCTGAGGAAGCGTTGTTCTAAGCCAAAAAACTTCCTCGTGGCTGGACTTTACAAAAACTAGACAAGCCATTTACAACACACACTTTGCTTCTCTACAAAAGAAAAAGGACACTAAGCTATCTAAACTACTACATGCCACAAGGGGCCACAACAGTGGTTCCCGTAACCCACCCAGCAATATTGTTAATCTATCCAACTATACTCTTAGGACAGATTCTTCTGCTGGGCTATCTCGGGGCCTCTCCTTTTGCCCCTCCACCCCCACGAACATGATACAGTTCTGTGGTGACCTAGAATCCTATTTTCGACGTCTCTGACTCAAGGAATATTTCCAACACACCTCTTACCAACATATTAACCCACAGAGACCTTCCTACCAACACTACATAAAGAAGGATTCTGGGTGGACTCCTCCTGAAGGTCGAAACAGCAGACTGGACTTCTACATAGAGTGCTTCCGCCGACGTGCACGAGCTGAAATTGTGGAAAAGCAGCATCACTTGCCCCATAACCTCAGCCGTGCAGAACACAATGCCATCCACAGCCTCAGAAACAACTCTGACATCATAATCAAAAAGGCTGACAAAGGAGGTGCTGTCGTCATCATGAATAGGTCGGAGTATGAACAAGAGGCTACTAGGCAGCTCTCCAATACCACTTTCTACAAGCCATTACCCTCTGATCCCACTGAGAGTTACCAAAAGAAACTACAGCATTTGCTCAAGAAACTCCCTGAAAAAGCACAAGAACAAATCCGAACAGACACACCCCTAGAACCCCGACCTGGGGTATTGTATCTGCTACCCAAGATCCATAAACCTTGAAATCCTGGATGCCCCATCATCTCAGGCATTGGCACCCTGACAGCAGGATTGTCTGGCTATGTAGACTCCCTCCTCAGGCCCTACGTTACCAGCACTCCCAGCTATCTTCGAGACACCACTGACTTCCTGAGGAAACTACAATCCATTGGTGATCTTCCTAAAAACACCATCCTAGCCACTATGGATGTAGAAGCCCTCTACACCAACATTCCACACAAAGATGGACTACAAGCCGTCAGGAACACTATCCCCGATAATGTCACAGCTAACCTGGTGGCTGAACTTTGTGACTTTGTCCTCACCCATAACTATTTCACATACCTTCAAATCAGCGGCACTGCGATGGGTACCTGCATGGCCCCACAGTATGCCAACGTTTTTATGGCTGACTTAGAACAACGCTTCCTCAGCTCTCGTCTCCTAATGCCCCTATTCTACTTGCGCTACATTGATGACATCTTCATCATCTGGACCCATGGAAAAGAAGCCCTTGAGGAATTCCACCATGATTTCAACAATTTCCATCCCACCATCAACCTCAGCCTGGACAAGTCCACACAAGAGATCCACTTCCTGGACACTACGGTGCTAATAAGCAATGGTCATATAAACACCACCCTATATCGGAAACCTACTGACCGCTATTCCTACCTACATGCCTCCAACTTTCATCCAGATCATACCACACGATCCATTGTCTACAGCCAAGCTCTACGATATAACCGCATTTGCTCCAACCCCTCAGACAGAGACAAACCTACAAGATCTCTATCATGCATTCCTACAATTACAATACCCACGTGCTGAAGTGAAGAAACAGATTGACAGAGCCAGAAGAGTACCCAGAAGTCACCTACTACAGGACAGGCCCAACAAAGAAAATAACAGAACGCCACTAGCCATCACCTTCAGCCCCCAACTAAAATCTCTCCAACGCATCATCAAGGATCTACAACCTATCCTGAAGGACGACCCATCACTCTCACAGATCTTGGGAGACAGGCCAGTCCTTGCTTACAGACAGCCCCCCAATCTGAAGCAAATACTCACCAGCAACCACAAGCCACACAACAGAACCACTAACCCAGGAACCTATCCTTGCAACAAAGCCCGTTGCCAACTCTGTCCACATATCTATTCAGGGGACACCATCATAGGGCCTAATCACATCAGCCACTATATCAGAGGCTCGTTCACCTGTGCATCTACCAATGTGATATATGCCATCATGTGCCAGCAATGCCCCTCTGCCATGTACATTGGTCAAACTGGACAGTCTCTACGTAAAAGAATAAATGGACACAAATCAGACGTCAAGAATTATAACATTCAAAAACCAGCTGGAGAACACTTCAGTCTCTCCGGTCACTCGATTACAGACCTGATGGTGGCTATCCTTCAACAATTAACTTCAAAAACAGACTCCAACTAGAGACTGCTGAATTGGAATTAATTTGCAAACTGGATACAATTAACTTAGGCTTGAATGGAGACTGGGAATGGATGAGTCATTACACAAAGTAAAACTATTTCCCCATGGTATTTCTCCCCCCGCACTCCACCCCCCACTGTTCCTCAGATATTCTTGTTAACTGCTGGAAATAGCCTACCTTGCTTGTCACCATGAAAGGTTTTCCTCCTTTCCTCCCCCCCGCTGCTGGTGATGGCTTATCTTAAGTGATCACTCTCCTTACAGTGTGTATGATAAACCCATTGTTTCATGTTCTCTGTGTGTGTATATCAATCTCCCCTCTGTATTTTCCACCAAATGCATCCGATGAAGTGAGCTGTAGCTCACGAAAGCTTATGCTCTAATAAATTCGTTAGTCTCTAAGGTGCCACAAGTACTCCTTTTCTTTTTACTTGAGGGGGTGAGTCACTGTAAATCTAAATTTCTTATTCCTTAAAAATGCTGCAGTATGTTGGCACATTACAGCAGATTGGTATGTAGGACATTTTAAAATTAGAGATGTGTCAGTCATAACATACCCACAATCCCATTCTACCCACTGGCAGCCACTTTTAATACTAAAAGTAACTTTGTCCATTAGTTATTTGCCATAGGATGAGAATTATCCTGCACAATGTCAGTAACTAAAATCTTCTGGGATAGTTTGTTTTTTTAAATATATATTATAGAAGTTTTCTCCTGAAAAAAGTGCTGCCAGGAGCCAATGTTTAAATGGATCTTGACTGGGATGCTGATTCTGTGCCAAGGGCTTGTTTCCACTGAAATAGTTAGCTCAGTTTAGTACTTTTGCTTATGTCACTCATACTAGCCTAGCTTGAGCAACCACATAAAATACCCTCTGAGCTGTAAAGAGTTACTGGAATAACAACTGATGAGTTGTTGTAATTTGAGTTCCCACATCCCCGCTGGATTACTAGGTCAAGCTTCAGGAGCTCTTGAACTTCACTCCACAGCCTGGGCAGGTCAGCTAGCTCAAGATTAAAGCACCACTTATCTGAAGCTAGAGATTTGCATGTGTGGACAAGAGTCGTGTTTGATTCAACATGAGAGTTATAGTGTGAGCTAATAATGCTGTGAAGACAAGCTTGCAC
This sequence comes from Dermochelys coriacea, assembly GCF_009764565.3. Classification (NCBI taxonomy): domain Eukaryota; kingdom Metazoa; phylum Chordata; order Testudines; family Dermochelyidae; genus Dermochelys; species Dermochelys coriacea. Next base: position 101,971,359 of record NC_050073.1, read on the forward strand.
GCAACCATCAGAAGCAGACTTGCTACACCCACACAGATGAGTTAGAAATTGCTGTATCAGGGCCTTAATTTCTTCTTAATCAGTTTAGCTTTGGGTAGAATTCACCCCTGTGCAAAGGGCCAGCACTGTGCTTATATCTGCCAATTACCTCCCCCCCCTTTTTTTTTTCCATTAGCACAATACAGAAATGCTGTAAAGAGTCTGAATATTTTTCATTATGCGTTTATCTTTTAAGTCATGGAAATATTTTTCTTAGGCTTCATAAGAACTGTTAGAATTTTAAAATGATAAAAATCTGTAAAATGTTTCCATTCCTTTAAAATGTTGTTCTTTAAAAAAAATAAACACATCCATAATAAGCATTTCAGCAGCTAACTCTGACTGTGGAGGCCAGATCATTTGTAACCACAGGTGTAAGGAAGCATCTTGAATAGTTTCTTTAGATTTACTCAAAGAGGACCCAATTCTGTTGCCCTTACACTGAGCAGTACCTCACTCATTGAAAGCAGTGGGACTATTTGTACAGTATGATACTACCATATGCAAACCATGGTGGTTGACTCTGGCCCTAGACAGACAGTGCTTGGCTAGGTTTACATTACAGTCCTTATGCACTAGCCCATTGTTGCTTTCATTCTCCTTTCCAGCTGCAGCCTGATACCCATCCCACCTCCTTATTCTTCCCTCGCCCCCTTCTTGTATCCTGAAAATAAGAAGGATCATTTCTTTCTAGCAAGCAGTGAGCCTCCTGTTCCTTGCCTGCCTTGCTTCCCCTGCTAACTGGCCTCTTCCACATGTAGCCACTCTCCACCATGCCAGGAATTCCCAACGCTAACCAGCTGAGCCATCTACTGTCTGGGAATTCCCTGTATGAGGCAAGGGGTGGGACCCAGCAACAGGATTAGCGGCAAGTCTCCCATCCAGAACAGGGAATCACAATCAGATCTGCTCACTCATCCTTGCTCTGTCCAGGAATCCAACAAGGCCAGAAAATCGAGAAAAGTGACTACCCTCGATGTGTAGAACACTCAAGGATTGGCCGGCGACCTAAGAGTTAAATACCTTAATAAGACGAGGGGTGTTCTGCCAACACAGACAGAACCAAGGACTACTCACAGCCTGTTACCTGTTTAATCTTTGGAAGGAGATATTGACAAGATACAGATAACACCATACGGAGATGAATGAAACCACAATGATTACTCTTCTTAGAGTGAAGTGAGACTAACCAGAAGATGTAGTTTTTAGGATCTCAGTGTGGTAGCCAAAGATTTCAGTTTGCCTTATTTGAACCACACTGTTTGCCTTCTGCTGAGTGCTTAAATGATGGATGTAATATTTACTTAATAAATAGCCAAAGGAAAGAACAAATAGAAGCATCTGACGCATTTGAATCTATTTTTCTATTTCCACTTGGCTACAAAGTTCCTGAAATGTGTGACTGCCCTGCAGGGAATGTGTCATTTTTTATGTGGGAGTTCCAAGTTATTTCCCCTGTGTAAAGGAAGAAATGATGATTAACATTTATGATGATAAGATGAAAAGAATCAGACTCCTGTTATTGAAGAAGAAAATTTCCAACTTCCAGATTTGATATGGTGTTATTCTATAAATGTCTGCACATGGCATAACTGTAATGGATGTAGATGCTGATCGAAAAGAGTTCAGTTAGGTGGGAATGTCTAAGAAAAAGATTATGCAATAGCCAACAAAAGCTTCAGTCAACAAAGCGCATGCAACTGCGGGGAATGAACTAAAAATAAATCATGCCCACAATGCAAGAAATTCTCAGCAAGACACATGGTAAAGAAGGGGAAAATGTAACAGTTTCCTACACATTTGGATTTCCTGAATTAAACACCTCAGATGATCCCAACTTTGTACAATGGCAATACCATTATCTAGTCCCCATCTGCACTATGGAAATGGCTCTTTACTGGCAACTGATGACATCAGTGGGTCCACCTTCAGCTAGTGTTGAGCATAGAAAGGGCCCTTCATTTTCAGTTTATTTTATTTAATTTTTCCTGGGAATTTATCAGTGTTTATTACCACAACAAAAACAGGTGAAAATAAGTGCAAAAAACTATTAATAATTTTTCTGGGTAAATATTGGGGTTTATTTTGGTGGACGGAAAAGCATTCAGTAGACTAATGCTTTGAATTCTGTTCATCAATGTGGTTTGCTGCAGAACTAAAACAGAACTCAAAACACAATTCCACCTCTGAGTTTAAGAAAATAATACATCTCTAATCCCCAAATAAAACTTTTCATTTGAACAAACAGTTCACTGTTGGAGTCTTAGGACTATTAGCCTATAAATAGTTACATTTAATAATTGGGTCACGCCATTTGCAGCACATACACTCAACTTCATCCTTTTCTCCTGTTTTTGTTTTTCTAAAACTTGTGTTCTGAAACGTATTCTGATACAGATTTTCATTTTCTTCCCATTTTAATATGTCAGCTCTTTAAACCATTATCTGCTATCAGCTTGAAATGTGTATGTGGTGGGGATGAGATTCATCAGTACATTCAGATGCGCATGCACTTCAGAGCTCGCATGCGTGTCTGTTTGTTTATTGTGTGCATCTTCTAGACCGGGGTGGCCAATCTGAGCCTGAGAAGGAGCCAGAATTTACCAATGTACATTGCCAAAGAGCCACAGTAATACGTCAGCAGCCCCCCATCAACTCCCCACTGTTCCCAGCACCTCCCACCAACGGCAGCCCCGCCAATCAGCACCTCCCCCTCCCTCCCCGCACCTCCCGATCAGCTGTTTTGTGGTATGCAGGAGGCCCTGGGGGGGAGGGGGAAGGAGCGAGGACAGTGCAGGCTCAGGGAAGGGGGAGGGAAGGGGTGGAGTAGGGGTGGGGCCTGTGTCAGAGGTAGGGGCTGAGCAGTGAGCACCCCCTGGCACATTAGAAAGTTGGCGCCTGTAGCTCCAGCCCTTAAGTCAGTGCTTTCCTCTGTAGCATGGGGCATGGGTGACTTGCTGGAGGATTCTCTGCACCTTGAAGTCTTTAAACCATGTTTTGAGGACTTCAATAGCTCAGACATAGGTGAGAGATTTATCGCAGGAGTGGGTGGGTGAGATTCTGTGGCCTAGATTGTGCAGGAGGTCAGATTAGATGATCATAAGGGACCCTTCTGACCTTAATATCTATGAATTTATGAATATTAACTTCTGAAGAGCTGCATGTGGCTCTGGAGCCACAGGTTGACCACCCCTGGTCGAGACTAATACATAGCCTTACTTCAATAGGCAGCTTTGCGTATACACACAGACTAATGTATTATCGTAATACATATATCTCATGCAATCTATTGTATTTTCCTAGTAAAACAAATTATTTTTTATATATTTGGATGATACAAATGTAGGGTGAGAATCAAAAAAACCTGAATAACACTTTTTGTAAAACGTGGGAATTTTTCAGTAAAAATCTGTTTAAACTGAAAACAAAGGGATTTAAGCATAAATTAGGAAGCATTTTCATCTAGTAGCTGGGGCATTAGACTGGGAGCTATGAGACCTAGGTTCTGATTCTGGCTCTACCATAGACCTGCTCAGTGATTATGAGCAAGCCACTTCACCTCTGTTTTCCCTCCCAATGTTACTCTGTCGTGTTTATTTACAGACTAAACACTTCAGAGCAGAGACTATCACTCATTGTGTGTTTGTGCAGAGCCTATCACAATGGGCCCTCATTCAGAGCTGGGACCTCAAGGCGTTGATGGAAACACAAACAATAGTAATAACAGACAAAATAAAACCATTTCCAGCACCATCACAGACAGTGTGACTGGGGCCATGGATTCTCTGGCTGGTTCTGTAGTAATGCTTGGGTAAGTCTGTGTTGTTTTAAATAAGGCCAGCTGCTAACAAACAGTCCACAAGGGATGATATGCTGGCTGGAGATCATAGGCGCGGACTCCATGGATGCTTCAGGGCTGGAGCACCCATGGGGGAAAAAATGGTGGGTGCTGAGCACCCATTGGCAGCCCCCTATCAGCTCCCCCACCAGCGCCTCCCGCCCGATAGTGGCCCTGCGGATCAGCACCTCCCCCTCCCTCCCTGCTTCTCCCTCCCCCCACAAACAGCTGTTTCACGGCATGCTCAAGGCTGGGAGGGAGAGGGAGGAGTGAGGATGCGGCACACTTGGGGGAGGGGGCGGAACTGGGCAGAAAGAGGTAGTGCAAGGTTGGAGCAGGGGCAGGAAGAGGCAGGGTGGTGGTGGGGCCTTGGAAGATGGGGTGGAGTGGGGGCTGATGCTGGGACAGTGCTGGGGGGGTCAAGCACCCCCCAGCACTTTGGAAAGTCGGCACCTGTGCTGAAAGTTTTAGGAACACAGCATGATCCAGCCACAGCCCCTATGCCAAAGATGGATAGAGGAGGGAGCTGGTTACTCTATCTCTGCACCAATTAAGAACTTCGCCACACCAGGGGATTCTTAGCTGGGAAGATCCAGCTGCTTTTCAGCCTTTTTGTCTTGTATGAAAAGATCAAAGGGATCAGAATGCACAAGAGAATCTGGCTCAGTGATCCACCTAAAGCATCAGTCAGGTCCTTCTCACAACAATGATGAACAGAGTTTTGTCCCATATACACTAGCAGTTATACCATTTTTTGACATCATGGTAGCCACATGGCCACATCAGTTCAGTGTGGAATGAAACACCCTGTTCCCACTTAGTTATGCATTTACATCACTTGCTGGAATTTTTCCCACTAGCTATAAACAAAGCCGTTGTGTTTATCTCACTGATTTATAAACACTGTTTATACACAGATGGATGGTGAGGGATGAGAGCTTGCTAGTCCAGCTGGGGCTCTTCCTCCTGCTTCACAGGCTGATTAAATATGTCCTCTGTCCTATTTTACTGTTAGTCAGCCATACCACCTGTCAAGATGTTTTTAAAAAATAGAAATAGATTATTTTGCAATCTAGTTGAATTGAGAAAATCCATCAGGCTGGTGGCCAGTGCTTACAACATTGTTTTAAAATGGCAGTGCCGGAAGAGGCAAGGAAGAAGAAAGAGCCAGTGTTGTCTATGCTGAATGCACACACAGAAGCTACATTATGGAAAATGATGTCCATCACTCTGAGAGTGTACAGGATTTTCAAAAGAATTCAGCTCCTGTTTAGGCACCTTAATATCAAATTTTCAAAGCTTCCAGTGGTTCCCATGGTGATACTTAAAGCCAGACTTTCAAAAAGCTCAGCACTCAAAATGCTGATCTGTTTTGAAAATCCTGCAATGAAGGACGCCAATGCTACACAATAGTAAAAGCCTCAGTCAAGACTTTTCTTACCAAGGGGGTTATTTGCAGTTTGATCTCGCTCTGCTATGATGTACATTATTTATTTAAATGGTAAAAGTCCATATGTGAGCTAGTCAATTAAAAGATAAAGCAAAAAATAAAGAAAGGAAATGTTTCCAAGTTATACACCTGTCCGTATGCACCTTAAGGAGAGGATACTGCCATCACTCATGCATGTGAGTAACTTACTCATAGTAGTCCCTTTGGCTTTAAACTATAAGTGCTTTGGGAGCCTGTGAGACAAGGTAGATACGGTTACATTTTTTATTGGCCCACCTTCTCTTGGTGAGCGAGACAAGCTTTGTGTAAGCTCTAAAGCTTGCCGCTCTCACCAACAGAAGTTGGTTCAATCAAAGATATTACCTCACCCACCATATCTCTCTAATATCCTGGGACTGACATGGCTGCAACAACATTCAAATCCTGTGACAGATTTCTGACAACCATTTGACCTAATGGTCAACAGCTGGTTTTCATAGTATGGGGATATACTTAAATCGGGGATGAAAATGAACCCTGGTCTATAGAATTCACAGTCTTTTTATTTTTGTAAGGTGCTCAGGGATTTAGGTATTATATAAACACAATTCTCTTTTATTCTTTTCTATTTCACTTTGCTTCTCCAGAACAGAGAAACAAAGTCTTTGTCAAGTTCTTGCTCTTTATTTGAAAAACTTTAACCAAGTACCATGCCATCAAGAGCCATGTGGGCAGATGAGAGGAATAGCAGAGTTATCTCCTATTAAGTCACTGATTAACCTTCTGTAAGTCACTGCTCACTTTGACATGTTTCAGTTTACTCGTCTACAAACTGGAGATAATACTTGCCTACCTCACAAGTATGGTATAAAGATTAAATACTTGAGGTATGTAGAGCACTTTGACAGCCTCAGATGAAAGTTGTTATATAAATGTTACGAAAAAAAGATTTGAGGGCCAACTTGAGTTGGTTGCTTTGTACTGCTATGGCAAAACCAAGTATCCAGAAAGCTGGAGTAGCTGGTCTCCTGGGTACTCTTCAATAACAGCTCCTGCACCAACCACCAGCCCTCCCAGGCCAGGTGCAGGGGATGGATCTGGGAAAAGTTCAGCGTGGCTGTGGAGTCCCTATGAGTTGGCAACCCTCCACTACTAGAATAGCCCATTGAGGCAATGGGAGCTTGGTGTGAGTTAGAGCAGCCCAGACTCTAAGAACAGAGCTACACTTAAAAAGCTGCAGCAGTGCAGCTGTGCTGTGGCAGCTCTTTAGTGAAGATGCTACTACACCAATGGGAGATGCTTTTAGTTAATCCACCTCCATGAGAGGGAGTAGCTATGTTAACAAGAGAAGCTCTCCCATCGACATAGCGCCTTCTACAGCAGGGGTTAGGTTGTATAGCTATGCTGCTCAAGGGTGTGGATTTTTTACCACCCCACCCCCCGCATGGCACAGTTCTACCGATGGAAGTTTGTAATATAGACCTGGCCTAAGTAAGCCAGGCGCCAAAGCCCAGGATGTGCAGCACAACATATAACTTGGAAATTCTGTTCTAAAAGCAAAAATATCAAGACAGAAGTGTGCAATTTTTTCCACAGATTGAGCTGTCAGACTAAGTCCACATGAGGTTTGCTCAGATTTGTATGGGAAATATAATATACATCCATAAATGACATGTATCCATAAATGACTTTATTGTCTAATTCTCAAATGAGGTGATGCCTACTAATGCTGGACCCAGCCTGATCCTGCTTATCTTATGAGATCTGATGAGAGCCCAGCATGGTGTGGCATGGTTATATACCACATATCCACTAAGACAGAATTCGGACCCTGGATATGTGGAATAAGGCTTTCATTTAAATCAGTGGAAGGCAGTCATGCACATCTAAGGGCAGAACTGGTAAGTCTCACTGCTCTGTTTTAAACACTTATCTTTCATTTGTAAACAAAAAGATTCTGAATATAATAGTAATATCCTGGGAAACAGAGTTTCAAAGCTGATTAAAGTACTGGTATTTTTATTAAATGTTTTTGTAATGCTTTGCAAGATACTAAAATCTTTAGATAAGAAAACCTTCCTATGCAGGGTTCCAGAACATGCTTTAGAAATGGGAATACGTTAAGGAGAATAATCTCAGCTGTGATAAATACTTCAAGGGGAATCTTTGAATTACAAGAAGTTGGTCAACAGGGAAACTGCTACTTATCAGTGTACTATCTTCCAGATTGTCTTTGTCACTATTTATGAGCATGTAGTTGCCCCTCTTGAACTGATGGAGATCAGCTGGGAGGGACTTTGTGGCTCCAAGTTGTAGGGCTGTGAGATCGGTGACTTGCCAATGAAGAATGGGAAAATCCTTGTAATCAGGATCAGTCATATGTAAAGTCTGAACAGACAAGCTCATTTTGCATAATTCTAAAGCCACACAAATGTCAGACTGCAACATTACTGAGTTCATGTTTCACTTTGGAGGAAAAAAAGGAGTATAGAGATGGGCCAGAGTAAAACTACAGTGAAACAAACTGGATGGATAATGGAGTAGAGAAAAATAACAAATACCGAGACATTAGAAATAGGGTGAGAAGAAGGAACAGAGATGTTTAGAGGAAGAAATTCTGCTAAAGAAAGAAATTCAGTGTATTCTATGAGCACCCATCAGTGCAAGCTTAGCTTTCTCGTGGGGTTGGTGGGAAGGAATTTTTTAATCTTTAAGGCCAGGTCTATGTGCGAGACATCCTTGGAGTGCAACCTGGAATTGGGGTACTGCTGAGCCTTCTGTCTCACCAGCTTGGCTTCCTTACTCACTGTGAGGCTGTGGAAAGCTGCAGACCTCTCCCAGTCCTGTGCTCACACAAGCATTTACACAGGCAGGGACACACCCAGCAGCAGTTACTTGAGTGCCTTTGCCAGTCATTCAACAATAAAGAAGCTTCAGCCTCCAGCCTAGGACCCCAGAGATGAACCATCTTGCTCTGGTCAAAACCCTGATCAATCTAAGTTTATTTTCCAGTCTGCCCCTCCCTCAATGTGGAGAGGACAATGCACCAGTTCCTGCTCCTGAGCAGATTTCCCTTTTGCACTGTTTTAGGTAAAAAATATAAAACAGATGTATTAACTACAGAAAATAGATTCTAAGTGATTATAAGTAAGAGCAAACAGATCAAAATAGATTACCATAAGAAATAAAATAAAAACACAATCTAGGTTCTGTAAACTGGATGGGAAGTGTCTCACCCTATTAGATAGTACAAGCAGGTCACAGCTTTTGCATACACAGGCTGGAATTATCCTGTCCTGCCTGGGACCCCATTCCAAAGTTCAGTCTTTGTTCCTAAAGTGTTTCCAGCTGTTAAATCTTGGGAGGAGTGAGGCCAAGTGATGATGTCACTTCCCTCTTTTATATCTTTTTCCAGCTTTCTGGAAAGATCTTTTGCTGTGACATGAGTCAAACAGTCTCCATTGTGTATGTGCTATCTCTGATTTGTAGCGAGCAAAACAGGAGCTCTTTAGAAGACAGGGAGTAGCTAACTTAATTTTAAATATTAAAATACTGTTCACAGTTCAGTAAAAATGCAAGTTATTATAACTCAGAGCCATTAGTCTGGAGCTGCCAAATAACATAAACAAACATACTTGAAACAAAAATACTTTTTCACTGCAGCTTGCTTTAGGAGTAAAAGTAAAACCCATGTAATGATACAATTTACTTCTTTGTTATTTATTCATGCTAAATACACACATGACTATAACAGGGTTCAAAAAAGAACTAGATACGTTCCTGGAGGATAGGTCCATCAATGGCTATTAGCCAGGATGAGCAGGGATGATATCCCTAGCCTCTGTTTGCCAGAAACTGGGAATGAGTGACAGGGGATGGATCCAGGCCCACTGACAGGGGTGGGGGCAAAGGGGGCAATCTCCTGGGCGGGCTGCAGGGTTCAGAGGTGATGCCGGGGGGGTGGGAAGGGTCAATCTCCCACCCTCCCCAGATGCCTGCTTGGGGAGCTCGACCCAGCAGACAACCCTGGCTGGGGAGAGGAAGGAGCGGGGACAGAGCTGGAAGGGAAGAAGCGGGGCCAGAGCCTCTCCCCTTCCAGCCATGCTGCCAGGTGCAGCACAGCATCTGCTCTGGGGCTCAGCTTCTCTAGGGACAGTGACCAACGAGCCGGAGCCCCGTCGCCCTCCCCGACATGCTCAGAGTCGGCTCCTGTCCACAGAAGCTGAGCCTGGGCAAGGCAGGGAGCGGTGACAGTGGTAGCCGTCTCAGCACAGGCTGGTACCGATGGCAGCAAAGGCAGCCAGGAGGGTATGTGGAAGCCCTGGCTGTGCCAGAAGAGTGTGCCCAGCAGCACAGCCAGAAGCAGCTTGCTGGGCACCAGCCAGTGGAGGCGCAGCACCGCTCAAACATCAGGCAGACCGTGTCCGCGCAGGCTGGGGACGCATTGACTATTCTGCATGGGGCCCCAGAATTGCTGTTGGCTGGCCTGGATGGATAACTTGATGATTGCCTGTTCTGTTCATTCCCTGTGGGGCACCTGGCACTGGCCACTGTCGGTAGACAGGATACTGGGCTAGATAGACCTTTTCTGACCCAGTATGGCCATTCTTATGTTCTATGTCTTATTGGTCCATAAAGAATGAATTGATACTGGAACCGTCCTGTTGCACTTTAGTCTGTGGCTCCAATCAGAATCTCTTTAATCCTATTTCTGATATTAATTTTAACATTATTAAACTACTGACCATTGTCAACATTTTGCAAACCCTTAAAGTACAGCAACAGAATGAAAAAACGGTGTGGAAGAAAAATAATTGTGGCACAAAAAGACCATTGAGTCTTCTTGATCAACTTAGTAGGTTCTGATAAATATTGACAGGTTTCAGAGTAGCAGCCGTGTTAGTCTGTATCTGCAAAAAGAACAAGAGTTCTTGTGGCACCTTAGAGACTAACAAATTTATTTGAGCATAAGCTTTCATGGGCTACAGCCCACTTCATCAGATGCATAGAATGGAACATATAGTAAGAAGACATATATATGTAGATATATAGATATATAGATATACAGAGAACACTATTTCCACCTTTTCATGTTCTCTGTATGTGTAAATATATATATCTTCTTACTATATGTTCCATTCTATGCATCCAATGAAGTGGGCTGGAGCCCACGAAAGCTTATGCTCAAATAAATTTGTTAGTCTCTAAGGTGCCATAAGTACTCATGTTCTTTTTTCTGATAAATATTGACACTCAATTTTAGGGAGCCAACCAAGCTTCATTCCCTCATTACTCATGAACCAAACTCCAACGGTTCAGAGTTTGAGTACAGTTTACATACACACCTTACTGTCTAAATTTTGTCTAAAAATTACTCTAGGTATTTGAGTCTCTTAACCCTGCTGATTGTCTGCAAATCTCATGAGAACAAGCTTTCTAGAAATATTTTAGAACTTTGCTGTAATGTGCCAGATGCAACATAGAAGTGCACTGAAGTGTGAAAATGAGAACTAAAAGGTTTATTAAAGTTAATTAGAAGTTCTTCTGTATGCTCCTTCCAACTGGCATTCTTTCCAGATGTGGGCAGGGTTCATGTGTTTTGAATGTTCCTCCGTAGGCCTTATCTCAGTAATAACGTATAGTAACAGTGCAAGTAGAAGCATGGGTCAATATTATAGAGAAACTGAACAAGAATTGGACATAATTATTTTTTCTGTCTCCAGTGGAGGAGGAATTACTAGTGCAGAAATTCACAGATACAGAAGTAAAGGGGAGACTTCTGTTATGGCACTGTATGGAAATAAATATCAGATTGAAAGAAATAAAAACATTAGAAAGCTTCTGCTTACTCAGCTTGAAAGCATTGAAATTCCATATTCTCTTCTGCTGTAATTCCAATTTGAAATGGGCTAGCTGAGTTCAGATAAATAAGGAGCAACATAAACCAGAAGCCTAATTCAAGCCACACAGTTCTAGAGGTCTGACAATGCTCTGCTACTACTATTATTATGACGGCTGTGCTTAGTACCCCAAACAGGACTTAGAGCCCATTGTACTAGGCAATGTTCAAGCAAACATCATATAGACTGTCCCTACCTCTAGAAATCTTACAAGCTAGGATTTAGACAATATGCAACAGATGAATAAACAGACACATGGGAGGTAGGGATTGAATGACCAGGTTAAAGGTAGGTGGTGTTACATAGGTTGTCAGTCATGGTGGACTCTGTAGTCAGAGGTGGTCTCCAATCTAACCAATGTCAGCTGTATCTTCTATTTTAAATTCTTGTGTCACTTTTTCTATTGAACATCCTGGTTCTGTGTGGAGCCCAGAATAGGAAATGAAAAATTGCCAGGTGAAAAGCTACTCTGTGAGAGCTCCAGCTCAAATTTGCATACTCAGGAGGTTTAGATTAGAGGTGGGGCTCAAACTAACACCATGCATATGAACCTCACCGAATCTGGGGAAAGTTCAAATTCAGAATCCAGCTTCACAGTCCTGGCCTAGCTCTAGCTATCTAGCTTATATGAGGTTTCCGCCAGATAAATCAGGATTTCAGGATGTTTCTGTAGCATGAACCTCTGAACCCTTTGAGGCTTCATCCATCATTGTAATCTGGCTACTAGCTTCCAGTTAATGGAAGGAAGCACAACATATTCCCTGCCTTATTGTCTGCTTTCTCACACAATGCTTTTTGCAGCTACTGGAGTTTCCTCAAGCAGATAATTAGTAGTTTTAATTAATGAATATGTAAAAAATTTGTTTGCCCAAGTTGATTTGCCTAGGATGTTTCAGGCTTTGACAGAGGTGCTAAAATAGCAGTCCACTGCATATGCCACCAAAACTTTCCCCTTTTCAACATTCACAGTTCAGTAATGAGACTCTTCTGGCTCATAAACTTTTTGTTGTGTGGGGACGGTTGTCTGTATTCTCTTGAGCAGAACTGAAAACATCCTCATTAAATTTGATGAGCATTTGTTTAGTTTTTACCTGAGCGCTCAAGATTTTTCCCTATTAGAGGCTGAAAAGTCTTATTTCCAGTACCTTGATTATCACTTACTCACAGTGTGATGGCCCATATTAAATAATGCTTTAAAAACAGCAACTCCTGTCACTATTCTTTTTTGTAGCAAATGTGGTAACGTGAAGACACTGCCATTATCTAACATGAGACAAAAAGGCTAAGGGACTTGAGGGTAAGTCATAGACCAAACAGCAGTTACACTGTTCAATAAAGAGCATTCTTTATAGACCTTTAATGCAGAGTGACACACATCTTTTGGTCTTGTGCGCCAGAAATACAGAAGAAGAGGCAGTATCTGAAAAATTGTCTAATATCATGCAGTCACTGACATCAAATATACTATTTGACCTATTGCCAACATATCTGTTATGAACCAGAAATCTTTAGGCTCTTCCCAAGTCATGCATAAGATTTTATGTCTCCCTGTATTTCTCTCCCTCTCTCTCTCTCTCTCTCTCTCTCTCTCAAAACAAAAACAAAACAATTCGAGCATTACACAGAATCTTGCCGCATTATTAAAGTGTGGTGCTAATCCATCTGTAATTCCGATTGCAGCTTTCTTCTTGTTATAAGCCTGATTTTCAGCTCCTCTCCAACCTCCCAAAACTATTCGCCTGAAATTTCACATTTGGTTTGCATTTCATATATGGATAGATATTTTTTCCCCAAAGTTTGGTGGAAATCAAGAATTTTACAGACATGACAGAAATTGTCAGCTTTTTTGCTTTTTTCCAGCCAATTTTGGACAAACAGAAACATTGAGAGGTCAAACCCACTCGGAAACAAAAGGCTAGAAGGCAAACACCCTTCAAAAAAAACTCTTAACTTTACTCCTAAAAATCTTTTTCAGATGTCTGAAGTGATGGTTCTTCAGATTTTACACTTGAGATCAATTGAGTATAGCATCATAATGTAGATGCTTCCTACCTCAATGGAAGGGATTTTTCCATTGATGTAGTTAAGCCATGTTTCTGAGTGATGGAACCTTGGTCCATGGAAGAATTCTTCTGTCAACTCAATGGTGTCTACACTGAGGCTTAGGTTGAGCTGACTTTGGGACTCCAGGCACAACATTGTTCACAGCCCTCAGTGCTGTAGCTTGGTCAATCTAATTTTAAGTGTAGACCAAGCCCAAGATCACACAGGAACTCTGTGGTAGAGCAGGGAACTGAACCTGGGTCACCCAAGTTCCAGGCTAGCACCTTGGGCCAGCCTTCCTCCCTCTGGAACTTCTCATGCTACATTCTGCCCAGACATCCAACTTCTCACACTATGTGAAGTTACTTAGGTACACATTTTTGTGTCTCTGAACTTTATTTAAACCCTCTAATTATTCTTCTCCCTTGCCCTGTATTTCACAGATTCCTTTATTTGAAAACACGAGACTGATCTCACCCTTGTTGAGTGAAATGCATCCCTATGCAGAGGGCAGAGCAAGACCAATGCTCCACTTGAGCCTTGGCTAATTCTGTGCACAGTGGAGAATTTCAACCTTTGCCTCCATGAGAAGGGAAAGACTCCCACTGGATTCTTTTTCAAGACTGATTCCATAATGGTGGAGTTATTTAGCTATGTGATCAAATACAGAGAAAAAGATGCATCCCTCGCTAGATCATTTTCATGCATATTACTTCCACATGCGTAAATATTAATAAACACTACAAAAACGATGCATTTAACTCCCATGTGTATATGTTGGCTGGGGGAAGACTTGTGAGTGTTGGTGGGAGGGGAATTGCTTGAAGTTGACAGCACTGCTCACCAAACTGGATTTAAACTTGAAAGCATCTACTCTTGCTTTTTACAACATTTTTAAAGGATTTACGGAATATATGTTTCAATAGTAAAGTTTCAAAAACCAGATAGGCCAGCAGTGCTTCCTGCTTTGCAACCCCTGTTCATCGTCCTCCTCTGATCCCCATGCTCCTGCTCTGCTTTGAGCATTTGCTTTGAGCATTTTAAATATCCAAACATTAAAAATGGGACGGGGGCAGAAAATGTGAGCAGGTAGGTGCCAAAAGGAAGGCAGGGGACATGGAAGGGGATGCAGAAAATGGGATGAGGCACCCAGATGGTATTAGGGGAGTTCAGGAAGGAAGGGAAGGGACACAGAGGACCCCGATGAGGGACAGCAGAGAAGGTGGTAAAAGGATGGGGAGCATGGGCCTGGAGGGCCTGGAAGGGCGACATAAGAGTGAGGGCAGGATATGGAGCAGTCAGAGATGGAAGAGGGCGGTAAGGCACAAACAGGGTAGGGAATTGAGGGGAATGAAGGTGAGGATGGGCGCGTATTGAATGAGAGGATCTGAAGAGGGCAGGAGAGATGAACCATGGAACGTAAGTACTGGGAACCAGGGTGGAGCAAATGTAGACATGAGCAGGGTAAGACAGTATCTTTTATCCACATAAAAAACTTTAAAACTTCAAATTTTTGATACACAAAGCTTTAAGTTCTTGCAGTTTTCCCTTCAGGTGCCAAACAATGGCACAGAAGCAAAATATTTGTACCCATTCATCAGCTCTGGTTTTGAGCATCACTTTTTTTCCCTCCTCCTCATAGTGGCATATGTCATTGATAGCTGAGAAATAACCCTGCTAGGTCCAACTTGGGCTTCATGTCAATCTCATTCTGCTTGGTTGCCTTTCAGTTTTCCTATCTTGTTGGATGTATCACCTCAGTAGCTGTCTTAGACTGAAATTCCCAAGGTGGTGTCTTTCCTTTGCTCAGCAGGCACTCACTCAATATTGGCTGTGATGCCTCAGTGGGTATTTATTTGTGGAGGAGATAGAATAAAAATGCTAGAATAAAATGAGTGTGAATTTCTTTGTTGCAGCTCATCCAAAACATCCTCAACCACAGCTAATGCAACAACCTCAGTCTTTCATCAACTGTCTAAGGTTAAGAATTTTCCTTCCTGTCTTGTGGTGAAGCTCATCCAAAACATCCTCAACCACAGCTGACGCATCCTTGTCAATATCAATTGCATGGAAGAGTTTCAGAAACACTGGAAGATTTCTTGGAAAATTTCGGCTTGGCTGAATGACTTGCAACATGATTCAGGAAGAGAAGGTTTTTGTAAGGATTTAGTTGTCATTTGGGTTCAAGTTGAGATGTGTTGATGCAAACTTAAGTTCTGAAAATGTGAAAATCATTTCAGATTGATGCAGGGAATGTATTTAACTTCCATTAGCTTCCACATTAAAATATGCATATAATAGATTTCTAGTCCTTTCAAAATTTACACAAATGTTGATGTATTTATACTAATGGAATTGCATTGTTTCCTTAAAAAAAAAAGAAAGAAAGAAAGAAAGCCCATGCTCCTTGTAAATAAAAGAGACATCAATCTATTTTGACTTCGCAAAAGCACTGGACAACATATTCTTCAGAGAGTATTTGCATAGGGTACACAGCCCAGGGGAAGAACATAAAAAAAGGACGATATGGATTAAAAATTCTCTGGAGAGTAGAAAACGAGAAAAGTATAAATGGAATTTATGGTTTTTTGGTTTATAGCTGATTGGTTTCAGCACTCTGGTTGTTTTATTATTTATACAAATCACTCTGCTGGTAAAACTAGTATTAAAAGATTTGCAGATGAATCTCACTTAGGAGACATATCACAGATGATAATGACAAATGATCCTTTAAAATATAGTGCAGCAGTCCTGGGAGGAATAGAATGTACATCATCTGTTACCTTGAGCTTTGAAGAAAAGTGCAGATTTCATAGGGCCCAGCTGTTTACTCATGATTTCCAACATGGAGGTAGCAAATTAGAGGCCATTTTTTTTTAAAGTGTGGCCTTTAACACACATAAGAACATAAGAATGGCCATACTGGGTCAGACCAAAGGTCCATCCGCCCAGTATCCTGTCTACCGACAGGTGCCCAGAGGGAGTGAACCTAACAGGTAATGATCTAGTGATCTCTCTCCTGCCATCCATCTCCACCCTCTGACAAACAGAGGCTAGGGACACCATTCCTTACCCATCCTGGCTAATAGCCATTAATGGACTTAATCTCCATGTATTTATCCAGTTCTCTTTTAAACCCTGTTATAGTCCTGGCCTTCACAACCTCCTCAGGCAGGAGGAATGGTTCAAGTGGCTTTTTCCCTTTGGATTTTAACCCAGCACATCAACAGGGGAATATTATCCTTTGGTCTAATTTGACATTGTTGGGAATTTAACTCATGTAAGAGCCGAGCAGTGCAGCAAAGTCAAGATCCACAATAAGGGGTATGTCTGCATTGCAATCAGAGGTGTGATTGCAGCACATGGAGATATACCTGAATTAGCTTTAATCTAACTAGCACGAGTACCAAGCCATGACAGCATAGACTTCAGGATGGGCTAGATGCCTGAGTAAGTACCCAAGATCCCTGGCAGGCTTGTCCATCCCATGCTGAAGCCTGTGCTGTCACAGTTTTGCAGCTCATATAGATATACCTGAACTAGCTTTAACCTACTTGGAGCAAGTACCAGTAGCAGTAATCACACCTTCAATTGAAGTGTAGACATAAGTAGAGATGAAAGAGGAGAATTTTATCTTTAACCTACCAAAAGGAATAGTCTTTGCAAAGAGTCACATGATGTAATTTTACCTGTTAAATATGTTTTGATCATGAATGGAAATATACTATGCTGAGCGTGCAAACAACATGCCTTCCTAAAAGGATTCAGAATTTTCTGATCAAATGAATATATAGAGAGATATAGATATCTCTCTATATAGGGTGAGCATCTGTCCCGTTTTTAAAGGGACAGTCCCGTTTTTTGAGACGTTTTCTTATACAGGTGCCTATTACCCCTCTCCCCCTATTCCATTTTTTCACAGTTGCTATCTGGTAACCCTATCTATATATATATTCTGTATAAAGAATATTGCAATGAGAGATGTGCAAATAATGGATTTTTTGCTTTGCTGGCAGTGCTGAAAAATAAACACTGGATTGAATGAAAAGTTTCATTTTGACAAAACTGTAAAGTTTCATTTTGATTGCAATCATTGAAAATGGTTTTGATTATTTTTGGTTTTCATATAAAATTAAAGGAAATTTTGAAATGAGATGTTGGTTTGACTCAAAAAATCAAAATGTTTCATTTCAAAAATGTCAGAATGAAGCTTTTTTTTAAAGGATTTTGTTTTCTGACTGAAACAATTTGGCAAGATTGATACAAATTTGCTAAATCTTTTGGTGTTGACAAACCTGCATTTTTGCTGAAAAAAAAGCTTTGTAGAAAATCTTTGCCCAGCTCTAACTGCAAACTCATTTTTTATTGGAGGCATTTGTAACATTCTGCTACTTCTCTCTCTTTGGATGATGGCTAATTGAAAAATGCTCTAAGAATGTGACTATTACTGCTCTCTTTTACTCAGAGGAGTAGCTCTTTCTCTTTTGGATGGGAAATTTCTCTGTATTATTTGTTCTTCTTTGCAGCCTTTAATTCCAGACTCGTTAAAGTCAAGGTTTGAGATGACTGTATTTAAACAGAAAGCTGGCTTGTTATGCTTCCTTACATTTAACAGGTTAAAGTTTGCAGTGTACCTGCAGTTATTCTATAGTCCTCATGGTACATTCTCAGCCTGATGCAAAAGGAATTTTATTTATTTTATTTTATTTGCAGAATTCCCATGAGTAGTAGTCTTTATTTCCAAACTAGTAATTGTACTGTAGTTCTACCATGACCAAAGGGCCCAGGGAACTGAGAGCAGGTGTGTTAAGGAAATTTGATAGCAGGCCATCATTGACAATAAAGAAAACTATGCAGGTATAAAGGAAAATGTGAATCACTTTCTGTACTAGTTGGTTGAACTAACCCTTTAGATTCTAGCATATGAAACTGTTGCATGATGGAAGTGTTGTTGTCTAATAGTTAGAACAAGGAACTGGAAGGCATAAGACCTAAGTTCTATCCCAAACTCTGCCATTGACTTCCTACATGACCTTGGGTAGGACACTTAAACACCTTGGACCTGATTCTCCACTGCCTTGCACCTTGGCTAGACATTTACATGTATGTATAGTGAGCATGATATACTCTGAGGGCAGGTCTACACTTAAAATGCTGCATCAGGCCAGCTGCAGCTGTAGCGCTTTAATGAAGATGCTCTAAACCGACGTGAGAGAGCTCTCCTGTCAGCTTAGTTAATATATCTCCCTGAGAGACCGTAGCTATGTTAACTGGAGAAGCTCACCCACCGACATAGCCCTGTCTACATGGGGAGTTAGGTCTGTAAAATTACTTCCTTTAGGGGGGTGGATTTTTCACACCCCAGAGCGATGTAGTTATGTCAATATAGGTCTATAGCATAGACCGGACCATAGACCAGCATGGTAGCATTTTGTGCTCACTTCAAGCAGGCACCAGTGACTATGCAAATTGCAAGGCAGTGGAGAATCAGAAATGTGCTTAAATGACCCTATCAGTAGAAGGGGGTACTCACCTTTTGCAAAGCATTTTTCTGAGCCTTGGAGGAAAGTTGCTATAAAGTTTTATTACTCACTTCAGTCTGAACTCATTTATCTCACTATCTAAAGCACCCAGATGTGACAGAACTATTCAGGAAATATGCTGAATCACTGCAATTCAGGTATGCTCTACTGTTCCTACAATAGGTGTGTATGTCAATGTATTTGTTCCCATCTCCAGCTAGAAGAGTGATTGTGCTGGAGATTAGGGAAGCTATTACAAAATCTCACAGCTATTTGTAGCATTCAAAGTTCTCCCAAGCCAATGGCTCATTGGGCTGACCTGGTAAAGGCATAATAGTGTCATAGCAAAGGTGCACAAGAGAGCTATGTGCCCAGCGTCACATCCAACCACCTCTGACAGCCCTAATCTGATGGATCAGGTAACCATTTGTATCTGGGTGCACTGGAGGTGGCCGTCCAGTGTGAGACCAGGCAAAACTCAAACCCACACCTTTCAGGATTGTAGAAAATCCCTTTAACAGATTAGCTACCTCACCTATTAGGACTCTCCTAAGACAATGCTGGTGTGGTCACTTCCCAGTACATTTCATTTCACCATGCTAAGCAATTGCTCTCTTCCAGAATTTATATCATGTCCCAGGTGGTTCTGTACTTTCAGGTTCACCTTGTACTATTTTAAGTAGGTTACTCTGAGAAGAAGGATAAGGAAAAGGATATTTACATTCTCATACAGGAGGAGGAAGGAGAGTGATTTTTGTTTATTGTGAAAGAAGTTGCCAGGATATTTGACAGAGTTTTTACATTTCATAGGACTCAAAAAATAGCACTGGTCAAATGTTCCAGTTCTTCACAGGAGTGTCCTTTTTACCATGAATAGATTTCATAAACTGCACAACAACATACACTTTAGATTTGTCTCAAGCAGATTTCAAATGATGTTGGTTTTAATTTTGGGGCTTTGCCTTTCATGACATTTAGTTTGAAGTAGCAATGTTCGCTGGGGAAAGCCTGTAAAAATGAGAAACTTCCCATTCAAAAGACGATGGAGAGTATAAAATAATGGGAAGAAAAGAGTATTTTGACTGGAAATCTTTGTCACTAGCACCAGAACAGGATAGATTATAAAACTGAAAACAGTCTTTCTAAGTCTGGGTTTTTCCAACCCTAGAACTAACTCCTGATCTGGTGTTGATCACTATAATTCCACTGAAGTCAATGGAGTCATGTAGACTGATGGTGTTCAGTGGAAGTGAGTTGTAGTGCTAGGACTCGAGGTCACTTCTCGACCTAGCAGTCACTTTCATTGGCTAGGAATCGAAGTGGGGAGTGGGAAAGGGATAATGGTAATCAGAATAATGTGATTTTTTTATGATCTGATATCTCATGAATCTCCCTGGCTAGAATAAACTTTCATATACCACTGGAAATCTGGGATTCTTAAATTTGCAAATGGTGTGTGGCATTTTATACCTTGGATCAATCTGTCACTGAATACTGAAGTGAATTTATACCTATGGGGGAAGCATTTTCAGTGTTTCAAGACTCAAGCTGAAGTTGCTTGGCCAAAGTCAGGTATCATACTCGTCAATGGCCTACAGATATCCAAGTACTTTACTGGCCTTACTATTATCTTTCCTGTATGGGTCTCACTATTAGCCCTTCTTTCCTCCAGGTTTCCCAGATGTACTGCATTTAGGATGTGTTACAGCTGGCAGTGCTCTGGCAGGATTAGAAAAACCTACACTAGCTGATGCTTCACTGTAGTTCCAGTCTAATGCAAAAAAATCCTGAATAGGATTAGCGTTCTGGGCCTTGGACTTCAAACATACTGTTTCTTGAAGATAAAGATTCTAATGAATAGTTGATCTATAAATGAATGAAGTATGCAGAAAGGCCTAAAAGGGAATAAACCCAAGCTCTGCTCCACTGTAATCCTTCCATTAGAGGGGATATCGCAGGATGTCCCTGTATGAGGAGGGCTTTCTGTCAGATCATCTTTAGTCCAAAACCTGCCTTTGAAACAATATGGGCCAACTCTGGTTGTCCTTATTCCTTTCTCAGTCAAAACTCCAGTTGCCATTGATGTTAATGGGAGCTTGGACTTAGTAAGGTCAGTAGGATCTGGCCCTTTATTGGCTATTTTATAACACTGGGTAAGCCCACAGGAATCTCTCAATAAGACTCAGTTTCCATTCAGTTAACATTCTTAGAAGTATAAAAGCCTACATAATGTTAGAGGTGTACAGCACACACTGGGTAAAATATTTGCTGATGGCCTTTTTTAATTGACTATTTTACTAGCTCACAAGATACAGGGTTTTTAGGAGGTGCGGGGAAAGGGATGATATTCATCCTTCCAAATAATGCACTAATCATCTCATAGACCATCCTGCTCTTTGACAGGTTTCAGAGTAGCAGCCATGTATCCGCAAAAAGAACAGGAGTACTTGTGGCACCTTAGAGACTAACAAATTTATTTGAGCATAAACTTTTGTGGGCTATTGCATGCATTCGATGAAGTGGGCTGTAGTCCACGAAAGCTTATGCTCAAATAAACTTGTTAGTCTTTAAGGTGCCACAAGTACTCCTGTTCTTTTTGTGGATACAGACTAACACAGCTGCTACTCTGAAACCTGTCATTATGCAAGGCACTGAATTTAGCCGTATGGAGTGGAAATCCATCAACTTAATGAAAAAACTCGTACAGGTATTTTCCACTGAATGTATCCGATGAAGTGGGCTGTAGCCCACGAAAGCTTATGCTCAGATAAATTTGTTAGTCTCTAAGGTGCCACAAGTACTCCTGTTCTTCCTGCTCTTTGAGAGAATGTAGCTTTTTGGACCACAACTCACCTTGCCCTTGGCTGCTGAATGTAAGCATCACCCACTCTGCTGTGATGCTATCCGGCAGTATGGGTCTTTATCCCTGGCTAGTGGCTGCTCCACCCCAGAGGTTAATGAGTCAGCTATAGCTGCCAGCTCCTAAGCCTGCTCTTTTAGCTTAAGCGATAGAGGCTTGTATTTTTAGTGTGAGAGATCCCAAGTTCAGTCCCCACTGAACACCGCTAGTGAGCAGTTATTACATTTTTTCACTGGTTTACCATCACTGTTTCTTTACTTTGGTATTTGGTTAGTTCTCTTTGCTAGTGAATAAGTTCCCAAATATTCTACCGCCGGACTTTGAATTTGCCAGATATATGAATTTTAATGTGGTGCCTATGTGTGTGGCACTCATAAAAAGTTGTGCTCCCGAGGAGTCAACATTCTTTCTGCTAATGGCTATTTTATGTTGTCTGCTGCTATTTTTTTAGATGCTTGAGTGCTTTACTTATGCATTCGGTAATGCATCCGATAAAGTGAGCTGTAGCTCACGAAAGCTTATGCTCAAATAAATTGGTTAGTCTCTAAGGTGCCACAAGTACTCCTTTTCTTTTTGCGAATACAGACTAACACGGCTGCTACTCTGAAACCTGTGGTTAAAATATGTCAGTGGTTCAGCACAGGTTTCTTCCAATTTGTTCAGCGTCCTCCCCCCAAGAGTAGCTCATCTCAAGTGCAGTATTTCTGTAATAATGAAGCTTCTCATTTGATGGCAGGAAGATGACTTGGATAAAAGGAGGTTAAAGGCCTGACTGTTTAATTCTTACTCATGTTGCAGGGCACTTCCTCACACAAGCAGTTCCATTGACTTAATTTTGGACTACCCCCATGGATAAGTAAGTGTCCCACAGTCAGCCCCTAAATTATTTCCCAAAGTCAAACACCAAGCCAGGCCCAGGCTGTATTCATAACTTCCTAGATTTTAAAGCCAGAAAAGACCTTTAATTCATCTAGTCTGACTTTCTGTCTAACACAGGCCATAGAATATCATTCAGTTTCTCCTGTATTCAGCGCTTATAGTTTATAGTTTGGCTAAAGCACATCCTCCAGAAAGGCATCCAGTCTTGATCTGAGGACATCAAGAGATGGAAAATCCAACACTTCTCCTGGTAGTTTGTTCCAATGGCTAATCACCCTCATCGTTAAAAATTTGTGCCTTATTTAGTCTGGCTTTACAATTTCCAGCCATTGGTTCTTCGTTTGCCTTTCTCCATTAGATTAAAGGGCCTTTTAGTACCTGGTATTTTCTCCATATGTAGGTACTTATACATCACAGTAAAGTTACCTTTTGATTTTGGATTAGAACACAGGACTTCTCAGCTCCTGGTCCTTTTTCCACTTTTTGTATCGTGTGAAAAAATACTTCCTTTTGTTTGTTTTAAACCTGCTGCCTATTAATTTCATTTGGTGACCCCTAGTTTTTGTGTAATGAGAAGGAGTAAATAACACTTTGGCCTGGTCTACACTACAGAGGTAGGTCGAAGGAAGCCTCCTTAAGTCAACCTGTTAATGTATGTGTCTACACTACTGGGTCCTTTACACTGACCTAAGTCACCTCTAATGTCGTCTTCTGTAATCCACCTCTGTGAGTGGTGTAGCACTTAATTTGATTTTCATGGGTCAACTGCGTGGTAGTACAGAAGCAGTGTTGTGTAATTTGACTTAATTGGCGTTCAGGTGGTGTCCCACAATGCTCATCTGTGACGGCTCTGGAGACCATTCTCAACTCAGCTGCACTGCAGCCAGGTACACAGGAAACAGGCCCTCCCCTGCTAAAGCCCCAAGAATTTTTGATTTCCCATTTCCTGTTTGATCAGCATTGGGAGCATGCCAGCTTGAGCACAGCTGATCATGAGGACTATGCACTCCAGCCTGGTCTGCACAGGAGGTGGTGGATCTCATTGCTGTGTCGGGAGAAGAGTATGTGGAGGCAGAGTTCCAATCCAGCAGAAGAAATGCTGACATCTATGCAAAGATCTCTCCTGGAATGGGGGAGAAGGGCTACACGAGAGACACACAGCAGTGCCGTGTGAAAATAAAAGAACTTTGCCAAGCGTACCAGAAGGCAAGGGCAGCAAACAGTCGTTCTGGTGCTGAACCCCACACATGCTGGTTTTACAACGAGCTGCATGCAATTCTCAGGGGTGACCCTACAAGTACCCCCACAAGCAACATGGACCCCTCATAGGTGCATGAGTCTAGGGACAACAAGGAGGATGATATGATGGATGAGGAATAGGAGGAGGAGAAGAATGAGAGACAGGCGAATGATGGATCCATTCTCCCCGAGAGCCAGGAAATATTTTTAACCCTGAAGCCCTGTGGGTTGCAGGACATCACGGTGGGCCACCATGATGCTGGGGAAGGCACCTCTGGTGAGTATAGATTTACAATCAAAGTCCAGTTAAACTTTAGCAGGCACACACATTCAGTGGTATTGAATGTTTACTGTGAAGAAAAAGCAAGGTGCTGTGCTGCTTACAAGAGCCCGGGAATCCTCCAGGGATATCTCTAGGAAACTTTCATGGAGGTACTCTGCAATCCTTTGCAGAAGGTTTCTGGGCAGGACAGCCTTACTTCTTCCACCATGGTAGGACACTTTCCCATGCAACTCCTGAACTAATTCTGCTGGCATTATTGTGGTACACAGCATAAGGACCAGGTCTATACCCAGACGCTTGCAGCATCTCCTTCCTTTCCTCCTCTGTTACCTCAGGAGACTGATAACACATAGGGTTACCTAGGGGAAATGGGGGAAGTTCCATTAAAAGTGCTCTTACAAGAAAAAAAGAGCATGTAGACTCTCTCACCTCCTGGATCACCAAACCACATGGCTGCTAATGGTTGACGGGGGACTCGGGGCCCACATGTGAGATTCCACAATTTGGGAATGAAAAACGTTCCCCTCCCCCTCGCCCTGTTCGTAAACAGCTTCTCGTGGTGCTATGGGAAAGGGCCATTGTTCGATTAGCTACCTCTGCTCCCAACATGAGCTTGCCATAAACTTCATTAAAAGTGCGGTCACCCATGGCTTGGCGGGGACCTAGTCACCATGACTGGAACAGCAAAACAGTGCAGTGAACGGTTACGGATTCTGATTATGTTATGGCTTGCACCTAGTGTAATAAGACTTTTTTTTTTTAAATGAAAATGGCCTTGCTATGGAAACATTTTTTTTGCATGTACAATGGGGTTCCTTTCTTTTTTCCCATGACTGACAGCTGGAAATGTAAAAAAGAAAAGGAGTTCTTGTGGCACCTTAGAGACTAACAAATTTATTTGAGCATAAGCTTTCGTGAGCTACAGCTCACTTCATCGGATGCATACGGTGGAAAAATACGTATGACTGTATTTTCCACCATATGCATCCGATGAAGTGAGCTGTAGCTCACAAAAGCTTATGCTCAAATAAATTTGTTAGTCTCTAAGGTGCCACAAGAACTCCTTTTCTTTTTTGCGAATACAGACTAAGACGGCTGCTACTCTGAAAGCTGGAAATTTGTCCTTCGGCACACAGTCAACATCTAAAGGCAGACTTTCACTGATTAGATGGAGGAGAAAGAGGAGGTGGGAGGACGTGTTCACTGAGATAATGAACACCTGTGGGACAGCTGTCACAGAGCTGAGAGCATGGAGGATTTCACTGTTTGAGAAGTTAGATATGGACATGGAAAGTAGGAAAACTTCCCATGAGCGTGAGCGTGTGGCTCAGGATGACATGCTTTGGATTCTGCGGGACCAATAAGACATGTTGAGACATCTGGTTGAACTGCAGGAACAGAAACAAGAGGGTAGAGTCCCTCTGCAGACCCTGGTGGACAGCCAGCTAGAATCGCCTGGCGCAGAATCACCTCCCCCAAGCGTTCCATGAGGCGTGGGAGAAAAGTCCATTATCCCTTTCATTTAACTCAGGGGGAGGTTACAAGGAACACAAAGTGCCCATTCCCAGACATTTTATGGTCTAGAATGTGGTGTTCTGTTACAGAGCTACAAATGTTTCTACCGTTCCAACTTTACAACCCCTTTTCCCCAAGGCTAACTTTTTTTCTGTTCTCCCTCTTTACTTCTGTGTGTTAAATAAAAGTAGATGGATTTGAGAAATAAATGTTCTTTTTTGGGTAGAAGCAGTGGGTTTGGGCAGGGGATTGGCTTTGCAGGGACTGTGATACAAGCCAGGTGAAGCTTTGGGAAATCACAATACAGACAAGCAGCTCACATTACTATGACTCATTATTGAAACAGCTTTTCAAAGCCTTGTGGATATGCAGCGCCTGTTGCTGTGCTCTTCTTAGTATCCTGGTGTCTGGTTGCTCAGAAATGGCTGCCATGTGATCTGCTTCAAATGTCCACCTCTGTGGAAAATTTCCCCCCTTTTTTTCCACAGATATTATGGAGCACACAGCAGGCAGCTATAACCATGGGGATGATCTCTTCACTAAGGTTCCACCTCATTAGTAAACATCTCCAGTGTCCTTTTAAGTGACCGAGGTACATTCAACCACCATTCTGCACTTCATGAGCCTATAGTTGAACTGTTCCTTACTGCTGTCCAGGCAGCCGGTGTACGGCTTCATGAGCCATGGGAGCAAGGGGTAGGCTGGGTCCCACAGGATAACTATAGGAATCTCAACATCCTCAATGTTCATTTTGTGGTCTGGAAAGAAAGTTCCGGATTGCAGCTTTTTGAGCAGAGCCAAGTTCCTAAAGATGCGCGTGCTATGAATCTTTCCCGATCATCTTATGCTGATGTCGGTGAAACGCCCCCGTGATCCACCAGCGCTTGAAACACCATTGAAAAGTATCCGTTTCAGTTTATGTACTCTTTGGCAAGGTGGTCTAGTGCCAAGATGGGGATATGCATGCCATCTGTCACCCTAACACAATTAGGGAACCTATCGCTGCAAAACTATCCACTATGTCCTGCACATTTCCCAGACTAACTACCCATCATAGCAGAAGTCGATTAATGGCCCTGCACACTTGTAACACAGAGAGAACTAAACACTTGAAGAGAACTATACACAATG
The DNA here is from genome assembly GCF_009764565.3 of Dermochelys coriacea. NCBI lineage: Eukaryota > Metazoa > Chordata > Testudines > Dermochelyidae > Dermochelys > Dermochelys coriacea. The sequence continues at coordinate 101,998,037 of NC_050073.1, forward strand.
ACTCCAAGATCTCTTTCTTGAATGGCCTGAATCCAAGATTCATGAGTGTGAAGGATTGTCCTTCAGGATAGGTTGTAGATCCTTGATGATGTGTTGGAGAGGTTTTAGTTGGGGGCTCAAGGTGACGGCTAGTGGTGTTCTGTTACTTTCTTTGTTGGGCCTATTCTGTAGTAGGTGACTTCTGGGTACTCTTCTGTCTCTGTCAATCTGTTTCTTCACTTCAGCAGGTGGGTATTGTAGTTGTAAAAACACTTGATAGAGATCTTGTAGGTGTTTGTCTCTGTCTGAGGGGACTTTCATCCAGACCACACCACACGATCCATTGTCTACAGCCAAGCTCTAAGATACAACTGCATTTGCTCCAACCCCACAGACCTCTCCTGAAGGACGATCCCTCACTCTTACAGATCTTGGGAGACAGGCCAGTTCTTGCTTACAGACAGCCCCCCAACCTGAAGCAAATACTCATCAGCAACCAAACACCACACAACAAACACACTAACCCAGGAACCTATCCTTGCAACAAAGCCTGTTGCCAACTGTGTCCATATATCTATTCAGGGGACACCATCATAGGGCCTAATCACATCAGCCACGCTATCAGAGGCTCGTTCACCTGCACATATACCAATGTGATATATGCCATCATGTGCCAGCAATGCCCCTCTGCCATGTACATTGGGCAAACTGGACAGTCTCTATGTAAAAGAATAAATGGACACAAATCAGATGTCAAGAATGACAACATTCAAAAACCAGTCGGAGAACACTTCAATCTTCCTGGTCACTTGATTATAGACCTAAAAGTGGCAATACTAAAATAAAAAAAATTCAAAAACAAACTCCAACGAAAAACTGCTGAATTGGAATTAATTTGCAAACTGGACACCATTAAATTAGACTTGAATAAAGTCTGGGAGTGGATGGGTCATTACACAAGGTAAAACTATTTCCCCATGCTTATTTTTCCCCCTACAGTTACTCACACCTTCTTGTCAACTGTTGGAAATGAGCTATCCTGATTATCACTACAAAAGGTTTTGTTTTTGTTTTTCTCCTGCTGATAATAGCTCACCTTAACTGATCACTCTTATTATAGTGGGTATGGCAACACCCATTTTTTCATGTTTTCTCTGTATATATACATCTTCCTACTGTATTTTCCACTGCATGCATCCGATGAAGTGGGTTTTAGCCCACGAAAGCTTATGCTCAAATAAATTTGTTAGTCTCTAAGGTGCCGCAAGCACGCCTCATTCTTTAAGCAGGATAAACATCTACAAGGGAAGACCTGCCTAGATGCATCTTTAGATGCTTTAACACCTTTGTGAGTCTGGTCTTTTATGCCCCAAATAGATACCGCATGCTTAATGCTATAAGTCGGTCATGGAGGTCACAGATTCTGTGATTTTACGTAAACTTCTCGACTTCAGCCCCAGGCGGCAGGGCTTGGGCTGTCAGCCCTGGGGGTAGGGCTCGGGCTTCCATGCTTTATTGTTTATTGCTCACATTCTGTCCATGTCTTTACTGGCAATACAGCCTTTCCTATACTGCTCTGTCATTTGTCCTCATTTTGGGGATCATGCCTAAGAGTAAGATTGTGTCTGTCCATATGGACAACAGTTAGTTCCATTTATGATGGGGGCTTTTGCGTTGCAAATACTCATCCAACACGCTGGTCTAAGGCCATTAGCTTGCTTCTCGTGCTGTAAGCCACTGAACTAGCAGTCTCAAATTTGTACCAAGGTTTGACTATAGTTTTCAAAGCCCGGCCTCTTAAATATCTTCATGGTATTTTTATATTTCATACTTCTTTTGATCAAAACATGAAACCTGTTATGCTCTTCAGTAAGCTATCCCTCTAGATTAAGGGAAAGGGCAAAGAAAGAAACAAATATAAAGTATCCATACAAGAATGTGCTCTGTAGCAGCAACCATTTTATATTTAGGGACAGATTTCAAAGGTTTAGGCACCTATCTTCATCTTTAGACATCTAAATATGATTTCCAAAAGCCTCTGTGCAGATTAGGTACCTAACACCCATTGAAGCCTGCTTAGATGTTTTGAAAATCTCTTTAGGCACCTATCTGCTTCTGCACTTTTGAAAAGCTGGCCCTTAGTCACAGGAAAAACCTCCAAACAGCTCAAGGTGCCTGCTTTACTCTTAAGGGTACAGGACTTAAAGCAGACCCTACATACAAAGCCAACACACACTTTGCTCTCGTTTCTCACCAATTATCACCCTATCTCTAATCTTCCTTTGTTATGGAAGACCTTTACAAAGGTTACTTTAGTGTCATCTGTTGGCCTGTGTTTTGCTTATCCTTTTTGGCTTGGGTCCCTACTGACAAACAGCCCCTAATTTAAATGTCACATTGTCGGGGACTCAGCCCTGTCCACCCTATAAAATTACTTTGGTATAATTATGTTGCGCAGGGGTGTGAATAATTCACACCTCTGCACGATGCAGTTATATTGACCTAAGCACCGGTGTAGACAGCACTATGTCAGCGAGAAAGCTTCTCTCGCTAACATAGCTACCACCTCTTGTGGAGGTGGAGTTATTAAGTTGATGGGAGAGCTCTCTCCTGTTGACGTACAACATCTTTGCCAGAAGTGCTATAGTGACACAGCTGCATCGGTGCAGCTGGGCCACTGTAAAAGCGTAATGTAGACCTGCCCTTAGCTGTCAGTGGAAATAATTCGTTCTGGACTTCACTTCCCCACTGGACCAATAAAAACAGAGTTGCTTGATCTTTAGGGCATAACACAAGGTTCATTTCCTTTCTCCAGCATTTGCTTGAGGCAGAGGTTTGATGGAACTTGGGGAATATCTTTCTTTTTTATGTAAGAGGCAGCAAATGTTGTTTTGATTATATTTTTGTAAGCAATAGGGATCATTTCATAGATAAATTTGTGTTTATGGAATATATCCATTGTTTTGTCATCTACCATTCACTGACTGTGTTAAACCTATCTGTAGTGAAATTAGTAAGCTGGGTTTTTATGTGTATTTCTGTATTAGTTACTGCAACAAAAGGCCAAGATAAGGAAATATTACTAATACTTTCCACTTTGAGAGAACCTTACATCTGATATTCTCAAAACAGTTTACAAGTATTTACATAATAAACCTTTCAAAACACTCCTGTGTGGAAGGAAAGTCTATCAATCTAAGAATGAATCTAAACTGTTTCTATATCATGCTCCTCACCATAATATCTGAGCCCCTGAAATATTAATATATCATTTGAGTAAACTAAGGTCTAGAAAAAATAAGCAACTTTTTCCAAGGTCACACAATGGTCCAAAGTGAAAGATCCAAAAATAGAACCCAGGACTACTGTCTCCCAGTCCCGTGCTCTGACCACTAGATTCCACTCTTTCCCAATGCAGTTGGGTTCTCACTTGGTGATGCAATGGACTCTTGTTGTAGCATCACACCCAGACATCTCTGGAGTGGGTGGTGTTTCTAACAATATTTTCGAAGGAAGCAATCTAATGGAAAGAGAATCCTCAGAGCTGTCTCTGCAAAAGCATGAAGCCAGGACTGAGTGAGTCTGAAATCTGAAAACCAAAGTAGATGATTTTAGCATAATTTAACAGTTGCCTAAACTGGTACTTCACAAGTAATAGTGATTTAACTCAATCCAAGTCACTTGTTCCTTGTCAGTAAAATGCTGTCTATTATCATGTTAACCCTGTCTGTTATCATAGAATGAAAACACCAGTACAACTAGTCTCTCATCAAACAAAACTTGCTGTCAGGGATAACAGTTTTTCAGCTTAATTGCTTATACTGAGCTCCCCTGACATTTTCAGTGCTTCAGTTTCTAACTGTGCATGCTAGCTAAAGACTACCTGTCCTCAGGATTTTATTCTGTTCATATTTTAAACTCACCCTCACAGGAAAACTTAAAATCAAGGTTAACCCATCTTCTTTCACCAGCCTACACCTGCTCATGGTGTTTCAAGACTTAGCAGCATAAACAGCAGGGGCAGATATTTTTAGTGGTCTAATATAATTAAAGGTATCTATCTATTCACTTTATAAGCTCTGCCTGCATATCTTCTCTCTCTTTGTGTATTGTCCTGTTTCTGCTTCTTACTTTTTAAAGAAGGTCAATTTCTTTTTCCTCCCTTACTTTTTAAGGCAGAGGGACATCTGTGTATTATGGTAATAATTCACTAATTATGTTCAACATTTCTTTTGGAGAATCTGTTGCTGTAGCTCCTGTACCTGACTTCTGAGTTTTCACTCTGCTCTTCTTCCCCATATTCCAACTTTTTGTTTTTTGCGGATTTTCTCAACAAGAGCTCGAATCTGCACACATTCTTCCCATTCCTTTCCAGGGCCAGGGGTTGGTATTGTGTATTATGGGTTCAAAAATACATATTTTCCAACATTATCCTGCCTAAAATATAGTGCACTAAAACGCTCTAGACACTACAACTTGTCCGAATTCTCCTGTGGATTACCAAGGTGATGACCAAAGCAATCTTGAAAGTAGAAAGACATTGAGCAGTGTTGCTAGTTACAGTAAAAAGGGCAAGAACGGAGGGATTCTGCTTATTACACCATGCCTTGGATTAGTATTGCTGCACTCTTTCACTTTATGGAAATTTAGGCTGCTTTTGCCCACGAGCACTAGGTGAGAAAGTACTTTCATAAGTGAGGTTTATCTTTAGCTGTAGCTCAGAAACCTTGTAGAAGATTTTGGTGGAGTTGAAGCATGCAGAGTCTATTGATTGGATACCATTTATCATCCAGTGAGCACAAAACAGGGATCTTTGCTTGGGCTCTTCTTCCCTTCATGCACCCTTTTTCCCCCAGTTATACCAATGTTATTTGTTACAAAATAACATTAGATTAATCTAGTTACTTTGGTCCTGAATCTCCACTCCATTACACTGATATCAGGCCTGTGCAACTCCATGGGATTTAATTGAGTTATATCAGTTGTAATCGGGCAAGGCAAGATGGCTATAGAAAAATAGTGGGAGATAGATATATTAGCTCCAGGCTAAACAAATCCCTGGTACCAGGATAAGTGAAATGGCAGCTGCTCCAGGTCAATTAAGACACTTGGGGCCAATTAAGAACTTTCCAGAAGGCAGAGAGAAGGCTAGGTTGATTGGGACACCTGAAGCCAATCAGGGGCTGGCTGAAACTAGTTAAAAGCCTCCCAGTAGTCAGGTGGGTGTGCATGTCAGGAGCTGTGGGAAGAAGTTGTGTGGTTGGAGAGGCTGAGTAGTACACACCATATCAGGCACAAGGAAGGAGGCCCTGAGGTAAGGGTGAAATGGAGCTTGAGGAAGCGAGGGCTGCTGTGGGGGAAGCAGCCCAGGGAATTGTACATGTCATGTTTCTAAAAGGTCAGCTACCATAGCTGATACTATTAGGGTCCCTGGGCTAGAGCACGAAGTAGAGGATGGGCCCGGGCTTCCCCCCGCCACACACACCTTTGCCCCCTGATTAATCACTGAGACTGGGAGACAACAGAGACTGTGCAAGGAAGGATAACTTCTCCTCACCTCCCTCGCTGGCTTATGATGAAAATGGCTCAGTAGACTGTGACCCTTGTCTCTAGAGAAAGAAGGGTTACGTGGAGGGTCACAGTGAGCCTCTGAGGCTAGCAAAATCCACCAGGAAACACAGGACCCACGGAGGCAAGGACAGAGCTTTGTCACACAGTGTAAAATTGATACAGTGGAGAATCAGGCCCTGCTAGTAGCCGTTTCTCTTTGAGTATATCTCATTTCTAGTTGCAAGGAAGATGGGGAGGTGGGCAGAACCACAGCTGGTGTAAATCTGACATCACTCCTTTGACTTCATTGAAGCTACACAAGATTTACACCTGTTGCAGATCTATCTTAGCTGAAACTAGAATCCCTCTTTCTAAAACTTGCCACTGACATTATATAGGCTAATAACAAGTTTGCAATGAACAAGCTGGTATGCTGTTGAGTTTTTTTTACTACCAGATATCACACCAGCACAGGTATTTCCAATCGTTTCCCCATGCCATAAATGGACTGTTTAGTTAGCAACCATGGTGTACATTACTTGCAGCCATGGACCTGTTAGAAGCTTCAAAGTTTGTGGAGAACTCTGAAATCTCCTGTGGCGAAATAAGGATTCAAAGTGCATCCTGACCCATCTCAGTGTTCCACATCTTGAAGCTATTTTATTCTTAGCCTGTCAGTTACTCGCCCTTTCAGCTTACCCATCTTTTCCCTCTGCAAACCCTGATCTCTCTTCAAAGTGATATTTTAACACAAAATCCCAAGGTGGCCACCCTTTCTCCTTTAACTAACCCATGTGTGACCACAAGTGAAAGCAGCCTGTGGTTCATTTGGGAATCAGTGTAAAAGAAGAAGAGTACTTGTGGCACCTTAGAAACTAACAAATTTATTTTAGCATAAGCTTTCGTGAGCTACAGCTCACTTCATCGGATGTGAATATATAAATCTCCCCACTGTATTTTCCACCGAATGCATCCGATCAAGTGAGCTGTAGCTCACGAAAAGCTTGAGATATTACCTCACCCACCTTGGCACTCTAATATCCTGGGACCAACACAGCAAACTTATAGTACACAACAAATGTATCAGTTCCAGTAAGGATGGAAGAACTGGAGAAAGACCATCAGCTTATCTTTTGCATTTCTGCTTCATTTATCCTTAATACATGTATGGTGATCACGGGAGAATGCAGGCAAGTTTTGCCACTGACTACAATGGGCCCAGGATTTCACCCTGTTTCTTCTGCATGGGTCCAGTATCTTACTCCATATTGCTGGGTGTATAGTCCAAGGAATGACTCCTCTTACAACCCCCCACCCTATGAGAAAGCCAGAATTAGCTGCAGATAACAGCAGAAGGGGAGTTTTTGTATCCTTTCCTATTCTTTTTCTTGTAAGTTGCTATTGCAGGATTCAAGTTGACACTTAATGGAGTTTTTTCTCCTACTTACCATGTGTAGCCTGAAGCTTGTACAGATCTTAAAATGAAAAATAAAAGTCAAACTTATTAAATAACTTTAGGTTGAAGAAAGTGGTTTTGACCTGTTGAGAAGCAATTTGCCCATTTCCATCCACATGGCTTTACTTGTCTCAGATAAACCAAAGGAATATTAAAATGGCATTAAAGATCTGGATTACCCATAAAACATAATCTTCCAGCCATTTTATCAGTGTAACTGTGTTGGATAAGAAAGAGCATGAAGGTTTTTTTAGCCATCCTGTCATGGCTCTGTTTCATAGACTCAGACTTTAAGGCCAAAAGGGACCATCATGATCATCTAGTCTGACCTCCTGCACTTTTCAGGCCACAGAATCTCACCCACCCACTCCTGTAATAGGCTCATAACTTCTGGTTGAGTAACTGAAGTCCCTAAAGCTTGGTTTAAAGACATTGTGTTACAGGGATTCCACCATTTACTCTAGTTCAAACCAGTAAGTGATCCATGTCCTGCATTGCAGAGGAAAGTGAAAAGCCCCCAGGCCAATCTGACCTGGGGAGAATTCCTTCCTGACCCCAAATATGGCAATAAGTTAGACCCTTAGCATGTGGGCAAGACCCACCAGCCAGACACCTGGGAAATAATTCTCTGTAGTAACTCAGAGTCCTCTCCATTTAGTATCCCTTCTTCTGCTATTGGAGATATTTGCTAATAAAAGTTGCAGATGGGGCATATGCCATTGTAGGCAATCTATAAACTTGTCAGTCTTGACACAAGTTAGGTTTTTTGCCCTCACTACTACCTTTGGAAGGTTGTTCCAGAACTTCACTCCTCTGATTGTTAGAAACCTTCATCTAATTTCAAGCCTAAACTTATTGATGGCCAGTTTACATCCATTTGCTCTTGTGCCAACATTGGTCCTTAACTTAAATAACTCCTCTCCCTCCCTGGTGTTTATCCCTCTGATGTATTTACTGAAAGCAATCAGATCTGCCCTTACCCTTCCTTTTGTTAGGTTAAACAAGCCAAGCTCTTCAAGTGTCCTCTTGTAAGGTAAGTTCTCCATTCCTCTGATCATTCTAGTAGGTCTTGTCTGCACCTGTTCCAATTTGAATTATTTTTAAACATGAGAGATAAGAATTACACATAATATTCCAGATGAGGTTCCAACAGTGCCTTGTATAACGATACTAACACTTCCCTACCTCTACTGGAAATACCTTACCTGATTCATCTTAAGATTGCATTAGCCTTTTTCACAGCCGCATCACATTGGCAGCTCATAGTTATGCTGTGATTGACCAATACATCCAGGTGTCTCTCCTCCTGTCACTTCCAACTGATACTGCCTCAGCTCATAACAAAAAATCATGTCATTAATCCCTAAATGCATGACCTTGCACTATCAAATTACATCCCATTTTTATTACTCCAGTGTTCAAATTCATCCAAATCTTGTGTGATATTCCAATCCTCCTCCATATTGGCAGTACTTCCTACCCTTGTGTCAGCCGCAAATTTTATTAGCACACTCCCACTTTTTATACGTAGGTCGCTAATGAGGATCTCCACTAGTAACCTCCCTCCAGCTTGAGAGTTTACCTTTCAACATGAAATAATGTAGTCTCCCCTTTAACCAGTCCCTTACCCACCTTTCAAATCTTGTATTAATCCCCTTCTTCTACAATTTAACTAATGATTTCCCACGTGGAAGTGTACCATATGTGTTATTGAAATCCATATCGATTAGATGTACTGCATTGCCTATGTCTAGAAAAATCAGTTATCTTCTCAAAGAAAGATATGAGGCTAGTCTGGCATGATCTACCTCTTTTAAAAACATGCTGCATTTTATCCCAATTACTATTTACCTCTATGTCCTTAACTACTCTCTCTTTCAAAATTAGTTCTAAGATCTTGCATACAATTGAGGTCAAGCTAACAGGCTTGTAGCTACCCAGATCACTTCCCCCCCCTTTCTTAACTATAGATACTATATTTGCAATTCTCCAGGCAAAGGGTACAACCCCCAAGTTTACAGATTCATTAAAATATCCTTGCCATTGGGCTTGCAATTTCATGTGCCATTTCCTTTAATATTCTTGGACAGAGATTACCTGGCCCCCTGATTTGGTCCCATTAAGCTGTCTGAGTTTGTCTTCCACTTGGATGTGGTAATTTCTACTTCCACATCCTCTTTCCCATTAGTCACCCTGCCACTGTCTCCACAATACTCTTATTACAAACTAAAGCAAAATGTTCATTTAGGTATTGGGCCATACTTAGATTCTTTTAATCTCCACCCAGTCATCAGCATTTAGCAGTTCGATTTCTTCTTTCCATGTTTTCTTTATATGGCTTTAAATTAATTTGCAAGGTCCAATGGTCAAATGTGGGATGCACCTCTAACTAGTTAATTTTTATTCCGTGCAGTTTACTATCTGTGCTATAAACATTTTGGTCTCCAACCAGCCTTAAGAATGACCAACAAACCAATAAAATGGGAAGAATCCTAAATAAGGAGAGATGGATGGTTGTTTGTGGAAGAGTTTATAAACCAGTCCCCATACTACTTGAGATAAAAAACAAGGGCTGCCATTTAATAGTCAAGTTTTCCACTATTAAACTCAAGCAGAGGAGTTATTTTTAACTCGGGAATTCCAAACTATGACTAACTTAACATGACATAGCTGGACATCTTATGTAATTATAGATTTCCTTAAGAAAGGTTTTCCTCCTTCATTCATACAAATATACGCATCTGATTCTTCAGTCCTTAGCATGTACTACTTCCATTCTATCTGTCAAGTATTACTAAAGAAGCTATGGTATTTATTGACTTCAGTGAGAATTAATCGAAGGATCAGATCTCATAAATACTGAAAATTGATAGAAAACCCATTAGTGAACACATCCGATCTGTGTAACAGGTTCCCACCTCTGTTACATTCAGTGTCCATCTTGTGTTGCTGTTTGTCTGAAGGCATTACCTTCTTTTATTAAGCACTACATAACACAGAAACCAAACTTTAAGCTGCAGCCTGGTACTCTCTGATCTGCCCCTGAAGTCCAAAGACTCACCTTCTAAAATGGAGGATGACCTTAACCTTCTGCAGCTACATCCTTCCACTACAGCATTATTGCCAACCCCAAGTACTAAAAAAATCATGAGACTGGCTTCAAGATCATGAGATTTTTAAAAAGTGGCATAAATACTGGATTCTTTTTTGTTTGCCTTCTGGTGTTTGAGCCTTTGAGCTGCATTTAGGTCACATTTTCAAGCTTTTGCTCTCAACCATGAGGGATAACATCTTAATTTTTTAATGAAAGCCGAGATTCTCATGTATTCACTTGTCTCTAGGAGCTGGAGATTTAAGAGAAACACCAGATATCATGAGACTAGTGATGAAATCACAAGAGTTGGCAATAGTGCAACAATGAGAGCTGTTCCACAAATCTCTCCCCTTCCTTTGTTTGTTGTAGCCACTTACTGCCCTTGTACATTTACTGTACACTACAGCCATCTGCCTCTGCCACTCCTTCGAAAATAATGGGCTCTAAAATGCTTATGCTGCTTATGGGAATCTATACAGTTTGTTCTATGTAGATTGTCACAGGCTGTCAAATATTTTGCTTTTACAACTGGATTATTTCATTTCTTTAGTAAATATACAAACAAAATGTCTTTATTCCTAAGGCATATCTTAATTTAGACTTAGGTTCTTTGGGCCAGGGCCTGTCTGTTTATATAGCACCTTACACAATGGTGCCCCAGTCCTTCCAGAGGCCTCCTGGAGCTAAATAATAATAATGCAAAAATAATAATCATTAGCTATGAATATAATAATATAATTAAACCTGCTGGTGGTTCTGTGGACAGAACTGGCTGATATTGCTGCTGCTAATGATATTATTATAAATAGCAGGTGTACAATTCTATTAGCTATAATTAAAGGACACCAAACCTGTTACCGGCTGGAAAGTGCCAAGGGGCAGGGGCTTGTTACTACAGATACGACCAAAGACTTGCCTGCCCAGGGAAGTTAATGCATGGCAAGCTAGGATGTGAATTTAAAGCACACTAGCTACTCCACACAACTCCTGATGTGGACACTCTGACTGTGTGTGCAGTAGCTTACTGAACTTTGAAAGGGCATTAAGCTAAACTGCCTGAGGGCACTCTTAGTGCTCTGTAAGTGTGTCTATGTGGGGAAGCAGCCGTGTTAGTCTGTATTTGCAAAAAGAAAAGGAGTACTTGTGGCATCTTAGAGACTAACAAATTCATTTGAGCATAAGCTTTCGTGAGCTACAGCTCACTTCATCGGATGCATTTGGTGGAAAATACAGACCCCCTCTGTATTTTCCACCAAATGCATCCGATGAAGTGAGCTGTAGCTCACAAAAGCTTATGCTCAAATAAATGTGTTAGTCTCTAAGGTGCCACAAGTACTCCTTTTCTCTATGTGGGGAGTTAGTGCAGACTAGCTAGTGAGCTTTAAAGTCACACGCTAGCTTGCTGCTCACTAACTTCCCTGGGAAGACAAACCCTAACACCCTGTAAGAGCAGCTTGAGTGAATGGAATAGCAAAGTGAGCTGGGACTCTAAGCAGCATGACGGGTCAGTACAGGCTCCATGCAAGCCTTACAACAGGATTCCTTGTGCCCTCCACAAGTGTTGTGAAATCTGCAGCCACTGTAATCCTGGTGTCTTCTGAGAGGCACTGGGGAACAGAAGGTGTCCTGGAAGTGGGAAGCCATTTTAGCCCATTTATAATGAAAGATGAATTTAGTCATATTTGTTTTCTCCTTTTCTTTGTTTGACTGATGGAGACTGAGCTTGTGGAAAGAAGCTCTGAGGGCCTCACTGCTTTGTGAACTGTACGTTTATTTTGTTCCTGGTTTGCTATCTTGTTTGGATGTCAATAAATCCTGACAATTATTCTCTCTCTGTACCAACTCTTGACAGAAGAACTGTCACTTCATGCCTGGTCCCAAGCACATCACAGGGACTTGGCCGCCAGACAAGTCATGCCCCTAAGTAACTGCACCTGCAGAGCGTGTACATGCTTTACTAATGTGAGGTGAGCAACATCCTAGAGGGCAAACATGGCACAAAAAGCTCTGGTTCCAATACCCATAAGCCTAAAAAGAATCTGCACTGAGATCTGGGTTCTGTCATCTGTTATCATGACAGAAAGGGTAAGTCTGAGAAACAGCAGCCATTCAAATAGCTACAAACTAACAGTAACCAAGGACAAAATTGAAGAGGATAAAATGGGACACTTGTAGATTCAAACAATTCTGTTTAAATACAGAGGGGTTGTTAGGTATTTTTGTCTGCTAGCCATAAGAGTTGTATTTCTCAGTGGTCATGATGTAGGGTGTGTCATCAAGGGGTTTTGATCAGCAGCCAAAAGTCAAGACCATCGAGTTCTATTCCCAGCACTGGCAATGACCTTGATCTTATTCTGTCTCTGCCTCAGTGCTGTGCCTGTCTGCCTGCCTTATAGTCATCCAAGGGGCAAGGGCTTGTTACTGCCAGCAGGTTTCATTATATTATTATTATTCACTGATAATTCATTAACTAATCTTTTTATCAAGTGCTTGGTGATCCTCTGATGAAATTCGCAATGTAAGTGCAATATATTATTTATCTCAAGATATTTTTCTTATGCACTTTCTATTATTTATTTGCTGCTATTTTAATTTACTTTAAAAATACATGGATGATAAAACTAGATAGAATTATATATTAAAAGCTGTGAATCTTTACTGGTCAGGGTAGCTATCCCATAGGGGAGAAAGGATAGCCTTGTGTTTAAGTTATTGAATTGGGGTGCTAGAGATCTGAGTTCAGTTCCAGGCTGGGCCACAGACTTGCTTTTCGGCCTTGGGCAAATTATTTAACCTCCATGCCTTAGTTTCCCATCTGTAAAATGAGAATAATAATAATACCTTTCTCCCACTCTTTGCCTATTTTGTCTATTTAGACTGCAAATTCTTTTGGGTAGGGACAGTCTCTATGTATGTGTATGTACAGTGCCTAGTTCAATGGGGCTCCTCATTACTTAAGGTTCCTGGATGCTATTGTAATATAACTAATAATAAGATGGCCTGTCCTGCAAATCCACACACTGTTCATCCAGACTTTCATCATCTCACATCACAATTACTGCAACATTCTTTTCTCTGCCCTTGAGAAATGCAATCTTGTCCTGCTGAGATCAAGCTCCTTTGTGCCCTGTTACCCACACCATTCTCTGTTACACACACTCTAAGGCCTCCACCTTTACCCTTGCATAGGTTCAAGGCGTGATCTTGCTAATTTAGGCATCCCTACCCTTTCCCAGTTCCTAGGGCTCCACGCAAAAGACACCTAACTTTACCCAATTCCCAGGACGTAATGTGGTTAATTTAAATACCCACCCTTACCCAATGCAGGGCTCAAGGCATAATCTTTTGTGGGTTTACAGGATCTTTTATCAGCAAAAGAGCCTTACACAGTAATATCCATAACCTCGATTTATTAACAATCACCAAAACAGAATGCACATGCTAAGCATACAATGATCACCACTCCCAATAAGGGAGATGAACTTTTCTTGATGGCCAGTTAGGATTAGGTCATCAGGGGACTCCAGCTTCTGCACGGTATCATTGGCAGGGTGCTGAGGTCTGGCAGCTCTGATCTTGGGGCTGTGTCCTACAGTTGGTTCCCAAGAACTTCTTTTGGATCCAATTTATATAGTGAAACATTTTGCTAAAATATTACTAAACAATTCTCTAACCAATCCTAACATATTGTACAACAATTCTTTAACCAATCAGACTACACCATCTTAATTGATTTACACCTAGCAAAATTAGTTATGTAACAGACTGAAACAATCAAAGAACTAGATAAAGATCATGCAGACAAACTATAGAGAAGTAGGGACCATAAAGGCAAACAGAAGTATAGATTTTACAATCACAACTGTTGATAAGTGATTTCTTGCCAGAAAGAAGGCTATCAAACAAAGTTTTCTTTAACCATCTTAAGATCTGTTTCTTTATAGGGTGATGGTGGGTACTATCAGGACAGGAACCTTCTTAACAGCCTGATATTACATTGTTTTAATGGAATGTGAGGATGTGACTTTCTGCTTCTTAGCTCATGGCTGCTGTTCTCCTAATATGGCTGCAGGAAAAAGGCCCCAGACCTTACAATATGGCTACAGAAAAAGGCCTTAAACTTACGGCCCCTCATGCTTGGAGAAACTTCTCAGAAATATCCACTAAACTAATTTTCCTCCTTCAAACCTCTCCTTTGCTGTAACACCTACCAAAAACTTTTAACCACGGTTAGGCTGCTATGGTGTGCTGAGACCACTGCCTGTCACATTGACCAATATTGACTCATTCTTTCCTGTTACTTCCCATGTCTATCTGTATCCATCTGTTGTGTCTTGTCTTATACTTGGACTACCAGCTCTTTGAGGAAGGGAGTGTATGGAACAGCTTCCATATGAGGAGAGATTAATAAGACTGGGACTTTTCAGCTTGGAAAAGAGACAACTAAAATCATGACTGGTGTGGAGAAAGTAAATAAGGAAGTGTTGTTATTTACTCCTCATAACAGAAGAGCTAGGGGTCACCAAATGAAATTAATAGGCAGCAGTTTAAAACAAACAAAAGGAAGTATTTCTTCACAGAACACACAGTGAACCTGTGGAACTCCTTGCCAGAGGATGTTGTGAAGGCCAAGACTATAACAGGGTTCAAAAAAGAGTTAGATAAATTCATGGAGGATAGGTCCATCGATGGCTATTAGCCAAGAGGGGCAGGGATGGTGTCCCTAGCCTCTGTCTGCCAGAAGCTGGGAATGGGCAACAGGGGATGGATCACTTGATGATTACCTATTCTGTTCATTCCCTTTGGGGCACCTGGCATTGGCCACTGTTGTAAGACAGGATACTGAGCTAGATGGCTGTTTGGTCTGACCCAGTATGGCTGTTCTTATGTTCTTATTGTTCTGTCTCTGTAAAGCACCTAGCAGAATGGGGTCCTACTCCATGACTAGGGCTTCTACGTTCTACAATAATAGAAATAATCAAATCATTTTACCACTTGACCCCCTTCCCCCCGGCTTTCACCTACAATGAGTGCAATATGGTCTCAGAAATAACTTGTCAGAAACCACTGTGTAGGTCTTGTTGGTTTTTCAATAAGATGTAGGATGGGGTTTAATGCAGGTTCCATAGAGCCATTGGACCCACTTTGTGATGTACAAAATGAATACGTTTATACATCACCCAAGTGCTTTGACAATGAACTTTCAATAACCAATAAGTAATTTAAACAATTACATAATTACTGCTAACCCTATTTGGCAGTATAGCTTGACAAGTGTATAATGAGTGAACAATGTCCCACTCATGAAGAGGTTTGTGTGTATCTATAAAGGCTGTCCCCGTGTCTATTCTGTAATACGCACATTTGTAAGAGGAGTGTTTTGATACGACTGTTCTCAAGTGCTTTAGAGGTTGACTATCAAACACCGGGATGCTTGGCTTGTGTTACACTTTGTAAACACTCCCACAGAGGTTAAAAATGGTGGGCCAATTTCAGCAAAGCTGCCTGTGGGAAGTAAATAACTCCCCAGGAAATCTAAGACCTTTACATGTTTGAAGGGAGCCATTCTGAAGAAGGTAGATGGCATTTTTGCTGCTACCCCACGTGAGGTTTCAGTGAGTGTGGTCACTGGGCAGCTTTAATTTGTAAAGCTACTCCAGTAAGAGAGTCACTGAATTATCACAATCCCCAAACTTTTCAGGACACACTCTTTCTGGTTGGCACCAACCACTTTTGTAGCTGTAAGCCTTCTCCAAAGCAATGCTGTTATTACTAGTTTGAACCACCTCAAACATTCCCCCAGAAGAGAGGGAACCTAAGCTAAACCTGGCCCCATCACTGATTCAGTACAAGATATGAAATATGTGTGAGGCCTAGAGGTAAAAAACAAGGTTCCTTTTCTGTATAAAATTAAAAATAAATAAGGGCTTGGCTCTTTTTCTGCTGATTGTCTGGGAGGAAGAAAGATGATGAAACTATCTAATGGTCTTCTGATGTCTCTATTTCATTTTTAAAAGAGTGGCCATTTTATAAGGCCAAAAATAGTATATTTAATAACAGGGAAAAGCTTCCACATAAAAGTGATGAGTGACCCACTCAAAGCACCAACTAGAGTCAACAGGCCAGGTCCTCCACTAGTGTAAATCAGCTGAGCTTTACTGAAATCCATAGAGCTATGACCATTTATAACAGCTAGCATGTACCACTCCATCCTTCATCACAGAGAACATGGGGGCATGTGGTTGATAAAATATGTTTCAGAAATTTCCTCCTATCATGTAAAAGCTCGTTGTTCAAAGAGTGGGCCTTCCTTACAATAGAGATGCTGGACTTGTCACAGTGATTAAAACCTCACCAGTGGTAAAATAGGGTAGGATGTAATTGTTTGTTTTCCTTATGGAATGCTCAGACAGGTCATCATTCTATAAAGAATCTAGGGTTAAATTGTGGTTGTTCTGACCCCTTCATGTACAGAACAGGGGGAGTTCTATAAAACGAAGGGGGTGGGGGTTGAAGCAAATCTGTCTGGTTTATCTGATAACCTAGTGTACTGTACAACTGACCTCTTAACTGTCCAATATAGGGTATGATACTGAAGATTGATAGAGTTATGCACAAGTCAAGGTTACTTGCATGGATGAAGCTGCAGGATGAGGCTTTAAGATTATAAACTCCTTAGAGCAGGGATTGTGTCTTTGTGATGGTCTACACCAGGAGTCGGCAACCTTCAGCATGTGGCCCATCAGGGTAATCTGCTGGCGGGCCACGAGACATTTTGTTTACATTGACTGTCCGCAAGCACAGCTCGCCGCAGCTCCCAGTGGACACAGTTCAGTGTTCCTAGGGGGATGCAGGGCCCGGGGCGGAAGTGACATCACTTCTGGGATCAACCATCCTGGGATGGGTAGGGGAGGTGGTGCCTCCCCAAATAGCCAGGCGTGGCCCCGCCCGCTGTGCGCTCTCCCTCCCAGCACTCTGGAGTTGGGGAGGCTGCAGCGATGCTGCCACACACTCTCCCTCCTGGCAGTGGGTGTGCTCTCCCTCGGGTGGAAGGGGCAGAGCTGGGGGTAGCCTCCCCAAGCCAGTAGTTCACCTGCCGCCCGTGCAGCACCTGCCAATCGTGCCAGTCCACGGGGCCCCCCAAAGTGTGGGCTCCCCAGAGGGACAGCTCTACTTGCAGTCTATACCCCAGTTGGGGGGGTGACATTATTAATGTAACCCGTGACCATATAGATCATTATTGCAACCACAGTTTTATATTTGCAGCAAATATTGTACAGAGGTTGTTGTACAAGGTGTCAATGGAAAGGTTATGGTTTGCTGATTATGATTATGCTGTCTGTATGCATGCCTCATTTTTGTAGTTGAAGTTATGAATATTGCCTATGTACTTGTATGTCAATGTGTTTTAATTCTGAAGTAGCCTTAGGGCATGGCTACACTGGAAACTTCAAAGCACTGTCGCGGGAGCGCTCCCACGGCAGCACTTTGAAGTGCAAGTGTGGTCGCGCGCGAGTGCTGGGAGAGAGCTCTCCCAGTGCTCCTGGTAATCCACCTCCACGAAGGGATTAGCTCCGAGCACTGGGAGCAGGAATCCCAGCACTCGGAGACTGTTTACACTAGCGCTTTAAAGCACTCAGACCTGCTGCGCTTGGCGGGGGGTGATTTTTCACACCCCTGAGCCAGCAAGTTAGAGCGCTATAAAATGTAAGTGTAGACAAGCCCTTAGTAAAGCATTTGGGTAGCTTCTTGAGAAAGGAATTTGCAAGTTAAGTGCCCAATCAAGAAACACTTAGCTGATAATAGACCTTTTGGAAACTCTAACATAAGAAGTCTTCCTGGAGACGTTCAAGATAGCATGTGGGCAATGGCTGTTGCCTGTAAAAACTGAGTCATGTGACTTGTCCATGTAACTCCAAACTCCGTTTTCCTGTAATTTTCTACAGTAAAAACACCTGGTAGAAACTATTAAAGCCAGCTGCCACATCTCCATCTTGTCATCAATCCTGCTTCATACTTCTGGAGGGACTTTGCTACAACCTGAAGCTTTGAACAAAGGACTGAATGACCCATCCCAGCTGTGGATGTACTCCAGAGACTTAATTTGAACCTGCAGTTTATTCCATCACTGCTACAAGCCTGAACCAAAAACTTTGCCATTACTGTATGTAATTGTTTCCATTTAACCAATTCTAGCTCTCATCTCTCTCTCTCTTTCCTTTTATGAATAAACCTTTAGATTTTTAGATTCTAAAGGA
Source organism: Dermochelys coriacea (assembly GCF_009764565.3). Taxonomy (NCBI): domain Eukaryota; kingdom Metazoa; phylum Chordata; order Testudines; family Dermochelyidae; genus Dermochelys; species Dermochelys coriacea. Next base: position 102,016,374 of record NC_050073.1, read on the forward strand.
TTGGCAACAGTGTGATTTGTAGGTAAGATCTGATTTGTATATTGACCTGGGTCTGGGGCTTGGTCCTTCGGATCGAGAGAACCTTTTTCTTTTACTGGAGCATTGGTTTTCATAACCATTCATCCCCATAACGAATGGTACTAGTGGTGATGATACTGGGAAACTGGAGTGTCTAAGGGAATTGCTTGTATGACTTGTGGTTAGCCAGTGGGGTAAAATCAAAGTCTTCTCTGTTTGGCTGGTTGGTTTGCCTTGGTGTTCACAGAAACCCCAGGCTTGGGGTGTAACTGCCCTGCTTTAAGCAATTTGTCCTGAATTGGCACTCTCAGTTGGGTCCCACCAGAACCAGCATTGTTACAGGGGGCAATCATCAAAGTGGTATAAGAATGAGAGACAGTGACCTCCAATTCACCTCTCTCTCCCCACCCTCCATCTCTACTCACAGCAGCTACAATTCTTGAAAGACAAAGAAAGTATCATTCAACTGGGGAAGGGGTGGTCCTAGCTGGAAGGTTTTTCCACTAGTACAGACTGCTGTAGCATATAGTCAGCTGAAACCTTTTGCTTTTAAATTCACTTAGCTTGTTAAGTTAGGTATTAGCTTGTTCTTTACTCTTTATTTTCTTTTTGTAATTTATTCTGACTTTTATGCATCATCACGTGTAATCACTTAGAATCTATCTTTCTGTAATTAATAAACTTATCTTATTATTTTATCTTAACCAGTGTGTTTGGATTGAAGTGTGGGGGGAAATTCCATTTGGGATAACAAGGCTGGTGCATTTAGATTTTCTGTTGATGAAATGAGAGACTTTCTATGAGCTTGTACTGTTCAGAAGGGTACTGAGCAGTAAAAGATGCACATTTCTGGGGGGACAAGGGTTGGACTAAATTTGCGGGTTTCACCCTGTATGTAATTCATGAGTGACTGGTCAGAGTGCTCTTGTATTTAGATGGGAGTGAATTTGCATGCTGAAGGCTGTGTGAACAGGCCAGGAGTGGATGTTCTAACAGCAAAGCAGTGTAAGAGGCACTCCAAGCTAGAGAATTAAGGCGACATAGTTGTTCAACAGTCCCGATTGTACCCTGGGGAATGTCACAGTCTTCTTCCATGCTCTGTAGAGTGCCACACTGTAATAATGTTAAATAAAAGACAGTAATAATAATCCAATGTACGGGTGAGGTACCACCCTTTGGATGGGATAGTTGTTATTCTTGAGGGAAGGGGCAGAAGATCGATCCCTATGGCAGAAGCATTTGTTGCTTCCTTGTGGGGTGTATTATTCGAAGCTAGCTTCTTGGCAAAATGAACAACTGCAATATTTTTCTGCTAATTGTCCATTTTTAATGCTGATTGAGATCCAAATTAATTAGGCTTATCTGTATTTCTCTGCCTTTCTCCTTTCCACTAGTGATGTGATGAGAGTTTAAAGTGAATTAAGAAAAGAGAAAGGTATGGGAAACTGCCAGTATCAGTGCAATACAATTAGCAGTGCTAGACATTCAGAGATTGCTTGCCAGCCTTTAAATGACCCTTTTTAAAAATCTCTCAAGCAATAATCAAAACACTGTTGAAATTAATTACGTCACCTCACACTGTTTCTCTGACTCCCTTTCCCAATAAACTCACAGCAACAGATCTTGCAGGAAAACATATCAACTTATAACACAATCAGAATGGTAAGATTTCAAATACTTATTATTCATTGAAGAACTCTATTCAGTAACACATTTTATTCCCTTCATTAATTGATTAGACTTGCATATTTACTTAAAGTTAATTCATATGTCCCACAGCAACTTTTTAAAGGACTTTTTTTTTTTTTTTTAAAAAACGACAAGAAAAGTGTTGTACTGATTATGCCACAGCCTGGAAGAGAAACATGGCCATGCTTCCATGATCTGTGTCTAAGATACCTCAATATATAGAGAGTTGCTTTCATGAATTATTTTTCACAATCTTTCTTGTGAATATTTATTAAGACTAATATAAAGAGTAGCAACTCTGCATATTATCATTTTCCATTTCCATTTTCCAATACATACTTATTATATATGCAGCATTTTAAAAATATACACAGTTTACAAAACAAACATTTAAATGCCAGAAGAGTCTTGTCATTGGAAAAATACAAAATGTGGCAGCTTTTCCAATTCAAGTCCTAGGAATGATCTGCCGTTTTCAATAGAATTAGAGCCTGATATTAAGTCAGTTGACGTTAATATAGCTGATGGTAAAATGGAGTTTCTGTCCCACAGAAAATTCTTAAATTTCAAAATTTCCTTTCATCCCAAATTAGAACAAAAAGTTGGAGTTTCTAAATTTACAAAAGGCATGGAAATATTGAAATGTTTCATTTTGACAATGTTGAAACAATATAAATATAAACAAATTAAAAAGTCAAAATGAAACAAAAAACTCAGAATGAATTGAAACAAAGTCAAAATGAAATACCCCATTTTTATTTAAATCATTCTAGAATTTTTCTGTCAAATTTTGCTGACATCAGCATGTTCTTTGAAATATTTTGACTTTGACAAAACAGTATTTTTCACTGGAAAAATGTTCTGTTGAAAAAAAAAAGATCAGCTTTAGAAATTAATGGGAGTCAATGATGAATTTTGGATTAGGCTATTTAAAACCTGAATTCACCAAAGTACTTAAACATGAGCTTACTTTGAAGACTTATCGAAATGCTGAAGTCCCATTGAAGTCAGTGCTTTATTGAATCAGGCCCTTAGTGATCGTGTCTCCACTGTCGGTCAGTATTACTACAGTAAGACAAACTGCAGCTCATACCACTGAGCCAGTACTTGGTGGGACATATACACAAAGATTTCAGAACTGTTTTTAATGACTAATTATAATCTTACAAAAAATAGGAGTATAGTTCTTCATGACGGATGAGTTGTTTTTAAAGTTCAGTGTTCATTTTACTCTCCATCTGTTACATGAGCAATGAAAAGCTGAAAGTATTGAATTTGAAAAGGCCACTAGTACACAAAATTATTCTTATGAATGTTTGACTTCAAAGCTGGGTTTTTTTTAGTTGCAGCTAATGATATTAAACAGAAACAGCTATGTTTCTCCTGGATTGCTGTATTTAAAATGTATAATGAAAAGCTAAAATGCACTCCTAACAGGACTAGAAGTGTGGTGAACTAGGGGTAGCTACTATTATTAATTATCTACATTATTGTAATGCCTTGGGACCCTCATTGTGGGCCACAATCCCATTGTGCTAGGTGCTGTACAAACACAGAACAAAAAGTCTCTGCCCCAGTGAGCTTACAATCCAAGTATAAGGGAGTCTGTCTGCCCGAGGGCAGAGTTGAGAGACACATTGTGCTTTCTTTCGCAATGCCATTTTAGATTTTTCTTCCTTAGATGTTTTCCACAACGTAAAATAAGTAATCTAGATTGAAACTACTTGTTTTACTCTGGGGATATAAAAAAATCCAAAGAGGAAATAGTCCTTCCTTTGTATGCAAAACACCAACCTCAGCATAAAAGTGAGGAAGCCAGAGAAATACAAGAACTTCAGAACCCAATAGTGTTAGTTCACCTGAGAACAGAATGGTATTTTGTTCACCTAGTCTGCCTTTCAAACCATACTATTTCTAACTCAGTTGGTTTGGAATGTTGTTTTTCAGCCTTTTTGATATTAACAAGTACAATCAGAATATAAATTTTGTATATGAGGAATGTATTTTTTAATGCTAGTGTCTGTCCAGGAAATATCAAAACTAGTTTTAAAAAAAAAAAAAAAAAGTTTTCAAGTACTGCAAAAATCTTGTGCAAACCAAAGTGCTCACCTGCATATCTGTCTCTCTTTAGGAGACAAATGCCTGATCTCTAAAGTCCTCTGGCAAGATTCCAGTTTTTTGGAACGAGGTTTCCAGTCACCCTAATTACTCTAATCTAAGAACTACACATCTGGAAATTGTGTACAAAGTGATACAGCAGCATAACTAATTTCCAGAGCATCAGGACCCTATTTTGGAATCCTGAGAGTCTTTTACTCTGTGACACAGAGTTCTCAGAAAATGAATACTATTTGGTCTGGTTCTGTTCAGCTTTGCAATGGTAGCGCATTTGCCTTAACCTTTGTATTTTAGGGCATTTTCAATTATTGATCCATGTCATGGGGTCAGCCAACTCCCAGGAACCCCCTCATGGCCAGGGGCTATGCTACAGGCAGCCTGCCTCAGTTTCCCCCTCAAAAGGCTTCTTAAACACCCCCACAGGAATTTTTCTGGTCTATTTACCACTCCTTATCAGAGTCCAAGATCAGTTACATAAATAAATAAATAAATAAATAAATAAATAAAGCTCCAAAATAAGACTCAACATCCAAAACACAGATCATTCCCACCCCCACCCCCCCGTTGGGTCACACCCAGATTTTTCCGGCCTGTAATCTGCATAGGGAAATCCCAGATCTTTCTGATGGAGTCTGCTCATTCCTAGCAGTCTGATCCACCCTACTCCCAGGCCTTCGTGCCTGATCCTTTCCTGCTTTGGCAGGCTACTCCCAGGCTGTAACTGGCTGGACCTTCAGAGTTCTGGATCAACCTTGCAAACCTGTTACTATCAAGATCTTCCCTGCAGAAGCATTTCTTTTATTTCCTCCAGTTTTCTGAGCCACCCCCTTCATTACAGCCACAGGCTGCCCTTTATAGGGAATTACCTGATCTAACTCAGGCATACCTCTTTAGTAATCAGGGTTGGCTGGCCCTAGACCCTCTAGCCATCAAGAGGCAAAGCTCCCTGTTACAATCCAATAAAACCAGCACAAATACAAGGGGAATTCCTGACTTCACTACATCACATAAACTACCTATATTCAAGAGCTTCCTGTCTGCTCTTTACAGTAAATAGTCTGCACTGGTTACCAATAAACCAATGGGCTCAATTCAAGGTCTTACAGACAATATATATAATAATCTTAATAATCTAAGTCTGAGGTACGCGAGTGATTGTCTGTCCCCATGTTCCTCTAAGACATTTGCAATCAACTGAATTATCCTTGCTTTCTGTCCCAAGGTTCCAGCTGGATGGTGCTGGGAACGAGGCCTTCATGGTTCAGCAATTCATGGAAGCTCCCTCCCTGTATTCAGGTGCCAGAGGCCATTGAGGGCTGTCTTCAGGACTCTGTTCAAAGACATTCTGTTTGCCATTATACAAGGCACTGAATTTAGCCGTATGGAGTGGAAATCAATCAATTTATATAAATCTCCCCACTTTATTTTCCACTGAATGCATCCGATAAAGTGAGCTGTAGCTCACGAAAGCTTATGCTCAAATAAATTTGTTAGTCTCTAAGGTGCCACAAGTACTCCTTTTCTTTTTGCGAATACAGACTAACACGGCTGCTACTCTGAATTCTGTTTGTGCTGGTTCAACTCTAATAGTTTCCCCACCCTTTAAAAAAAGCTTTTTCTTATGTGAGAAAACCTTGGCTTTGGGATTTATTTATTTTTTGTTTGGTTAGGTAGGGAGGGTTGTACATAGCTATTCACCAGCTACAACAAAAATAAGGCCTGATCCTGTAATCCTTACTTAAGCAAGACTCCAAGTGAAAAAGAGGGGAGTTCTTCCTCAGTAATGACTATAGGATCATTCCTCAAAACCTTAGAACAGGTATCGCTACTTCACTGCGGAAAGGGATCTGGGGGTCAGAGTAGACCACGAGCTAAATATGAGTCAACAGTGTAACGCTGCTGCAAAAAAAGCAAAATTCGTTCAGGGATGTATTAGCAGGAGTGTTGTAAGCAAGACACAAGAAGTAATTCTTCCACTCTACTCCTTGTTGATAAGGCCTCAACTGGAGTATAGTGTCCGGTTCTGCACACCACATTTCAGAAAGGCTGTGGACAAATTGGAGAGAGACCAGAGAACAACAAAAATGATTAACAGTCTAGAAAACATGACCTATGAGGGAAGATTGAAAACATTGGGTTTGTTTAGTCTGGAAAAGAGAAGACTGAGAGGGACATGATAACAGTTTTCAAATATGTAACTAGATGACCTCTTGAGGTCCCTTCCAGTTTTATGATTCACTTCTTAGGCAGAGACATCTGAGCTATTAAAAAAAAAAAAAAAAAAACAGGAGGCACTGTAAACAATATGGGACATGTTTACTGGTGGGAGGTACAGTATCCCCTATATCTGGTCACAGCCTTTAAGAACAATAGGGTTACAACAAGGGTGAGAAAGACAAGCTTTCAAGCTACACAGAGTTCTTCTTCAGATCTGGGAAAGGTACTAAAAGTGTCACAGCTAAATACAAGGTGGAACAGATTGAGCATAAGGAATTAATTCATATTGCAAGAGACCACTTGAGATGTGGGCAGTTAACACCTCTTCAATCATAGAACAAAGGAAAGTTAGTGGATGATAGATTATTGTAATAAGACATAAAACCAGTGTTTCTAATGAGTCCATGATTTTTAGTGTCTAGCAAAATTATGAATTTAAGTTCCCAGGCTCGTTTTTTGAACGTATTTTGCAGGTTTCCTTTGAGGACAAGGACTGAGATGTCAGATATGGAGTGATTGCTTTGTGAAAAGTGTTCACCCCTGAGTGATAGAGTGTTTTTTGACTTTTATCATTTTCTTGTGATTTCATTTGAGAATCTTCAATGTAGTTATCACCAGACTGTGTTAAAGTGTGGAAGTACTATTATTCCCAATTTACAGATGGAGAAGTGAGGCAAAGAGACTCTGGGCCAGATTTTTAAAGGAATTTAGACACCTCATTGGGAATTAGCTGCCTAGTTGTTTTTGAAAATACCATTAGGTGCCTATCTGCATCTTTAGGAACCAAAAATCTGGCCTTAAGTGGCTTGCCTAAAATCGTATAAGATGACTGTGGCAGAACAAGGAGCTGAACCTGAGTTTCACAAGTCCTAAGCTAGCTTGCATCTAATCACTGGACCATCCTTCCACTGTGGATACTGCCTCTCTACAATACAGAGCCAAATTATCAATTGTTGGAAACTGATGGCACTTTGTTAGCTTGGAGATTTCAGGAGATGGGGTCTTGACATTAAAGGTCAATGTCTGTGGCACCCTCTCCACTCTGACATGCCCAAAAGTACGCTACTAGCGTTCTTCATGGCTAGGCTCAAGACCTTTTTCTTTCTCTTTGTGCTTCCATGTGCTGTGGGATTATTTGGTTGGGGTTGCTCAGCCTTTGTTACTTCTCCAAGAACAAATTGGCCATGTTGGCATTTTATTTTAAATTATATATTTGTCTTCTTGCTATGGCACCCAGAGATCTTTGGCATAGATGTGCCAGTGTTAAAGATCATATTGATATCCAAAACTTCATCACATCATTAATGTCGTAGTGTATTATTATTTTAAATCTAATATACAACAAGACGATTAAAGTCCCCTTAGATCACTTACTAGCCAGACAAACAGAATGGTGTGGCTAGATGTTTGACTGCATGTGTGTGTTCTCCCTGTGTGCTACCCCAGCTCTGTGCAGACAGCTGGCACAGCAGTCCTCAAGTGAACTGCCCAATGACCCTCTGAGATACATCTTTATACCCTGATACAAACAAGTTATTACTGCCTCTGATATAGTTAGTTATTGCCCCCTGACATGGCTAGTTATCATCCATCATCTTGTAAATGTTGGTTCAATCAAAACATCCCTATTACATACTGTTACCCTGATCATATCTTTTAGGAGGGGTCAGTGTGTTCCTGTTATCCTTGGGGAATGTTTTTGTACCTTCCTTGATATTGGGATGTTCTGGTACCACTTGATATACCATACTTTGTGTGAGTACTCTGTGCTTAGCATTTCTTAGGAATGTGTATTTCTGCCCTGTTCTTGCCAGATTCTGTGAACAGGTCCAGCCTCATATCAGGCCTCTAATACAAGGGCTTATGTCTCAGGCTCTCTTCCTACTACATATGGCAGTTCAAAACTGTTATTATAATGGAATAATTAACTCCACTTCCAACTAATGTTCCCTGCACCTGTTGTCATTGTTTCATTGCCCTTAGTTGATGTAGTGTTCTTTGCCATAGTTGTTTTGAAATTTAAATGAAGCAGGTAGATTTTGCTTGCCTAGCTACTCAAAAATAAATAAAATGGCACTATTGATTTCTACGAATCCACCTTGTACGCTACTTCTTTGTTTTCTTCTTCGGTCACATTTCCTCTGACTCTTCTCTGGTCACAAAATTCATTTCTGCCTGTGCAAGTGCTGACTGTAAGCAACTCTAAGAAGCACCCCAGTTCATTATGAATGGAAGTGAGTATGGTTCGCTCTGAGGTTCCTGAACCATGCAAAGGCTTTTGCTTGTTCCCGCCTTCAGTTTTCAATTCAATGTCAGACTGTAACACATTCTGACACAGCATCTTAAAAATGAACATGTTGCTATGTGTTGAAACAACCAGACTGAATTGGGAACCTGAGAAAGGTCTGATTTCCCACAAGGCATTTGGGACTTTCCACAGAGTTCTTGATGTTTCCGAAGGCATTTTGTATTTTAAATTAAAATAACTATGTATTTCCTAGAGCTGGTTCCTGTGACTTAGAATATAATGAGAAATGACTCCATCAATCAGCCCCAAATTCATTTCTATAGTTTGGCTAAGTGATGGCTGAAAATGGAGAAAAATGGTTTACATATATTTAAAAAGTGTGAAGACCAAGGAGGGAAAGGAATTACTTAATGTGGTGTACAGAGCACAGCTATATGTAATAGGATGACATTGGGAAGACAAAGTTTAGTTCTGTCAAGAAAAAGCTTTCTGCCAATAAGATGGATTAGGATGTGGACTAGAATCCCAAGGAAAGTGACAGAAATCCCAACATGTCAGACTTTTAAAACTAGTGTAGAAAATATATTGTAGAGAACAATGCTGCATTGGCAAAGAAATAGACCAAATAGGTCTTTTCAGTTCTTAACTTCTATGAAGTTCTAAGACCAGACCAAACTGTTTCTGAACTTCCAAAAAAGGTCAGGTAACTTTGTTTTTTGTTCTTTTTCCTTTTCATGAACTTCACACTTCTGGGACCACCATCAGAATGCTAAAATAATAGGAGATATTTTACCACTTGCAATATTTCAAGGCTGACCAAAAGCTAAAAATACAAGAAACCTCATGAGAGATTTTGTTCTCCCTAAATTCCAGACCAGGTATGCAGATGTGGATACTTTGCATAAGGTTTGCAAACTATGGGGTATTTATCCAACCTGAAGATAAACATTGGGTGCTAAATATATGCTACCCCACTGAAATCAAAAGTGTTGAACAGGATGTATATATCAAGACGGAAGTTTTTCAATCCCTAGCCTTTTCCCACAGGAAATCACTTAAATTTAGAGCTGGGCAAGCCATTCAGGAAACATCTGAATCTGCCTCTCTCTCGTCAGCGAGATCTCCAAAGTGAACCCCAACATCAACTCTTGATTGGAAAACCCCAGTAAAAATCAGTGAGCATCACCCATTTAAATAGGTTTCAGAGTAGCAGCCATGTTAGTCTCTAAGATGCCACAAGTATTCCTTTTCTTTTTGCGGATACAGACTAACAAATTAATTTGTTTAAACTAAATTAAACTAATTTGTTAGTCTCTAAGATGCCACAAGTACTCCTTTTTCCATTTAAATAGGACAAATATGTCTTCAAGGGTCAAGATTATAGATGATGGAAGACTGTGAACTTCTAATAAATTATTTTATTGTCAGAATCTAACTCATGGGGATTAATTGTGGGGGACCAGCCTTCTCCTCCCTGTGAAAAAAATAGGCTCTCTCCAGGCTAAATGGTATTTTCCCCTTAGATTTGCCTGCAAGAACCTTTTAGGACAGGGCTGAATTCCTGGATTCCATGCCTATTGCAAATTCTGCTGTAACCTCTAGCTCAGGGATCGACAGCCTTTGGCACGCAGCCCATCTGGGAAATCCACCGGCGGGCCAGGACAATTTGGCTGAACCTGTGGACGCTGCAGGTAAACAATCACAGGTCCCCCGTTCTAGGCCAATGGGGGCTGTGGGAAGCGGTGGCCAGCACATCCCTCAGCCTGCACCGCTTCTTGCGGCCCCCGTTGGCCTGGAACGGCAAACCACGGCCGGTGGGGGCTGTGATTACCTAAAGCGTCCACAGGTTCGGCCAAACAAATCGTCCCAGCCCACCAGCGGATTTCCCTGACAGGCCACATGCTAAAGGTTGTCAGTCCCTGCTCTAACTCTTCTCTCTGAGTTGGAATTGATGGCCTGACCCCTTTCAAAGTGTTTACACTGGAAAATGTTTAATTCCCAACTTTGTAGGTACCTAAAGCATAAAGATCTAAAAGGCATACACAGAGAGAAAACAAATTCCACAAGCTTTTTCCTGCAACATTTCATTGGCACTATATTAATCTACCAAACTGTCAGACAAGAACAAGGCAGCTCACACTCTTTTCCATATTATCCTCTGCATCCTAAAATACCAAATTATCCAAACAAAAGTATCTACAAAACAGCGACCAAGGCAGAATCTTTATTACGCAGGAACAATACAAGTAAGAGCAAGCAGCATGAATAGTATCTACTGAACACAAGTATTATAGGTCTGTATAGATCTTCTGCATATAGGTACAGAATCTAGCATGGATCTGTTAAACAACGGCATTTCCCTTCCTATCCGATTCTGCAGAAAGAAGCACCCTTCTGGAGTCTGTATTTATTTATCTGCATTTTGCTTTGCCATTAAAGAGATGCTACTTTGCCAGCATTATTTGTCTCCTCCTAGTTTGTCTACTGACATCCAAACGGGAGCACAAACTGTCCCTATGCCAATGGTGAAGTGAGTTCAATAAAATCTTCATTTAAATGCACCCATTAAAGCAGTTTTGGGCACACTGAACCATGGCAGAAGGTGCCAGCTGGGAAGCTGTATATTTCAGCTCAGAATTATTACTTTAGCTTCCAGAAACCTAATTTACAAGAACTTGATTTACTTTACACATATTTGCAATTAAATGTCACCATTAAATGGACGGGCCTGATGACTGATTTTTGTTAGTTTATCTCTAGGAAGTTTTTCTTATCAGTTGCCAAAAGCTGTTCATTTTCTCTGCCGCACAGGGTCATGGAGCTCCCTTTGCACTTCTAGAACAGCTTGTATCTGAGAATTTCAGAACATTTTAGCAATGTCCAACAATTAAACCTCACCCCACTCCACTGAGGCCAAGAACATTACTATCCCCAGGTCACAGTTGGGGAAAAAAAGTTAAGGGACTTGGCCAATGACCTACAAGAAACCTGTGGTCGGGGCTAAAACCCAGATCTCCAGTGCTATGCTTCAGCCTCAAGACCAGCCTCCCCCTACTGGATAGTACCAGATTGTCCCTTGCTTTTGAATGAGTGCAGCAATGGTTGCAGAATACAGCAATGCATGGAATCTTCCCCACTTTTGTCTGCCTCATGCAAGAGCCACCTGCACTTCTAGCCCAGCCAAGCTCCCAGTGGCAGGCCCAGACAGACCCAGGTAGATCCCCTCACAACAGTCCTTCTGTGAGGGCATGTATGATTGAGGTGATACTTGCAACTCACAGGAAGAGGTGCAGCCTCTTTACTAGCCACAGATTTTTAAAGTTCTGTCATGGTTACCAGAGCAACCTGGGAGTCCCAAAAATCTAATGGATGCAGAAGATCTAGAGAGTGAGGGCCACTTTGGCCATGTTTATGCAGATGCCTTTATTTGATGAAACAATTAGTTTTAGACAGGTAGTCAAAGCATTTTCCCTTGATGATCAACTTCACCTTTGCCTTTTATGGATAGAGTTCTATCCAGCAAGGGAAACAGCTGGAAAATCAGCTGTTCAATTGGTGTTTTCAGAAAAAAAAAACCCATGAAAACTAAATGAAAGGCATTAGCACAGCAAGCATTAGGAAGAAATAGTTACCACAGTGATGATATAAGAGCCTGTTCCTGCTCCCAATGACAAAACTCTTGTTGGATCTAACAGTACAGAATTAGGCCATACAATGCTTAGATTAGATAGCAATCAAGAACCACCCCTCCAGTTGAGCAAGTCCTACCTCTGGCAGCTCCCAAGGAAGAACCATCTTGACTTCCTCAATTGCATGGATGATGGCTGGAATGAGGGGTCAGCCTCGATCCCAGGGAATAAGCTAACATTTTGCTTTGAAATAAGTCACAATACTTAATGCAATATTTAGACATATGCCTTATTTATGGACAACATTCCGGGAAATAGCAGGTTTAACCGAAGGCATTTTCTCTTTTTGTCATTTCCAAAGGCATCAAATTATCCTCTGGTGGAATGCTGATGAAAAACATGTTACCATCAGCTGTTTAGAAGGACATGTAGTATGAAGACTTGATTTGTTTCTGCCCAACAGCCCCAAAAAAATAGCTATTCCATTTTCTTATTATTCTTCAGCATCTAATACAACAGGTTATACTGTATTTTTCCTGCACATAGGAACCTATTTTTAATATGCCACGGTTTACACTACACTCCCATTTATCTGAATGCTCTGTGGAATGTCCGAAAGTTTTGGACAACCAGGAGTTTGGATAGACAGAAGTGATTAATAAACATAGGGCTACATGGAGGACACATGAATTCAGATAACTAGGATTTTTGGATAGAGGCAATTCAAATAATTGGAATTATAACATATTTTAATAAAATGATTGTCCTCTAATGATGCTAAAAGATGCTGGGAATTAGCATATTGTTTCCCTAGCAAATGTCAAACTCCATTGCTCTATCTAGGCTTCTACCATTCTGAAGTGGACTTCAGATAATTAGGGAAATTAAAAATGAGATTACTTTTCTATTTAAAACATGATGCTAAAGAGTTCACTCCTGGATATCTGTTGGTTAGTATATTTATATGGCAGTTCAGGATGTGTGGCTTTTTTTTTTTTTTTAAATTTACACAGGAAGCGTAGGAATTGTCCACTCAGTCTCCAGTTATTTAAGTCTCTCTTTTTCCAGGTTCATTCACTTCCCATTTATGTTCCTGCTTCTGACACCCTTCCCTCTTTTTCTTGTCTAGACAAGAAACGCATACTTTACTACCATCACTCCCAGGTACAGTCCTTTGTCAGTTACAGGCCACCATCTGCGATTGCTCAAGGAACAATACCTAAAATCTAATTTTAAAATACCCAATCTAATTCAAAAAAAGAATCCTGGTGTATCTTCCTTCAAAAATCTTACCAAACTTCTTCAAAGAAGTTTGGATAAAGCTCAGACAAGCAACTGGAACTGTTGAGTGTTTTGACTTATCACATCCAAACTGCACCCTTTTTGAGCTCCCCCCCCCATCACTACTAATTAAACATTTCAAGAAATATTTTGAAATTATGGTCTTTATACACTTGTTTTATATGGTATATGCCACTGACTTCTGTGGAGTTCTCCCATCTTACACCACTCAAAGTGAAATCCAAATCAAACCCTGGATGCTCAGATAAAAAACAGAACTTCCCCAAAGTGAGAGGTGATCGATTTGCAGGATCCCTAATGGTAGAGAAGAAGATGCTTATAAAAATTGGGCCCATAAGCCTTTTTGCAAGAGAAATGGAACTCATTTAATACTGGGAGTGGACTGGAGATCAAAATATGCAGTTTGCATCCAAATCTCATTGGAAACAGAGGCCATATTCTCCTTCCTCTGCACCACGATAGGAGTTACTCCTACTGAGGTCAATGGGTGTTACTTTTATTGGGCCTGATCCAGCTACCACTGAAATTAATGGGCAACTTTCTATGGACTATAATGGGAATCAGGTCAAGTCAATCCCTAAACAGGAGAACAAGGCAGTATTAGGAAAAATGTAAAAGTCCACCAGTGCGAAAACACACAGAATTGTGGGGCAGGTGAGAACAGAAGAGAGGAAGGCAGACAGGGAGAGGAGGACAAATGGACAACGTCAAAAATACATGGGTGAGAGGAAATGTAAATACCTAGAAATATTTAAAGATCAAGTTAAGCTTCAGAGCATCTCTCTTATCCGAGTTCCATTATGGAAATTAATGGAGTTATATCAGTATAAAACCAGCAAAGGCTGTGGGAGAGTCTAGGCACCAGTGTTTTATAGTGCCTTAAAAATGTAAAGAATCATATTAACTTGATAAGATTCTCTTCATAAATTCATAGATTACAAGGCCAGAAGGGAGCATTGTGATCATGTAGTCTGACCTCCTGTATAACACAGGCCATAGAACTTACCCAAAATAATTCCTAGAACACATCTTTGGACAAACATCTAATCTGGATTTAAAAATTATCAGTGATGGGGAATCCACCACTACCTTTGGCAACTTGTTCCAATGGATAATTACTGCCAGTTTAAAATGTATGCGTTATTTCCAGTTTCAACCTCCAGCCATTGGATCACGTTTTGCCTTTCTCTGCTAGGTTGAAAAGCCGATTATTAAATATTAGTTCCCAATGTAGATACTTACAGATTGTAATCAAGTCACCCCTTAACCAGCTCTTTGTTAAGCTAAATAGACTCATGGAGCTCAGTCTATCACTATAAGGCATGTTTTCAAATCCTTTAATCATAATTGGGGCTCTTCTTGGAACCCTCTCCAATTTATCATCATTCTTCTTGAATTGTGAACACCAGAACTAGACACAATATTCCAGCAGCAGTCATATCAGCACCAAATACAGAGTAAAATAACCTCTCTGCTCCTACTTGAAATTCCCCTGTTGATGCATTTTGCAACAATGACATTTTGGCCACAGCACGGCACTAGGAGCTCTTATTCAGAGGATCATCTACCATGCCCCGTCTCCACTGGCAATCTTTTTCAGAGTCACGGCTTCCCAGGATATTTTCCCCCATCCTGTAAATATGGCCTACATTTTTTACATTTATATTTAGCTGTGTTAAAAAACTTATTGTTTGCTTGTTCCCAGTTTACCAAGTGATCCAGATCATGCTTAATCAGTGACATGTCCTCTTCATTATTTATCACTCCCCCAATTTTTGTGTCATCTGCAAATTTTATCAGTGATTTTTTTTGTTTTCTTCCAGGTCATTAATAAAAGTGTTAAATAGTGTAGGGAACAGAACCAATCCCTGCAGTACCCTACTAGAAACATACCCATTCGATGATGATTCCCTATTAATAATTACATTTTGAGACCTATAATTTAGCACGCTTTTAATCCATTTAACGTGTGCCGTGTTCATTTTATATCTTTCAAGTTTTTTAATCAAAATGTCAAAACCAAGACAAACACCTTGCAGAAATCTAAGTCTATTACAGCAGTGTTATTACCTGTGAGGCAAATCCACAGCTGGACCAGAGCTTCTCCCTCAGCTGTAAAAAGAAAAGGAGTACTTTTGGCACCTTAGAGACTAACACATTTATTTGAGCATAAGCTTTCGTGAGCTACAGCTCACTTCATTGGATGCATCAGTTGTATCAGCCCTCAGCTGTAGTGACTCACCCCTCCTGCACAGCTTGCAGTGACTCATTTCTCAGGCATGCTGAAGCAGCCATCCCTGGGCAGGGCCCAGGTCAGATGACCCCAGACACAAGTATTTCACTATCACCACCAGAACTGCAATTTAGTCTGTGCAACAGCTAGGAAACCCTCCTGCTGCCTTAGACTCCCTAGGCTTCCTGTCTGCCCTCTATCCTGTCCCTGTTTCTCTTTCTGCCCCTGCCCCAGCCTTCATCCAGCCCTCTTCAGCCTTACCCATACCCTATTCTGACCTCACTCCATCCCCATTGCTGACCCTCACCAGCCCTGCTCCTGCCTCTTGACCCCCAGACCTTTGGACTGATTTCAACCCAGTTTCGATCTTTGGCCTGCTGCCAGACTCTAACTACAGTCCTGCTTTGACTTATTTATGGACTCAGACCCTGGTTCTGATCCACTGCCTGTGCCCAGATCCCAGTTTTAGTGCTGCCCTTGGCTCAGTCCTGACTCTGCATCCAGTTTCGATCTTTGGTACCTGTTCTTGACCACTTCTCCAACCATTAGGCATGACTGCCTAGAACTCAAAAGCCTGCCATTACCTTTAGAAACCAAACTTGTAATCTCATTAAAAAAAGGTATCAAGTTAGTTTGATGGGATCTATTTTCCATAAACCCATGTTACTAGAGCATTAATTATAATACATTCCTTTAATTCTTTATTAATCAAATCCCATATCAACTGCTGCATTATTCTGAGTGGGATCAGTCAGACTGACAGGCCTATAATTACCTAGGTCATCCTGTTTACTGAGTGGGGTTCAGTTCCCAGCTCTTCATCAGATTCCCTGTGTGATGCTGGGTAAACCATTTAATCTCTCTGTTCCTCACTGGTAAAGTGGGGATAATAAAATGACATCCTTGGTCTACTTAAAGCAGAAAGTCTTTGGGGCAGCAGCTGCCTTCCATTTCATGTATGTACAACATCTAGCATGGTAGATCTTGATTGGGGCTTCTATAGATTACAGTAAACAAATCACAACAATGAGGTGTAGCACTTAGGCATCTGTCAGGTTGCCAACTTGGCCCTTGACTCTAAGAAGTCCTTTGTATCTCAGCAAAAGCAGGAAGCAGAAAACAGAAGCTATACAAATGTTACAAAAAAACAGCAGTTGTTTTGGATTGCAATCCAGCCCACTTGTTCCTTGTAAGGATCATATGTTTCAGGGAATAGATGGAGGGCCTAACTTTTGACCTCTGTAAAAAGCCAAACAAGAAATGACATTCATTCAACCAAAGAAGCTTTTTTTCCCAGCAAGCCACATAAAGGGAAAACATGAAGAAATAAAATCACTTACTTTTGAATAACTTACACTGTTTGCAAAAGCAATTTTATATAATCATCTTCCTATTGCTAGAGTCATAATCTTCAGCATTTTCTGGTCTCACCATCTTCTCATAGCAACAGATTACCAAGCAAGAAATCATTTGATTTCATTGAAAGTATGAAGATAGAAAAAAGCAGAAAAATATTGATATGAAAAGTTCTTGAAAACTACCAGTTATTTTTAAAAAACAGCAGCAAAGTTACTCCATTTTTTAATGACCAGGTTCATTTTTTACTTGATTGTTCAGATAGATTGGAACGTAAGAGAAGAGTTTAAATTTTAATCCATGTACAAATATTTCAAAGATTAAATTGTCATCTCATTTGAATTCACAGTGTCTATGCCAAGTTGGCTCTTAATGAAACATTCTGATCTTTTAAACTCAGATATGTCTCTGAAAATTCTTTCCCTTGAACCAAATGAATCAGCAGTGATTTTAAATAAAGGGATCTCAGTCTCAGACTGCATTCTGGTTCCTTGGCATGCCTTCACTGACAGAAAACAGCCCCAGTTGATCCAGCCAAGAAAGAGCCTCTGATCCTATGCGACCTCTCTTGGTGAGTATTGATGGATTGTAGGGGACATAGCCAGAGGGAAGAGAGAGTGGCTGGTTTTTCCATGCACTTTGGTAATCTCTATCTGCCCTATGGCTGCTGGCACAAAATAGAACATCCCTAAGAAAAGTGTGAATTACCTAATTCATTTCAATGGGTTATTAACTGAGAGCTAATTGTCACATTGTCTGCAGTGGGTCATAACCGTGAGTGCCTACCTCGACACAGACTATCAAAAACAGGGCAGACACCCCAAGCAGGTGGAAGAGTCTATAATTAGATTTCATCAAGCTAGTAACAAATGTGAACTCTTGGATCTTACCATGGAGTCTTACCATGGAGTCACAGACAGCCCCCTTAAAAAGAAAAGGAGTACTTGTGGCAGCTTAGAGACTAACAAATTTATTTGGGCATAAGTTTTCGTCTATCTTGCTCCCCAAGGACAAACTGGACTTAGTGATAAATGGTCACTTACACCAAAAAATCACACCACATTCAGGTTGCTTCCAGTTACCTATCCTAGATCAGTTGGTATACTAGATCTTACACCAAAGACACCACCTGTAGCCAATCCTGTAAAAAAAAAACAAAAAACAAAAAAAACAAAACAAACCACTATCTAAAGGTTTATTTACAAGAAAAAAGAAATGAGTTGTTTACAGATTAAAGCAAGCAAACATATACACACAAATGAGTTACCATCTAAATCCTAAGAGTGTCAGAGTTGTTGTGATCTGCCAATTCAAGACGTCTTTCAGGGTAGACCCCGGAGGCAGCCCTTGGGGATCTCTGGCTTCAGTTTAGAGTCTCTGGCCCTTCAGAATTCAAACAACCAAAAAGATAGAAAATATTCCTGTGGTTTTGTTTACTTCCTTTATTCAGCTTCCAAACCTACAGGAGGAGCTTCCTTGCACATAGCACTTCCCAGGTGCAGGGAGGGTCATTAACCAGTTCTCTGTATTATGATGTTCCTTGATGAGCCATCTGATTTTGATAGCCCTGTGGATGGGTGAGGGGAGGAGTCTCATGCCTGGGTTCATAAGTTCAGAGCACACAGGTTCAAAGTTAAAAAGCAAAACTTACATATTTTCTTATAGCATGGAATACAGTTATTGCAAGTGAGATTAATGCATACAGCAACTTACAAACTTTTCATGGAGCAAACACTAAATGCATTCTTATAAGACTAATACCTATTCTGAGTAAAACTAATATACGGGTGAACTGGCCTGGTCTCCAGCTACAAGTTTGTCAGTTCTTAGCTAATGTCTGCAGTCTTGGCAAGAGCTGGCACCTGGTTTGCCAATGTTACACTAATGATGACAAATTAAATGTCAACATTAACCATTTTAGTAGAAATATCAAGCTAACAGGCTTATTCCCCCAATCTCTCTCACCTTTCCAGGTTTTAAATAGTTTAGCTGAAGCACATCTGTCAAAACGTCCAGCTTTCTCCAGGACAATTTCTACAATGCAATTATGTATTTTCAATGCAACATTGAACAACTAGATATGCAGGGGCAGAAGCATAATGTTAATTAAAAGCAATATTGAATTAAAGTACACAGCAATTACAGTCATGATGATTCATTTTCATGTTTAGTTCAGTAAAGATGTAACTGTTTTAATTTCTCTAGTGCTGCCAAAGAGTTTCCAATTTGCTTTTCTGGAAGGCTACCTAATCCGGTTCCCACACCATCAAGGTTTGTCAGAGTACAAAAGGCGTGACTGTAGTCAGCATAGCTAATTTCATCAAGAGATGCCACAATGTAAGAGGGTTCCTCAGATAAATGATTACTTTGGGAACTTGTCAGATCAACAGGAGTCTGGTCAACTTCACCGCTGCTCTTCAGGGTTTGGCACCCATGAAACTGACAAGAATTATGTCACTTTCAAGTTGGCTTTTGCCAGGTCTTCCAGGGTCCCCAGCTCCTTCCAGCTCACAAGGCAGCTAGAGATTCCAAGGAGTTTGGAAACCCAGGGTCCTCGGTGGCCTACCCAGTTTTGCAGCCTGCCTGGGTTCCATTGGGGGCTCGTGAAAATCTAACCATTTCCAAAAGACATTTTGATTTTTGATGAATGGGCAAATTCTGATGGAAAAATGTGTCACGGTAATTTTCCTGACCAGCTCTACTAAGATTGGCACATAGCAGGATTTTAAAAAGCACCTGAGCAGGTTAGGCACTTTACTCCCATTACAAGCTAACGTGAATTAAACACCTAGCTCATCTGGGCACTTTTGCAAATCCCACAATGCACCTACCTGAATTTTTAGGTACCTAAATACTTTCTAAATCTTGCCCTCCATCCCTTTTGATTCTAGCTGTATTCCTCCCTTCCACAGCTACATTTTGTCATGCTCTCTAATCCTGCATTGTATTCCACTCTGCTGCCTTGCCTTAGTAAGCAATGTATTTTTCCAGGGCTATTGCCCTGGTCTTCTTATCAAAACATTTCCCCATCTTGGGAGACTTTATTTCAATGATTCTGACTCGATTGAAGTGATGAGCTTTTTGGTGACATCTCTTCCCCCTCCCCTCCCACTTTATACCATTCAGTTGCCTTGCAGTGTTTCTGCTACAGTAAATACAATTTGACTCAGACAATAAGTCTTTGGCCAGGAAACAGCAGATGATGAGTGTAAAAAACAGATGTTAAACAACCAACCAAAAAGCAATAACTGAATCTTTACCTTTCTATGACCTCTGGTAATATTTAGGATGATAAAAAGCCACTTCCCTTCCTTCATTTCCTGACTTTTATTGCAATCAGATATTACTGCTTGTCAAAATGGGATATGGATGATGGTATCCTGACCCACACACTGTTTGAATAAAATCAATAACTTAACCTTGGGTTTATTATTGTCACTAATCCACAGCCTTCTCTATTAGTGTGGCTAGTTTAGGAAATAAGCAAATAAACCTCACCTCTTTGCTCTCATTTCCTCTGTTCCTACACTTCCTCAGAGCCTCTAGCCTCACTGCTTCCTGTGTATCCTTCTCAGATTCTCATCTCCATGCTTTCTTCCATGCAGCCCCTCCTATTTAGAAATCCCTGCCACCTGGGCACAAAAGGCAGCCCACCTTCTCTTCTTAAAACCACTCATTAAAGTATGCCTCTTCCACTATACCTAGCAGTGTTAGGCCACTTACATTATAATTACTGGTTTCAGAGTAGCAGCCGTGTTAGTCTGTATTTGCAAAAAGAAAAGGAGTACTTGTGGCACCTTAGAGACTAACAAATTTATTAGAGCATAAGCTTTCGTGAGCTACAGCTCATAATTACTGCTTGCTAACAATAGTAAAGTGAAATTTATGAACTAAATGACTTATCCAGCTCTAATTATTTGGGTCTGAACTGTTTTGCCTGGAACGAATTAGATTACAAGCCTTTTAAGGGTACAGACTGTAATGTTCTGTGTCTTGTTTTAGTCACACAAGAAGGATGTGGTTTTAAAATCCTGCTGTATTTCCATTTGCTCAGGCTGATTGCTAATGTGGGGCTGCCTAGCACAAAGGCATTGTCTCTCTAGCAAGGGACAATTTCAAGAGGCTCAAACAATGAGACTGATGAAAATTAATTTTGCATTTACTCTATTCTTAAGACCCTGTTATCTATACAATGGTGTAGCACTGAGACCTCTATTGGTGTCCAGTTTCAAAAGAAAGAGAGAACAGAACAGTTATCATCATTTCCAAACAATAGCTGACAAAGAAGGTCTACTTTGTCCGGCATGGAAACTCTCTAAAGCTGCAGCACTTCTTAGATAGATATTATTGGTAGTTTACTGACTGTATACATTAATGTACCTTTGCCTTCTAAAAAGTTTTAGTGAATGGATGCTGGTGAACAATGCCAGACTGTTAGCACTGAAGACAACAGCTTAGACTCTGAGCTGAGATAGAGGAGTGCTTGGCGCAGCTCAGGAAATGTCTTTAAGCCAGTTCTGTGTTCCCCGTGACCATTCAGACATCTACCACTCTGGTGGCCATAGGCAGCCAATGGAAGATAAAGCAGCCTTTAGGAATCTAGCTCAGTGCACAGTGGCCTGAGGAGCACAGAGGTGGATGAACTCACCTTTGCAACCCTGTCCCTCCTGAAATGTGCAGTGTGCCCTATCTGGCAACAACAGAAGATCATGGCAATTGTATTCAATTCTGATCCACCTTCATCTAAAGGTCGTCTTTGTTTTAAAAAATTGTCAGTCCCTAGAGAGGCCATTTGAGACAGATTTCATTGACTTGCCTGTCTGTCTGTAGCAGGTTCGGATGCCATGGGCACCACTGTGGTATCCAAGTGCCTAGAAATTCTGTTCGGGTGCTAAGCTACTGCCCTCCCCTGGACTACATCTTACCCCAGTACCCTTTAGCTTCCCAGAGTAACTCACTCTAATCAAAACTCTGGCCTGGAGTCTCAGTCACTGTTTCTGCTCTGTTGCTTTGCACAGGCCTGCATTGCCAGGTCCCAGGCAATGAGCTCCTGGGTAATATTTTTCCCTTCAGTACAGCCCTCTGTTCCCTTACATTGCCTCCCTCTGAAGTGCCCTGCTCCTGTTTTTACAGTTCTGCCTCCAGCTTGTGCAAGCCCTGCAGGTATGGCTGGGTGGGCCCAGAGCTGTTCCTTAACCCCTTGCCCTCCAGTGTGTGGTTTGTACATCCTATCACACATATGGGCTTAACTGTGTCATTCAGCCACAGCTCACAGTAAAGGGATGGTAACCCCTCCCTCCAAGGGAGCACTGGAAGGTGCTACAGAGAACTCCAGGAGCTTGTGTTAACTTTGAGCCTGGGGTGTAGTTGGAAGGTTGATTTGTGGGATAAAACGCCAAACTGCCACCCCTGGCCATGACTTGTAGGGCACAGGAAATGAGAGTAGACGTGTTCTCCAGCCAAATGGAATGCTTCTGTGGGCACACAGTCTACATGCCTGCTCCTGCATTTTGTGAGTGCCGTTCACTTCGCCATGTGCAGCAGGAGTGCTAGAGGAGTAGGCAAGGAGAAGTTCTCATCCTGTGCTCAGGGAGTGCAGTTCTAGCTGGCCTACAAGTAGACCACACAAGGGAGGGCGGAATCACTCACGTGCACAAGGCTTGATGGTGGCTTTTCCATTGGCTTCAGTGGGTATTGGATCATGCCCATGTCATACACCTGCATGAAAGTCAGGGGTCAGAGCATGATCTGGTGTTAAACTGTCATTAGTGGCATTGACTTCAATGGAGCTATGACAATTGATACCAGATGAGGCTCTGTCCCCAGGCATTGGTTGAACTGGGCCCTAAACAACACAACAGTATACAACATTAGAAACCCAAAATAACCTGGTGCCAAGAGAGCACGAAATAATAAAGGAAACATGCTGCAGAAGCTTGGGATTGATGAGAGCGAAGGAATTCCTTATGTTTAAGATGCTTAGTGGCAACATGACCCTTGAATTTAGAGTACAGAGGCTACATTTACACTGCATGTTTCTTTCAGCAGCGAGTAGAGTATGTATTCAGGTAGCCGCCCAGCACGGGTTTAAGTAGCAGTATAGATGGTGAGATACAGCTTAGGCAAGGAGAGTACAGACACGCCAGAAGGGTGGGGTATGTACCGAGTAGGTACCTGTGACAGTGTGAGGAGCCTAAGGGATTGTCTACATTTAGGCCGTGTCTACACCAAAGAGCAAACAGCAGCAGAGCTGTACCAATGCAGCTGCACTGCTGTAAGATCTCCATGTAGCCGCTCTATGCTGACAGGAGAGAACCCTCCCGTTGACATAATAAAATCACCTCCATGAGCGGCGGTAGTTATGTTGGCAGGAGAAGATAGTGCTGTCCACACCAGTGCTTCTGTCGGTGTAACTTGTGTTGCTCAGGGGGGTGTTTTTTCACACCCCTGAGCGACATAAGTGCTAGCGTAGACATAGCCTTACAGTGCTGCAGCTGTGCCACTGTAGTGTTTAGTGAAGACACTACCTATGCCGACAGGAGAGCTTCTCCCACAGGCATAGGCACTCCACCTCCTGGAGAGGTGATGGCCATATCAACAGGAGAAACCCTTCAATTGACATAGCGCTGTCTACACCGGGGGTTAGGTTGGTATAACTGCGTCGCTCGGGGGTGTGGATTTTCCACACTCTTGAGCAACGTAGTCATACCAACATAAGCTGGTAGTGTAGGCCAAGTCTTAGGCAGACTCACCACTCTGTGCACTTTGGAAGTGTCACCAGATGGGGTAAATTGGTGAGGTAGTTTAAGTACTATGTGATTCAGCTTGTCAGCTAGAAACAGTTAAAAGAGGCATGAAGAAGACTGGAATAGGGTGGCCAACTGACTGAAACTATTCCGGGAGATTTTTTTCCCCAACATGACGTAATGTCATTGTCTTAAAATATGTTATTAAAATCTCCCAGATTGCTTTCAATAGTCACTGGGAGATTGATGCCGATTCCAGGAGACTCCAGGCCAATCCTGGAGGGTTGGCAACCCTAGGCTTGAAGGAAGGGCCAGAGAAGCCCAAGTTCTCAGAGAGGTGAGATCTCTCCCCCAAACCTTGGGGTTAAACCTTATGCTGTAAGGAACAAACGTTTATAAAGCACAGTGTAAATAAAGCACTTGATGTTAACATGCCAGTGGTGTGCGCAAGGACGGTTTACAGTAAGAACCCAGGGTAAGAGAATCCTGCCCTATGACAATACCCTACACAGCTCTCTACTCACCCAAGCCAGGCCTTCCCCTGTACGCTGCTATTTTCAGCAGTAGTGTCCAGCTGCCTTCCAGTTGCTGGAGTCTTTCCCCACTGCAGGAAAAGCCTCTGGCAGGGGGGAGCCTTTTTCCTGCTGCCTCCCCCATGACAGAGCCTTTCCATGCCACAGTGAAAGGCTCCAGCAGCTGCTCAAGCCTTTCTCCTGCCTCCCCTCTGCTGGGGCCTTTCACTGCCACACAGCAGTGTGAACGCAGCCTGCTTTTCACTGTGATATGTAGCTGCCTGCACGCTACCTGCCACTGAAATTGATGTGTGGTGTATATATATATATATCCATGGTCACCAAGTTTCCATCTGGATTGGAATCTGAACTTCCCCAGAGTACATTGTGTACAGATCTGTGACCTGGGCCCTTCTCTAACTGAAGCTTAAACAGATTACTGACGCACTTCACCCTGAACATCCCATAAAAAATGTCAGGGGGATCTATTTTTTTCTCCACTAGCGGCGGTGGTTCACCATCTCTGGAAAACCATCAAAGCTTTCCTATGAAAGATTAGACCTCTGCTGTAAACATATAATTCCCTCAGGCCTGTAGTTGCTGCTGGAAGAAAAGCGTTAGCTTTTAGAACAAGAAGCTGTGGAAACAGTCCAACCCTGCAGCATCCCAAAGGCATTCACAACCACCGCTCTGCTTTGGCAGGTTTTCATAGTAACATGTCATTTTGAGCTTGTTCATGCCGTTCAGGAAGCTCTTCCTTCCCTGCGCTGCAAATGGCATGAGACACAGGCTCTATTGGCTTCCCTACAAAGTTAAACTGCAAGGAAGCCTGGACAGCACAGACCTGTCTCCCAAAAAAGCCAGTGAGAAGCTACTTCCATATATTCCAAAGCGATTTCCTACCATTGCCATATTTGTGTGGCCATGTCCTATGAAGCAGGAAGCACATGAGGAAAACATCATCAGCAGGAAAACATTCCATGGCTTTCAGAGGAGCCCAGAAGAGGGTGCTGACTTTGGGCCAGCTGAATAATTAGAAGTTGGCTTGGTGGCTTCAAAAGGCCTCTCAGCTCTGACCATGACTAGCAGGGATCAGGAAATGACAGAAGCATCCTCCTGCCTAAACTTCATCCAGGAAATACAACAGTAGTCTGCACTCCACTGGTATGTTCAAACCTGCAGACCGATGGGATGGACAACCTAGAATACTGCTGTTCTGCACCAGACCTTTCTCCTCTATAGTACTGTTAGCCACAACCTTCACTATGGACCCATATTAAACACTCTCTTGCACAAAAACTTTACGACCTCATTTCTAATTGTGAATCTCTGTGTTAAGCTGTCTTGCAGTGGCTCAAGAGCATCAGTACCAACCTCCGGGCAGATTGTTAAGAAGCAGGGCATATACCCCAAATTGGCTGTGAGTTTTATACATAGATTCCACCCACTGAGTATCAAGTGTAAACTCCTCAGGCACTATAAGAACCTTAACGTGGAGTCCCAGACAGTCCCTGTGACATTCTATACCTTGGGGGGGAAGCGTTCTGTAACCCCCATATTCCTCATTTTCATATAACCATGATCTTATGTATAAAGTATGCCTTGTAAGGTATCAGGGAAAAGGTTATGATCTGCTGAAAGTCATTTCTCTATCCACATATGTGTATCATTAATGCATATGAAGTAAAGAGAATTGTGTTGTATGGTGGGCACTAAAACATGCTGTAAATTGGGGGATCAGCCAGATATTAGCTCCCCAGAGGCAATAGCAAGGAAAGTGACCAACACCCAGGCAGGATGTCAAACAACAAATCAACATTGTAAGGGAGCAAGGGAGCTACAATGCAATGTATGAGGCCACACCAGGGGAATTGCTCAGCCTTGCTTGGAGAGACTCAGCAATGCCCCCCAGACATGCCTGAATTTGTGCTCCCCAAGCACATGGACTGAGAGTATAAAACAGACAGAGTGGACACATACTGGGCCCTTCTCCTGCCCCATCTATGCTATAAGCAATCAAGACACTGAGAAGAAGACAAGACTCCAACAGAGGAGATTGGCCCAGGTTTATGGAACAAACCTGTATATTAAGGACTGCAATATCCAGTGGGGTGAGAAAAACTGCTTAATCTAGATGTTGCCTAGTCTAATAGGGTTGAGAGTTTAGACTGCATGCTTATATTTTATTTTATTTTTTTGCCTATCACTTAATATAACTTAAAATCTATCTTTGTAGTTAATAAATCTGTTTGTTCATTCTACCTGAGCAGTGTGTTTGGTTTGAAGCATGTCAGAGACTCCCCTTGGGATAACAAGCCTGGTACATATCAATTTCTTTGTTAAATTGACAAACTCATATAAGCTTGTAGCATCCAGCAGACATAACTGGACACTGCAAGACGGAGGTTCCTAGGGCTGTGTCTGGGACCGGAGACATTGGCTAGTGTCATTTGGTTGCACAATCCAAGGAGCAGCTTACATGCTAGAGGCTGTGTGTGAACAGCCCAGCAGTGGGGGTTCTCACAGCAGAGCAGGGTAATGCTGGCTCCCAGAGTCAAGGATTGGAGTGACCTAGCAGATCACCTGTCCAGATAACAGCAGGGGAACGTCACAGTCCCCTTGGGTATTTCTATCTATTTTGCCACCCAGGTAAGCTTACCTTTGTGATAAGTGGTCCCTTACACCAAAGATCACAGCAACATTCAGGTTACTCCCAGTCCCAAAGGGCCAGTCATCTGCACCTTAGATCTCACATCAGAGATAATGTTTATAGCCAGTCCTATAATGAACTATCTAAAGATTTATTAACTAGGAAAAAGAAATTAGAGCTATTGCCAAGGTTAAAGCAGATAAACATATACACACAAATGAATTCCAATCTTAAATTTCAAAACATAACGGAAGTTTCTATGATAAGTGAACGGTTAAAATCCATAGCTAATGTAATAACCTGGTATATAAATTTGTGTACAGGTCCAAAGTCCAGAGTTTGGTCAAGAGGTCAAAAACCTAGCAATAGCTTAAAAAAAAAAAGGCAAAATAACCAAAGATAACCTTGCTTTTCTTAAATATGCCTGGTCATCAAAATGCCAAATGTTGGGGGCAATAATTGTGTTTTGTTTAAAGTTGCAAATAGAACAAAAGTCCTGTTTCTGTTGTGTTAGTTTTTTCTGTAGGGAAATGTTCTTCCCACACATCCAACCTTGAGTTTTTGAAAGGTTCAAGCATTTCAGTATAAAATATGGCCTCCTCCCACCTCCCTTTCCCAGGGACCAATACCTTCCTTAAAACACAAATAAACAATATCAAAGACAATCTTTATTGCCATATACTTTCACTGTTTCTTTCCTTTTACCCCTAAATATGTATCTGTTAAACAATCAAAGGAGCTACTTCATTCTTATGAACCCCAAATCAAAATTCAACAAATATATTTTATACTAATACATTTATTAAAGTACTAATTAAATGTTAAATGTTAATTTGTCAACTTAAAACCATGGGCGAAGACATTATGTAACCTTTGACCATTGGCTACTGTGCTATCATGTCTTGCTGCTAGACCTATCTGAGGAAGTGGGACTGCCTACCCCATCACTTTCCCCCGCCCATAAAAAAATCCATATATTCCATTTTAATCAATTAATTGACAGTGTCTCTGAGCCTAATAAGCAAGGTAACACTCCATCAGCACTGTACGTAATAAACTCCTGTGCTGACCTCTACACGGTGTGAATTTGTCATTCAATAAGTAAGCTCTATATGTCTTTTAGGGCTAACCCAGGCCAAGCACTGGGGATCTTTTGCGTATGCTTAGTAATCCTTGCCTCTTAGAGTCCAAGCAGCAAAAAAGATACTGTTCCTCCTTAGGTTTTTTTATTCTTCCCGCCTTCTGCACTGAGCTTCAAATATAGCCGTGGGGAGCTATTCACTTGCACATCTCTTCTACATGTGGTGGGGAAGGAAGCAATCAACAAAATATTTTGTCCTCTGATATGCACAATGCTTCATCTGGTGTTAATTGGCCTCCTTTGTTAGGCAGAGGATAACATCTCCAGTTGGAAACTAGTATTGTTAATGTTTCTCTCCTGTCTGGTGACTTAAAGTTACAGAGCAAACACTTAACTATTACATTGTAACATGAGATACAGATATTACAAGTGAGATTAATGCATGCAGCATTTTGCAAGCATTTCATGAAGTCTAAACACACAGGTAAACCAGACTGGTTCCAGCTCTGTATTTGTCATTGTTTAGTTGAGGCCTAGGGGCCTTGGCATGAGCTGGCACCTAGTCTGCCAGTGTCCCACTCTCATATATATAAGAAATGTTCAGTGGTCTTACAGCAAATCCTATTTATGCTCAAAATATTACTCCCTCATTGTCAATAAAGGACAAGGTCAGGCTTGACAAAGCCCTGGTTGGGATAATTTAGTTGGGGATTGGTCCTGCTTTGAGGAGGGGGTTGGACTAGATACCTCCTGAGGTTCCTTCCAACCCTGATACTCTATGATTCTAAGGTATATAACCCTTCTCCAACACACTGGAAATGGAGAGGAGACAGAGAGAGCCCCATATTCAGTACATATCTGTGATGAGAGGTTCTCGGGGCCCCATTTTCCTACCAAGGAATGCCCACAATCACATCCAGTGTGGGAAAAAGTGGTCCCTTGCAGAAGGATAGGAGTCAGGCTCCTTTGGTGTATGGTCACTAGTGGAGGAGATACAAATCAGAATGTGCAGGCACTCACTCGTTACATCACAAGTACTTTCAGGCTTTCATTCCTTTTATTCTTCAGAGCAGATGACATGACTGGCCCCCTCACCATTGGCATTTGGGGGCACCGATGTCTGATACCATTGGCTTAGCTCTTTAATGCCTCTAGGAATATTCTCCATGCCACATCTTATATAGTAGTAGCATGAGTACATAACAAATGGACTGTGAATTCTGCTGTTGTGTGAGCACAATGAATAACCTGTGAAGCCTGGATCTGTGGTGCCAAAATTAAACATATTAATAGAATCTTTAAGGGGCCAGTAGATGGGTAGGTAGAAGAATTGCACAAGTAGGATACAATTTCACCTGGCAAGTTCAGGGAATGGACGGCACCAGTTGTGCATGTTCCAAAAACTGATGGGCATTTCAGAATTTGTGAGGATTATAAAGTCCCGGTAAACTCCAAATTCCAAAAGCAGAAGAATTCTGTGCTAACTTGGCAAGGAGGGAGACATTTATAACATTTAATTAGTCTCAGTCATATCAGCGGGTTGTGGAAGAGGATATTTTTCACTGAAGGGCATAGCTAGTACACCAGTGTTCAGAGAATAGTGCATTAGGTGCTGCAGGGGTTAAATGGGGTCATCTGTTGTTTGGAAGCCACATTGATCATTGGGAAAGATACTGAAGAAAGTGTAAGAATCCTCAGAGTTTCTGAGAAGACTAAAAATATGATTTTACAGGTAGAAAAAGAAAAAAGTGCTTTATTTCTGCATGGAAGTTGTTTGGGGTATAGCAGAGATGCAGAAACATCCCTTGAAAAATAACGCTTTGTGGAGAATGTGGCTGTACCCCAAAATATTTTAGAGTTTGGATCATTTATAGCAGTGCTGAATGGTTGTGAAAGATTCATTCCAAATTTATCAGCTTCAATCAGCCAACAGTTTGCAAAGTTAAGACGAAAATGTGAAATGAGGATAGCTCCAGAGATAAAACTGAAAAGGAAGCAAAAGCAAAACTGAAAAGCTTCTATGTACTGGGGCATTATATTTCAGAGCTTCCTATACTCTTAGCATCTCTCCCATGGGCTTAGGAAATATTATTCCACAAATATGTAAAGGGGGAAAGATAAACATAACATTTGCTTCCAGAACATATAAAAAGATGAGGAATTACTCTCATTATAAAAGAAGGGCTTGGCACTATTATGGGGATAATTAAATTTCATGAGTGCTTGTCAGGAAAATATGCCCCTCAAGTCTTTAGTAAACATACTGATCCATGATTCTTGGATCTGGCCAAGCTGTGCTCAGTGCAAGGCCAGAAGCAAGACTAATGATGGCTTTATGACATCACAACAGTCCACCAATTCTTGGGGCAATCAGGGGTCAGTTCAACCCCAGGGTAATTTAGAGCATCCTAATTATTCCGTCATGTCACTGCCCAGAAGGTGATGGGATACACCAGCCTGGGATCACTGAAGCATGACACATTCTTGGCCACATCTCTTTATGTCCTCTATACCAACGAGGCCAGAATCTAGCCTACTAGGTCCAAAGATACCAAGTATATCGCACTTCTAACAGCACCCAGGACAGAGAGAAGGGCTCTGTTTCTGACTGTGTATCAGTATAACATCAAGGACAGAGGGCCCAATTAAAAAAAAAGTTTACCTTTTTCTGATAAAAAGAAAAGGAGTACTTGTGGCACCTTAGAGACTAACAAATTTATTTCAGCATAAGCTTTCGTGAGCTACAGCTCACTTCATCGAACGCATGCAGTGGAAAATATAGTGGGGAGATTTTATATACACAGAGAACATGAAACAAATGGGTGTTACCATACAGACTGTAACAAGAGTGATTAGGTAAGGTGAGCTATTACCAGCTGGAGAGCAGGCGGGATGACCTTATGTAGTGATAATCAAGGTGGGCCATTTCCAGTAGTTGGAAGCAGGTGGGGGGGAGGGAAATAAACATGCGGAAATAGTTTTACTTTGTGTAATGACACATTCACTCCCAGTCTTTATTCAAGCCTAAGTTAATTGTATTAATCAGTGGCTACACTCAGATGACAACATAAAAAGGTCAGTGTCTTACTGTATAAAAGATACTGAAACTGCTTTAGGTCATCCACTGACATGGGCCACTATGCCTTGGCCAAAGTACTGAATTTTCAGAGAAGAATAAATCAATGTACTTAGTTGTGGTGCTTATGACAGGTGGCCAGAAGTAAAGCACCATACATAGTGAAACGTCAAAGTATGTAGGAATGTGTTCACTGCGTATGGGTTTCCTGTATCATTTCAGATAACAGCCCTCAATTGGTTTTTGAGAAATTCCAAACATTCCTTGGGATTAATGGAATACAGCACTCCCGGCTATCTTCGAGACACCACTGACTTCCTGAGGAAACTACAATTCATCAGTGATCTTCCTGAAAACACCATCCTAGCCACTATGGATGTAGAAGCCCTCAACACCAATATTCCATACAAAGATGGACTACAAACCATCAGGAACAGTATCCCCGATAATGTCACAGCAAACCTGGTGGCTGAACTTTGTGACTTTGTCTTCACCCATAACTATTTCACATTTGGGGACAATGTATACCTTCAAATCAGCAGCACTGCTATGGGTACCCGCATGGCCCCACAGTATGCCAACATTTTTATGGCTGACTTAGAACAACGCTTCCTCAGCTCTCGTCCCCTAATGCCCCTACTCTACTTGCACTACATTGATGACATCTTCATCATCTGGACCCATGGAAAAGAAGACTTTGAGGAATTCCACCATGATTTCAACAGTTTCCATGCCACCATCAACCTCAGCCTGGACCAGTCCACACAAGAGATCCACTTCCTGGATGCTACGGTGCTAATATGTGATGGTCACATAAACACCACCCTATACCGGAAACCTACTGACCACTATGCCTACCTACATGCCTCCAGCTTTCATCCAGACTACACCACACGATCCATTGTCTACAGCCAAACTCTATGATACAACCGCATTTGCTCCAACTCTTCAGACAAACACCTACAAGATCTCTATCAACTACAATACCCACCTACTGAAGTGAAGAAACAGATTGACAGAGCCAGAAGAGTACCCAGAAGTCACCTACTACAGGACAGGCCCAACAAAGAAAATAACAGAATGCCACTAGCCATCACCTTCAGCCCCCAACTAAAACTTCTCCAACACATCGTCAAGGATCTACAACCTATCCTGAAGGACGACCTATCACTCTCACAGATCTTGGGAGACAGGCCAGTCCTTGCTTACAGACAGCCCCCCAACCTGAACCAAATACTCACCAGCAACCACACAACAGAACCACTAACCCAGGAACCTATCCTTGCAACAAAGCCCGTTGCCAACTCTGTCCATATATCTATTCAGGGACCACCATCATAGGACCTAATCACGTCAGCGACACTATCGGAGGCTCATTCACCTGCACATCTACCAATGTGATATATGCCATCATGTGCCAGCAATGCCCCTCTGCCATGTACATTGGCCAAACTGGACAGTCTCTACGTAAAAGAATAAATGGACACAAATCAGACATCAAGAATTATAACATTCAAAAACCAGTCGGAGAACATTTCCATCTCTTTGGTCACTCGATTACAGACCTAAAAGTGGCAATTCATCAACAAAAAAACTTCAAAAACAGACTCCAATGAGAGACTCCTGAATTGGAATTAATTTGCAAACTGGATACAATTAACTTAGGCTTGAATAAAGACTGGGAGTGGATGGGTCATTACACAAAGTAAAACTATTCCCCCCCACCCTCCCCACTGTTCCTCAGACATTCTTGTCAACTGCTGGAAATGGCCCACCTTGTTTATCACTATAAAAGGTTTATTCCCCCACACTCTCCTGCTGGTAATAGCTCACCTTATGTGATCACTCTCATTACAATGTGTATGGTAACATCCATTGTTTCATGTTCTCTGAGTATATAAATCTCCCCACTGTATTTTCCACTGAATGTATCCGATGAAGTAAGCTGTAGCTCACGAAAGCTTATGCTCAAATAAATTTGTTAGTCTCTAAGGTGCCACAAGTCCTCCTTTTCTTTTCACACTAGATCTGCCGCTTTTCATTCAGAAGCAAATGGGCTAGAAGAACCCCTTGCACAGATACTTGAAAGGGCATTAAATAATTAAGTTTGCAACATTTGTATTGCAAATTTTCTGTTACCATGCAGATCTCCCCCACCCTCTACCACAGAAAAACCCCCAGAAGAGTTTGTTCTAAAATATCCCTAACAAACTAGATTTTACTGAGCAAAGATTTAACAAAAAGACTGAATGAAAACACAGAGTAAAGAGTCCACAAGCTATGAGTTCTGGGTTTATATGATTAGACCAGAGAGTATACTGGCACAGGGAAATGAGGGCCGGAACTAGGGGAAATTGTGGTGTCATGAAGAAATGAGGACTAATGATTTACCTGGTAGAGGTTAAGACACTACAGAAATATACTGAGCAAGCTTTTACAAGGGTTTCAAAAAGGGAAAGGTACTGAAACAAGCTGCTAACAGTGGACTGGAAAGTGGACTGGAAAATGACTGTCCTCCTTATTGGCCTGAAAAAGTTTTAAATGATGATGTTACTTTAGAGAGTGAATTGAAGGACATAGATAGAGAACTGGAAAAAGAGCAGGTGCTAAATGCCTTTTCCGGCAGGTGCTTTTGATCACAACATAAAGACAGACCTTTCATAAGACTAAGCTAGTAACAAAAATGTCTGCTTGATTTTTTTTAATTATGGATGAAGAATTTTGTGTATGTAATTGAAAGGGTTTTTTTCCCTTTCATGAAGCGTGGAATTCTTCATAGAGAACTTGTATGTGCTCTGTGCATCACTTAAGTGGGATTTAAGTGTTCCATACAACCTTGTGCTAACCCGCTGCACTGGGGTGGATTACACCCAGAGAACAGAGCCTGGGTTTTACTGTCTAGATCACTGCTACTCAAAGTGGTGGTCCACGGACCGGTGCCGGTCTGCGAGCCATCGGCTGCCGGTCTGCGCACACATTGGAAAAAAAAATTGCCGGTCCCCTTCATCAGATAGCTTGAGAAGCACTGATGTAGATGACTTTTGGTTTGGACTAGAGAAAACATCAAACCAAGAAAGAACTAACATAATGTCTCCATGAAAGACAGACATAGATATTCGCCTTGTAATATTGCACATCTGAACTGAAACAAAAAGTGACATCCACCACTGCAGAAAGACAAGGGAGTACCTCTTCATTTAAAGCTACAGCATGCAGAAAAGAGAATGTCATCACCTTTCAATTACATACATCAAATTCTTCCTCCATAATTAAAAAAATCCCACTTAAGTGATGCACAGAGCACATACAAGTTCTCTACGAAGAATTCCACCCTTCATGAAAGGGAAAAACATAACAGCAAACATATTTCAACAAGGGAAAGTCACCAGCAATTCTCCTGAGGGAGAGTAAATCTCTCTGAGTCTTATGAAGTCTGTGAGAACACAAATAATAGATTTATCCCTCTGAGAAAAAACATTGGCAGTGGCACAGGAGGTATTTAATCTGTTCTGATTTAAAGAATTTCACAGAGGTCCCAACCCTGTAAGGCAATCAGTACAGCTGGGTGGGAAATGATTTGCCTTTCCCAGGAACATTTTTAAGATTTTGAGAAGTTTCTGTCCCAAATCAGTTTGAAAAGTCAAAATCTCAAATATTTTGCAAACTAAAAAATAAAATTGGTTTGGGTCAATCAAAAAATTAAATTTTCGGCTTTGATTTTTTAAAATATAATTCGTTTAAATTGAAAAACCAAAAGTCATTTTGAAGCAGAAAACTGGAATTTAAAAAAAAAAATTAGTAGAAAAATTTGTCGAACCTTACCCTTTCCCGCAAAAGGTTTCAAGTTTGATGGATCAGCATTTTCCAGTGAAAAAAACATTTTGCCAGAAAAATTCCTGACCAGCTCTATAGCTGAGCACCTTCAATTCCCAATGAAGCCAACAGGATTAAGAAAGCACTTGCACCACACAGGATCAAGCCTAAAGTCATGGAGGCAGGAAGAGAGAGGGATTTTTCTGGCACTTCCATATCAGGCTGAGATTTTAGCTTGATTTGTATTATGCATAAGGTTTAGTTAAATACCAGTGACCTCATATTGAAAACAGCTGCCAAACTTTGTTCTTGGAGGAGATTGGGGGGGGGGGGAATCCAGGAGTCTGATGTCATGAACAGTGGGATGAGCTTATTCTGTCTAGAATAGAGCAGAAAACCAGAAGTTGGATTCATTCATATACCAGCCAGAGCCTGCCTATCCACTGAGAAATCTCTCTCTTTACCAACGTTTACCTCCTCTGAGGTGTATTTGGCGTAAAGGTACGTGTTTCTGCTTCTTTTTAAGTGACTATGAAAAGCCCTCAATTATTCAAATTCACCACAATTTTTCTTTTCTTCCTCAGACAAATTCCTTGATTTTTTTTCTATGTTTATGTTTCAGTTACAAAGGAGATTATGCTACAAGGGAGGAATATTATTAATTATGATTATTGCTTCACATTTTGTTTTAATGTTAGACTCTATCTTTCAAAAGTAGTTTTGATGATTAATGGGATTTGCAGCCCAGAATGTCACCCCTTGACAGCAGCTAAGGTGTCACTGACCCAGTGAAAAGAACAGGAGGACTTGTGGCAAATTTATTCGAGCATAAGCTTTCATGAGCTACAGCCCACTTCATCGGATGCTTATGCTCAAATAAATGTGTTAGTCTCTAAGGTGCCACAAGTCCTCCTTTCTTTTTGAGGATACAGACTAACACGGCTGCTACTCTGAAAACTGACCCAGTGGAATTTCAGTTGCCAAGTGACTACACTGCATGTCAGAGGGCAGAGCATTAGTTCTAACCAAAGGTCACTTACTGTGTCTCACAAAAGTGCAAAACAATTCAGACCACAAACTTCCTAGTTTGTTTTCAGTGAGAGATTGCCTAACAAACTGTAGAGAAAACATACTGAATGAACTTTCTCTTTTGTGTCCTTTACAGGTTTCTTGTCTTCTGTGCTTGTTATTTGGATTGTGAGCTTTGTGGGGCAGGGACTGTCTTTTTATGTGTATCTTGCATTGCTGAGCTTTATTATCTGTGCTTAATAAATAATAGAAGGTAAATATGAAAATCTAAAGTGTTCAAGGTACAGCAAAGCTGACAGAGTTCAAGTTTACTTTTAAATATTATCAAGCTTCTTATTAAAAATTACACCTTGCTTTATATTATAGTAAAGGAAAAGCTTTACATTGTCAAAAAAAAACGTGACTTGTAAACTGATGATAATAAAAGAAGCTTTAGAGTTGGAGTTATTTCTAGGAAGATATGGCAGAAAGAGCAAATAACAATGTCACAAAATATGCTAGAAATTTTAAGTTACTCTTGGTGCAGCACTCGGTGACTTTTAGAGAAGTCGCAGCATTATAACAATATTTATACAACAGCAGAACACCTGGACAGGGGAATTCAAATAGTTTGTCACTAGGATCCCCAAGTTTGAATTTCTTTTTACTACGTTATTGGATATGTATTATTTTTAATAATGATATCTTAAGGCTAAAATGCAGAATGTGTTAGAAAAATGTTTTTTACACTCCATAATACCCAAAAGTCTCATATTCCAGCATCCCATTTTGAAATTATTGGGATAGCAAGTCATATCAATAATATGATTTTTGTTGTTATTGTTATTGTTGTCTTCTCTCTGTGGAAATTTGCAGAGGAAAGAGAGAAAGATGTTTTAAATGGGAGTTTCTTCGTAACTGAGAATTGTCCCAGGTTTACTTGTCTTCAGTATTGTAAAGTTTTGAACTATACAGACTTGAAGGGAAGAGAAAGACCCAGGAATAGATGTGGCCAAATTCCTTGCCAGGACTTTAGAACAACAGAAGAAGAAGAGGCAGCCCGCAGAAAAATTTCCATGGGTTTTACAATGAGCCCCATGCATGCTAAAACAGTATTTGAGTTTAGTCAGCGCTACCTGAAAACTCCACAATCCAGACATGACCAATGAGGCTTCTTGATTGGAGGAGCTCACCAGTAATGTGGGCCATAACTTTAAGAAACTCTCAGCACTATATATCTGAAGTCCTTCCTCAGGCAAAAAGCAACAGGAGTTTTGTAAGGTATCAGGATAGTGCCTGTAAAGAGTTTGTGTCCGTTTCCACTGATCTAGTCTTAAAATAAAACATTATGAGATAGATTGTAAGGGTAAAATCTTCAAAGGCACAAATTACAGTTAGAAGGATTGAAAATGAAGGAGAGATTTTCAAAAGCATCTAAGTGACTTAGGGGCACAAATCCTGAATCAATGGGTTTTATGTTCCTATGCTGAGCTGGTCGGAAAACAAAGATTTGTTTTTTAAATTCATTTTGGTACACATTTTCAGTGGCAAATTTTTGAATCTTGTCAAAAATACAAATACTGTACAAATTTTAAATTTTCAGCAACCAAAAGTCAAAAAAGAAAAAAGTTAGTCCAAAAAGCTGCTGAAAACTAAAAAAAAAAAAAAAGGGGGGGGAGGTTATTTTCCCCCAAATAAAATAATCAAAAATAAAATAAAAAGAAGAATAAATTGACAATTCAAGGAAAACAAATGTTTTAAGTAAAAATTTTCATTTTGTCAAAAATTCAGTTTTCAATAAAAAAAGGTTTGACCAGCCCTATACTTCAGTCAGTGCTTTTGAAAATCCCACCTTGACTGCCCTGTGTGTCTTTGAAAATCTCTCCCTAGACAGATACACAGAACTAGGTTTTCAAAGGGCTAATCTGCCTCCCTATTGCATTTGCAATATTTGTTCCCAACGTTGAATTGCAGGCACAAAGAGGAACCTATGTGTCTAACTACCTGACTGCAACTGCTATGCAACTATGCATGCAAATAGCACTTTAAAAAGGTAGGCTGGAGCCTCAGCATGACTGAAAAAAGAAAAGGAGTACTTGTGGCACCTTAGAGACTAACAAATTTTAGTTAAATTTGTTAAATTTTAAATTTGTTAGTCTCTAAGGTGCCACAAGTACTCCTTTTCTTTTTGCGAATACAGACTAACACGGCTGCTACTCTGAAACATGACTGAAAAGATAGCTCCACCTTTAAGCACTTATACAAATAGAACAAGCCCTGTGTGAGGAGGTAGTTAAAAAGTATTTCTCCCCACAGGTAGAACCTGAGAACCAAATTCAGCCCAGAGTTAACATGTGCAACTCCCGCAGCAGTAAATAGGAGTTGCACCCACTCATAGACTTTAAGGTCAGAAGGGACCATAATGATCATCTAGTCTGACCTCCTATACAACGCAGGCTACAGAATCTCGCCCACCCACTCCTATAACAAACTCCTGACCTATGTCTGAGCTACTGAAGGCCTCAACTTGTGGTTTAAAGACTTCAAGGTGCAGAGAATCCTCCAGCCAGTGACCCATGCCCCACGCTGCAGAGGAAGGCGAAAAACCCCCAGGGCCTCTGCCAATCTGCCCTGGAGGAAAATTCCTTCCTGACCCCAAATATGGTGATCAGCTGAACCCTGAGCATGTGGGCAAGACTCAATAGCCAGACACCCAAGAAAGAATTCTCTGTAGTAACTCAGATCCCACCCCATCTAACATCCCATCACAGGCCATTGGGCATATTCACCACTAATACTCAAAGATCAATTAATTGCCAAAATTAGGCTACCCCATCATACCATCCCCTCCATAAACTTATCAAACTTAGTCTTGAAGCCAGATATATCTTTTGCCTCCACTGCTCCCCTTAGAAGGCTAGTCCAGAATTTCACTCCTCTGATGGTTAGAAACCTTTGTCTAATTTCAAGTCTAAACTTCCTGATGGCCAGTTTATATCCATTTGTTCCTGTGTCCACATTGGTACTGAGCTTAAATAATTCCTCTCCCTCCCTGATATTTATCCCTCTGATATATTTATAGAGACCTATCATATCTCTGCATCTGATGAAGAGAGCTGTAAGTCACGAAAGCTTATGCTCAAATAAATTTGTTAGTCTCTAAGGTGCCACAAGTCCTCCTTTTCTTTTTTCTTAAAATCTATGAATCCCTGGGCTGTAGAGTTAGATCCATAGGTTCAAAGGCCAGAAGGGACAATTATGATAATCTAATTTGACCTCCTGTATAACACAGGTCATAGAACTTCTCCAAAATAATTCCTAGAACAACCCTTATAGAAAAACATCCCACCTTGATTTAAAAATTGTCAGTGATGCAGCATCCACCACTACTCTTGGTAAATTGTTCCAATGGTTAATTATTCTCACCATTAAAAATGTATGCCATATTTCCAAACTCATGCTTTCAGTGATGAAGGTTCTACAATCAATCCGTGCAGATGGACCATGCAGGGTCTTTAGAGACCTCCCTCTAGTCGACTTCTTTAACCTTCCTATATGTGAGATGGTCCTTTGCACAGGCTGCTCTCCTCCTTGTTACTGTCCTGAAAGGTCTGTTTCTTGCTACATCCCATTCTGTCCTAGTAAGGACAGCATGGAAACACACCAAAATCCTTTTTCTGGGGGAACAAGACAGCAAATGACACAGGCCTGGGGAAGGATGGTGAAATGGCAAGTGGACAAGCTGAGGTAAATGGCCTACTTGTGGATATATGCTGCATAAGTAGAGAATTATGTGGCATCTTAATAGGAAGGTAAATTATACTGCCATTTGCAGCTGCATCAGCATGGAGCCCTGCCCTGTAGCCATCTCTTGAGTTAACACAATGCAATGGGGTGCTGCGGGCAGCGGTACTGTTTATTTCCTGGCCCCCAAGAAACCATCCTCCTTGGTAAAAAGAGATCAGGAATTATTTTCATCAGATAATTCTGATGTCTTCTTTTATTAGGATCAAAACTGGTTTGCTAATTTATTTCCTTTCCCATGTTTGGGCATGGATCTTTTAATCTTTTATTTTCCTTCTTCTAGACAATAATAAAATGTCCAGCTGGCAAATAGTGACATTGACTGATAAAAAAGCACCCTACTGATCTGGGATTGTTTGCAGAGATCTGTGATAAGTACCATAAGGGAAAGGGGTTTCTTAGGCTTTTAAGTGTGGAAGAAGCCAGGCTAGGATTTCACAAGAGCTAAGGCAATGTTTTAAAGCTGAAAAACTTTCCAAATGGTGCTTTTCTTTTCTTTTCAAATTGTGAGTTGCCGGTTCATTTTCAGAGTGGCAAGGCCTGGTTTTATACCATCATAGTTTAGTGCAAAGTCAGAGTGAGTCAGGCATCAAAGCTGCTCATGCATGTTTAGGATGCTGTACACTGAAATATAGATATGGTAACAAAAGGAGCTTGTAGAGGCATGTTGGACAAAGCTTCCATTTACATCATTCATCTGAAGAAAAGAGTGAAAATTTCCCATGCATAATTGTGCCAGTTTTCCTGTAAATTGAATACCTTACAACCAAGAAATCCCAGCCCTTTGGCTCAGCAATGGACCTGCTTCCCAGAGCTAGAGGGAGAAGAGGTGTATGAAGTTTGGCTAAAAATACTTGGTTAGATATTTCATTCAGTGCTTTAGAAATATTCGCTTTTTAGTGAAATGCAGTGAGACTCCCCACCCAATAAGCCATTTTCTTCCACTATACAGTCATTCAACCCACGGTTTCACTATCATCATTGCAATGCTGTTAAATATGAGGGGGTTTCATTCTGCGGCACATAACAAGAAGCTTATCTGCTGCTAAGCTCACTGTATATATAGATTCCATTGTACATGAATTAAATTGAAGTTTTAAACATGTTTTTAGGATGGAATGAAAGAGTTTTCATCATGTACAGGGGAAAATAAATTAAAATAGGCTTGATTTTAAATACCAGATCTAGACATTGCTGAACTTTCAGGGTGTTTGAACTCTAAACCTAGCTAAGGACCAAAGTTGTGTTTTATACTGGGCCAAACTAAAACCCCAGATCCAAATTTTGGGATGTTCATAATTCAGATCTGGATCCTGGTCCATACTGTGTCATAAACCCATCCATTCCTTAGTTTTAAACCTGCCTCAGATACCGATGTCTCTTGGCC
Source organism: Dermochelys coriacea (assembly GCF_009764565.3). Lineage (NCBI taxonomy): Eukaryota > Metazoa > Chordata > Testudines > Dermochelyidae > Dermochelys > Dermochelys coriacea. The sequence goes on from NC_050073.1 coordinate 102,057,261, forward strand.
TTTGGAAGGCCAATTATTCTGTGTGCCTCAGTTTCCCCATCTGTAAATTAGGGAATGGGAAATTTGCCTACTTCCAGAGAGGTTATGAGAATTAATTAGGTATTTGTAAAAGACCTTGGAGATATGAAGTGCCATTCTGGTGCTATGTATAAAGAACAAGAGGAAGGGCCAGGGGGTGTTTGTGCATCAGATACATCATACCAGCTCTGTTCTGTTCTGATTGTGTGAATGTGCAACCAGGTCATGTATACACATTGGTGTGTCTAATGTCCATATTCTCTAGCCATAAATATTTTTATTAAGCCCTATGCCCCCCAAATGCAGAAGTCAAACTCTGCCTATGGAGCCAGCCCCACGTGGCAGGGCTCAAGGTGGGGGGCACCACCTCCACCCCTGACTCACCTCAGGGGGCCACCTAGCCACCCACCCTGTCTGGGTTGGGCGGATGCAACCAAAAAATATGGGGGGGGGCATGTGGCCTCTGGTAGGGGACGCAAATATACTTGCTCGTCCCAGGCACACAAATGCCTCGTTACGGCTCTGGCTTGGACTTCCCAGGCAAACACTTGTTACGTGTGAAGAAGAGGAAGTCTGTGCGGAGCATCCTGATGCCAAGACTCTTTTTAATTTTTTTCTTCAAGAAGTGTTGGCGACGTGCAAATGTGCACTGACCTTTGCTTTCCACACACCATGGTTAGCAGAACAATGTGATTATAAAGACACTGTGAAACTAGACAGCGAGACAGCTACTAGAAAGGAAACGTTATATTAATGGTTGACCATCTCTCTCAGCAATGAGCCAAACACAGAGCACAAGTCCTTGGGGGAAAAGGTATGTGAGTGAGACACTATAGGGTTTTCTAGCTACTTATGAAGTACATAATAATTATTTTAGTTTGTGTCATGCCTTTCAGCTAGGGATGCACAAAACTGTGGCTTCAGTTCACTGGGGGGTGGAGGGGTTGATGCAAACTTTGGTTTTAGTTCACCCATCCCAAAAACGTATCCAAAACGGTCATATTTCACAATTTTCACCCTGAACACTAAGCAGGATTTGCCTGCCTATTCCCCACAGCCTCAGCCTCCCTTCCCTTGTGTTTGTGATCTTCTGGATGTGGGGACAGGAAACTAGTGGTCTGCAAATGACTTCTTCATTTTTCACACCATCACCTCCTCCTGTGTCTGTGGGGAGCAGGGGGCCAGTCAACCTGAATCCCGGTGTAGAATTTTCCTTAGGCACAGTACACCTGGGATATCTCATTCTCATCCTGAGAGTGACTTAAAGGGCCAGCCGAGCAATAGGCAGCACCACTTCTGCTCCTGCAGGTTGGGTGTGGGCAGGCTAGTCATTGCCCTGTAGATGCCAGGATTTTTTTTGCCACCTTGCAGACTTCCTCCCTCCTCCCATGTCCTTGGTCAGGATGAAAACACTTTCAGTCTAAAATGACTTATTCAATTGAATGAAAACAACAATCAGAGCGAAAGGAAGTCCCTACCATGGCTGAGTTACTACTCCCTATGAGCCCAAAGAGCTGGGTGGGGCCTTCCTGAGGGAAAAGCTGTGAGCAGCACACGGTCGCAGTGTTCTGGGACGGATCGATAAGACTAAGATTGTGTCACGGATATTTTTATTAAAAGTCACAGACAGGTCAGGGGCAATAATTCACGAAAGACCATGACCAGTTCCTGACTTTTAGTAAAAAGATCCATGGCAAAATGGGGAGCCTGGGCAGCTGCGGGGGGGGGGGAGGGGGGCTGGGAGCTCCAGGGGCCCCCACCACTAGGGTGACCAGCTGTCCAGATTTCAACCAGAACCCCCCAGTGGAAAAGGGACCCTGGTGGCTCTGGTCAGCACCGTCAAACAGGCCATTAAAGGTCCGGTCAGTGTGCTGTGGAGCTAAGACAGGCTAGTCCCTACCTGTCTTGGCTGCACCCTGGAAGCAGCCAGCAGGTCCGGCTCCTAGGCAGGGGGGCCACGGACTCTGCGAGCTGCCCAAGCACCAGCTCCACAGTCCCATTGGCCAGGAACCGGCCACAGGGAGCTGGGGACGCAGTGCCCCGCGGGCGAGAGTCGCATGCACCGCAGAACCTCCTGCCCCCGCCCCCTCCCACCAGGAGCCGGACCTGCTGTCCGCTTCCAGGGAGCAGCACGAACCCAGGACAGGCAGGCGGCCTGTCTTAGCTGCTCTGCGCCACTGACTGGGACCCCTGCAGCTCCCAGCCAGCGCTGGCTGAAGTCAAGGTCATCTTTGGAAGCCACAGACTTCCATGACTAAATCACAGCCTTACAGATCGACACCACAGGTATCCACCACAAGGGCACATAAAGAATGTGTAGCTAGGAGCAGTATGGGCAACGTAATACAGCCACTTACAGGCATAGCGGGGCTGATCCATCTCTGTGATGAAACAGATTTAGGGACAGAGGGAGGCAGTTTGTTTCTCCTATTCAGGCTATTACATTGGTGCAGAATTGCCTCATCCATGTCCTCTCAGAGTAGCCTCCTTTCTGCCCCCATCCCCAAACACCCACTATGCTTGTGCCTGCTACCAACAGACTGCAGAGTTGGTGGAGATAGTTCTGGATCCGGTGTAGAAGCCCTTTCACCAAGGGTATTCCTTGGAGCAGGGAGTTATGCTTGCCCTGTAGCCATTTTGCACCAGGTTAGCTGCTGCAAGGTAGGCCTAGACCAGTGCTTCCCAAACTTCTTCCGCCGCTTATGCAGGAAAAGCCCCTGGCGGGCCGGGCCGGTTTGTTTACCTGCCACGACCGCAGGTTCGGCCGATCGCGGCTCCCACTGGCCGCAGTTCGCTGTTCCAGGCCAATGGGAGCTGCTGGAAGCGGTGGTCAGTGCGTCCCGCGGCCCGCGCTGCTTCCAGCAGCTCCCATTGGCCTGGAACAGCGAACTGCGGCCAGTGGGAGCCGCGATCGGCCGAACCTGCGGTCGTGGCAGGTAAACAAACCGGCCCGGCCCGCCAGGGGCTTTCCCTGCACAAGCGGTAGAACAAGTTTGGGAAGCACTGCCCTAGAACAATGGTGAACTGGGTCTCTCTAAGGGCTCCGTATCCACGCTGCATCCACCCAGAGGGACAGATTGAGTGATAGATATTTCAAGCTACATTTTCAGTGAGTAATATCCCCCCAGCAAAAACCAAAACCATAAGAGATTAAACTCTGGCAAGGAAGCTAGGCTATTAGATGCAATAACAAAGGGTAATGATGTTTATTCACCATGAATAAAAGTGGCAAACATTAAAGCAGCTGATAAATACAAGGAGAGGCTACAGGTTAGTCTCTGGGCCCTATTTGTTTTACTGGAACTTTTTAAAAGACTATTTACAATTGGTATAGTACTCACTGCTGCAGACTGCTATTTCTGACCTGGTGCCAAGTACATAGAGACCAAAGGTTTTGATGGCTGATTTCCCCTAGTATGCTGGTAAATGATGTAATGGAGGAAAAACAATTCACCTTGCTTGCTCCTTTGAGGGTCCTGCTAAACAAAGCTAAGCAAATACCCCAGCTGTCCTGCAGAGATCAGCTTGAATTCAGTTAGTAGTTCTTTCCTGCTGGGATACTTTCTGTCACTATTGTCACAATGCTTTTAGCTTTAAGTAAAATGGGCCAAAATTGGAATCTCAAATCTGAATCCAGATGAAAGGGGTTTGGACATGAATCCCTAGATCTGAACCCTATAGTTTTATTTCTGGACCAGTCTCAAACCCAGAAAATTATTGTTTTCCCATTCAGATGTAGGTGAAGTTGAGGGGGTGGAGCTCACTATTTGTACAAGATTTCAGCATAAAATAGCATCTGCCCACCCCTGATTCGCTACTCACCTCTTCACCTCCTCCCTCGCCCACCTGCCGCTCACCTCCTCGCCAGACTCCCCCACCACAAGACCTCCCCTGCCACCTGCCGTGCAGCTGGCTTGCCGCTTGCCTCCTCACCTTGCTGCTCCCTTCCCCTCACCACGAGACCCTACCCCCTTTTCACCTTTAAAGCACTAATAACATTCCCCTACGGAAGCTGAACAGCTATAGATCAATTTCAAGATGGATTCTCCTCTGCGTGGCAGGGAGTTTGGTATATACTATATAGAGAGACACGAAAAGTCAGGCTACCTGTGCCCTGAAGCCTAATCTATCCTTTTGAAAAGTGTTTGTCATTGACAACCTGCATTAGGGCTGTAGTTTAATGACTGTTCTTACACAGAATTCCTTGCCAGACTCGTTTACTTAAACTGGGTTTGAATAATATGACTAGATCAAGAAATAAATTTACTGGCTATGTCAGCTCCTTCTTGAGCCAGGTTAGTCAAAATTACTTCTGCTTGGTACAAAGAATAACGAACGGGTCATTTGGAAACTGTTTTAACCCCAAGAACACATTTTCCTACAATATCAAAGCCAGCTGAATGGGGCAAAGGCTTCCTGGGTGTTGGCAAATGCTTGTTAAATGGCTTCCTTACCACTTTAATTGCCCTTAACAGTTTTAGTGATCTGCTACTAGGTCTCTGGTCTGGAAAGGCTTTTACACTGTGTAAAGTTACTCGGGGATCCCCTCCACTCCTCACTTCCTGGCCTGCTGCTCACATCCTCACACACACACACAACCCACACCCCGCAGAGATGGGGGGTGAGGAGGCACATGCCGGCAGCTGCAGGGACCTCCGAAGGGGGAGGAGGGTGGAGTGGAGGAGAGGAGGAAGACTCACACCAGGCAGCAGCAGTAGGCAGTGGGAGCCTCCGGGAAGTGTCAGAGCAGGGAGGGGAAGAGGCAGGTGGGGGCATCATGGCCCAGGTATCGGGCAGCAGGTACGGCTTGCTAGGGGAGGCAATGCCTCCTCTTGCCTATTGTACCCGCCGCACAAGTCCGGGATGTCCTAAGCCTATTGTATATGTGTGTGCGCTTAATATCTAATAGTAGTTTTAGATAAGAGCATGCTTTTTGCCATCAATCATTTCTCAGATGGAAGCACTGTGTTCCCATTGATTTATTCCTGATACCGCCTGTGGAGAAACAGTTAAGTTACCACTGCTTTTGATTCTGAAAAACCCCAGGTAACAACAGGATCAGACTCCATAGTTTTTATCCCCTGGTCACTTGGGGTATTATAACAAAGGCATTATGTTGGAAATAATCAAAGGCAAGACTTTTCCAGATTTCCCCTTTATCTTATAATTTTTTCTGCTGCTTTGTTGCAGCAGGATGGGTTTTGCATGTATTCCACATTTCCCTTCAGGTAACTGAAAGGAACAGCATCAGAACTGAATGGATTGCTCCTTGGGGGAATTTAGCAACTTGTTTTTTCCACTGGATTCGCTGCTACTGAGACAACTTTAAAAACAATAGAAGTAATTGTTTTTCATCTTTTCCAAATATAAATGAGCCCAATGCATTTACCTATAGATGCGATATGACAGCTGTAATTTCACACTGTGCCAACAGATTACATGCTGTGGGATCTCTTAAAATTTTGTTTTCAAAGTGTATTATCGCAGTATGTTTTCTTTATTTCTTGATGTGCATTGTTTTCCTATAAAGGGAACAGAAATAGGGAAAGATTTTTCATTTGCTTTTCCTTTATTTCTGCTTTGGTGCTTTTGGTTGCTTGCAATACTAGTTCTATGACACATTATGACTTTTTTAATTCTCATGTATTCTTACTTAACAGCAAACAATATCTTAATGTGTAACAGAAAGGTCTCTTTTGTAATCTTTAAAGACTTTCAAAATGAGAGCAACATACACATAGGTATCAGAGTAGCAGCTGTGTTCGTCTGTATTCTCAAAAAGAAAAGGAGGAGTTGTGGCACTTTAGAGACTAACAAGTCTGATGAAGTGAGCTGTAGCTCACGAAAGCTTATGCTCAAATAATTTGTTAGTCTCTAAGGTGCCACAAGTCCTCCTTTTCTTTATACACATAGGTAGGAGACGTTAAATGTTCTTATCATTGAGACTGTTAGGCATAAGCTCCTATTCTTCAAACTGTTTCCAAAAGTGATTTTCAAAAAACTGCGGCAGCAGCTTTGGTGCTGGGGCCAGGGGAAAGGTGCCTCTCGCCCCCACCCCACGCCGCAGCAGCTCCGGGTCTTGGGCCAGGGAAAGGTGCCTCTCCCAGTCACAGCAGCTCCAAGACTTGGGCCGGGGCTGGTGGAAAGTGCCTCTCCCCGCTGCAGCAGTTCCGGGGCTGGGACCAGGGGAGAGGTGCCTCTCTCTGCCGCAGTAGCTCCAGGGCTGGGGCCAGGCGCCCTCTCCCCACCATTGCAGCCCTGGGGCTGGGAGGAGAGGTGTCTCTCCGCACCACAGCCCTGCATGCCCCAAGCTCCCCACCCACCCCCTATTCTCCACCTCACCAGGGCCAGCTCCAGGCACCAGCGTTCCACGCAGGTGCTTGGGGCGGTAGTCAGAAAGGGGCAGCAGAGTTGCGGCAGCAATTCGGCGGCAACAGGTTTTTTCACTGCGTGGGGCGGCAAAAACGATAGAGCCAGCCCTGCACCTCACCCTATACTTCTCTCCTCTCCAGACCCCTGTGGCTGCGTACCTGCATGGCTCTCTTCATTAGGTGTGCGGCCCTTGATGGGTTCCTGTGCAGCCATGCACCTTAGAGGGAACACAGCTGATGTCCCAAACCAGTGGTGGGGGTCTATAATTAGCTTTCACCAAACCAGTAACAAATGTGAACTCCTGGATCACTAGAACAGCCTTACCGTGGCATCACAGAGAGTCCCCTTAGTCTCTCCAGTCTATCTTGCCATCCAGACAAACTGGACTGAGTGATAAATTGTCACTTACACCAACAATCACACCATTTTCAGGTTGTTTCCAGTCCCAAGAGATCAGTCACTTATCCAAGATCAATTGGTATCCTAGATTTTACACCAAAGACACTGCCTGTAGCCAATCCTGTAATAAACTATCTAAAGGTTTATTAACTAGAAAAAAGTAATAAGAGAGTTATTTACAAGTTAAAACAAGCAAACACATACATACAAATGAGTTATCATCTAAATCCTAAGAGTGACAGAGTTGCAGTGATCTGTCTATTCAAAGTGTCCTTCACGGCAGACCAAGAGGCAGCCCTTGGGAATCTCTGGCCCTTGAGAGTTTCAGCAGCCAAAAAGATGCAATTTCTTCTTAATTCCTTCTCCCAGAGTTCAAGATAATGGGACGAATTCATGTGCACATCTCCTCTTCATGGTGAAGTGGGGAGCAATCAACAAAGTCTTTTGTCCTCTGATGTTCCAGGGTTTGTCTGGTGTCTATGGGCCTTCTTTTGCTAGTCAGGAGAGGACAGCTCCTGTGGCAAACTAGTACTTCACACTTGGTAATGCTTCTCACCAGAAAAAAACACTTGTATATTTACAAATCAACCACTTAAATTTTATCTTATAACTTGGGATATAGATATTATAGGTGATATTAATGCATGTAGCAACATACCAGCATTTCATAGAGTTTAAACACTAAAAACATTTTATAAGACTAATACCTACAATATTTGGGTCAAAACTAACAAACAGGTGACCTGGTATGGTCTCCATTTATGAGGCTGTCACGTCTTAGCTAATGCCTGCAGCACGGGCAAGAGCTGGCCTCTAGCCTGCCAGCATAACAGTGGAATCTATGAAAAAATAGAATCGGTGGAAGACAGTCTTCTTTGTGCATAATATTGCAGGATGAGCCACCCTTACTTAAAGCAGATTTTAACTAGGTTTCTTTTTACCTTTCACTCTAATCACAACATTTCTGTCTGGCATATATTTTCTTTTTTCTACAGCTCAGATGGCCCCTCGATAAACATATTTACTGCAGTTTTAAAGTTTACATAAAGGAACAAGTCTTCTAAATTAGTAAGTATTACACAAGAGAGTCAAGGAGAGGAACCCACAAACTGAGGTTATTTTGTATAGGAAATACACAAAATTACAATGAAAATATTCAGTATGCATACATGCTGTGAGACCGGTAAAAGCAGAAGGTTGGTTAGGAAAACAGTTTCAGGGAGAAAGGCTGTGTTGAGAAACAAGAAATGGTATACTAGCTTTTACTAATTGTTCCTCTTACTGCCAAATCTGACAAAACCAAATCAAAAGATGGATTGATACAGGCTATTCATAAAACCATTTCAGGCATTCTGACTCCACTAATTTAGTCACAGGAGTTCTCTTACATACCTTACAGACACTAGGATTAAAACCAAGCAAAATCATCACAGTTATTAAAGAAAGGAAAAGAAAACATTAAAACAAAATACAAATGATAAACTGGTTACTTCCATTACAAACTCTTCTATATGTCTCTCTGTGAAGAGTTTTTAACAGAAAGTACACACTTGAGAGTGAACTGCCTCTGGGGGCAGTTTTCTCCTGGTAAATTAAAACCAAAGTATCGTATACTGTTTCCCAAAATTATTATGAATCCATTATTTAGTATATCCTTAGATCATTAAGAATGTTGATAGATGGGAAAAAGAATTTATTTCAGGGCAGGTAGATCTGTTAGTTATTTATTAATAACCAGTCAGTTTATAGTTGGGTAAAGTAAGCAATCTTAAGTACATCCTGTGAAATCAAAGAAAATATTTTAGAAGAAGCCATTTAAGGAGCTGTTTTGAGATAGGTAAATTAACCAATATTAAGAATCTTAAATCCAACTATTTCTCTGTTTAGCAATGTTTAGTCCTTGTATAGTCTTCCAAAATAGATGGTCTAACCACTTTGTGATTATCAGGAAAAACTTAATATTTTAAGTTACAACCACATTTCAATTTCTACATTCCAGTAGAATTATACAAGTTTCAAGGTAATCCCTTGTCAGTGTTGTAGTTAACTTTCTCTCACCAACCCACATTGATGTTTTAGGGAGATTTTTCTTGGATTGGTTTCTTCCCGAGTCTTCTCTGTTTTCTTACCTATGTATAGCAGCTTGCTTGTAGAGATGGACTGGAAGAGTGTGGAGTGCTTGCTGTCTAAGCAGGGTAGCAGAGGCTTGTGTGTGAAAGATGCTCACTTCAGAGGGTTTTTTTTGCTCTCTTCCATCCTATTTCCATGAAATTATGAAAATGCTCCTCTTTCAGGCCTGTTTAGATTCAAAGTCGGTTGCTGTCACTCTTTCATTGGCTTCATGTCTTCTGTGTTGGCTTAGGTGACACCTACAGCTCCTGAACATGCAGTTGGCCTGATCAAGACACAATGGTTCTTTAATTGCCTTTGTTCTTGTGGCGGGAAGCATCAGATAACTTAATTCTTCCTTTTTATTCAGTCCATTTTCTTAAATAACCCTTTAGTTCCATCAGAGTTTAATAGGAGTTCAAATTCAGTTTCAAATGAATCCAAATACTCTTGTTTTCTCTGTAGAAGTCAGCTCTCAAAATAGTCTTTTCAAATTCTTAAATGGTCAAAGAAATATTGTCTTTTCTTTTTACTAATCTTTGAAGAGGTTCTTCTTGTCTTCACAAGTTTGGTGAAGGGGTGCTTAAGCATTGCCATATGATTCATTTCCCAATTAATATAAATATTTCTATACTCACATGACATCTCATATTAGTAACCAGTTAAAGCATCAGGTGACCTTGTACATAAAGCATTTTACCAATTACATAACAATGATATTAGGAGCTTTGCATTTAGCTAAGATATTTGCAAGTTTGGTTTTCACAAAGGTATTTGCCATTTAAACATTTAAGGAATAAACACAAGGTTTAAAACACTTCTAACTACACATATTTTTCCTAGAGTCTTTTCTGTAAAAAGAAAAAAGGAGAACTTGTGGCACCTTAGAGACTAACAAATTTATTTGAGCATAAGTTTTCATGAGCTACAGCTCACTTCATCGGACGCATTCCTGAATGTATTTTCTAAATGTAGTTTTTAAGAGCAATTATAAAATTCATTTCAATTAGGATATTTCTAGAATGCTTTGTGTGGGTTTACTTAGATTAATTACTCTGATAATATACCCTGCATTCCTTTCACAATCAGGTCTCTTCCTAAAACATGAATGTTTTATATGGATTTTCTTCTTAAAGTAAAGATTACCTTTGTATCAAGCTGGTATCTTATACAAAGGGAGATATATCCTATTCTTTGATAAGACACTCTGGTTGGTTGGTTGGTTTTCTGACTAAATGGTTTCTAGATTTTCAATCTACCATTTGCAGTATATTTACAATTGTAATTACAGACTCTTATCAAATATTCTGTACAAAGCATGAATCGTGATAATGAATCATAGAAGAGACCTCAGGAGCTCATCTAGTCCAATCCCCTGCTCAAAGCAGGACTAACACCAACTAAATCATCCCAGCCAGGGCTTTGTCAAGCCAGGCTTTAAATCTCTAAGGATGGAGATTCCACCACCTCCCTAGGTAACCCATTCCAGTGCTTCACCGCTCTCCTAGTGAAATAGTTTTTCCTAATATCCAACCTAGACCTCCCCCACTGCAACTTGAGACCATTACTCCTTGTTCTGTCATCTGCCACCACTGAGAACAGCCAAGCTCCATCCTTTTTGGAAACCCGCTTCAGGTATTTGAAGACTTCTATCAAATCCACCCTCACTCTTCTCCTCTGCAGACTAAATAAGCCCAGTTCCTTCAGTCTCTCCTGGCAAGTCATGTGCCCCAGCCCCCTAATAATTTTCGTTGCCCTCTGCTGGACTCTCTTCAATTTCTCCACATCCATTCTGTAGTGGGGGGCCAAAAACTGGATTCATTACTCCAGATGTGGCCTCACCAGTGATGAATAGAGTGGAATAATCACTTACCTCAATCTGTTGGCAATGCTTCTACTAATGCAGCTCAATATGCCATTAGCCTTCTTGGCAACAAGGGCACACTGTTGACTCATATCCAGCTTCTCGTCCACTATAATCCCCAGGTCCTTTTCTGCAGAACTGCCACTTAGCCAGTCGGTCCCCAACCTGTAGCAGTGCATGGGATTCTTCACTTCTAAGTGCAGGACACCACACTTGTCCTTGTTGAACCTGATCAGATTGCTTTTGGCCCAATCCTTCAATTTGTCTAGGTCACTCTGGACCCTATCCCTACCCTACATAGTATAAAAGCAAATAGTATAGAATATTAAAGCAAAATAGAAGTTATAAAACTGCATTCTAAGGTCAGTGTAGAAAGACCTGGAGATTATAAACATTTTATATATTTAAAGCCATGTTTATCTTCCCGGATATTTGCTTGTCCTTGGAAGATAAGGTAGAAGCCTCCTAAAATTCCTTTGGTTAGCTTGAATATTTCATATAATTAAACAAACAAACAAAAATACATGCATCTGACATACTTTTATCCAAGCACTGTATGTATGAAAGCAATGATAAATATATTGTAAGCTTCAGTTAACACACAAGCAAGTTTAATAACCTCTTATTAAATATATATATAATTTTATTAATATCATTTTTGTATCAGTATTGATATCTCTGCCCTACATTTGTCTTGTAACTAAGATCTAAGCACCTACTTACAGCACCAGCTCTAGGGTGCCCTGGGTGAACGTCTGCACTTTGGAGCCTGCCGTTATTCCCAGAATAATAAACAGCTGTGAACCACATTTTCCTCCTGCCCCTACTATTTTGCTGCACATGGCAATCATCTGTATTGTAAAGCTAGCCACATGTATTTGGGATGTACAGAATACTGGTTTGGCCCTTTGTAGCTCCTAAAAGAAAACCAATGTAAATGTAAGATACTATGTATACTGCAGATAGGCTTACTCTGGACATGATATCTACCATGCACTGAAATCCCATTGAATGTTACAGCAGAACCCATTCTTTATTAAGACTCAAATGACTAAATAATTGAACCATAATATGTTAACATCTATGCCAAATTCACTGGAATGGTCATTCCAAAGAGGATGGATCTAGACTGGTCTCAGTGGTAGCAGATGACAGAACAGGGAGCAATAGTCTCAAGTTGCAGTGGGGGAGGTTTAGATTAGATATTAGGAAAAACTTTTTCACTAGGGGGGTGGTGAAACACAGGAATGGGTTACCTAGGGAGGTGGTGGTTTTAACCTTAGAGGTTTTTAAGTTCAGGCTTGACAAAGGCCTGGCTGGGATGATTTAGTTTGGGATTGGTCCTGCTTTGAGAGGGGGTTGGACTAGATGACTTCCTGAGGTTCCTTCCAACCCTGATATTCTAGGATTCTATAACACACTTCCTAGAGTGCAAACTTAACCTTAACCAGCTAAATCGTTGTCCAAAGCAACGTTAGATGGGATTAACTATCTCCCACTGTCTCCAGCCAACATGGCTGGGATCCCTCTTTTGTGAATGAAAAATGTGCTGTCCTTTTTCCTTCCTTGGTGAAGGAAGACAAGGTGTCCTTTTGCCTCTCCTTATATCCTCAAAATTCATTGTTGGTTCCCAGAGTCAGGATGACCCGTCCCCCCACCTGGGGTTTATTTGTTTTTATGCTGGCTTCACATCCTCCTGCTGATTTTGTATGAAAATAGGGCTTTCGTTGTTTTGGCTTACAATGTTCAATTTACAAGTGAACCAAAGCAAACAGGTGACTATACCTCCCTTTGTCTGGCAAAAAGCCATTTGTCAACCCTGCTTTGATTTAGACTTTAAAACATTTTCCTGTGTGTGTGTGATCTCCACAACTTCTTACATGGTATTTGTACATATATTTTCACAATGCTATGAATGACGAGTGTAATCCGGGCTTTCATTTGAGATCTCACATGGCATTCATTATAGATAAATATTATGAAAGCAGTGTGCTAGGTGCAGTGAGTTTATCAGGCCTGTTAGAAGTTGCTGTTATAGAATAGTGAATCTTTTTCCAGTTGGCACTGAGCAGTTCTTAGGGTCACAATCACATTGATGACTCAAATTCACTGTGTGAGGCATTATAACCCGTAGTTATTTTTCACTAGTACTACTACCTAGCCAGTTATTCCCCATGTTGTAGCAGTGTGTTTGATTTTCCCTTCCTAAGTGAAGTACTTTGCATTTGTCTTTACTGAATTTCATCTCGTTGATTTCAGACCAATTCTCCAATTTGTCAAGGTCATTTTGAATTCTGATGCTGTCTTCCAAAGTGCTTGCAACCCTTCCGAGCTTGATGTCATTTCTGTGGGCGTTCAGTGGCAAGGGTCTAGGCACTTCAGGGAGCACTGTTGAGGACTCTGGGGGTGGTGTATGCCTATCACTAGCATGCACTGAGAGAGGAAGATCTGGGGAGGCCAGGACATTAGTGCTTGCATTGTTGGTTTCAGGGAGTTGAGCTGCAGCAGGTACAGATAAGACCACCTCACATTAAGGGCAGGTAATGATGAGGTGCCTCTCGACCCTGTATCATCACAATGATACAGTTGCAAAAAAAGACTAAGATTGTGGGGTATTAACAGGATTGGTATTTACATGGGAGGTAAATTGTCCCTCCCTATTTGGCACGGGCCTATGATTGAGTACTGTGTCCAATTCTGGGTGCCACATGTTAGGACAGATATGGACAAATTGGTCAGAGTCCAGAGGAGAGCAATAATAATATAAAAAGATAAAAAGTTCAGAAAACCTGACTTATTAGGAAAGGTTAAAAAAAATTGGGCATGTTTAGTCTTGAGAAAAGATGGGGAGGGGTCCTGATCACAGTCTTCAAATATATTAAGGGCTGTTATAAAGGTGATGGAGAACAATTGTTCTCCATGTCCACTGCAGGTAGAACAACAAGTAAGGGGCTTAATCTGCAGCGAGGAAGATTTAGATTAAAATATTAGGAAAAACTTTCTAACTATAAGAGCTCTGGAGTCGATTGTGGAATCACCCTCACTGGAGGTTTTAAGAACAGGTTGGACAAACACCTGTCAGGGATGGTCTAGGTTTATTCAGCACAGGAGGCTGGACTTAATGACTTTGCGGTCCCTTCCAGCCCTAACTTACATTTCTATGATTAGCTGTTTTTCCTCATTTGAGAACAGTGAGGTAGCTGGTGTGTGCTGAGATCACTGCCTATTATGCTGACCAGAATTCTCTCCTTTTTTCCTTGTGCTGTCCCTTCTGTCTGTATCCATCTGCTGGCTCTTGTCTTGTACATCGATTGTAAACTCTTTGGGAGGCGCCATCTTTTTCTTCAGTGTTTGTACAGGGCAAATGTGGTCCTGGTTCATAACTAGAGGCTTGGCAGCACTACTGCCATGATAATCTTCCAGCAGATGAGATGTGGTAGACATGGTAAAGGCTTAGGTGAGTAGGAGATCTACATATTGATTAACCACAATCTTGCAGAAGTCAGTGGGAGTTTTGTCCATATGAGGACTAACACAAGAAAGCTTATCTTGGGTTTCCTGAATGGAGCCCGAAGCTAACTCATCACAGATATTTCCATGCTGCGTTTTTACCATTTTGAGGCAATGCAGAACTCATAGTCATGAGTAGGTTCCTGAGATAACCCTACTCTTTTGACAAAATCCAGCACATTAATATCTCCAGTCATTTTAGGCCAAGTGATGCCTTCCCTTACAAGTAGTTGTCATTCCATTGAGTTCAGAGATATATGCCCAATTTATGATCACCATAAATTTAGTCCACGGTGTCAAACGGGAAGTCAGATATCTTGTCAGATGACTAAAAATATAGAAACGGTTGGAACAGAGAAGCTGAGTCATACTCAGGATGTTGTGACTTAAATTCACATTAAGGTGTTGGCAATGGTATAGCTCATCCTGTTCTGGTCTTGGCAGCAGAGAATCAGAAGGGAAGAAATCAATGGACCAGGCTGACACTTTGTTATCTCTAGTGAAGTTATGTCCATGCTGAATTTGGACCAATGTCTTTAAGAGACATCAGTGATTCCTTCACTGGTCTCAATACAAAGAGGTCATGGAAGGCAATAATTTACATACAAACAAGATCACTTGGCCACTGTTTTCTTAAGAGAATGAAGCTGGAAGAGCAATAGTAGTAACAACAACACTTAAGTTTCAGTATTTTCTGTTCAAAAATGTGCACTTGTGCATCTTTGCCCCGTGAGAGCAGGTCAGCACCTCCAAAAGCCACAGATATGGCCACTTCTTACCATGGAACAAAATATTCCTAAATTATGTTTAAAAGCCTCCACCTTGCAATGAGTTATATGTCAGCAGACTCCCATGCTGTCCTAGAACCCCACTGCATGGACAAAGGGGACAACCTGCACGAATTGCATTGCAGGACTGGGTTCTAAATGGGTAAATAATGTTTGAGCTTCCACGGTAGAAAGTACTCTCTCATTTGTACTATACTTTTTATTATGTGTAGTACAGTAGTGATTAGTAACCCCCCAGTCATGGGTTAGGGTCTCATTGTGTGTTAAGCTCTATACAGACACAGAACATTATTTATCAATTACCATTATTTCCTCAATGGACCCAAGTCTGAGATCATAGCAATTTAGTTGTGATATACCTAGTTAGTGAAAGCCACTGTTGTCAAGAAATGGGCATTTTTAACTTTAATAATACAGTCTCTTCCTTCTTTAATTATGGGTGAGGGGGGATAGAAGTTATTTACACTTGCACAGGCAACACATAGAAGAGTGACTTGCTGACCGACACACCTCCGCATGAGGGGACATGGCACAGCAGGCTTTCCACATTTGGTGTCCCTGCCAACAGCCACTTTGGCCCTCCATGATCTGCTTTGTTTAGTGACTCAGTCCTCCAGCCAGATCACCTTAAAATCTTATTCCTTGCAGAGTAGCAATATCCCACAACTCAAATTATTAACAGAGCATCTTATTCCCATCCAGGGCTCCTCTGCAGTTCCCCTTTTCCTCACAAAGCAGCAGACTCCCATGCTCCCTCCCTGTATCTCCCAACAGAACACAGAAAACCCCAAACAAACCAAACTAAAGCCATCCCTACTCAGTCTGACTTGAGCTTTTAGTCCTACCAGGATCTCCCCAGGTCCTTGTTCCAGATCCAGAACATCAACTACCTTGTCTATTTTTCAGTGGGGCTAGCTCCTCTCCTACAGTTTTCCCCATAGTTCCTGTCCCAGAATGAAGGGAAACTCCAGCCTACTTTCCTCCTAAACCACCCCTGTAGCTTTCACTTCCTTCCTTTATGTAGAAGACTTAGCTTTGCCCCAGCTGGGTCTGACAAATCAAGCCTGACAAACCCTCCAGATAGAGCAAATGGGGTTAATTGAGCTCTCAGACTCCTGTTAACCCTTTGTTCACCTCTGTGGTGTTTATACCCCACCACATGGCATCAAAAGCAAGGAATATCTATCAGTTGCTTGAGGCAGGGGGTAGGCTTTGCCCGCCCACTTCCTGGATCCCACTAAGGCTTGAGTCAGGGAAACCTGTGGTGACTCAATTCAGCCCTAAATCTCCAGTTGATGTAGTCAAACAGCCATTTCAGGATATGCATATATTTTACAAAAATCAGAGAGACCCTTGGAGACTAGAGATCTTAAGCACTCTAGAAATAGTGCATTGTGTTCAACAATTAACTTCCAGTAGTTCCTCAGTCTGAAATGTGAAGAGTGACTTCAGAGCAAAGCAAGCAATTACTGTTAATGCCTGCCTGTCCTTGTGAGAGATGAGATAAGTAGCTACATGGAGAACTGAGCAAAAAAATCTGCAGCACAGCAGAGGTGAGATGAACATCAGATTCTCTGAGCCAAATCCTGAGCTGTTTACCAGGTTACTTCAGCTGAGGTTCCCTAGCCATTTCTATTTAGTTGTGTTGGTTTTCTAGCATTGGATAATGTTTAAACAAAGAAATGAAACCAATCCATCCTTGGAAAGGCACTGTCTTGAGTTTTAGCCTTTCTGTATCATGCATGGTCAATATTTACACTCTGTGTGTAAACATGTAACTTATTTATTGTTACATAATTTATCAAATATGCTAATGGTCATATAATGCAAATATCACTGTAAATGTTTGAAACCCATGGCTTAAGGACACAGCATTTCCACAGCTGTGTAAATAATGGATTGTTCAGTACATGCAGGAAAAAATAAGTGGTAAAATCAAATGAGTGCTCGTCTACACTACAGAGAACATGTTACATAACATGTTGCAGCATTTAAATATATTACCTAAACTGATCTCAAAATCCTGGTTTATGCAGTATTCATAAATTTCTCCCACATCTGTACCAGTATTTGATTCTTACAAAGTGCTTTTCATCTCCAAAGTTTTATAACTAACATTGGGCCAGATTCTGGCTAGCCCCTGCATGGATGCTCACAGATGGGAGAGGTCAGGTAGAACCCAAGATGCTCCTGTATCTTTCAGCTCAATTCAGGGATTGACCAGGGATTGATTCCTCACTGGGAACCTAGACTTTGGTCGCTTCAGCCCTCAGTAACTCAAAGAGGGCACAGAAGGAGAGGCAGCTTGATGCAACCCCCATTGAGGTCAATGGGAGTCTTTCCATTGAGTTCAAAAGGTGATGGACCAGGCTGAGGATGCGGGTTGGATCATGGTTCCACTCCACACAGGCTAACAGAGGGGCTGGTCACTGAGGCAAGCATACGGCATTCCTTTCAAGGATGGTGCAGCAAGCTCACTGGTGACTGCCTGGGCATCTCTAGCAGAATTTTGGATGACTCAGCTAATGCTGGATTCACAGGGGGGACACAGGCACCTAATTGCCACGTTAGCTGCCTAAATTTGACATTTAGGCAACACTGGCATTCACAAAACCACTGCTCAGTTGCTGCCTAGCCCTGAGGGTACCTGAAGTCCCTGGGCACCTAAGTTTCCACCACTAAAGTCCCCACGGTGCCTAGATTTCTGTCACTGGACATGCACAAAGCCACTTAAGAGCAGCTTGACACCTAACTCATACCTAAGCTGCAGCTGGATTCACAAACTAGATGTTTCCCCATGTATCTTGCCTTTGGGGCCCTGGCAGGTAGGGGTGCTTATAGGCTGCCTAAGAACATGCCTACCAGATTAGGACCTATGCAAAATATAGCTGATGGAGGAAGTGGTGCCTTAGGCCCAGTAAGTAGAGCACTCAGCTAGAATCTGGAAGAGCTGGGTTCAAACCCCCACTCTGCCTGATATGCAGGGGGGGGTTGAGCTTGGATCTCTCACTATTTCCTGCATGAGAGAAATCTGCCTCAAACTAGCCTGTGGATTAGGGCACTGAGATAGTATGTGTGAAATCCTCTCCTATCTCAACTGAGCACAAAATGGAAGCTAGCTAACTCCAGCAGAGAGCAGACTTCTTAAAGTACGAGGATCCAGTACACAGAAAACAAAATCACAGTCATTGCATAGGCTACAATGCCAATAATTTGCTTTATTTTACAGAATTGTCTTTGTAAGTGCTTCCTTTCTAAAAATGTAATCCCAAAGAGATGAGGTGAGGTGAGGGAGAAATATCCTAAAACATGTACTCTCTCCTTGTTGTGCTGCTATTCACTGTAAAATTAACATTCTGCAGTGGGATATTCTTCTTCTGCTAGTCATAATTATGAGGAGAAGGAATAAGAAATTGCCAAGCAATGTTCCAACCTTCATGAACTTTCTTTGAATTGCAAATGAATGGCTTTTAAATATGTGCATATGTTCAACCACAGAGCACAACATAAAGGAGTCTTATAATGCTCTTTACCAGTTCAGAACCTTTTATGTTACTAACAGGAAGATAAACAGCTTCTGTTTAATTGCAGCATCCTACAGGACTTCTGTTCAGGAATGACTAATTGATTGGCAGTCGTCCACCAGTCTCCTGAATACATTTATGGCACAAATCTGTAAGTGCTACAGAAAGAAGGAGTAAAACAAAGTTATTTGCAACACATTAAGTGAACCTACCACAGCCTCAGAGCTCTCAGATATTTAACTTATTAGCATTGGCGTCCAGATAAACCGGTGTTGTATGAAACTGGGTGAAAGATTGCCAATGCCAAGACTGGACTTTTGCTAAGTGACTTCAGCATTTTGTGGGAGGAGGCTGAATAGAGCAGGAGAGAGAAGTCTGGTGAGAGCCCTTTTGTTGTATAGAGGAGTTTGCAGTGATGATGTTGCTTAGCATGGTGGAGATCTTGCTCCTGGATCCTTAACATTATACCTGTATTGCATAAAAGGAGTTCACACAAAGACATCATCCTGGCACCAAACAGCTTTTACAATATAAATGAGCAATGAGCAACAAACAAAGGGCGGGGGGGAAGCTACAATCAAAATACGCCCAATGTGACACATAAAACTCCCAGTATGAGTGTGTTTGGTTTTAAATTATAGTAAGTAAATCCAAATTGATTGTACCAAACAGCACCAAAAATCAAGGTGTCCCCAAGACCTTAGGTCACAGCGTAACTCACCAAGCCATGCTGCTAATTCTTCAGACAATAGTAAAATGGCTAAGGGGCCAAAACCAGGCAGGAATTTGAAGACAATAAGGGACGTTGTTTGAATGGGTTCTGAGAAGGACAGAGAGCCAGTGATGAAGTCAGAGGACGGGGATATGCGCCCAAGTTTAGATATGGGTATGAGGAGGTGTTATATTTTGGACAACGTGAATTCTGGACAGTTGAGAACACTGCATGGATACTGAACTTTATCTCACTCATGGGGAATGGATACACAGATTACCAGGATATCTACTTGTCTGCTAAACTCTGTTCCTTTTTAAAGTTTACTCATCTTCCCAGCCCCCTCTGTCTGTTCACTCCCCTATCCTGCCCTGCCCTGCCCTGCCCTATCTGACATCTACATTCTAAACTCTCTGGGGCAGAGACTATCTTCTTTGTTACCTGCCTTTACAGCACCTTGCACAAAAGAATCCTGATCTTGACTGGGGTTCCTCAGATACCACAGTACTAATAATTAACATCAGCTTTGCAGTAATCCTGTTTCCAGCAAGTATGTTTTGATGTACGTTTCCAGCTGTCAGCTAGGAACGGCAGTAACGGAGCACAGCCTATATTTGCATAATAGACAGCAGGACCCTTCAGTGAGATCTAAAGTTGTCTTTTTGCTGTCAAGTTGCCAGCTGTATCAGACAACTGCCCTGATTAAAAATACATTTGAAACAGCTTCCAATAAAACTATAATAAAAGTTACGGCATTTTAAAGACTTGGCATAAGGCAAGTCCATACCTGTTGCTCAGACCTGACAGCTACACTCAAACCCAGGAAGACCATCTTGCAGTTTAAAAATATCACAGTATGTTATTAGCTGCATAAACACAGGAATCTCTAGTAGGAGTAAAGAGGTTATTTTACATCTGTATTTGTCACTGGTGAGACCACTGCTGGAAAATTGTGTCCAGCTCTGGTGTCTACTATTCCAGAGCACGTTGAAAATATGGAGAGGGTTCAAACAAGAGCCACAAGAATGATTAAAGGATTAGAAAAGATGCCTTATAGTGATGTACTCAAGAAGCTCACTCTATTTAGCTTAACAAAGAGAAGGCTAAGGGGTGACTTAATTGCAGTCCATAACAAATATTGGACATTGGGCTCTTCAGTCTAGCAGAAAAAGGTATAACATGATCCAATAGCTGGATGTTGGCAAATTCAGAATGGAAATAAGGCATAATTTTTTCACAGTGAGGGTAATTAACTATTGGAACAATTTACCAAGAGTAGTGGTGGATTATTCATCACTGACAATTTTTAAATCTTGATGGGATGTTTGTCTAAAAGATTTTGGGGAAGTTCTATGGCCTGTGTTATGCAGGAGGTCAGACAAGATGATCACAATGGTCCCTGCTGGCCTTGGAATCTATGAATACAATAGTAACAAGCCAGGGGCAGATTTTCAAAGGCCTAGAGTGGCAGCTAGACACCCAACTTCCATTTGAACTCAACAGAATGTATGCACCTAACTGACATTAGTCCCTATGAAATGCTTCCCCTGAAACATGAAGGCATTCCAAGCTGTCAATATTAACAATACAGGGCCAGTTCTCAAAGAGGTTGTCACCTGTCATCAAAATTGTCCCATAGAAATCCTGGACAGGTCTGAACTTATGTGACAGACACCATCTTGGCCATCAGACCAGGAACTGAAACAGGGTCCTCCAGACTAAAAGCAGTACTCTCTTACTGGGACTGTAACATTCATATCCTCTGAGGATTAGGCAGGGTATTATAGATGCAAAAAATAAGCATATGAATCTAATCATGAGAAGGCAAGCAACCCAATTTGCTGGCAGATGCAGGTTTTGCACTCACAAATTTACCCGTCCAAAATAGCAGTTGCATATTAAGTGGTTGCTTTTGAAAATGTGGTGCTTAGCTGCTGACAACATTCATTCCATCACTGTAGTCTAAAAACCATTAAAAAAATAGGGGGAAGGATCATCATGTCCTGTAGAAACCAAATCACTACTTTTCAAGTAAGGGTATAAAACAAGTGAGATGCCACAAGCACAACACCTGCACACCATAAAACTATCAAGAAAGAGAGAGAGAATACAAATCTGTCCTATAGGAGACTACACTTAACACTACAAAAAGATAAACCATGAAGAAAACCAACGGCCTGCTCAAGGTATCAAAAATGCTCTACTTTATATTGCTAGAATTAATGATCCATAAAAACATTTTGTCTCAGCCTCAGTCATCTAGGGTGACCAGATGTCCCGATTTTATAGAGGCAATCCCGATATTTGGGGCTTTGTCTTATATAGGCTCCTATTACCCCCCAACCCCGTCCCAATTTTTCACACTTGCTGTCTGGTCATCCTACAGTCATCCCAAACCACAGCCGCCCCACACGTCTTCACTGTTTCATCTCTTCTGTTTTCAGTCACTTGAACAAGCTCCACCTGGGATGCTCCTGTGGTTACTGTCTCAAAGCCTTTTCAAATATGCAGTATCTGTAAGAGGATAAACCACATGCTATATACAATTAATTGTCAATCTGTATTCTGTTAAAATACATGCTCCTAGGGAGTATAAACAGTCATTTTTACTTTATTTATCATGTCTTTAGCAGTGATGTGCAGTATAGAATTATCTTATTTCACATTTTATTTTCCAGCAGAGAAATGGATTCCATCACAGCAGAAAATGTTTCCAGTGGTATGACTATCTGGAAGCTTGGAACCAATCAGTCTTTTTCACACAACACATCAGAAAACAGCAGCAGCTCTACCTGCATTATTTTGAATTCATGGGATTGGTTATATACATTTCAGCCTATGTTCCTCTGGGTCATTTTTGTCCTGGGAGTGATAGAGAATGGCTTTGTCCTCAGCGTTTTGTGTTTCCACAAGAGTCGCTGCACGGTAGCTGAAATTTACCTGGCAAACCTGGCAGTTTCCGACTTGATGTTAGTTTGCGGTTTACCTTTCTGGGCCATTAATATCACTAATCAGTTTAAGTGGCCTTTTGGCACTTTCCTGTGCAAGGTTGTCAATGCAATCATTCACATGAACTTTTATTCTAGCATTTATTTTTTGATGATGGTGAGCATCGATCGCTACCTGGCCCTGGTGAAAACCATGTCTCTTAGACATATGCGACGAGGTACATGTGCCAAATGGAATAGCCTTATCATCTGGATGTTTGCATTGCTCATGTGTTCTCCTGCTCTAGTGTTCAGGTCTGTCAGTTATGTGGAAGAAGTCAAGGGCAGAGCCTGCATTCTTCATTATCCATCCACACACTGGACAATTGCAACAAACATTGTGCTGAATACTGTGGGCTTTTTGATCCCACTCTGTGTAATTACCTATTGTACTATTCAAATAATCAAAGCCTTACGAGACAACAAAATACAAAGACTCACAGAAATCCAAACTGAGAAGAGAGCCACCATCTTGGTCCTTGCTGTCCTTTTGCTGTTTATCATTTGCTGGCTTCCTTTCCAGATTACCACATTCATTGACATACTAATTCAGGTAGGCATCATTTCTAACTGCGTACATGTCAATGAATTGGTGACCCAGGTAGCTACATACTGTGCTTATAGCAACAGCTGCCTTAATCCAGTATTGTATGTCATTGTAGGCAAGCATTTCAGAAAGAAATCCAGGGAACTCTACAAAGGCTGCCTGCCTAGGATATGCACCAAATCAGAGTCCATCCAGATGGAGAATTCTTTGGACACTCTTAGAACGTCCATTTCGATTGAATGCCCAAAGAAAAAGTCTGTTTCTTCATTAGCACGATAGCACAGTTTTGCTTATTGCAAAGTTACAAGAAATTCTTTCAACATATCAGTGTGTAAACTGTCCTTAATATCCAGCTACTATGGCACCCCATGGTGTGCACTGGCTGCATTCATTATGCATGAAAGCTTGGGGAGCTGATCTCAATAGAAAACTCCATGTAGGCACCTACTTCTATCAGCTAAGGACAACATTTTTCATGACTGAATCACATTTCATGATATATTTAATATATTCATGGCTGAAGTATATTTGACACACTATCATTTTAAATATTCATATTGCTAACAAAGATAAGTATCTGACATCAGAATATAGTTCTCTAAGTAAAGCCATTTTATAACAGCTACTGTCAGTATTATGAAGCTAACCACAGTACCCATACATTTGAAAGAATACATTTTTAATATATGGAACATTTTCAAATGAGACTATAGTGAATAGAAAGTCTTATAGGATCATTATTTAAATTGATGTTTAGCCTCCACATTATTTTCCCCCTTTGATCAATAAGGTGTTCCAAATGATCCAATCCGAAAAATGCTGTTTACGTGATTCCCAGGTTATACCTTCTGGGGATTGCTCTGACTTTGGTGGGAGTAGAATGTAATGTAACCCTATATTCCCTAGAGTGGGACAATTTCTAGTCTTTTAGATCTGTGTAACCCCTGCTACATTCAACAAGGGTTGCACAGGTGTAACTGAGAGCACAATTTGGGTGAATTAATGTAGTTGACAATGTAGAATGTAAGCTATTCAGGAACAAAGACCTGTATTTTACCTGTCTGTAAAGAAAAATTCACAGCTGTGGTGCTGTACAATTAATACATGAGAATATAGATTAGACATACATGCGGTATACTCATAAAAAAAGAAAAAACAGAAGTATAATGGAGACAACCATACAATAACTTCATTTGAAATCAGACTGATGCTAGTGGAAGATCTGCATGATTAAGGAATGCATGAGCACATTCTTTATCATGTAATATAGGCTATATCTGCACTATAAAGTTAACTTAGCTACATGACTTAACTCCCCATGAGTAAGCCTAGCTCAAGTGAGAGCAGCCACACTGCAAAAGGAGTCTGGAACTGCAGAGAGTGATTGTGTTAGCAGCTGCTGAATAGTGCTAACTTGGGCCCCTCCCAATGGGCCAGCAAAAAGTACCAGACTTGAGTTAAGTGGTTTTATGTGTGGACAGGTCTTGAGTTAGGAGCAATACTGGAGTTGTGAAGTGAGTTAACTGTGCAGTGAAGACAAGCTCCTTGTGTACTGAATAGCCAATGGTCTAGCAAACTGGCATTTTGCCTCTGGAAACCTAGTTCAAAACCTGATTTGGGATCTAATCAAAAGCCCACTGAATTCAATGTCTTTTCATTGACTTCAGTGGGCTGTGGAGTAGATCCCTAAGGTCTCAAGTTAAAACTGAAATAGACTTAGTCAGAAAACCATCAGAATACTGACAATCATTGCCTAACAACCACGCAACTGGAAGTGTTGCTTATGAAAGGCTGAAGAGGAAAAGCAGCCATTTGGGAAAGTCCTATTAAATTTTAAAAGGATTAAATCAACAGGGTTCTATAGAAATGCAAAGAGTTCCCTATAGATTTCATGCTAAAAACAGAGTATTTAAGAAAAATGTCCTCCTTTCCATAGGTTTATTGAACCATCCTACATAATTCTACAGCAGGGATATACTTTTCTGTTCAATTCCACATATGGTTCAAAACACCTATAGAAAAATATATCATTTTTTCTGAAATTCTGTATACTTTTCATTAGCTTCCAAAAATGTTATTACACCCCTTACCCTCACAAACACACTATTCACTCACAAACTTTAAAATAGAAATAGCATTTTAAAGCCATAGAGGCATAAGAGAACTTCCAGTATTCAGTGCTGAGAAGCAAAATACCAAATGATTTAGAAACTTCTGGATAAATAACATTATTTTAAAGCACAGAATCATAGAAATGTAGAGTTAGATGTGACTATGAGAGATCACCTTGTCCAGCCCCCCTGCACTAAGGCAGGGCCAAGCATACATAAGCCATTCCTGTCAAGTGTTTGTCCCACCTGTTCTTAAAAACCTCCAATAATCGGAATTCCACAACCTCCATTGGAAGCCTGTTCCAGTGCTTAACTATCATTATAGTTAGAAAGATTTTCCTAATGTCTAACCTAAATCTCCTTTGCTGCAGATTAAGCAGATTACTTCTTGCCTAACTTCAGTGGACATGGAGAACAATTGATCGCAGTCCTCTTTATAACAACCTTTATCACATTTGAAGACTGCTGTCACATCCCCCCTCAGTCTTCTTTTCTCAAGACTAAACATGCCCAAGGTTTTTTTTACCCTTTCCTTACATGTCAGCTTATCTAAACTTTTTCATTTTTGTTGCTCATCTCTGGATTCTCTACAATTTGTCTACATCTTTGTTAAGTGTGAACCCCAACACTTGCCACAAAACTCCAGCTGAGGCCTCAGCAGTGCCAAGTAAAGCTGGAAAATGACCTTTTGTGTCTTACTTACAACATTCTTGTTAATATGCTCCAGAATGGTATTAGCCTTTTTAGCAATTGCATCACATTGTTGGCTCAGATTTAATTTGTGAACCCCCACCCCCAGGCCCTTAACAGCAGTACTACTGCCTAGCCAGTTATTCCTCATTTTGTAGTTGTGCATTTAATTTTACTTTCCTAGGTGAAATACTTTGCACCTGTATTTACTGAATTTCATCTTGTTGATTTCAGACAAATTATCCAATCTGTCAAGGTTGTTTTGAATTCTAATCCTGTCCTCCAAAGTGTTTGCAACCCCTCCCAGCTTGGTGTCATCCAGAGGTTTTATAAGCATACTCTCGACTCTTTTATCCAAGTCATTAATAACAATATTAAATAGTACTGAACCCAGGACAGTCCCTGGCAGGACCTCATTAGATACATCCTCCCAGTTTGACAGCAAACCATTGATAACTACTCTTTAAATATGTTTTTTCAACCAGTTATACACCCACTTTATAGTAATTTAATTTAGACCACACTTCCCTATTAGGCTTATAAGAATGTCACGTGGACCTGTGACAAAAGCCTTACTAAAATCAAATAATATCACATCTACAGCTTCCCCTCTATCCAATAACCCTGTCAAATAAAGAAAGTAGTTTAATATGGCATAGTTTGTTCTTGGCAAATCCATGTTGTCTATTATTATAACTTGATTATCTTCTAGGTAACTACAAACATATGTTTAATAATTTGTTCCAGTATCTTTCCAGGTATCGAAATTAAGCTGAATAGCCTATAATTTCCCAGGTCTTCTTTGTTTCCATTTTTAAAGATAGGTACTTCTCCAACCATCTGCAACCTCATCTTGTCCTCCAGGAGTTGTCAAAGTAATCCCTGACAGGTCTGAGATTGCTTCAGCTGGTTCTTTAAGTACCCTCAGATGAATTTCATCGGGCCCTGTTGGCTTGAATACATCTAATTTATCTCAGTATTCTTTAACCTGATCTTTCCCTATTCTGGCTTGTGCTCCTTCCCCCTTGTGAATATTAATTGTGTTGAGTATCTGGTCACCATTAACTCATTTAGGGAGGACTGAAGCAAAATAGGTATTAAACACCTCAACTGTCTTGATTCATGCATCACGTATATGCATACATGCATGTATATGTATATAAACTATAGTTACATTATTTTGTTAAAATGTGTACTTGCTGTAAAATTTTGAACATAGTGCAAATGCATGGCGGCAGGGTTCTGTAGCATGTGTTAATTTAGTCTTTTGAAAGTATCATTGCCGTAGAGATTGAAAGATAGAATAGGAGGTGGATCAAGGGAAAATTAACTGATATGACTGACATCTTTAACTATTCTCAGAGGTCCTCTTTTTTGGGTAGCTTCCATTCACTCTTCCACTAGAGATGACAGCACTCAGCGCTTTGCAGAACTGGGCTCTGGACATTAGACTACAGCTGAAGTCAATTCATGACACTCACCATTTTTCAGTAAGTGCTCAACAGCTTGCAATCTCAAGGCCTTAAGCTGTAGCAACTGTTATTTCCTCATACAGTGGGTTCACTCCTGTGCTGCTGGGAGCCAAGATGCATATTATGAAAAGCATAAGTAGAGTGGCCCTAAATTACAATGAAAGCAGAGCAGGTTCAAAATTTTCTGATGGAAAGCTTTTCCCTCGGAATATGCCCTTTTTTATTTTTTTAAACAAATGTAAAACATTCTGTGGGACTATGTCAATTCTGACAAAATTTCATTAAAAAAAATCTAAACTGTTTCAAGAAGGGTGCAATGGAATATTTTCAATTTTTTGTTTCTTAGCTTATTGTTTACAAATTTATTTTGTTTGGTATTATATTATAAACCATAATATAATAAAGTCAAAATCAGACTGAAATGTTTCAGTTTTATCAAAGCAGAACATTTTGACTGACTGAAAACAAATTGTTCCTAAAAATTTCATTTCACAGGAAATATTGAAATGTTTTATTTTCATTTTGATTTGGAATGTAAACAAATTTTGAAATGTCAAAATTTCCCATGGGATGGATATGCCAAGTTTGGACTAGCTCTAAATGAAAGAATACTGAAGGACACCCTAGCCTTACACCAAAATAGAAAGGTTTCTTCTCTCTGATTACCGTCTTAGATAAAAGGAGAAGCAGCAGGGCTGCTTTGTGAGAGGAAGAATTTCCAGAGAAGTAAGATAAGGAGTAATTTATGCAGAAGTGGGAAAAATTATTAATTTTAAACCAGGAAAAAAGTTACCCTTTTTTTGAACCTTAAGAACTCTTTGGGATTGGGTTTGTTTCTGATAAAATAAGGACCTCCCTGAACCATTTTGGCCATCTCTAATGATAAGATACATATAGATATAGATATGGGTTTTTTAACATCCTCACGGACATTACTAAAAACCACACAACTTTCTGCCATAAGTCTTTGGAAACCATTATAGTCTATCATGTCAAAGCAGGTTTAGTGGAGTTGCTTAGAGAAAGTGAAGGCAGAATTTTGCCCACGATAACTGCAGAGCGCTATTATCATCTCTATAAGCTTATGTTCGTTGTCCACCAAGTTCATGGAGAAAAATGTGGGCAGGATCAACACAGTTTTACTATTGATCATAAAAATAAAAGCCATGAACAGTACATAATGGGCACAGGACTGGGAGTTCTAGTTTAGGCTCTTACACTGTCTGTTTCAGTTCTTATATAGCCTCTGTTACCACAGTATTTGAGCACCTCACAAACTTTCATGTATGTATTCTCACAACCCCCTTGTGAGATAGTACTTCTCTGTCATCCCATTTTACAGATGGAGAACTGAGGCACAAAGAGGTCAAGGCCAGCTTTTTATAGTTATTTAAGTGTTGTTCTGCTCAGCATTGCAAGGCCTGAGTATCTTAGCTATCTAAATTACTTCAATGCTGGGCAGAGCAACACCTAAATATCTTTAAAATCTGGGCCTACATTATTTGTCCAAAGTCACTCAGGAAATCTGTAGCAAGAGCAGCAAATTTGCCCTGGGTCTTCCAAGACCCAGGCTATCACACTAGCCACTGGACTACCCTTCCTGTCTATGCACCACTCATTCCTTGTGTGGTTTGAGGCCAATAACATATCCTCTCTTTTTCTGCTTCCACAGCTGTAAAATAAGGATAACATTTGTTTATTATCTCCTTGGGAAGTGGTTAATATTCATTAGTTAATGTTTGTACATCACTATCTAAAAGTGTTAAGTATTATTATTTCTCATTTAAGTTCTCAACAATTACTGTACATTGACACATAGCTGTATGTGTATGGAAATCTAAGTAGGCTAAGAATTGTGTTTGAAATCACATGTGTATGCAGGAAACTATTTTACTGGATGTAGAATAAGTGATCAAATTGTCACAAGTGGATTTTGAAGAGGATCTTAATAAAGAACATAGTATTATCCATCATTTTGTTATACTGTAGCAATAATGTGATATGGAAGATCATAAAAGCTTCACAAGATCTTTATTAGGAAGGAATGTCTAATGATTTGGGTATCGGTCTGAGACTTCTGGGATCCTTTCTCAGTTCTGCTACTTGAATTCTGTAAACTTTGGACAAGTAACTTAAACAAATAGATAAGCAGAGGCAAAAAGGTTAATTTATGTCTCAGTTTACCAACTTGATAGGAATGCTCTGAGGTTTGGATAATGATTGTTAAGTGCTTTTAGATCCGCAGATGACATGAGAACTTTATAAGAAAGTCCTAATTCGTTTTATCTGAGTGCCTATATAACAATAAGGTATAAACAAATTCTACATTCTACATTATTCTACATAAGCATCTTAGATGAAAGGCAATGGCCAGTTACATTATGAAACTGTATACAAGGGAGTGCTCTTAACCCTTCACATCATACACTATAATGCAGAAGTCACTGGACATGATTCTTTCTAGTGCCCATGCCTTGTAAAGCCTTTATAACTGTGTGAAATGCTACCTAATCACAATGCACTCGGCACAACTTTAAATGAGTACGGAAGGTGCAAAGCAGTAGATAAGCAGGCCCACTATGTATGAATCTGAAGCATAGGCCCTACAGCTGAGTATAAGCTGCCTAGTGATCAGTAGATGCCAATAGAATGTGTTGGTTCAACAATCTACCCTAAATGTACATGCTCCCCCAGTTGAATCTTTCACTGGAATCACTCTCCTCTTCTGAGTGTCACAGACAAAAATCTAAAGGTTACAATAACTGCAATAGGAGACAGGAAACAACAATTCTTTGATCCAGTTTAGACAATGAACAAAGAAATGTTTTTTCAAATCAGTAAAAATTCAAACACAGCTGCAATGTGTAATGCTCAGCACATGTGTGATGGCTGCTCTCAGACACAGATTCGTGTCCAAATGAGGTCAAAAAGGCTCAAAAGCCATTTAAAACTCTGACATGTTATTAATCACATGTCTTACATTCTGAAAAATGACTGCATTTAGAAATGCACCAGCATTAGTGAAGGGAAATACAGGAAAGTCCATGATGCTGGTTGTGCTACACTTATCTTAGTGAGTCATGATGTGGGTTGTGATGATGAAAATCATTAAGGGCTGGCCAGAAAACAAGAATTCTGTTTCACAAAAAAAAATGGTGATGTTTTGACATTTGTTCTCATTCTGTAATGGTGAGTGCCCTAACCACTGGACTATTGGTTATTCTGGGCTCTTGCTCTCTCTGTGATCAAAACATTCCATCCTCAGAAATCTTCCTCATGAAAATTTAATCAAAACCAATATGTTTCCACAAAAAGTCTTGTTTTTGATGAATCAGCATTTTCCATTAAAAAATTCAATCAGTTCTAATCATGAGAACTCACTGCACAGCCATGAATGACATAAAAATTTTCATAATATTTCCAACAGCTTCCACAATAGCAAAGCAAACTGGGATGTGGGAATTCAGAGGGTATGTCTACATTGCAAAAAAAATATGTTCTTAACTGAGGTTAACTACCTCGCATTAGCAAATTCAGGTTGAAAGAGCAGTGAAAACATGGCAGCTTGGCTTTCAATTCAAGTTAGTAGCTGGAGTTCAAACCTATAGTAGAGCCTGGAGTTGAACCAGTTCTGCCAACCAGAGTTAAAAGCCCAGTTGCAGTGTCTTCTCTGCTGCTTTAACCCAAGTTAAGAATACACTTTCTTTTTTTCAGGGTGGACATACCCTGAGATATAGTGAGCTACAATAATTGAAAAGGTAGCTAGTGGGGAGCAATGTTTTATGTATTGTGATACAGCACAGCCAGAGGGCAGCAGGAGAGTGTTAGAAGAGAGTCTTATTCCCTGGAGAAGGAAGAAAGTTTGCTATAGATTAATTAAAGCACCTGAAGCCAGTCACCTGATTAACCCCCCCCCCCTCCCCGCTTCAATCAGATAAGGGAAGGAGTTAAAGCAGAGTGGATTGGTGTTGGAGTAGAGAGCAGTTTGGAGAAGTGCTGTGGTGGGCTAAGATGACCAAGACCCTAGGTAAAGGGACACCTGGTTTGTGCAGAGGGAGGGCAAGAAGCCCCACAAGCTGAAGGGCAGGAGAGAGAAGTAGTCCAGGGGAAGGAACTGCTAGTTCAAGCACTATACTGCTATCCATAGGGCCCCTGGGCTGGGACCCAGAGTAGAGGTTGGGCCCAGGTCCCTCAATCTCCACTCCCCTCCTCTAGGACACTGGTGGGGCAGTTAATACCCCAGTCCATGGGTGAGAAACGGTGTCCTGAACCCTCCCCAAAAAGAGAAAGTGCAAGACCCATCAAAGTAGTGCTGGCAATTTGCCACAGTATATTTTAATGTAAATAAATGAGAGACAAGGTGGGTCAGGTAATACCTTTTATTGGACCAAATTCTGTTGGTGAAAGACAAGCTTCCAAGCTACACAGAGCTCTTCTTCAGGTCTGGTAAAAGTACTGAGAGTGTCACAGTGAAATACAAAGTGGAACAGCTTTTTAAACAAGGAGTTAACACATGTTGCAAGAGATCATTCAAGATAAAGTGGGCATTTAACAACTCTGCAGTCATAGGGCAAAGAAGGGTTAGTGGGTTACAGATTGTTGTAATGAGACAATCCTGGGACCAACACAATTACAACACTGTAAACAACAAATGTAAATAAATGACATTCCTATCCCTTCATTATTTACCCCCACAAGATTTTTTTTTTAATTTATTCATTTTTTAAATAAGTAGGATCAAGAGATCTGGAGTCTGAACACCTCAGATTCTGAGTTGGTTAGACCTGAGCTTTGGTGTGAGTCTCTCTCTAGTAAAAGAACAAGGGAAGTGAGAGAGGAGCAAAGATAGCATTTGAAATACCTTGCATTGGGTTACAAATGGTTTAAAGTGAGAAATTGTCATGTAGACAGTTAATAGCTGCAGTGCTAGGGAAATCTGTGCAGTTATTCCATTGTGAATTACCACAGTATTAAGTGCCCGGAGAACATGAACACAAAGCAGCACCAGCAGCCTGAGTGAGCCATAGGAGGCAACGTTCATCTGTTTTCAAGCAAAGACCACTCTGCTTCCCACTGCAGAAGTGGATAGGAAAGAGGACTGCAGGTGACACAATTACACAATCTTCTACATACTTGTTCTTGACATGTGACCAAATGTTCAGCCTTTGAAAAATATGTTGTGTTCTTGTTAGTTTTTGTTATACAAGTCTCTGGTAGATGAGCTGGGAGCAGACAGAGAGTTTAATCTCTGCCTCAGTCTCTGATTACAGACAATTCTTGAAGCAAAGCTGTTCCATGGGAACGAAGCATTGGAGTTGGGCTGGGACCCCTGAAAGAAGGCATTGCTTGCATGCTGTTTGGCCACCTCTGTTCCAGGAGTTGGGGGTGCAGGTAAATAAAGCAAATTACATTTAGAATATACCCAGCCTCCATGTCACTGATTTCTCCTCCAGTAGGAAGCTAACCTACAAGGCCTGCACATCTGCTGAAGATTAGCAGAGGAGTAATACTGGTGTCAGAATAGGACCCTGATTTAGATAGAAGGGGCATGTCACAGGCACTTCATCAACTACCCAGTGAGCAGCACTGTCTAGTCTGCTTTCATGGTCCCCAGTCACAAGCAAATATGATCTATTTCTTTTCCACCACATGTATCTTCTGTTTTCAAACAGGGCAGGGCATAGTACATGTATACAGGAGAAGATATCTTCCACCCAGCTTCTCTCCTCCATCCAGCTTAACCTCTGAGCTCTCTGTTCCTCCCAAATATATATATATCCTCCCAGTAACTGAACCAATTTCATCATTAACCCAAGAGTTACCACCAAGGGTTAAAAGAAAAGGAGTACTTGTGGCACCTTAGAGACTAACAAATTTATTTGAGCATAAGCTTTCGTGAGCTACAGCTCACTTCATTGGATGCGGGGGTGGGGTGGGGGTGGAGAAATAACATGGGGAAATAGTTTTACTTTGTGTAATGACTCATCCACTCCCAGTCTTTATTCAAGCCTAAGTTAAATTGTATCTAGTTTGCAAATTAATTCCAATTCAGCAGTCTCTCATTGGAGTCTGTTTTTTGAAGTTTTTTTGTTGAAGGTCTGTAATTGAGTGACCGGAGAGACTGAAGTGTTCTCCGACTGGTTTTTAAATGTTATAATTCTTGACGTCTGATTTGTGTCCATTTATTCTTTTACGTAGAAACTGTCCAGTTTGACCAATGTACATGGCAGAGGGGCATTGCTGGCACTTGATGGCATATATCACATTGGTAGATGCACAGGCGAATGAGCCTCTGATAGTGTGGCTGATGTGATTAGGCCCTATGATGGTGTCCCCTGAATAAATATGTGGACTGAGTTGGCAACGGGCTTTGTTGCAAGGATAGGTTCTGTTGTGGTTCTGTTGTGTGGTGTGTGGTTGCTGGTGAGTATTTGGTTCAGGTTGGGGGGCTGTCTGTAAGCAAGGACTGGCCTGTCTCCCAAGATCTGTGAGAGTGATGGTAACATTGAAAAACCAGTCGGAGAACACTTCAATCTCTCCAGCCACTCGATTACAGAACTGAGAGTATATAAATCTCCCCACTGTATTTTCCACCGAATGCATCCGATGAAGTGAGCTGTAGCTCACGAAAGCTTATGCTCAAATAAATGTGTTAGTCTCTAAGGTGCCACAAGTACTCCTTTTCTTTTTGCGAATACAGACTAACACGGCTGCTACTCTGAAACCTGTCAAACAGATCAAAGCAGATTACCTAGCAAACAAACAAAACACACAAACTAAGCTTAGTATACTGAAGAAATTGAATATGAGTAGCAAATTCTCATCCCAAATGATGATTCATGCAGGCTGCAGAGATTCTTAAGGGCCAAGCTTCAGTAACTTGCAGCTTGGAATCCCCAAGTGTTTCATTCACAGGCTAAAAATCCCTTAAGCCTGGGTCCAGCACTTTCCTCCAGTTCAATCTTTGTTCCTCGGGTGTTTTTAGAAGTCTCTTTTGGCAGGAAGTCAGTGAAGAACCACAATGATGTCACTCACCTGCCTTATAAAGACTTTGCATATGGCGGGAACCATTTGTTTCCAAGCTTGGTTCCCATGTTAGTCAGTGGAAAAACACTGGTATCCCATGGGCCCTGTAGCAGCCATGAAACAGAGGCTGAGGAGTAGAGGGGAGTTAAAGTCAAAAGACAAGCTAAAACATGCTATTTGATGCTTTTTAAATCATGATTGTGACAGTCTGACTCATAATTTTTGATCTCTTGAGGTTGGTAATACTGAGTCCGTCTCACCCTTCTTCCTAAGCAACCTTCCAGTCCAGCTACCTCTGTGAGAGGAGACACCCCCCCTCATTGGGGACACAAAGAAGAGACAAATAACCACTGTTAGCAGGAAGAAGATGCAAAGAGCCCCTAGAGTGGAAGGGGAGGGATGTGGAAACAGGTGGATATATAGGGCTCCTGGCTTAGGTATGTGAAGGAAACACAGAGCCTGTAGGGGGCAAGGAAAGGACACCAAGAACCTGCAGTTGGTAGGACCCCACTGGATACACACAAAAGCGAAAGACAAAAGTAACCTATAAGAGGGACAGAAAAGGGGGAAAGAAGGGATCTCTAAGAGGGACACTGCAGGACATGATGGAGACAGAGAAAAATGAACAGAAGGAAGAATAAGAGCAAGAGCAATTGTAAGGGTGTTTTTGTTTTGTTTTGTGAGAAAATTGTGCTAAAATATACACAAGAATTTGATTCTGTGTATCTTCTTATATAAAGCAAATGGTGTTGCCTACACCCCCACATTTCCTCATGGTTAGTATAAATGCACGCTATAATGTTGCTGGAAGCATGTTACAGGGATTATAGGGGCTAAGCTTGTCTATGGGACAGTTCTTTAGCAATAACCCCAAATTTGGGGCCATAATTATTCTGTGGAGTGGCATACTACAAAAGCAGAATTTTCCTAATCCCAGCTTCCCTCCACAAGCGGACACGAATTGTTCCCCACGGCCAATGCAGGCAAAGCTTCACTGTTTGTGCACTAGCATTGAAGAGGTGATTTGGAGTTTTCCGATGGAGTCTCACATCATTGCAGCTATGTAGATGATCCACGCAGCTGAATGTCCATGACAAGTTAGAATTGCCAGAGAGCTGTGTAGATGAAATAATGCTCATATGCTGTGGACTGCTAAAGCACAAACCTTATAACTTCACTAGGAGAATAGAGCTGAGGAAAAGAGAAATCCCTCAATTCCAGAGCAATTTTTCTGAATGTGCATAGCATATGTCCAGTGAAACTAACAACAGAGAAACCGACTCATCATGAGAACAGTTTGAACTCTCTCTAACTTCGGTCTTCATAAGTCATTTTACCAACTATTTTCAGATTTGAAATCTCAACTAAGGTAACATGAAGGACAAGGTCCAATATGTCTATTCATTTCAAAATCTTGTCTTCTATATGGTTATGGTTAATTTCCTTGATCTTTAAAAACTTGGTAGTTCATGATCTGACGTGTATATATAGGCCTTGTGTGCTTGGTTGATCTGCAAATCTTTACACTCAGAGGTACACCTTATTCCTGAGTTTGCTCGCAGATTGTGAGTATCTCAGAGTTCAGACCCTATTTGGGTATTTCCAAGCACTCAGCCCAAAATGGGCACTACCCCAATAAATACTTGTGACATTCTATACCTTGGTGGAGCATCCTGGAACCCCCATATTCCTTATTTTTATATAATTGCGACCTCACATAAAAAGCATGTCCTGAAAGGTATCAGGGAGAAGGTTATGATTGGCTGAAAGTCACTTCTCTATCCATATGTGTATATCATTAATGCATGGTGAAAATATGAGAGTTGTGTTGTATGGTGGTCATTAAAACATGCTGTAAGTTGGGGAATCAGCCAGACATTAGCTCCCCAGGGGTTACAGCAAGGAAAGTAGCCAACCAGGGTAGGGTATCAATCAATCCATCAACAGCCATTGTCCAACAAGGGAGCTACAATGCAATGACTCACCTGCATGAGGCCACACCAGGGGAATTGCTCAGCCTTGCCTAGAGACTCAGCAAGGCCCACCCAGACATGCCTGGACTGATGTTTTCCAAGCACATGGACTGAGGGTATAAAACAGACAGAGTGGAGAAATACTAGGCCCTTCTCCTGCCCCCACCTATGCTGCAAGCAACTAAGACACTGAGAAGAAAAGACTCAAACAGAGGAGATTCAAGGGTGAAATCTGTATACTAAGGACTGCAATATCCAGTGGGTGAGAACAACTGCTTAATCTAGTTGTTGCTCAGTCTAATAGGGTTGAGAGTTTAGACTGCATGGTTATATTTTATTTCTAACTTTATAACTAACTTTGACTTTTTGTCTATCACTTACTATCAATTAAAATCTGTCTTTTATAGTCAATACAACTGTTTATCTTTACCAGTGAGTTTGTATAAAGTGTGTGGCAAATCTCAAGTCTTGCAAAGGCTGGTATATGTCCACTTTCCATCGATGAAGTAATGAACTATTTAATAAATCTGCATTGCTCGTCTTAACCAGTGCAAGACGGTATATTCCTGAGGTACGGTACTCGGAGCTGGGAGGATTTGGCTCTAGTGCCTTTCTCTACGTGTTTTATGAGTGGCTCTGGGAGCATTCATACAATATAGCAGGGGCTCCACATGCTGTTGTGCTGAGTGATCACAGCGCCTGGTGTGGCTTCCTGCTGGTCACTAGCAAGGCATTCTGAGAGAGAGCTCAGGCTGGAGAGAGTTAAGAGGGCACAACAGTCCCACAGTCCCAGGCAAATCCCTGGGGGGATCCCGTCACAATACTAACTTCACTGTATATGGAATTTCACTAGAACCGAGTTCACAATGGGCAGATTCCACTGTACCGTGATGTGCAAAGGAGGTAGTTATGAAATGTGTTCAACTCACTGATTAAAAACTACTCATCTGATTTGTGGTCACACAGTGCCAAATATTTAAAATTACTCACAGAAGAAAGAAAAACTACCTTGGCCGAAATAAAAAAAGGAATTGAGTAGCTGAAAATTTATTTCATTCTCAGTGAAACATCTGGAGTTTTAAACCTTATATTGTATTAATGTTGTAGGATTGCTAATTCTAGGAGCTGTTCACTAGCAAGCAGGCTCTGGGGCATCTAAGGGGCTTTGCTTGATTCCACAGACCCTTTAGAAAGTGCATAGACCTCCAACTGATAGTGGGATATGAAGTCAATTGTAGTTGTGGTCAAACGCAGGTTGTAACAGAAAATTACTTTACTTTCCTGAAGTTACTTTCAGTAGCCCATAGTAAATGAAGAGAGATTTTAACTCGCATGCAAAAGACACCAGCATGATTAGCACTAATTGGTACCAAAAAAACTGGTCAGAAAACACAGAAGGAGGAGAAACAAGCAAATTATTTTATCTATTTTTAGTCAAATTGTTTCAGTGAAAATTTTGCAACTTAGTATGAGGTTTTTCACAAGTCTTCCCTACTCCATTTTTATTTGAAATTTCATTTAGACAAATGTTCAGACCATCTCTGCGGTACCCTTGTTTGCTGTCATGAAAGGAAGAATGGCCCAGTGGTTAGGCTGGGGAAAACCCAGATTCCATTCAGTTCCACAAGTGGCCTGCCTCTGTGTCACAGTCTCTCTGACCCTCATTTCCCCATCTGTAAAAGGGGGATAATAGCACTTCCCCACCGCACAGGGTGTTGTGGGGACAACTACATTAGAGATTGTGAGGGTGACAGGGGACCATATAAATACATTAGCTGTACAGTAGCCCCTCAATACCATCTTTCTGTGATTTAAAGATGACCCTCCAGGCGGAAGGGACATAGTTTAAACAATAGCAGCAGAAAGCTTATATTAAGACTGGCTGACTGCAACAGATTTTTTTTTTAAAAAAAGATCATATGCTGTGACTATGTAGGAAGCAGACAAATGTTTCTTTGCCTCACCCTAAAATCTGCACACTCTTGTTTTATAGAACAGTTCTGAGGCTAGATTGCTGTAATAGGACTTGGAGATTAGGTAACTATAATAAGACTTCTAGAAAACTAAAGACAACACAATGGAGCTGCCTGGTTATGAAGCAGAATTTCATGTGGGGAGCACATAGCACCAGTACTCTAGGTTGTACATGGCTGTCAGTAAATTGCTAGTGGAGATAAAGGTATTGCCACTGGTAAAAGGGATAAACAGTTTGGAACTCAATTACTTGAGAGATTGCTCTCTTCCAGTGTCATACCACCAGAGCTGAGATTAGAGCCCTGCAATCCAACCCAAACCCCATGAGATGAGACTGCAAGTGTCAGATTCAGGTGGGAAAACAACTGGACCTTCTTGCGAGTCAGCTCTCCAAGTCCTGCCCATGTGGGTGGCACCACAGGGGAAGCAGGCCAGCAGAGTCAGTGTGTCAAGGAGTCACAGCAGGCACATGGAGCAGCAGGGGGTGACAGACAGCAGGAGTGGGGCATGCAGCCAAGCTGATCCCACGGGCAGAAGGAGGAGAGCCAATCCCATGGGCAGGAGGAGGCATCTACACTAACTCAAGTTCAAGGGGAAGGGTCAAGATCAGGTCAGAAAATGACTCTACCCTCTTGGGTTCGGGATGGGTGGGCTTGAGTCTGGGTTGGGCCTAAAAATTTGACCTGAGCAGACCACTAATGGATGACCAGAGGCCCTTGAGCAGCAGGTCCCTCCACATAAATGGGACGAGCCTGTTGGCAGACAATCTGCATGGGATCGTATCCTTTGTGTCTTGCTCCTTGGTCCTCCAGAGCTTATAGACATGGTGCACAGTCCATCATCCATCTGAGTGTTTGAGGAAGGAGTAGGGAGGAGTTTGGAGGGAGTGTTATGATGTCATTAGCACTAGCAGAGAGATCCTGCCCAAAGTATATTCAGCACAGGTATAGAGCAGGGCAAGGAAGGCGGACAAGGGTGGTGGTAGGTCATTATGGTTCCTCCTTATATCCTAGGGCAAATTGGGAGGTCTACATGGCACCTAGTGTAAATTTACTGCAGCTTTAGGGCTGCTCTAGCATACACTTGGTTGCAATGGTCCTGTAGCGGCCATTGCTGTAGCCAACAGCTGCCTGAATGCAGTTGTCAACCGACCACCGCCCAATCTCCCTGGACCACACGGGTGGTTGTGGGGCAGTATAGAACCAGTTGCACTGGCTCGGTCATCCAAGGAATCCCCTTTGCAAGTGATATTCCCTGATGGGGAAGATCTGCTATTTTCAGGGGCCCTTGGCACTGCTGAAGTGGCTGCATCTCAGCGAGATGCAAAATTGTGCCCACTCTCCAAGGCAGGATGAGGCACATTGGCAGGATGAGGTGAGGAGGGCTTAACCACAGGAAACATGTAGGAAAGCCCACTACTGTAGCTAGAGCCTAGTCTCCAAGGTCATCAAGCTAGCTCCTTCCTTATTAAAAATTTTTAAAAAGCACCCATCTGTATACATCTGTCAGCACAGAGACAGACTCAGCACTATTTGTAGCAATTAGGCATCTACTAATGGCATTCATTGAGCCCAGCTTATGTCCTAATGAAGGGGTGGATACTTCCATGGTTCACTGCCATATCTGTTCCTGCCATCAGCCTCAGAGGCCTGTATGTTGTGACACATACTAAATGGGTCCTTTCCTTCTGTTGTGCCCTTGGAAACAATGTCAGTTTAAAGAGGAAATATCACAGACTGTGGAGGGAGTTTAGCTTGTGTCAGTACTAGGAATATGCTCTCTGAATCGTACACAAATTTAGCTTATAAAAACTGGATGACCTCTAAGGAATTTTCAGTGGAAAATAAGCCATCGGGAATCACTACTTGGAGAACATTTTCCGAAATCCTTGCCTCTGGGTGACCCCATCCCTTTTTCTTCTTTCAAACCACAGTTCCACTCCAGTACATCAATGATATTCATATTTACTTCAGAGTAATACAAATAGCCACAAGTGCTCCATCAGACCTTCATTTCTCAAGCCAGAGTGAAAATGAGAGCAATTTAACACACTGTCTAGATTTAGAGGAGTGGTGGAATGTGGTGTATTGTATAGTATCACCATACATTGACACAGTCTGTGGTGCAGGTGTGCTTAGAAATATGTGTGGTGTGTCTGTTTATTTGCTACCTTATAAATCTATCAGCAGCTGACATGGTCTTTCTTGTGCACCTCCCTTTCTGGGCTGACACCATCAGGAATAAATACAACTGGCCATTTGGTACTTCCTTTGTCATAGCACCAAATACATCTATCAAGATGAACACATACACCAGCATCTTTGTTAGTGGCAATCAGCATGTATTGCTATTTAGTTTTCTTTTACACCCTGAAAAGCAGAGGGAAACTAAGTAATGTTCAGGCTAAAGCAATCTGTCTGCTGGCCTGGGTCTCTAGAAGTCCGAGCATCCCAACATTTACATTTTGGTCTGAAATATCTACAAGACTTGAATATCTCCTCTTGCATACTAGTCTTCCCCAGCAAACCAGGGGAGACAACTGATCACCTGACATTAAACATCATAGGGATGTTTTGCCACAAGGGACCACAAGGACACAAAAGCCACCATGTTGATCTTCACGGTTGTGCTTACATTTCTTTTCTGCTGGACAATCACATTTTTGTTTTCTTATTGAAGAATAGAAGCTGTGAAGGGCTGTTCCTGAGACAAGTTGTTCAATTTTGGCTCCCAATTTTCACCTGCTTTCACTAACAGTTGCCTTAAACCCAGGATTTATGTATTTGTTGGGAAATATTTCAGGGAGAAGGTTTTTAAAGTTTATATACAATTTATTCCCAGCTGATTTCTTTTAAAAGGGCTAGCACCTCA
This sequence comes from Dermochelys coriacea, assembly GCF_009764565.3. Lineage (NCBI taxonomy): Eukaryota > Metazoa > Chordata > Testudines > Dermochelyidae > Dermochelys > Dermochelys coriacea. The sequence continues at coordinate 102,098,208 of NC_050073.1, forward strand.
AGAGAAATCTTCATATTTTACTTCCAGCTTGAAACAAGTTATCTTAACATAAGAATTCTGCTTCTGCTTCATTCTGATGTCACATTTCTCAGATATTAAAGAGATTAACATGAATTACTCAGGATTAGCTTGGCCTGTAAATATTGAATGCATATTTAACTAGAGTAAATCCTGTTGGTTAATTATTTCTCCATGGTTTGTCCAACTGCTATGCTATGTGTCCAAATGCACAAATACCAAATTTTCACCCAATATAGATGATTAACACAGTGTCACCCAAGAGAAACTCTTATGCAACAGATATTGGAAGGATGCTTTAAAATCCTGTCTGGTCAAGAAACCCAGCATAGCCTCTGCAGCTGAGTAATTATCTCGCAGGGAGACAAAAATAACAGAATTTAGCTATCACACACAGGTAGATAGCAAAGAGGAAAGTTTCAAGAGTTGATGAGGAGCCCACCAAGTCGTCATGCATGAAAGTTAAGATGTCATCGGCATTGTACCACAAAAAAAGGGTAGTTTGTCCTTATGTCACATTCTGCTTGGATGGCTTCTTAAAGAGACCATGGAAAAACACCATTGATCTAAGCTGGCTCATTTATCAGTCACAGGAAAGGAAAATCCCTCAAATTGGAAATCAGAATGATGGTCTACGTATGAAAAATTACCAAAGGGTTAAAAATTGTACTGCATCCTATCTATTGACCATTTGGTAGAGTTCAGTGTTAACCACTGTATACACCTGAACTGCAGTGTGTGAAACCATACAATGCTTACAAACAGGTAGATGTAAACATGGTGTCGATCCACCAATGGTATATATCTGGGTAGCTCCAAGGAACTATGACACTTTACACCAGCTAAGGATCTGGCTCTGTTATTGTTAATCTTTGCTATTTTTACTAATAGTCTTAGTGATTTAATGCTTGACAGTTGTTTCTAATATTTTTGATACATAAATATTGTACACTACATGAAAGTGTTCCATAAGGTGAGCACACCTGACTTGTTTAAAAAAAAATCCACACAAATAAATGGCCTTTTTGAGAGCCAATCTTACAGAGATGTAGGCTGAGATTTTCAAAGTGAACTCAGTTGCGCTAGAAACCCAGGCTCTTTTGGAAATCCTAGCCTTAAGCATTTAATTATGGAACTTTACTCACCTGAGTAGCCCCAATGAAGCAAGTGTGACTACATGCAGGAGTAGAGTTATTCAACTACTGGAGTAATTTTCTACATTATTTGCAATATTGCAAAGATGGACTATGCTGTTAAAGAGAATCTCTGAGCCAGATCCTCAGCTGGTGTAAATCAGGGTAGCTCATTCTAGTCCATGGAGCTATGTTTCTATGCATCAGCTGAAGATCACGCTCTAATATATTGCTAATATGACCAAGAACTCCATTCAAAAGCTTGTCAGCTAGACGAGGATTCTTTTGATGTTTCTCCAAAGTCTAGATGAAGAAATCTGTACCTGTTGCATTTGTTTCCATAATAATTTACTGTATTCTTAATATGTGGAAAAGATACCCAGAGCTCCGGATACGCACTTTTATTTTTGTTGGTATAAATCAATGAGACAAAATATATTTAATTTTATTTCCTTATGCTCCCTGTCTGTTGCATTTGTTATGTCATCTTATACTTTGATTGTTGGTTCTGTGGGGAAAAGGTAGTTTTGTGTTTGTACAGCACCTAACACAATGGGGTCCTAGTCTACGACTGGAGTCCCTAGGTGTTACCACAATAAATAGTAATTCTATCCCAAATCAGCACTGAGCAGCAGGGAAGCTTCTCTTCATTCATGTACTCCTGTAAGACAAGCACAAGCTGACAGTTGGAAGATCTGACCCAATCATAGTACAAGATTATATATCTACAAGCCATAGAAAGAAATATATTGTGTACTTGGAACCAGTCAAACAGCGTCACTATGAAAGAAAAATAAGTTTGTGAACCCAGAACAATGCAGAGAGCAGAAAGGGCAAATACAATACAGCTGTATGTGTTCAACAGGTCATGAAATCAGTTTAAAAAAACAACCTTCTATTCACAGCCGTAATTAGCATTTTTAATAAAAATGTAAGTCATGACAGCCAGCAATTCCAATGGCTCTTGGTTAAGAAATCTGTCCAGCTGCCCCTAATTCCATTGATGTGTTGTTTTTTAAATCTTGACCTAATTTATTTCCTGTGGATCCTTTTTCATTTGAGCAAAGGAAGGCTTTTGGACAAGTTGGGGGAGCCCCACAGCGGAAACCCATCTGATTATTAGAGTGGGTTAAGTGATCATGGAATGAGGATGCTAATTCCATTTAAACCATATATTTTATTGTGCAGAGGAGGATGGAAGATTCTCCAGAAATTTGAACAGTCACAACAGCTACAGCTAAGTAACTAATTAGCAGTAGAATTAATTGAAATATATTTCAAATAATTCAATACGTAGGTATGTATGCACAAAAATACTTTCTGAATAAAAATGAAATCTTGTGCTGCACACTGTTAATAACTATACTAACAGCAGAGTTGCATTATTTGTAATGAATTCTGATGTGAAAATGGCTTTTACACAATATATTAACTTGAAATCTTGCTGCTGAAGGATATTTCTGAGACAAATAAGCTTAATAGAGGCCATTGAAAGAACTAGATGTGAGTAACACTAGCTAAGATAATATTAGCATCAGCTAGAATCAGGAAAGAACATTGCTTCTCTCCCCTCACCATGCCCCTCCTATTTTTTAAGAACATCGCACAGTGAGCTGGTGTGACAGAAAAAGACCATACCTAATCAGAGGCAAAGGCTTAACTCCAGCTTGGCTTCCCCTAGCCCAAGGAACAATATTGAGGCAGGGCCACAACCAGCAGGTCTATTGGGTTCTCCAGGGGAAAGACAAGGATGGCTAAGAATGGAGGATTCATCAAAGCCCCACCCAGTCATCTTAGAGTTAATGTTAATAGCTAGAAATGCAGAACTCCAGCCTGGTCTACATAACCCCACTGTAATGTCCAGGGGCTGGGTGGATCAAAGGGCAGTCCAAGTCAAGGATCAGAGTTCCCACAAGGTTCCAAGAGCCAGGAAGCCAAATCTAATCCAAGGTACAGCAAGGGAGGCAGCTGGTGGGTCCAAGCAACAACCAGTAGGCAATGGCTTGTTGCTCACAGAGGGCCAGAAAGGAAGCAGGAAGTTTATATAGGATCACCAATCAGGTTAGATTCATATCATACAATATCAGGGTTGGTAGGGACCTCAGGAGGTCATCTAGTCCCAACCCCCTGCTCAAAGAAAGACCAATCCCCAACTAAATCATCCCAGCAAGGCTTTGTCAAGCCTGACCTTAAAAATCTCTAAGGTAACCACTTTCCTAGGTAATGCATTTCCGTGCTTCACCTCCCTTCTAATGAAAAAGTTTTTCCTAATATCCAACCTAAAAGGAAAGGTTCAAAGTTGTGTCCAATTAGGAAGCAGGCCACAGAACTCTGAAAGCTGCTCCACCCAATGCTGTGAATTCCCTGGTAAACCAGTGTAGTGGGACAACTGAGACTGCTTTCTGAGAACACAGTGAGCCTGGGTATGAGACGAGGATCCTGATACCCAGTTTGTTTTGTTTTATATGTTGCCCTTTGAAAATTCTGAGGAATAACGCTAATAAAAATCAGTGCTGATAAGTGCAAAGTAATGCACATGGGAAAACATAATCCCAACTATACAGACAAAATGATGGGTCTAAATTAGCCATTACCACTCAGGAAAGATCTTGACAACATCATGGATAGCTCTCTGAAAACATGTACAGTGGCAGACAAAAAAACTAACCATGTTAGGAACCATTAGGAAAGTGATAGATAATAAGGCAGAATATATCATAATACCACTATATAAACCCACATCTAGAATACTTGTGGCACCTTAGAGACTAACAAATTTATTTGAGCATAAGCTTTCGTGAGCTACAGCTCACTTCATCGAATGCATCCGATGAAGTGAGCTGTAGCTCACGAAAGCTTATGCTCAAATAAATTTGTTAGTCTCTAAGGTGCCACAGTACTCCTTTTCTTTTTGTGAATACAGACTAACACGGCTGCTACTCTGAAATCTAGAATACTGTGTACAGTTCTAGTCACCGTATCTCAAAAAAGATATTAGAATTGGAAAAGGTACAGAGAAGGGTAATGAAAATGATTATGGGTATGGAACAGCTTCCATATTAGGAGAGAGAAAAAGAACTGACAGTGTGTCTTAGAAAAGACAACTAAAGGGGGGATATGATAGAGGTCTATTAACGCATAGAGAAAGTGAATAGGGAAGTGTTATTTATATAACTCAAGAACCAGGGGTCATACAATGAAATTAATAAGCAGCAGGTTTAAAAACAAACATAAGGAAGTACTTCACACAATGCACAGTCAACCTGTTGAACTTGTTGCCAGTAGATGTTGTGAAGGCCAAAAGTATAAATGAGTTAAAAAAAGAATTAGATAAGTTGATGGAGGATATTGGCCAAGATGGGCAGGTATACAATCCCATGCTCTGGGTGTTCCTAAGCCTCTGACTGGCAGAAGCTGGGACTGCACAGGGGATGGATCACTAATATTGCCCTGTTCTGTTCATTCCCTCTGAAGTACCTGACACTGGCCACTGTTGGAAGACAGGATACTGGGCTAGATGGACTGTTCTGACTTCGTCTGACTTGGTATGGACGTTCTTATAAAAGACTTAAGGAGGAACAGAGGCAGCCTGATGGTCAGGATAGTGTCGACTGGCCACGGGTCTGTTTCCATACACCAGATTTTACAATTTCTGGAGCTTGTTTCCTTGCTGAACCTGTTATTTCATGCATGGATTTGCGGTGGGGGGGGGGGAGGAAGGCGTGGTTCAAATACAGAGCACAGCACTCAGCCTGACTGACTGGGCCAGGTGCTATGTGGGGAAGGAATCTCCAGGACGCAGTACTGCCACAGAGCCTCTACAATTAGCATAGGTTTCAGAGTAGCAGCCGTGTTAGTCTGTATTCGCAAAAAGAAAAGGAGTACTTGTGGCACCTTAGAGACTAACAAATCTATTAGAGCATAAGCTTTCGTGAGCTACAGCTCACTTCATCATCCGATGAAGTGAGCTGTAGCTCACGAAAGCTTATGCTCTAATAAATTTGTTAGTCTCTAAGGTGCCACAAGTACTCCTTTTCTTTTTACAATTAGCATGTTTGTCTGTATAGGAGATGGCTGCTGGATCTGTTTAGCTGAGAGGTCCCTGCTCCACTCCTTCCATAGCACACAGCCCCTCAAAAAACTCTGGTAAAGAGTAGACCTCCATAGGAAGCACTCCAAGGCAGGTATGAACACCCTTATGTGGGGTGGTTAAAAATCTTGTTTCCTCCCCACCATTCCTATCTCCTTTTCTGCAGCGGAAACATTGTGTTCCTGGGTGAGAACACTTCATGGCTGCAAGTGAAGGACTGGATTTGACTCTTGATATTTTCCCTGTACTTCACCGCAGTCACTGAGCAGGTCTGGAACAGGATGAGATCTCATTATCAGGCTGTTCGTGGCAGAGACAGTCACTAAGCAACAATGCCTTTTAATACATCAGACAAAACAAGAATGAACTCCTCTCTGCACCATTCCTGCTCCTCTGGCTGAGTGAAAGGCTAGAGCCCCCCTATCTGAACAGGTTACCTTTCTTATGTTGTCACTAGCATAACAAGTCACTTCCACACCCTCCATGGCGGTTTCTAGCTTTAAGGCTATAATGCTAAAAAAAATTTATTAAAGGGAGGATAAATGTATTCACCACTCCCTGGTATTCATGCAGATTACGTGGATGATGCAATCAATGCTACCAGCAGAACGTCATTTAAAGTAATAACTCAGGAAAGAGACCCCAAATGCCTTGCTGTACACACACAAGCTGCAGGCATCTTCCAAAAAAAGAGTTCACAATAAGGATAAGCAATGTTTCCTCCAGAAACCAAGCCAGTGATCAATCATTGTTCTAAACTTCAGCACACACCACAATTTCTAGAGATCCTCTCCTCTGGTAATTAATTTAAATGCCTCAAAGTTCACATTTTCTTTCATGAATCCTCATCCATCTGTTTTGTCACATGCACACACAAAACCCATCCACACATTGGAAATTATATCAAGCACCCTCTTTGGAAATTATATCAAGCACCCTCTTCCAAAACTAATGATGAGCCCCACCCCTCACCTCTTACACGAGTAGTCCCACTGATGGGCCTAAGGGCCTGAGCGGAGCCCTGCATCCCTTGATGACCTTGAAGTCAATGGGATTGGAGGAGCTGCTAAGGCACTCTCAGAGTTGGTCCCTACAGGGCAATTCATCAATTTATTAAGAGTCTATTGCTTATCCACCATCTCCAAAAACCCAGCAAGTTCTTTGTCCCATAACACTAACACACTTTTAGTTTGGTGAATGTTTCATGCACCTCTCTCCTAGACAACAATAGGCACTTTTTTCAATAATCTAAGGATACTTCAGTGGTAGGGTTTTCCTGAAAGGATTCATCAAACAATTTACAGTGCCAATTAGCTGTGCAACCTGCCTATGCAAATTAGATAGTCATGGAATGAGAGGAGTCTATATTTCTGTACAGGTGGAATGATTAGCAGTGCTGGGCAGGAAATGGTTTTCCTGTCGCATGAATATTTTTGAGAGCTAAACATTTTTCCCTCATCCCAAAATGGGATGAAAAATCCAAATTTCATTTATATTCATGAACCAAAAAAAAACAGTGGGAGGTCCAATTTGCCTTAAATTTCTAAACAAGAAGTCATTTTCAACCAGAAAATTGCGAAATTTTATTTTGAAAAACATCAAAACAAAAGGTTGCTGGAATTCTGAAACTTTCGACATTTTTTCAAGTTGGGAAATTCATTGAACCTGAGACTGATCCACAACAGATTTTTCTTTGAAAAATTGGCATTTTTTTCAAAACAAAAGAACAATTGGTCAAAAGATTCCTGACCAGTTCTAGTGATGAGCAGAAATGAGCTCCAAGTACTTCTTATCCTCCTACCCAAAATTGCTCTCTTGATAAAAGACTAAAGACCCAATCCTCAGCTGATATAAATCAAGCTGAAGTTAGTGTACCTATGGCTATATAGAACCTATCAAGGACCTGGCCCTTACAGCAGAGATAATAGACTTGATTTCCACTCCATTATACCATTTTTTAGATGATGAAACTCCACTGAAGTCAGTGGAGTCACAACAGCATAAACCTGGTATAACAGAACGGAGAATCAGGCCCTATGTATTTTTGTTACGCTTATTTAGCTCTAAAGGCTCTGGATAAAAATGGCCTTCTGTGAACAGTGCTGTTGACACAGAGCATAAAAATGACAGTGGGTGATACGTTTTTACTGTTTTGAGGTGTAAACTATAAAGAAATAGAACCTTGGATCCTTTTCTGTTGGGAAAGGGAAAATTCAATTAGCCTGAGTTTTGAAAAGAGCTATTGGAAAAGAACTCAGGATTTGATACTTGACTCAAAAAGCCTGGGTTGTCTGAGACAAAGATAGATGTAAAAAAAATCAATGGAGAGACAACTTCTCAAGGTTAGGGGTCTAGCCACAGAGTCTGAAACATTGTGACCCAATCTCAGAAAATCATGCTGCTGGCAGCACTGTTTTACCTTTATCTTTTGGTTCAATGCCAGCATGCAAGAGCCCATTCCAGGAAGGACTGTTGCAAAATACACATGTACGTACACAAAATATTCTGATGTTGAGAAATGACCTGCCAACGCCAACTTTGGTGTGGCCTATGGGAAAAGGTGTGGCACCCTGGATTCCGAGATGGCCTCACAGCTGCCTAGTGGCTTCCCATTTTGTCATGGATATATTTTTAGTAAAATTCAGGGACAGGTCATAGGCTTCCGTGAATTTCTCTTTATCGCCTGTGTTCTGTCCCTGACTTTTATTAAAAATATCAGTGACAAAAATCTTAGTCTTAATTATAAATTATGGGCCTTAAAATCTCCTCTATGTTTTAAGCACCATTGAGTGTGAAAAGGGTGAAAATCTACTCAAATGACCAAAATTATTTTGGAGGAAGAGGAGCTGAGTTTAAGGGGGAATCATTCCTCTCCCTCTTGCCCCACACATTTAGGGCTGAACGGATGCAGAGGAACACACAGAGGCTAAATGGGGAACCTTATGATTGCAGAAGAGCTACTTTGCATAGCACCATCAAGGAGATACCCATGCAAGTTAATATTCTCCTTGTCATCATTAATTCCTTTGGGTTATTGCTCTGCACCTTCTTCCTGGGCACACTTGGATCAGGAAGATGGGCTGGGCAGCTGATGGAGACCATACTGCCAGCAGGAATATTACCATGGTGTGAAGTGGAAGATTGGCAATCAGCATGAATCTCCCAGCACTCTGCAGAAGGCCTGAGCTCCATTAAATTTATCTGCAGCCCTCAGGATACACACAGAGTTGGAAAGTCAAGCTCGGTGGGAAGGCAAACCCCACCGCTCTAGCTGCTACGTGCCTCCGACAGTTGAAGTTGTCTTAGGATTTTTCCATAGTAAACCATGACCTGGTCCTAAATGAACACTAACCAACAACTCACCAGGCAAGAGGAGAGCAGATCAGTTCAAAGCATAGCTTTGCACTGACATGTGGTAGAGCAGAAGTCCAGAACAAATTCCTCCTAGTTCTATTGTCATAGTCTATGCAAGACTATTATGGAAAAAAGGGGGATCAGCCTTCTTTTAGCAGCTACTGCCACAGGAGTCAGGCTGTGAAAGGTCTCTTATCTAGACATACTTCCTGGCAAGAACAGTCAAGGCTTTCTGCCAGTATGACAGATAAGGGAATTGCCTGGAGCAGAAAAATATTAACAGCAAACCAATTAGTAGTGATATGAAAGGATTTTGAGCTGTTCTATTTTGTTTCTTAAGCAAAACACTGAGGATATTGCTTTGCCATCAACTGAAAATAGGGGAAGAACTGAAATAAAATTAATAAATTGCTAAGAAATGGGGTGGCAACAGTAGACCTTAACATTAATGCATAAAGTTAATAAGCATAAAGAAATAAAGACATTGTTTATAGTTTAAACGTTTGCTAATTTAAGTGTGGGTACAAAATTTGGGCACACAGCCAAGGACAGTGAGATAGCAGTTTTAAGCAGTTTGGCCTATGGCTAGTGTATTAGTAGGCAGATATGGACAGAGGCCAGTAAAGGTCACTCCAAAACTGAAGGAAGGGGTCAGTCCGGCATGTTCAGTCCAAAACTAGGTGAGGGTCTCCATACCATACTAGAAAACATCCCCAAATACTAAAACTTGTTCTGTCACAGCTTTAATTGACAGACAGATTTAGCAGTTGTGATTGGTCTAAAAGTATGGACCAGAGAGGGTGGAAAGATAGTTGGAGGATAAATATGCTAATGATAGGATTGGGAAACAAGCCAATCAGAACAGGCCAAAAACTGTATAAAAGACAGAGTCAGTCAAGTTAGGAGCAGAAGAAGTCAGAAGAAGGAAGCAGAAGCACTGTTGTGACAAAGCAGAAGGATCTTTAGGGCTAGTCTACACTACTGTGCTAGAATCGACGCAGCAGCACCAATGTGGCTGCACCACTGTTGCATGTCTGATGAAGATGCATAATTACTCCACCTCAACAAGAGGTGGAAGCTATGCTGTCAGGAGAGTGTCTCCTGCCAATATAGCACAGTGTAGACACTGCTCTAAGTCGATGTAGCTAACATCGCTCAAGGGGGGTGGCTTTTTCACACACCTGAGCGAGGTAACTTGCATTGACTTAAGCAGTAGTGTAGACAAACCCTTACACAAAGCCAAAGAATAGGCAAATAGAGAGAGTAAGGATGCTAGTTATAGTATAGAATATAGGATAGAAATAGGGTTAATAAATGTGTATGTCTGGATCAATAAAGATGAGTGTCTATGGCGTGTATGTATAAAGTTTAGAGTTTATTAAGATTGTTGTTAGTGTCCTGCACATGATGGATCACCATGTGCAGAACCTAACCACTTAAGCCATTCATCTGTATGATATTACAGTATTGGGTACTTTAGCTTGTATACCTGTGCTAAGGGATTTATGTTTATCTTTTAAATTTAGGTTTAGATTAATTGTGTTAGGAAAGATTGTGTACACTAAATAAAGAAAACACTGTGTTTTGGAAAAGTTGTGCCTGGGTGTCAATCCTTTGAGCAGAAGGCTGGATCTGTATCCTCCCAGGGATAAACAGATCTAATCTGTTCTTGGGGAATTTCCTGAAGGGCATTGGGAAATCCTGGGTAAATTCTACTAGGGCAGGCCCCTTCCTTTCACCTTACAGGAACAGCTTATTGGGGCAACATCTTGGGAACCTGGGATCCCTGAGTCTGTTCTTGGGTTAACAGTAGGGTGTGTATATATTACACACACACAGGCTGCTAAGGGGAAGACTGCAGCAGAATCCCTACAGCCAGTCCTGAGGATGCTCTTCATGACCTAAAATCAAAGGAGCTGATGAAATAAAGCAAGATTAAGGGAAGGGGATCCTCGGGGTTTCCACTAATCACACAGGAAACCCTGGGAGGGAGGCGGGAAACCTCTGTTCTCTATTAATGCATTTTACTAAAAAGGTGTATGGTCGATTGGAAATTTCCCTCAACCCAAAATTCAGGGCACTTATTCACGAAACTGACTCTGTGAATCAAGATTAACAGTGCAAGTGCCCAGTCATTCATCAAAGATGCACATTTCACTTGCATGCATGACCTTGTTCACCAAGGCTTAATATTCTTTTCTTATGCATACACGTGATGCATCCAGCTCATCAGCCTAAGGGGACAGAGTAGTGGTCTAACCATCAATTGTATAACGCAATAGCCAAAGTCCCTTGAACCAGAAGCTCAAATCCTAGCAGTACCAATTCAGCTCTTCAGCCGTCTGAGTTAAATTAAGAACTGTTATGTTTGTACCAAGCAGAGACAGAAGTAGACACAAGGGGAGTGGATTTAAACGCAGCTGTCTCTGTGCTGCCTTTAACGCTTATGTGGCAGCCAAATAGAAACCAAAATGAAAGTGGGAATTTGCACTGAGGAGGGTGAATACAGAACAAGATATTTAAAGGGACAGGACATCACAGGAACCATCCAGTTTAGAAGACCCTCTTCTGGGTGAAAGGAGAAAGGATAGTCTGGTGGTTAGGGGACTAGCTGGGACTTGGGAGTTTCAGTTCTCTGGTCCTCCAGGAGTTTCCTGTGTGACCTTAGACAAGCCATTAGTCTCTCCTTTCTCATCTGTGAAATGTGGATAACAGCCCTTTCCTACCTCACCGGGTTATGACGACGCTAAATTCATTAAACTGTGAGGTGCTCTGATACAACAGCAGTGGGGAGGGGGGAGGTCATGTAAGGACCTCAGATCTAAAATGCGAAGCTGGTTGGAACATTCAACAAACTGAATTTTTTTTGAAATTATGCTGTTTCAGAAGCCTTGGTTGAAATGTGTTGTGGGTTCATGCCAAGAGTTAGCAAAACAGATGCTCACGTGGTGGTTTGGGCATTAGCCTGGTACAGGATGAAATGCAGGTTCAGGTCCCTGCTCTGTCTGAATCAATGATCTGGGATGAAAAAAACCTCTACTCTGAACCAGAGAGGAGGGACATCAATTTGGGTTTCTTCCTGTCCCAAGGCCAGTGTCCTAAGCACACATGCCCCCTCTAGCATTTTGACACTTCTCCCCAAATTGAAAACCTCAGTTTTCAATTCAAAAACATGCATTGACAATTTCATGTTGGTGAAAACATTTGAAGGGTTTTGCTTGCAAGCAAGTCTCAAGACTTCACCAAACAGAGCTATTGTCCCCTGGTCAGCTCTACTCCTTAGCTAAGATTCCCTTCACAGTCGTACAATATACATACTATGCTGGTTTGCTGTTGCCTCCTCTCAGAGTAGGCTGCATTTCCATGTTGCTGAATATTGTTTATGAAGCACTGCAGTTGGCATATAGGCAAAAATATTAGCCATATCAAAGTGCTCCTGAGTTGGTACTCACAGGATAATGATTTACTTAGATTAGCAAATCCATCTTTTTAACTCGGGCTTATGACTAGGATCCAAGTAGAGTTATTGATATATTGTTCCAATCTCTGATCTTGGTGGCACAGTGCCCCTTTGTATATCCTGTTTTGGTTTATAATTGTGGTATTTAATTATTGGTAAAGTAATCATATGCCCTAGTTTTATCAGGACAACAAATCCTGCTACAGGATTCAAACATTTGAATGCATTTGTCAATCTTAATGAAAGCAGAAGAGAAACTAAGTTATTTTCATATATTCTTTGTTTGCCGAAAACTTTCTGATCCTTCTATAATTTTAGAAATTCTAATTTTAATGAAAACGGTAACAGATTGTACTCAAGACAAACTAATTAATAGCTGTTTAATTAGTTTTTCAGTCTTCTCTAGGGCTGCAAGATAGCAACACGCAGCATGTGCGTAAGTGAATAAATACAGTTCGACATACTTGGCTCTTTCATCCAGAGGATAAACTATCATCAGCTTTGTGGAATCATATCTCAATTTATTACTGTGTTTTATTATTAGCTACTGTATTGCTTGCCATATAATAACACACAGTATCGAGTGCCAAATCACTGTTTTCCCTTTCCTTACTTAATTGACAAATGTATACTGCTTTTAGTTTTGCTAATCTGACAGGTTTTATTGGAGAGAGGCTTTTTAGTACTCAGCTCGTCCTTGTTAATTATGCACTATCACACTTCTACATATGACACAACAAGCCTCAGACTGAGGAGTTATTCTCTGGTACAACAAGATAGTTATTTTATCATGTAAGCCAAAAATAAAGCAGGTCCCACTAATATGCCAACTAGCGTTAGCAATCTTCTCATTATATGCTCCTAATTTTACACAGAACCCAAAGACTTCACATTCTAGATGTGCAAAGAATTAAGTCACCCAATCAAAAGCTCCCCCAAACGGGGAGGCTTTTCCTTTGTAATGATTGTGTATGACAGCTTGTTCAATGGAGTAGAGCTGATTAGTTAGACATAGGTTATGAATTACTGCAAGTAGCTATGAAATGAAAGGGATATCATAATTTACAAAATATGTGACTGTTCAAGGAATTTTGACAGGTTTATTAATGACACTTTGGATTATTAAAAGTGAATCTTTAAAAAAAATTATATTGAATTTCCCAATTTATGCAGAATTTTTTACTTTTTGCATTTTACTCAGCTGGTTCTGTTTCACTTTGGGTTCTAGTCAGTTTCCCCTTTTAGTTCTCATGCCCTGGCAAAAAACTTCCATGTTTGGGCTGCAAAAAATGCACATTGAAATGAAGTCTTTCACTGCAGCTTCCAGCAAATGCAATGAAAGCATTTACCAAAACCTCCCATTAGAAAATCCTGTTGTCACTTGCTTATAACTTTACCAAACTGTTTCACATGGAAAGTTTCAGCCCAAGAGTTTGCCTCAGGCTGAATTTTACTGGAACATTTCAAACAGAAATGATGTATCTGTTTCCAAGAATGAGGCTATAGAAAAATGTGTTTTGCACATTTAAAAAAAAATCTGGTGAGATTTTTTGAGAACCTCTAGATTCATAGATTCCAAAGCCCAAAGGGACCACTGTGAACATCTAGTCTAACACAGGCTGTAGAACTTCCCCAAAATAATTCCTAGAGCATAGCTTTTAGAAAAAAACATCCAATCTGGATTGAAATTGTCAGTGATGAAGAATCTAGTTCCCCATGCTTTGGACCAGTGATGTGAAATTTGTCAGGGGATGGCGTTTGTTACAGGGATGTGTCTTTTGCCATCCTCATGAAAAACTGCCCAAACTTAGTGGAGGGGCAAGGGGGAAATAGTTTGCACATGGTCAGTAGAAACTTGCTAGAGCTTCATAGCTAAATTCCTTTAAGATTCCATCTGCACTGAGCATGCTTCAGCCCCATCTGAGCAGGATTTTCCCTGCAACTGCCCCCCTGTGGGTTGCTCTGGGCCAGGCCTGCATGAGGCACTGAAAACTGAGAGTAGGGAGCTTATTTCCTGCATGTTCTCAATGGCCTTCCTGCCAAACCCAGGCAGCGTAGAGGAGGGAAACTGCCTGATTCGAGTGCAGAGGTGACAAAAGCTGAACCTGGCAAAGGAGTAGACTCAGAGAAAGAGGAAACAGAAACTGGGACTGGAGGTTGGCACGCATAGGGAGAAAGGGACTGGAGCTGGGGTAGAGTGGGACTGGCAACTGAGACAGAGACCTGGACTAACTGGGCAAGTCAACTGGGAGCTGGGGAGGGAGATTAAGATGAGAAGCCTGAGGAGTAGAGAATGGGACTAGGACAAGGAGCCGGAGCTGGAGAAGAGACAAGACTGGGACAGGTTAGAGGCGACAGAGCAGAAGGGGTCAAGCTTGGGGGAAATGGGCAGAAGAATCCCAACCCAGGCAACCTTAATTTTGACATTTCCTAACTTTTGAAAGCTTGGGTTTTTTTCAATCTTAATATATTCTTTTAATGTTGTTAGTATGCTTACATATAAGTCTGGGGACTAAACTGCAGTGCTTCTTGGTGTCCCTTTAATAATCCCTAGTTTTTCTTGTAGAAAGAGAAACTCCTCAGACGTTCTTGTCAACTGCTGGAAATGGCCGACCTTGATTATCACTACAAAGGTCCCATCCCATCCCGTCCAGTTCCCCTCCACCCCCCCCACTCTCCTGCTGGTAATAGCTCACCTTATGTGATCACTCTGGTTACAGTGTGTATGGTAACTCCCACTGTTTCATGTTCTCTATGTATATACATCTCCCCACTGTATTTTCCACTGAATGCATCCGATGAAGTGAGCTGTAGCTCACGAAAGCTTAAGCTCAAATAAATTTGTTCGTCTCTAAGATGCCACAAGTACTTCTTTTCTTTTTTCCAAATACAGACTAACACGGCTGCTATTCTGAAACCTGTCATTATGCAAGGCACTGAATTTAGCCGTATGGAGTGGAAATCTATCAACTTCATGAAAAAATTCATACAGATACAGACAGACATCATCTTCCTTTCCAAATGCAAACAGATGGATATCATACCAAAAGGACTGAAGGTAAAAAATCCATTACGATCTACATACCACACAGACTATGCTGACAGCTTGTGCCACATGCTCTTAAAAAAAACTGCAGAAACACCTGATCAACATCCTCTACAGCAAACAGGGAAAGATTAAGAATGAGCTCTCAAAACTGGATACTCTCATAAAAAACCAACATTCCACACAAACTTCCTCATGGCTGGACTTTACAAAAACGAGACAAGCCATTTACAACACACACTTTGCTTCTCTACAAAAGAAAAAGGACACTAAGCTATCTAAACTACTATATGCCATAAGGGGCCACAACAATGGTTCCCGTAACCCACCCAGCAATATTGTTAATCTATCCAACTATACTTTTAGGACAGATTCCTCTGCTGGGCTATCTTGGGGCCTCTCCTTCTGCCCCTCCACCCCCACGAACATAATACAGTTCTGTAGTTACCTAGAATCCTATTTTTGACGTCTCCGACTCAAGGAATATTTCCAACACACCTCTGAACAACATACTAACCCACAGAGACCTTCCTACCAAGACTACAAAAAGAAGGATTCTGGGTGGACATCTCCTGAAGGTCAAAACAACAGACTGGACCTCTACATAGAGTGCTTCCGCCGACGTGCACAGGCTGAAATTGTGGAAAAGCAGCTCCACTTGCCCCATAACCTCAGCCGTGCAGAACACAATGTCATCCACAGCCTCAGAAACAACTCTGACATCATAATCAAAAAGGCTGACAAAGGAGGTGCTGTCGTCATCATGAATAGGTTGGAATATGAACAAGAGGCTGCTAGGCAGCTCTCCAACACCACTTTCTACAGGCCATTACCCTCTGATCCCACTGAGGGTTACCAAAAGAAATTACACCATTTGCTCAAGAAACTCCCTGAAAAAGAACAAAAACAAATCCGCACAGACACACCCCTGGAACACCAACCTGGGGTATTCTATCTTCTACCCAAGATCCATAAACCTGGAAATCCTCAATGCCCAATCATCTCAGGCATTGGCACCCTGACAGCAGGATTGTCTGGCTATGTAGACTCCCTCCTCAGGCCCTATGCTACCAGCACTCCCAGCTATCTTCGAGACACCACTGACTTCCTGAGGAAACTACAATCCATCAGTGATCTTCCTGAAAACACCATCCTGGCCACTATGGATGTAGAAGCCCTCTACACCAACATTCCACACAAAGATGGACTACAAGCCGTCAGGAACACTATCCCTGATAATGTCACGGCAAACCTGGTGACTGAACTTTGTGACTTTGTCCTCACCTATAACTATTTCACATTTGGGGACAATGTATACCTTCAAATCAGCGGCGCTGCTATGGGTACCTGCATGGCCCCACAGTATGCCAACATTTTTATGGCTGACTTAGAACAACGCTTCCTCAGCTCTCGTCCCCTAATGCCCCTACTCTACTTGTGCTACACTGATGACATCTTCATCATCTGGACCCATGGAAAAGAAGCCCTTGAGGAATTCCACCATGATTTCAACAATTTCCATCCCACCATCAACCTCAGCCTGGACCAGTCCACACAAGAGATCCACTTCCTGGTCACTATGGTGCTAAGCAGCGATGGTCACATAAACACCACCCTATACCAGAAACCTACTGACTGCTATTCCTACCTACATGCCTCCAGCTTACATCTAGACCACACCACATGATCCTTTGTCTACAGCCAAGCTCTATGATACAACCGCATTTGCTCCAACCCCTCAGACAGAGACAAACACTTACAAGATCTCTATCAAGCATTCTTACAACTACAATACCCACGTGCTGAAGTGAAGAAACAGATTGACAGAGCCAGAAGAATACCCAGAAGTCACCTACTACAGGACAGGCCCAACAAAGAAAATAACAGAACGCCACTAGCCATCACCTTCAGCTCCCAACTAAAACCCCTCCAACGCATCATCAAGGATCTACGTCCTTCCCTGAAGGACGACCCATCACTCTCACAGATCTTGGGAGACAGGCCAGTCCTTGCTTACAGACAGCCCCCCAGTCTGAAGCAAATACTCACCAGCAACCACACGCCACACAACAGAACCACTAACCCAGGAACCTATCCTTGCAACAAAGCCCGTTGCCAACTCTGTCCACATATCTATTCAGGGGACACCATCATAGGGCCTAATCACATCAGCCACAATATCAGAGGCTCGTTCACCTGCACATCCACCAATGTGATATATGCCATCATGTGCCAGCAATGCCCCTCTGCCATGTACATTGGTCAAACTGGACAGTCTCTACGTAAAAGAATAAATGGACACAAATCAGATGTCAAGAATTATAACATTCAAAAACCAGTTGGAGAACACTTCAATCTCTTTGGTCATTCGATTACAGACCTAAAAGTTACAATTCTTCAACAAAAAAACTTCAAAAACAGACTCCAACGAGAGACTGCTGAATTGGAATTAATTTGCAAACTGGATACAATTAACTTAGGCTTGAATAGAGACTGGGAGTGGATGGGTCATTACACAAAGTAAAACTATTTCCCCATGTTTATTCCCCCCCCCCCGCACCGTTCCTCAGACATTCTTGTCAACTGCTGGAAATGGCCCACCTTGATTATCACTACAAAACGCCCCCCCCCCACCCCGCTCTCCTGCTGGTAATAGCTCATCTTAAGTGATCACTCTCCTTACAGTGTGTATGGTAACACCCTTGTTTCATGTTCTCTATGTATATATATATCTCCCCTCTGTATTTTCCACTGAATGCATCTGATGAAGTGAGCTGTAGCTCACGAAAGCTTATGCTCAAAAAAATGTGTTAGTCTCTAAGGTGCCACAAATACTCCTTTTCTTTTTGTGAATACAGACTAACACGGCTGCTACTCAGAAACTGCAGTGTTATTCAGGACAAATGCTTGCAGAGTCAAATATGTCAAGTTCACATTTGCAACATTCTGAGCTTGAAGTCTTCTGCCCTTTACATTATGAACTGATATTAAATCCATCTATTCATTTTCAGTAATTACATTACACTTCAGTTCTAGAAAATGTGCTTACAATTACTTCCACCAATTCCAGACTGATATTGAGCTATACCAAACTAGATGGGACCAGTCACAGCCACACCATTTATTTCACAAATAGAGCTGCTTTGTCTGTTTATCTGCAAGCAGACTCTAGCATAAGGATTTGTTCTCTGTTTGAAGTTATCAGTGAATGTTTTATATAAACATATTGCAGCCTACCGCTAGCTGATGAATGACTGAGCTAAGACAGTTGCTTTGAATATTTGCAGTTGAAAATTTATACTGCGTGTTTAGTCACCTAAGGCACATGGTTTCATTTTGTTCCCTGATTGGGTGACTCAAATCCATAAAGTTTTCTGAATGGCCATACAAATACTTTTGAAGTGAATATGTATCCTCACAGGATCATAAGTATAATTGAACAAGCACTGGTAAGACTGTGTACAATCCTAGTTATCCATGTTCAAGAAAGATGAATTCAGACTGAAACAGGCACAGATGAAAGCTACCAAGATATCCAGGGAACAGAGAGCCTGTTTTACAAGAGGAGACAAAGATTTTGGCTTGGTTAGCCTAGCAAAACAAAAATTGAGAGGTGAAATGATTGTTTCCTGTAAATCTATCATATGGGCAAACACCAGGGATGGTGAAGAGTTATTTAAACTAAAGGACAATACTGGCACAAGAAGAAAATGGGTATAAACTGGCCATGAACAAATTCAAGTGGGAAATTAGAAGACTGTTTCTAACCATCAAAGGGGTGAGGTTCTGGAACAGCCTTCCAACAGGATTTTGTGCAGGGGGGAGCAAACTACTTAATTAGCTTTAAGAAAGCTGGACAAATTTATAAGTGGGATTGTATGATGGGGTTGCTTGGGGCAGGGGTGGGGGAGGATTGGACTTGATAGCCCTGAGGGATCCTACTGGTGTATTATGTTCCTAAAATCTCATGCTTCAAAGCATCAGTCACCTGCAGGGGACAGGAAATTCCCCCTCCTTCTCCTCTCCCCCAGGGTCAAAGAGAGGCAGTTTCTCAGGTACTCCTAGCTAGCATGGGCTACCTACCACTAATGTTTATCCCATTGCATCTTCAAGCATGTCTTAGAAGAAATTGATGTTGTTCAATATGGGTTTATGCCACAATGTCCTTTCACTATTCATCTCTAATTTATACCATCTGGTTTTCTGGCCTTCTCTGAGCAGAAGAGAAAACACTTGATGACAAGTGATGGCTAGATGTCCCATTAACATCAGCTCTAAGCCTTATTAAAAAACCCAGACACTGCTGTTTTGGACAGCTCTCGAAGTCATACTACATATTATTGTGATAGGATATGGACCGTTACTACAGAATACCATATTACCAAAAGTAAGGCTGATTCCAATCTAATCCAGCTCCATAGGGAATGAAGATTATTCCCATATTTGATGATCTATGTTAAATGAGGTGATTATTACTTACTGTGTGTAGAGAACTCAAATGAATAATCCCTGACCCAAGGATCATATAACCTGGATTAGAAACTACAGATAAAACACACCACAAAGTCAGATGACCAAGCAGTTCTCAGGCCAGGTATATACAATACCAATCACTGTGGTGGCTTTTCTGGTCTCAGCAGCAAAGTCAAGTACTGAATAGGTGCAGAAAACACCACTAGAGTCTGTCCCTCTGGGTCAAGATTGATACACATTGACAGAGCACAATAGGGAAGCTTTTAGGGCCAGTTCAAGTGCATCTGGGATCCTGGAGACCCACTCAGTTGAAGACCCCTCTCACATGTAATCAGTCACTTAAAATAGGTCTATACAGCAATCAGAGGTGTGATTCAAGTTCACGTAGAGGACTCAAAATAGCTTTGATCTAGCTTGAGCAATGATAGTAGTGTAGCTGCAACACCACCATGGACTAACCTCCTGACTAAAAGTCTACACAGGACCTTCAACACCTGTGTGCCACAGACACACTGCTATTGTTACCCCAAGTAGCTTTGACCTAGCTAGATCAAAGCTAGCTCAGGGTATGCCTATGTGAGCTGCAGTCATACCTCGGATACCCTTAGTTATCCCCAACCCATGCTTACAATTAAGGTAGAGGGGTGCAAAGGTTCAGACAGGCAGCAGCATCCAGGCAGTGGCCAAAGACAGCTGAACAGACAATCAGGGGCAGCAGTACCAAGCAGCTTAC
This sequence comes from Dermochelys coriacea, assembly GCF_009764565.3. Lineage (NCBI taxonomy): Eukaryota > Metazoa > Chordata > Testudines > Dermochelyidae > Dermochelys > Dermochelys coriacea. The sequence continues at coordinate 102,118,515 of NC_050073.1, forward strand.
AGTATCTGTGTCCTAGAAGCAGGCTTGAGAGGACAGGACTAGGGTTGCTACTTGTCCAGATTTTCCCAGGATCCCCTAATTTTTTGAGGTAGCTGTTGCAGGAGATCTGCAAGTGTGTTTGTAGCACAGAAGCTCTTTAGCAAAGAACTCACCTCAGACCTGACTAACTCATTACACTAAACATCTTAGAATATTTATCCACAAAGAGCAACATGTCAAGTAGCTACAGAAAACTTGCAACTTTTAAAGATTCATAATCTTTGTGAGATGTGTGGATGGTAATATTTACAGAATAGTGAATTTATATTGAAAGTACACTTTATGGACTTCGTGTAAATGTTAGTCACCAGGGAATAAGGTTTCTCACTAATGACCCATGTGGGTAGTGGAGAATTACTACAATGCAAGGATCAATTGTATAGCCTTTCACAAAAAAAGACTTTCAATGGGAAACCATCAGACACAACTGCAAACAATCAAAGCTACTTGCTGTAATTTTCCTTTTTAATCTTCAAGACAGGGGTTAGCTTTGTCTGTGACTAGAAACAAAAGGCTGTTTTCAGTATAACACAGAGGAGGGAGAAACACTCTGCATCCATTCATTAAGGAAACCCCTTTGTGGAGCCGAGGTGTTTTGATGAACATTTAGGTTCTTGGGAAGCCAGTCAGTTCTGCAACAGAGTGAACTTTGGGGGAGGAAACTTATGTTATTAACTAGGAAAGGTAACTATTGATAGATGGAGACCCAGGTTCACATTTTACAATTTTGTTTTGTACTGTAACCATGTGTATCCATCACTTTCTCTCATTTCTAGTTAAATCTACTGGATTTAATATAAGTGCTTACAAGTGCTGCGTGGTCTGCAGGAGTGGAGGTGTCACAGGGCGCACCACTCACCATTTCTCTAATGTTTCCTCTTGCTCACTCTGGGGGATTTGCTCTTGAGACTAACATCCCTTCCTGTGGTTGCATATTGTCACATCATCTTGCTCTCTCTCAGGTCTGCAGTTCCCAGGAACCCCAGCATCCTTTTCATGACTCAGCTCTCTGGCTAGATCACTCAGTGTTTTCCCCCTTCTGGGGTATATCAAAGTCTTTCCTTCTGCCGCACTAGGTAATCTTCCCATTCACTGCCTCGGTGGCCAATAGGGAAACCCAGGCCTGCCCTCTACTCTAGACTCAGTCCAGGGACCCTACACCCAGCAGTTCTGGGCTTTCCTCTCCCACCATCTATTGCTCCTTCCCTGGACTGCTTCCTATAACTCCTGGTTCCCCTCCTTACTCTGGGTGTACTAGCTCCAAACCCTCCTCCCCAGAGGTGATGGCAACCTCCATACCCCTGCAGCCTACAAATAGTCCTGCCTTTTTCAAAAGAGAGACTACCTTTTCCCAGCAGCAGCCCCTAGGCAGTGCCAGCTTCCTGGTTTTATGGGCCCTGCTTACTCCTGCACAGCTGAATTTGCTTGCAATTAATTCCCTGCTCCCTGGCTCTTCCTCTAGGTGCAGCCTATGGAGTTAATAGTGTACTTTGGCCACCATAACTGCTTCGAGTCCTGTGTGGAGGTTAAGGTAAAACTGGGGTATGCTGCACCTTTAGGGACAGAAGATCTGGAATTTCTGATTAGCTAGAGTAACTAGTGTCAGGGGCTGGATATCATAGGATGAAAACTTCAAAGGGACTCTGGGATAAGGCTGCACCTATTGTTAACCTGCAAGGTGAAGCCAGGGCTGGCATACTCCAGAGGAGAATGCTTGAGTGGCTGAAAGGCTAGTGGTATTAGGGAGAAGACACCCAGCTGGCACAGGCAGGATTCTTTCATGCTGGAGGCAGGGGGTTGCATAGTGACTCAAAGCCCTGCGTACCCTGAGAAACATCACAGTGTTCAGTGCATACTGCAGTTGCCCAGTTTGACGGGCTTGGGATCACCCCAGATGTCCTGTTCTTTTCTACCTCAGAGGTGTCAATCTCAAAACCTGACACCCCCTTCCACACACCAACACTGCCCTGGCTGTCCTGTCTCAGCAAGAATTCTGAGGGAGGAGAAAAGAACAACATGACCTCACTAGGCCAGGACAAAGTCAGGGATTGAATATCTCCCCTGATCAACAGGCACAACTTGCTCACTCCTCTTCTTGTTTGGTTTGGAGGAGTGAGGAGCAGGGCTGGGAAGTTTCCCCTGACAGTCAGGGTTTAAAGTACTGAGGAAGCTGTGGGATCGATGGGGTGGATTGGGTGAAGCACAGCTCCCCTTCTTCTGCTAAAAGCAGAGGGAGAACTCCTCTTCCTCATCCCTGGGTGGCATGGCAACCCTTTCCTGTTCCAGTCTACTTTAACCACACCTGACAGCTTCATGCCAGTGCACTAGGCTTAGTAAGACAGGTGCAGAATACCTGTACTGCTACCTTCTCCCCCTAAAAGACATCCACTCTTCCACCTCCTTAAACCCTTGAACATACAACTCCCACGGGCCACCTCTGCACTTCCCACAATAAATCAAATCAATTCCACCCCCTGAGTAAGTCATTTGCGTTCCCAATCAGTTCTGCCCATTCAAGCCAATCCATGTTGTCTCCCCAGAATAGATTCCAGCCTCAATCAATTCTGGCCCCAAATCCAATCCATCATCCCCACCCCTACTACATCACACTCTTTTTGTAGGACAGGGTTGCTTTGTGGCTGCTGCTGCCCTCTATCTCCAAAACCTTCATTCTGAGCCAGGTCCCTCTCCTTATCATTCCCGCAACCTGTGTCAAGGGTGGTGACTATAGCTACTCAGTTAATCCACTCTTCCTTCTCCTATTGAGAAACAACTGGTGATGTTTGAGCTGCCCAGCTCAGTCCCTCCCTCTACACCTATTAAAGGAGCAGCAGGGTTTACCTATTTCCCTTTCCCCACAGCCTAGGTCTGCCTTCTTGTGGGCCACATCTCAACTGAGGGTCTCCGGCAACCAGCGGCCTCACAGTCTGCTTGACTTGGACCTGGGAGCTTACCCTGCACCCAGCAGTGCTGTTGTTACTCTGTGGAGAAAGGGCTCCAGGCCTGGGAGGCCAGCCCTGACTCCATTTCCTGAATTGTTAAAACATAGAAACATAAAATAAAAAATCAAAGACGCAGCAGCAGCAGCTGCTGATGAGGATTCAAACGCGGAGAGCTAATTGTCTCACAGATGTTTTTGCTTGTGTGTCAGCTGTGTCTGCCTCCCGCACTGGGCAGGAATCTGCCAGCTCCTGTTCACACTGTCAGAAAGCCTTGATGCTGAATTGCACAGTGCTGACAGGATCTGGGCCCTATTTTGGTGCCCTTTGCATTCCTGCCAGGAGATATTTGGACCAGGTTCATTGTGCTAGTGCTTATCTAGTGACAATACCTATTCCTTGCAGTGGATGGCATTCTGCACCCATGGTCTTGAATGCACACATTAGTATGCAGTAGCTGTGAATGACCCACAGGTAACTGGATGGCATAGTATCCAAGTGCTGAAACACCACAGGGTAGGACAAGAGGATGTAAGTGAAATTAAAATAACTAAGGACATTGTCTTCTCTAGGTGGGAGCAAAGAAGAGGCAACACTCCCAGTCACTAGGGAAAAGAGAAACACAGCAATGTTCCAACCACTTCAGCAGTGACCCTGACCTGCTCCAAATGGAGCTCTGTATAGGGCCTGTCCTGAAATATGGTAGATGAGATGTAAGGCCATAAAAAGTAAGGAGATGGAACATAAGAACAGCCATACTGGGTCAGATCAAACATCCATCTAGCCCAGTATCCTGTCTCCCAACAGTGGCCAATGCCAGGTGCCCCAGAGGGAATGAACAGAACAGGTAATCATCAAGTGATCCATTCCCTGTCGCCCATTCACAGCTTCTGGCAAATAGAGGCTAGGGACACCACCCCTGCCCATCCTGGCTAATAGCCATTGATTGACCTGTCCTCCATGAATTTATCTAGTTCTTTTTTTAACCCTGTTATAGTCTTGGCCTTCACAACATCCTCTGGCAAAGAGTTCCACAAGTTGACTGTGCATTGTATGAAGAAATACTTCCTTTTGTTCGTTTTGTGCCTAATAGTTTCATTTGGTGACCCCTAGTTCTTGAGTTATAAGAAGAAGTAAATAACACTTCTCATTTACTTTCTCCACACCACTCATGATTTTATAGACCTCAATCATATCTCCCCTTAATCATCTCTTTTCCAAGCTGAAAAGTCCCGGTCTTATTAAGCTGTCCTCATAAGGAAACTGTTCCATATCTGATGAAGTGAGCTGTAGCTCATGAAAGCTTATGCTCAAATAAATTTGTTAGTCTCTAAGGTGCCACAAGTCCTCCTTTTCTTTTTGTGGATACAGACTAACACGGCTGCTATTCTGAAACCTGAAATTAATCCATACCTTTTCCAATTGTATTATATCTTTTTGAGATGGCGCGACCACATCTGGGTGCAGTGTTCAAGATGTGGGCATACTATGGATTTATATAGAGGCAATATGATATTTTCTGTCTTATCTGTCCCTTTCTTAATGATTCCCAACATTCTGTTCACTTTTTTTCCTGCCGCTGCACATTGAGTGGATGTTTTCAGAGAACTATCAGCAATGATGCCAAGATCCCTTTCTTGAGTGGTAGAAGCTAATTTAGACCCCATCCATTTATATGGATAGTTGAGATTATGTTTTCCAATGTGCATTACTTTGCATTTATCAACATTGAATTTCATCTGCCATTTTGTTGCCCAGTCACCCAGTTTGGTGAGATCCCTTTGGAACTCTTTGTAATTTGTTTTGGACTTAACTATCTTGAATAGTTTTGTATCATCTGAAAATTTTGCCACCTCAAAAGGTAGAGGTGCGTGGGGAATGGAAGTATGGGGGAAGAGATACAGTGTGTGCATGCTGATGTAGAAGAATGAGAGCTATTTACACAATTCTGTCAAGGATGGGGACGAGCTCAGACTGTAACAAAACTAAAGGATCTATTTCCCCCACCCCATATATGTTTGAAATACCATTGATGTGAGTGGTAGGAATTCAGTTTTATCAAGCATATTTATGCAGAGCTTTGCGGTCACTGAATTCCTTGCTCATAGATTATCAGGGTTGGAAGGGACCTCAGGAGGTCATCTAGTCCAACCCCCTGCTCAAAGCAGGTCCAATCTCCCAGTTTTGTCCCAGATCCCTAAATGGCCCCCTCAAGGATTGAACTCACAACCTTGGGTTTAGTGGGCCAATGCTCAAACCACTGAGCTAATTCACTTGAAACTATTTTGTTTTACTATTACTAAATAGATAGCATGTCTGAGGGCAATATTTTAGTTACTTAGCTTACATTTTTATATCAAAGGATATATATTGTTCCATGATCTCTGTTCCCAGCCAAATGATAGGGGAATATATTGGCAATTGCTTATTCAACGGTAATCACCTGAGAGCGACATAATGATTCTTCAAAAAAAGAAAAGGAGTACTTGTGGCACCTTAGAGACTAACCAATTTATTTGAGCATAAGCTTTCGTGAGTTGATTAATCATTGGAACAAACTACCAGAAGAAATGGGGGATTCTCCATCTCTTGATGTCTTCAGATCAAGACTGGATGCCTTTCTGGAAGATGTGCTTTAGCCGAACACAGGTTATGCTTTAGTCAACACAAAAGTTATTGGGCTCAATACAGGGATAACTGGGTAAAATGTAATGGCTGGTAATATACAGGAGGTCAGATTAGGTCACCTAATAGGCACTTCTGGCTGTAAACTCTTATGAATTATGAAAAATTCCTGTTCCTTACACTATTGTGCTTCACAACACACCTCCCAGAGTATGTCATGCTCATAGCAGGGTTAAATTCAGATTGAAAGACAGAGTACTAGCAAATTATCAGCAAGTTTCTGGGATAGATTCATAGAAATGTAGGGCTGGAAGGAATCTCGAGAAGTCATCAAGTCCAATCCCCTAAGATGTGGAAGGACCAAGTAAACCTAGACCATCCCTGACAGGTGTTTGTCCAACCTGTTTTTAAAAACTTCCAATAATGGGGATTCCCCAGCATCCCTTGGAAGCCTCTCCAGTGCTTAACTACCCTTATAATTAGAAAGTTTTTTCTAACATCTAACCTAAATCCCCCTTGCTGCAGAATAAGCCTATTGCTTCTTATCCTACCATCAGTGGACATGGAGAATAGTTGATCACAGTCCTCTTTATAACAGCCCTCAACCTATTTGAAGACTGTTACGTCCCCTCTCAGTCTCCTTTTCTTAAGATTAAACTTGCCCAGTTATTTTAACTTTTCATCATAAATCAGGTTTTCTAAACTTTGATCTTTTTTTTTTTGTTGGTCTCCTCTGGACTCTCTCTAATTTGTCCACATCTTTCCTAAAGTGTGGCACCCAGAACTAGGCACAGTAATTTAGCTGAGGCCTCACCAGTGCTGAATAGAGTCTGACAATTACCTCATTTCTTACATACAACACTCTTATTAATACACCCCAGAAAGATGTTAGCCTTTTTCATAGCTGCATCACATTCCTGACTCATATTTAAACTGTGATCCACTTTAACTCCCAGATCCTTTGGGTGGAGAAAACAAAAAGACGGTTCATCTGTATTCATCAGACTTACTGGCCATTATGGCAACTACCTAAATATGTTTTAACAACTATTCTTAGGACTTCACACTTAATAGAAGGAAGTATCAATAATAATTCAGGAAGAGGACAGCGAGAAAAAGGGTTATGATGAAAACAGCATTTGAAAACCATCTCTCTTTATGTCAGTATGGATCTTCACATTAAATGGTACAAGAGGCTTTAGGGGATGATGTAAAAACAGTAATGGTTAACGTAGGGGGACATGCTCCTCTGTAATTGCCTCCGGTCACCTCTGCAGTGTTTCTGAGGGATAGTCCAAAGAAACAAGGCCCAGTTTATATTTCCACGTCCACAGAGCTCCTCAAACTTTGGGGACATTTTTTTGAAAGAATTGTCAAAGAGCATTGCATGAACACAGAATGCCCTCAGAGGTGCATCACCTTTGGTATTGAGAAAAAGGATCTACCTGGTGCTAAATTACAGGTCTGAGGAAATAAGAACAGTAACAAAATAAAGCAATGCTCTGGGACGATGTTAGCTACAGATAGACAAATTCAACCCTAGAATAAAAGGGCGCAGCTCCATTTATTATTGATGGTATTGCCAAGGTCCTTAACTGTCATGGACCAGGACCCCCTTGTGTAAGGTGCTGTACAGGCACAGAACAAAGAGACAGGTACTGCGCCAAAGACTATACAATCTAAGTAATGAAGTCAATGTAGTTGCACTCCCCTTTACACAAGATGCATTTGGCTCATTGACTTCTTGAGCCTAAGGAGGCTGTAATATTAGTACTCAGAGATAGCAGTAGCGAGTAGCAAAAGAGAAAAGGTTCAGCATTACTTGCAAAGTATTAAACAACAATGAAAAGCCCAGCAGAAATTGAGCTAATAGCACCTACTGGAGGCCTTGAGCTCAAAAATGGTTTGAGGTCATGAGATGAACTGATTATTTTAGTCCTCAAAATTATGCCCTTGGAACTGGGTAGATAGGGGCATGCCATGTTAGTGCTGAAGTATTGTTCAGTAATTCCAGGAAATCCTGGGCCCTTGTATAAAAGAGTTAAACATTAGCAAAACACTAAAGACACTAGGAACTATATTTCCTAATAAAGCAGCAAGTATGTATAAAAGCAACAGGGCTTTTGAATATGCATGAATTCTCTTTAAATAGTATTTATTACTTATGGGCTTCTTTGGAAAGACAGTGACACTTTTTTTTTTCTTCTGAGACTTCGCAACACTTCCAACATACTGGCCATAAGCTGAATTGCTTAAAACTGCCATCTCACTGTCCTTGGCTGTGTGCCAACATTGTACGCACACTTCAACTACCAAACATTTTAATTATAAACCATCACCTTATTTCTTTGGTATACGCTTAATTGTTACACATCTTAATGTTATGGTCTACCGCTGCCACCCCATTTCTTATTACTTTAGTTAATTTTATTCTGGTTTTCCCCCCCTATTTCAGTTAATGGTGGCAAAGCAATGTTCTCAGTGCTATGCTTAACAAAATAGAGCAGCTCAAAACCCTTCGTATCAGTGGAAAGCTGAGTTATTTCATGATTACTATTTACGTTATATAGTGCCATTCCCCAAAGCAGACCCAAGCCTGGGAAAAGGCACCCCCACTATGGATCAGCACCTTGGGAGAAACCGCAAGGATGCCAGAGGGGTAGGTTACCATTAGGTAGGTGGAGTGCTCCAGGAATGGTTCAAGAAGGCCCCCGGTGAATGGGATGCTACTCTAATCACGAGAGGCAGGGATAAGTACCACACCATGGGCTGCTCACTGAGATGTGTGAACGGGAAAAAGAAAAGGAAGCAAGCTTCCAAACAAAAAGGCCAAGCTCATCTGCAGCCCATTGAGGGCTGCTTCATGAGAACCACGATGGGCATCTGTAGCCCCCTGAATGCTCCTTTGCAAGAATTTGGGTGGACATTTGTAGTCCACCATAGGCTGCTCTGCTAGATCCTGGCTAAACATTCCTTTCTCTGGGCCTCAGATTTTGTGCCTTGGGCAGCTGGACATTACTGACAGTCATATTTTGATGCAATGTGTTTAAAGAGTGATTTTTCTCAATATGTTGGAGTCTGATAGGTGAGAGGTTTTTTGCAGGAGTGGGTGGGTGAGATTCTGTGGCCTGCGTTGTGCAGGTGGTCAGACTGGATGATTATAATGGTCCCTTCTGACCTTAGTATCTATGAATCTAAATGCACTGAAATCACCCAATCAACAAGTCTATGATATGATATGGGGGTCACTTCCAATTCATATAAATGTAAATGCACATTTAAACTCACTTCTCTATTTCATTGCACAAAACCTTTCATTAAAAGGCACAGTCAACTCCATGTTACTATTTTAGAATAACATCTACCTAGATTTCCTGACCAAGAGCCATCTTCTTCTCTGTATAGCTTGAACTTGTCACTTGGCTCAACTTGCAATGGAGGTTGGGAAATAGCATGTTAACTTTCCAGACTTTCCCAACTTTTTGGGCCTCAAGTAGCTGCTTGTGCTTAAGACAGCCCTAGAGTTTGCCTGTTACACTCAGATGCTAAAAGGGGCTTAACATCCTGACTTCCTCCAAGTTCCACAAGGATCAGGTCTTTGGAATGCCTGACACCTGGGATTCTCTCCCTGACAAACAGTTCAATCCATAGCATTTACAAATAAATAATACCACTATTCTCTCTGTGCTATAGAAAGAGCTAATAGCAAAGCATACAATTAGTTACTTACCACTTTCCAAGTGCCACACCCTGTCTTCAGTCACCTCTACCTTTACCAAACTATTTGAGCTGAAATTTGTCATGCTGGGTGTCTGCCACAGGGTGATTTTTTTAAAAAAAAGTTTCAGCAAAACAGCTCAGCTATTTCTGAGAGTGAGTTTAGGGGGAAAAGATGTTTTGCCCACATTACAAAAAAAGTCTAACATCTGTTTAATTTCCTATCCAACCTTAATTCAGCCCCTTTGTGTATTTGCATTGTGATACAGTCTTTAATGACATGATCTCATACTATTTTTCCATAGGACCCTTGCTGAATGCATCTGGTCTGGGGATGAATCAGGGTGTGTAGGGAAGCTGTTGTCTGTAGGACCCCTGCCTCATTTGTTGCACTAATTGGAAGGTGTGTAGTGAATGAGAGAAGAGATTGCAGGAAGAGAAAGAGTCTCCTGGATAAGAAAGTTGAATGCCAACTTGCAGAATTGGATTCTGCACAAAGAGTTCCTGTGTGAAGCTGGGCGAATCACTTGAACTAAGCTTTTCAAAGATGGCCACTAACTGCATGAGACACCTGGGGCCAGATTTGCAGAAGTGGTGAGCACTCATGACTGCAAGTGAGCTGTGCTTTGAATGTATGAAGTGCTATAAAAATGTAAAATACTCTGTGCCTTGGTTCTCTAGCTGGACACTGAGGATACCACCACCTATTCTCACAGTGGTGTGGAGAAGATTAATTCATTAATGTTTGTGAAGCACTTAGATGTTATGGTGAGAGCACTATTAACAGAGCCATCAGGAAATTAATAATTTTGTATTCAGTACAGGGTTTGAATGGTGTGCAATAACAAAGACCTGGGGCCAGACATTGAATGTGGAGAATAAAAGTAGTACTGAGTAATTTCCCATTCACCAAATGAGGCAGGGGTTCTAATGGAAAAACAGCATAAGGTGAGGTAAAGCTGGTTCATAATGCATATGTAGAAGAGGGCTGAATTAAGAGGCACAGGCAACCTTAATTCCAGTATTTTCTAATTTTTGAGGGCTTGACTTTGCAACCTTAATACTCATTTAACATAGATATACAACATTAGATTAAAAAACAAAACCAACTTAAGTCAGGTGAAAGGCTCATAGTTACTTCTGCTTTTTTTTTTTTTTTAAAAAAAGGTCATTTTCTATATTAAATTTACACATTAGGATTAGAAAACTGACTTGAGGCAGAGTAAGATGTTTATTAAGTATTGATACCAATCCACAGCTTTTTCCATTAAGTATATTGAACAGAACAGCCTATTTGTATGAGGCTTTTACCATTTTAATATACTAAAATATACATCAAGATTGGTGCAGATAAGTTATGATCTAAAAATAGTTCTCAAAAGTATATGGAGGGCACAAGTACTTTAAGCAAAATATAGAAAGATTAAATATTTTAATTCCTTTCACGAGTGGTTTTTAACTTCATAAGATTCTATTCTCTTTACACTAAGAAATTATATACAAACAATGCCACAAAACTACTTTACCAGCAAATATGTAAAAAATATACACATACATGTACACACAGTTCCTTTTCTGTCTAAGCTACAGTAGGGTGTTTGTTTTTAAGGAAATCCAGTGTAAATACATGATTAATATTTACATACTAACCACAATTAATAGGTTTTTTTAAAATTTGTAAACCAGATTCATTGCAAGTTAAAATAGTTGAGAGAAGCATACATTGTGAAGGCTGGAAATGGATGGGACTAGATGGAAAGATGGGTGCAAAATGATTTAATATATACATCTGTTGAAAAAGCTTGTATTGCTGTGAGAGCTGGGATGGTTAGGAATATACATTTAATCTAAATTAACTGCTGGATTTCACTGTTATTTTACAACAAACAAAACAAAAACAAAACACCCAAAAATATTTGAATGTACTTAAAATTTAGGTATTATATTTTCAGGTGTCGGGATCAACTCCACTAAAAAAGGAATTTAGCTTGTTGATGTCATCCTGCAATTAAATAGCATTTTGCTTTATCAAGAAAGCCCATCTCACTAGCGACATTAAACATTGATAAACTGTACAATAGCAAACAAGCAAAAAAAAACAACCAAACAAAAAAAAAAACCCACTGTAACTGATTTTTTTTAGTGATGAAAATATTAAACACTCACATCCACCAAGTATGTAGCCATTGGCGACATGACTACATGTCCTTAATCTATGTGCAAGTAAGTACTGGGTATACTGTATTATTAAAACTGTGTTCTGCTCTGCAGTTTAACAACTGCCAACTAATACCTGAAAGGAAATGGAAGCTGCTTCTGAATGGAGCCAGTTATAGGCTCCTTAGTCACAGAAGAGATGTTTATGAAGAAATTTTTAAGAATGATGGAAGTGATCTCTACAACAGGTACTTCCAGGGCACTTGCCACTATACTGTTAAGAGCCAAGATGCTTAAGAAAATCAAAATGATAGTTTTGAGCCTGTCTCCCTGGATAGCATCAGACTAAGCGGTATTAAAAGTAGCATCGGTCAGTATTTACACCTTTGTGAATGTGTACAGGGAAGAAAGCAAAATAGAATTGTGTATGTTATTTACACATCTACACATTATACAGGGGGTTCAGATCTGTTTAAACTCATTTGGAGTTATTAAAAATGTTAATAACTATAACAGAGTTTGTTACAGTGAAGAGCTCAAGTACAATAACCTTATCACAAACCTCATCATGTAATGGAGATCTACAGCACTGGATTTGGAAGTTTGTGTGCAAATTACATACACTCAGATGCATCACCCACTATAATCAACGTTTTAGTTAAACCTTATCCTGTGTATTTTGTAAAGTGCACCCCCTCACACACACATTTATAGTAACAAACAGCACATTTGGTGAATCCCTTTTTCTATACCCTATATAATTTTTTGATTAAGAACAAAGAGTATCCACATCTGCAACACATTTTAAGATAGTGACCTAGTTTAAAGGTTGAATTTATTTATTTTTTAATTTAAATGGAAACCTTTCTGTTCAGCTTTTGCAACCTAAACAAAATTCTTCTAGCCTATGAGAACCAAGAAGCTAGCCATAAACAGATCCGTTTTATTGAGCAGGTTGAATAAGTTGCAAGCAGTAAACAGCACAAATAGTGAAAAGTGAAGTTTGAAAATTTGAATTATTAAGAGACAATGAAAAAGAGAACTTATAAAAATATAATATTATACCTTGACAGTGTGGATCTGTGTAGAAATAATGTATTCTAAGGGCATCTCCCTGTACACTTTGATGGTGGGGAATCCGTAAATGAAGTAAAACTAAATAGCCATTTCTTTAAATTCAACTGTTAAAAATAGTTTATATATATGATAAATAGACAGATCTACATTGTCTATTACAGTATATGCCAATTAACTTTGACAGATCTTTACCAGCATGGCTGATATATTGGTATACTAGACTAATAGTAGCAAATGGTAATGACTGCAGCTACAGTATACTACTTATAACATAATTCCACTTACAAGGATTCATTCAAGCGGTGTCAACTGATTATGATGCATTTACCCAGGTGTGAAATGCTCACCTCTGATCTTTTAATATAGAAATTACCAAATAATTAGACAACGAAAAAAATAAACCCAACCCCCAACAGACAATAGTTCATGTCATTAGATCTTCAGCTTTTTTGGGGGGTGGAAGATAAATGGCATCTCCTCTCAGCTGTGACAAGATGCTTAATTGATACAACCAGCCAGTGACAGGGTACCCCAATTAAGTGGATTCTAGTATATCTAACAAACCCAACAGTAAAATGTGCCATTTTTAAAACCAAGACCTTGTTTGTAAGTAACATTTTGCTTAAAAAATAATAATAATAATAATAAATAATAATAAAGCAGAAGCTGAATTGCTGCTCATGACATTCAGTTAACCAAAATTGTATTATAGGAGTTTGAAATATACCATATTGTGAGAATGGCAAAAACAACAGTTTGTAACAATGTAAACTTTAAATAAAGGGAAGATTATTAAAATATATTCTGCATACAATTTTAAACTAAATTATGAAATTGTATTTTTGTACTCTGCTTAGGGTACCTCATCTAAACAGAAACCCCTTACCTACATCAGTTCTGTAACTGCTTTATTTTTAAAATATAGTTATTTCATGATAGGCAACAGTAGATCAGAAGACAAAGACACTAGTATTTTTCATTTAATAGGCAGTTTAAACAAAGCAAGACACATTGCAATTTGTTTTTCTTCCCTTAAGATTTTCATCAAATGTTGTCCCTTTCAATAATTTGCATAAGTTTCTAAATCATAAAGGATAATGCACATTACTGTTTATTCACACTATAAAAAAAGCACAATATACAGGCCATATCGTTTAAAGTGCAACACAACAGAACATGTCTGCAACATTCAGGTTCTTCAAAAACCCACAGAAGAAGGAATTTGATATTTAGGAGGGACAATTATTGTTCACAAGCATATGGACACAGTGTAATTGCTGAACAGTTACCAAGAGACTGTCCTTGTTGTAAGTGCCACACTAAAAACAATGCTCATGACCCATAAAATTATAACATTCTGTCTGACTTCTTATCATATGGCTTCCATGTCTGATGTCCAAAACAAAATTCTTACTATTTAGTTACTGAAGAGCATCTATGGAACCCTTTATCGAAGACAGTTCTTTTAGCATGCTCAAGAAAACTTTTAAAATACACACAGTGTCACAAAGGGGCTGCTGATTCTAATGGCAAATCAAATGAACCAAGAAAAATATGGTAACTGAAATACAGCAAGCATGTTTCTGACTTGGCAGCAAATGCTCCACTATGTTTGACACTAGCTACCAAATGTATTGGTAACATGCAGCATGTCCACAAGCAAGTACCAATTTGATTTTCACTTCTGAACTTTTTGGTTGGATGTTTCGATATTACATTGTTTGAAAAACCATCTTGTTCCTGAGATGAACACAATAAAATGAAATGAGTTCCATCTAAAGCTGCCACTGTGACATAAAGTTATGTATTTCCAGCATCGTTATTCTCTTGCTGAGTCATATTTAAACTATCAATCCTCCCCAAGGCGCCATTTCTGTGACTCTTCTTGACGCACATCCGGACGGATTTGATTTCTCATTCCACCTAAAACATTTGAGGTTGCCTCTGTTGCGACAATGAGAGGTTTCACCACAGCTGGTGGAATTTGGCGGAGGACTCCTCCTACTGCTCCTGTTACCCCTCTGTTCTCATGCTCTCGAGCAGCAGTTTCATATATGGTCTGGGCAGTGTCTGTAATTCCCTTGGGAAATTGAAAAGAAGAAAAAAAAAATCAGTTACCCAAGAAGAAAATGCATCCTTTTCTAATTTTATGGACAACTTCAGTTGGGGCTTGTCTGCATGGTGGGGTAATGCATTCTATGGGAGTGTGATTTCTAAAGCACACTAACATGCTGCACATAAATTGGTCTGTGTAATCTCTGCTGTTGTGCACTAATGGTTCCCTAATGCACTTTAATGTAGAATTGTTTCCAACAGCACTATGTTAAAGTGCGCCAGCAGAGTCTACAAGGACCAATTAATATGCAACACATTAGTGTGCTTTAGAACTCAAACCCCCATGGAGTGCATTACCCATTGTGTAGACAAGCCCTTGCTCAGCAGAAAACTGTGTGTGTGTATTACATCAACACTTTACTGTAACTAAAATCTGATAAACATAGGAAGACTAATTTAATATAATTGCTTGGGGGAACTTCTTGGACAGTGGAGGAAGCAGGTTTGGGCTATTCCAAAATGATGGAATTCACTGAAACTTCCTCACTTCAGTTAGACTCACGGGTCCTCCAACTATTGTTATCACACAAATGTCACCCCAAATAATGACAATAATAAAAAAAATGGACATTTTTACTAACACACAAGAGATTAAACAAATAACTGAACCACAATACAACTAACTACAACCCAGCTAATAATTCAACTTTTTAACATACTGCCATGGTAGAGAAAGACAAATTTCACTCGTTTCATGCGCAGGCTGCTGCTTAAATCATAAATGCCTGAAATTTAGTTTTAGATAGTGTTAGATGCTAAAAAAGAAGAACTGCTACGTCCTTCTAAGGTTGTTGATATTCACTAGGACAAATCAGCAGAACAATATCAAGGGAGATTAGGTTGGATATTAGAAAAGGTTTCTAACTATAAGGATAGTTAAACATGGGAACAAGTTACGTACTGAGGCTGTGGAATCCTCATCATTGGAGATTTCTAAGAACAGGTTAGACAAACACCTGTCAGGGATGGTCTAGGTATACTTAATCCTGCCTCAGCTCAGGGGAAAGGAGTAGATGACCTGTTGAGGTCCCTTTCAGCCCACATTTCTATCATTCCATGAATGCAAATTTGTAGAACACAGATTTTCTATTGATTCAGGTTATAATTCATCTTGTTTGCAAGGTGCCTTGGCCTAATTCTGTTTCTCAGATTTTCCCTACATGTGAGACTTTTATAGAGTTTGGTCTACTGAATTAGATTGTATGTTTCAAATTATCTGATATTTCTCTCCAGCTGAAATTTCAAAATAAGAACTTTTTAATACCATCTTACATATTTCATATTTTGCTTTAACAAGGTTTAATTGCAGTTTGGTAAAAAATAACAGCATTTGTGCATACCTCTTTTACCACACTGTATGCTTTGGCCACACCTTCCCGTAGGTCTACTGGCTGATGAGCTAAGCGATGCCGAGAGAATCGTTTGACCTTTTTTGTCTCAATACAACTAGGACCTGGGGAGACCATGTCATAAGCAGTTTCTGCAGCTGCCTAGGGATCAGTTCAAATGAAAAATAAATTAATACATTCTTAATATAGCATTTGATCACATACCTAACCAACCCGATTTACAAAAATTACAATGATAATTCAGCACATACGTTCTTGGTTGTTTTTTTTTTTTTGAAAGATATGAATATGCATTTTACATGCATTCCTCCCTCTATCAGTTGTTACCACAATACTGGCTATGTATTAAATATGAGTTTAAAAAGGGCAGACAAATATGGTCTCAGAAGGTTTATATTATACTCTACATTACATATTAGTAAAACAGTCTCATCACTTTTACACACTGAACCACCACATGAGTCATCAGAACTAACATAATTTCTCCTTCTTCCCTCTGTCTCAATGTACAGCGATACTATAACATTAAAACCCCTTTTTAATTTTGTTTCACAGTGGAATGATTTTAAATCAAGGTGATTTTAATCACTGACTTAAATGATAATTTAAATAACTAAAAAAATCATTGATTTAAATAAGGTTTGGGCTTCGTAAAACTACTTTGAAAATTTATGCCACTGCAATTTTAAATTATGTTATAATAAACTAAATTATAAATGCTGCTTTTTAATTGTCGCTACTGGTAAGGTTTATATTTTATTTGAATTTTACAAAATGGCAGTAGCTGAAAATTGAAAATTAAGGCTCTGTTCCTAAAACACACAAGCAGGTACATACCTTTAATCATATGAATAGTGCCATTGACTTCAATGGGAAATCTCATATGCATAAAGTTAAAAAAGTGCGCAGTAAGTATTTGCAGCTTCAGGGGCTAAAATTATAATTTTACTAAACTCTTTTCTCTTAGTGCATAGAACTGTTTTCAGTTAAAAACAAAATTACTTCAATGTTAACAGCAGAAAGTTATTCAGAGTTTGAAAACATTAATAAAGTTAGTGTGAACTTTTTATATACACAGGTCAAAATTTTCAGAAGTAGGAGCCTAAAGCTAGGCTTCTAAACCCATATTTAGGTGCCTAAACTGGGATTTTCAAAAGCACGTGAGTGACTCAAGAGCACAAGTCCCACTGATTTCAAAACTACAAATCCTATTGGCGGAGCACAGCTTTGTCCAAGCATTTTGGCTTTTCAGACTCTTGGATGTGCAATAGATCAGAAGGAGGTGTTGGTTGCAAATACAGCACAGGCTGTTGGCTTACAATTTTGTGTTGATCTCACAGAAGGAATGAGCCCCTGGGCTTGTCTCTCTCTCAGCACGGATGAGAATTTTAAAAATAAAACGTCTTAGAGGAAAAAAATTTCTGCGTGAAATCTAAAATATGTAATTCTACTAACAAGGACAAAATATCCACTTTCTCAATTAAAGACGATAAAATGGGAGGAGGATGGTAAAAAAAAGGAACATATACATTACAAATCATAATAGAAATTAAAAAATTATTTTTAATTTTTTAAAGCATGATCTTTATCTACCCTGATTTATTTGCTGTCAATGTTTCCGTATTGCAAGTGTTTCAAGTGAAATCAAATAAGCCCTGAGTAGAGACCATCTGTTTTCCATTTTTGTACAGCACCCATCACCGTGAGGCCCTGATCCACAGTGGGGCCTTTGGGGACTACTATAATAATTATTACTAAAAAACTTGTTCTCTTGTCTATCCTCAGACATAATGTAAAATGTACCTGTATGGTTTGAACCATTCTGTTTGTTAGCTCTAAAGCTGCCATTGCAGTGGAAGTACCAAAGGAAGCTGCTCCTCTTTGAAAGCCTCTTACAATACGACCATCCTTTCGGTACTGTTCTATTGGTAACCATACTAAGTCCTTCAGACCTTGAACTGAAATTACAGCCAGAATGCAAAACACATAACTTGTTATATAAACCTTTATACCTTGGAAAGCTGCTAAATGCTACATTCAGATTATTTTACCAGGGTGATATGTATTAGAACAGTAACAGAACTGAACTCACCTAATTGCACTAATGAATGCATAGGCCCTACTCCTCCCAGGATTCCTGGTAGCTGGTTTTTCTTTATGTCATTAAGCCATTCAGCGATGGCATAAGAGAATAGCTTATCCACACCTAACAAACTATAACAGACAGAGTTATTAGTACTTATGAAAAGCAATGATAACTAAAGCTTTTGGTACTGTCTCGCATGACCTTCTCATAAACAAATGAGGGAAATGCAACCTAGATGGAGTTACTATAAGGTGGGTGAAAAACCGTTCCCAGAGAGTAATCATCAGTGGTTCACAGTCATGCTGGAAGAACAACGAGTGGGGTCCTGCAGGGATCAGTTCTGGGTCTGGTTCTGTTCAATATCTTCATCACTGATTTAGACAATGACAAAGAGAGTACTCTTATAAAGTTTGTGGACGATACCAAGCCAGGAGGGGTTGCAAGTTCTTTGGATGATAGGATTAAAATTCAAAATGATCTGAACAAACTGGAGAAATGGTCTGAAGTAAACAGGATGAAATTCAATAAGGACAAATGCAAAATACTCCATTTAGGAAGGAACAATCAGATGCACACACACAAAATGGGAAATGACTGCCTAGGAAGGAGTACTGCGGAAAGAGATCTGGGGGTCATAGTGGACACAAGCTAAATATGATTCAACAGTGTAACACTGTTGTAAAAAAAGCGAACATCGTTCTGAGATGTATTAGCAGGAGTGTTGTAAGCAAGACACGAGAAGTAATTCTTCCGCTCTACTCTGTGCTGATTAGCCCTCAACTGGAATATTGTGTCCTGTTCTGGGTGCCACATTTCAGGAAAGATGTGGACAAATTGGAGAGAGTCCAGAGAAGAGTGACAAAAATGATTAAAGGTCTAGAAAACATGACTTATAAGGGAAGATTGAAAAAATTGGGTTTGTTTAGTCTGGAAAAAAGAAGACCTAGATGGAACATGATAACAGTTTTCAAGTACGTAAAAGGTTGTTACAAGTAGGTGGGAGAAAAATTGTTTTTCTTAACCTCCGAGGATAGAAGAAGCAGCAATGTGCTTAAATTGCAGCAAGGGAGGTTTAGGTTGTACATTAGGAAAAACTTCCTAACTGTCAGGGTGGTTAAGCACTGGAATAAATTGCCTACGGAGGTTGTGGAATCTCCATCACTGGAGATTTTTAAGAGCAGGTTAGATAAACACCTGTCAGAAATGGTCTAGATAATACTTAGTCCTGCCATAAGTGCAGGGGAATGGACTAGATGACCTCTCAAGGTCCCTTCCAATCCTATAATTCCATTGCTTGAGGGATGTGTTTTCTAGTGAATGAGAACAAGAAAAGATATTTAAACACTAAAATAAGAGGAAAAGTGAAGGCTCAAATGCCATACTCACTTACCCCTGGCAAACTGAGATATTTAATCTTTCTGCTCTCCCCCGTAAAAAAAAATATCTACAGTTGCATTCTGGAGTATGTTAGTGGAAGAAAACTTATGGGGAAAATTGATAAAGAAGCAGCACAGCTTCATGTTATTCCCATAGGCTCTCAATCAGAAAAGAACTTAAGTATGTGTTTAATTTTAAGATTTTATGGTCAAGTTCAGTACACGGTTAAGAATTGTTTTGAACAGAGATGCTTTCCTGAATTGGAGCCATATTAGACAATTCTCTGCCCTAGTTTTCATTCCATTCACAGCACAAACTTCTATAAACAAACAGTTTAAGTGCATTAAAAATGAAGTTTCTCCTTATAAAAATCATTGCAATGTGCTCAGAATTTTAAATATGCTTAATATGGAGATGTTACTTTTTGCTTGGAATACCCAATTACTTGCAACGTCCACATCCAATTTCCAGAAAAAAAATCATATTAAAATTTCGTAAACTCACCCATGTCGATAGCAAAGTCTCTTCAACTTTAGTTCTGAGCAGTTTAATTGTGCAAGACCAATCAAAATCCCAGCTAACGTACCCTGAAAATTAAATACTTGATTAATCTAAAAGTCTATCTGCAATACGCAATCTGAAGTTGGGAAATAAATACTTGAGAACCTTGGATCAAATGCAAATTTTACTGAATATATTTTAAATTGCATACATGGAAATAAAACCTATCCCCATAACCCATATTTATTTTATTACAGCATTTTGAACTATGCCAGATGAAAACTGACACAAGGTGCTTTGGATTAAGAAGCCCCAATACAAACTTAGCAAACTGGTGTAAGGGAAATCTTTGGATGGCACAGGCCTCTCCAGCAGTACGGAGGTGTATCAAGGGGAGCACCCAACGGCTTAGCTGGAGCTCTAGTGCACTTCATGCATCCTCAGATGGTGTCATGGTCCCTTGAAGGCCATTCCTGCTGGGTAAAAGTGGCTGGCATTCAACACCCAACCAACCCCAGGATTCAGGGGAGAAGGTACACAAAAGTGGCTTAATGCCAGTCCCCTTTTGCCCCAAATCCTACAACTTCCTGTGCTGAATAATGGTGAACCAGACCCAAGGATCTACCCCATTGTTCTCACGTAACAGTTCCATGTTATTTAGTTTCACTGAAAGTTTAAATAAGTAATACTTGAGAATTTTCAAGACTACACTGCAGATGGGAAGGTAGCTCAAAGGATAGTTCTGCTCATGGAAAGAAAACACACAAACATCAGTTTTATCAGATAGTCTCTGTGTTGTAAACAAACCTGATCCATTGAGACATGTTTGCCATGGTAATCAAGACGTATTGGAACTTCTGATATAAATCGAAATTCTCTGAAATATACAAAGGAAACAATCAATTTATTACAATGAGAGAAACCGAAACAGGAAATAAATGAAGCCATTCAAAAGGAAAACCAAAGTATGAATCACAAATAAGTGCATATCACATTATAATATGATTCTCTTCAGTTTTTTTGTAAGGCATATATCACTATAGCGCACCTTAGACTGTTGTTCTTCTCCAAAAAGGGTGCATAAAAAGCAATGTGGGGTTCCATGTTCACCGTTTCAATGACTTCGAGATCAAATCTGCTTATTGTATAAGTTTGTATAATCTTTTTCTAACTATCAGCCCAGCAAATTAATCTTGAGATCAGAAAGTCAAGATGTATTCCTTCTCAATACTGTATCAGCACAATCCTTTCCAAGGGCCAATTCTGCCCTTAGTTACACTGGTGTAACTCCACTGTTTTCAGTGGCTTTCCACACATGAAAATGAGAGCAGAATTTGGCCCAGCAATCAGAATGTAGTTAACCGTTCTGTTGGCGATGCATGTGCTGGGACAGAATCTAGCTCGCTCTCCCACAGCTTGGTTCTGCTGTGCTAACAAAAGTAGAAAGTTAATCATTATAAGTAGATATAACTGAATGCCTAAGGCAGAACTATTGAATAAGAAGGTGCAATTTCTTCAGTCACTTTTTAGGGCAAAACTACTTTCAAGCTCATCTCATGATATTTTACTATTGTAACCCTCTTCTCTCCCATAACATCCAGACCCTTAATTCACCGTCATCCTTGATTGTGTTAATTTTAATTTAGACTCAGCTCTTGAGTGCAGGGACCAGTCATTTTATTTCTTGGTAACACACCTTGCTCATCTATGGTGATGTATCAAAGCTTTTATTGAATTTCATTTTCTTCATACACGTGACAGTTTGAAAAAGCTAACAGGAAATTCAAGAAATGTTTATTTTTCAATGATACGTCATAGTATTATATTTAAGCTCTGGAAGAAAAAGATCATGCCCATTGAGGCTGCACAGAAATTATTATAATGCCATATTTTATAAAAAGCAGTTAAAATGGTGGAATATGTGTACCCCTCTGGAAATTCTGCAACCAAAATTTACCTGAAAAAGACTGGCTGATCGCTGAACGATGTCTCTTCATGTGAAAAATGATGGTCCTCTCCATTAACCATATCCACAGAATCAACACTATCATTCTGGCTTGTTTGCTTGTGTACTGAGAAAGAAATGACCGGGCTTGGGTCCTTGAAGCTGCCGACATGCTTGGGCAAACTACAGGTTACATCAGCACCAGGAGACTTTTTAACTGAGAATAAAAATTTATATACAGTAAACAAATAATTCATAGTCTTTCACAGTAATTTTAAACAGCCTAAACAAGGTGTGGTTTTTTTCTTTGTGTCTAATGAAACAAATCCATGCTGTTATAGTTAAATGCACTGTGGTGTATAAAAAGCGGTTACTCACCTTCTCGTAACTGTTGTTCTTCAAGATGTGTTGTTCACGTGGATTCCAATCAGGTGTGCGTGCGCTGTGAACATGGTCGTTGGAAAGTTTTCCCTTAGCTGCTCACGTTGGGTCAGCTATGGAGCCCCCTGGAGTGGCGCTTCATGGAACTCAATATATGACCCTGCCGACCCAACCCCCCTTCAGGTCCTTTTTGCCAGCTACTCCAACAGAGAGGAAGGAGGGTGGGTATTGGAATGGACATGAACAACACATCTCGAAGAACGAGAAGGTGAGTAACTGTTTTTATTTTTTCAAGTGCTTTTTCACATCCATTCCAATCAGGTGACTCCCAAGCTCTACCCTGGAGGTGGGGTCAGAGTTAAGGAATCACTGATTGGAGCACCACCCTGCCGAATGCTGCATCATCTCTGGCGTGTTGGGTGATAGCATAGTGAGAGGTAAATGTATGCACCGATGACCAAGCTGCTGCCCTGCAGATCTCTTGTATCGGGATCAGGGCCAGGAACGCAGCTGATGAGGCTTGTGCCATTGCTCTTGTGTAGCACAGGGGAAGTCAAGTGGTGCTTGGCCGCTATCCCTGGGTATGGAGCCGGGGAGCGCCAGTGCGGAGGGTCTCTTGTGGTTGAGTCCTTCTCGGCACCGTGTTGTGTATGAATGCCAGAGCACTCCGTACGAATGCACCCAGTGCTGGGTCTTGGCTGTCCGCAGTTGGCTGTGGGCGAAGAGTGGATTTCATTCACAGTTGCTTTAGTCGGAAATCATGCTCCTTTTTGGTTCTTGCCAAAAACCCCTGCAGATTTTGCACCTTTCCGTTTGGTGCGCTTCCCCCAAGACACTTTAGACAAGAGTCATGGGGATCACTGATGGGCATAGGCTTTTTATAAGCACTGCAGGGCTTAAAGGTTTGGGCTCATGGCATGCCCCAGAGCCAGAGAGGGGCTAGGGATTGGGGAGAGACCCCCGCTCCCAACCAACTATCTAAACTAACTATCACTAAATTACTGTAACACTAACTATAACTGATAGAAGAACGCTAAGGGAGCACTTGCTGAGCAAGTGAGCACTGTTCCAGGGCCGTCGTGGATGGTAAGAAGGAACTGAAGGGGGGGATCAGGTCGGCAGGGTCATATATTGAGCGCCATGAAGGCATCGCTCCAGGGGGCTCCACAGCAGACCTGATGGGAGCTGCCAAGGGAAAACTTTCCGACAACTGTGCACGCGGCGTGCGCACACCTGATTGGAATCGACGTGAACAAGCACTCAAAGAACAAACTGGATTTTCACAAGAATAATCATATTTGTAAAATGCTCCCAATACGTAAAGTTATAAATAGTTCTATAGGTAGCTAAAGCTAACAAATAAATCATTAAAAAAAAGTCAGGAGTAAAGATTTATGGTAACAAGCTCCTCTTGATGAGAGACTGGGTAAAATTTTCAGAGTAATTTTCAAGTAAACCTTTGCAATTTCTAAGCATTCATGGGCTGGCAAAAGCATTCATGGAATTTTATCAGAAACCCTACTGAGAATTACACAGCCTGTATATTTCTGCAAGTTGCACCAAGGAAAGTAGGTGATTTAAGATTGTTTACATACATAGAAGAGAATACAATATAGTCAAAGGGGGAATAATATTTAATTAAAAAAAAATCTTATTCTCTCATTTTTGTCCAGGTTTACAATGACAGTTGAATGAAAATACTACTTTAACTTAATACTAACATTTTACTACCTGCATATAAATATAGGATATGATTCCTTCTGCAAGAGCTGCATTTAACTTTAAATTAGTAACTCCACATATCCTTTAACAGAGAAGGAGAAAAATAATTTGTTTTGTTTATCCATAGCTCCAACACTTTACACATATATGCTCACAACTTTTCAGAAGTGTTCACTAATATACTTCAATTTTTGGGTGCCCACCTTGAGAGATATCTTGTGATTGGTCTTCAGAGGTGCTGAGGACCTATGTGGGTACCCAAAAACTGATGAAGAAACAAACTGTGGTTCTTCGAGATGTGATGCAGATGTGTATTCCACTTAGGTGTGTGCATTCCCAGCACACTGGAGCCAGAGACTTTTCCCTAGCAGTACCCATAGAGGAGTGATGCTTGCGCTTCCTCTGGCTATATGAGGCAGCGCTGCCCCAACGCCCCTCAGTTCCTTCCAACTGAAAGCCCACAGAAGGAGACTCCAATGCAAAGGGGATGGAGGGTGGGTCATGGAATACATGCCTGAATCACAACTCAAAGAAACACAGTTACAGTAAGTAATCATTTCTTCTTTGAGTAGATGCAAATGTGCTTTCCACTTAGGTGACTCACAAGCGGTACCCCAATCTGGAGGTGGGGCTCCAAGTCTAAGGAATAGGGACTGTAGGACCACCTTGGGAGGCCTGCATCCACTCTGGAAGATACAGTAGTAGCATAATGGTTCTTAAACGTACATATGGATGACCACATGGCTGCCATTCAAATGTCCTGTATGGAAACATCACTGAGGAACACAATTGCTGTCACTTGCGTTCTTGCAGAGCGAGGCCATAGCCACAGTGGAGGCGTAGCTGAAGCCATCTCATACTCAGTCTTGATATAGGATGTTATCAATCTAGAGATGGTCTGTGCAGAGACCACTTGCCACTTCCTGCAGTCTGCATATGGTACAAACAGGTGAGGTGAAACACAAAATGGCTTAGGACAGTCTAGATAAAAGACTAGACATCACCTGACATCCAGAGCACAAAGGCGCTGTTCTTCTGAGGAAGAGTGCAGCTTAGGGAAAAGCACAGGTAAATACACTGCCTGATTCAGAAAAAACTGATAGACCACCTTGGATAAAACCTTAGAATGTGGTCGCAGTGTTAACTTGTCCTTAGAGAACTGAATGTAAGGAGGTACAGCCATTAGGGCCTGCAACTCTCACACCCTTCTTGAAGAAGTGATGGCTATCAGGAATGTGGTTTTCTAAGAGAGGAGGGGCTCCAGACAGGACACAAGGGGCTCAAATGGAGGGTCCATCAGAGCTGCCAGAACGGTGTTTAGGTCCCACAAGGGAACCGAATCTCAGACCAGAGGATGCAAATGGATAAACCCTTTCAGAAATCTCCTCACCATGGCATTGGAAAAAAATGACTTCCCCCAAACAGGGGGATGAAACACATATATAGTAGCCAAATGCACTCTCAGCAAACTGAATGCAAGGCCCAATTTCTGAAGATGTAGCAGGTACTCGAAGATATCCTGGATGGAAGCCCCTGTCACTTGTGTCTCGTGAGCCCAGGACCACAGTGAGTACCTCTTCCACTTTGCTAAGGAGGCCATCCTAGTGGAGCACTTCCTATTGTTGAGCAGAACTTGTTGGATAGCCGCTGAATATTGCTGGAGCAACCACAGAAAAAAATTAGTGGGTGCTTAGTACACACAGGCAGCCAGCTCCCCCCTCCCATCTCCAGCACCTCCCACCTGCAGGCAGCCCTGCTGATCAACTCCTCCTGCTCCCTCCCAGCGCCTCCTGCTTACTGCGATCAGCTCTTCCATGGTGTGCAGGAGGCGCTGGGGGGAGGGAGTGGGACAGGACGTGCTCCAAGGTGGGGGCAGAACTGGGCAGGAAGAGGCAGGGCAGGGGTGGAGCTGGGGCAGAAGAGGCAGGGAGGGGGTGGGGACCTGGGAGAAGGGGTGGGGTCTGTGGTGGAGCCAGGGGTTGAGCATCCCCAGGGCCCAAAGGAAGCTGGCGCCTGTGCCTACCCTGCTGAGCTCTGTTATTTCCAACTGTTATGGCCAAAGAGCTCACTGATATGGGTAGGGCATTGGTGGCCAATAGGGCCTGGGCCCTATTTCCCAGCTTTGGGGTACATGCCAACCCTGGGAGCCATATTGGTCCATTGGCGGACCTCAGAGGTTGTCATGGGATGTGGAATGGGAAGATGACAATCCCGACTCGGAATCAGAAGAGCCCTGTGATCTTGGGAACATGGGAAGAGCGATGCCGGAGAGACTCAATAGGTGGCTCGATTCATCCATCGCCCAGAACGAGGCAGGAATCAGTGCCCCCAGTGAAGGCAGACCCGTCAGTACAGAGCATGCCAGTGCCACAGGCAGCATCAGTCCTGGCACAAACATCGATACTGGAGCACCTGAGTACATTGACATCAAGGATGATGAAAGCCACCATGGGAGCCTTTGTGGTGTTGCAGGTAGGGAAGCCAAAGAGGGTCCTGGTGTTGAGGTCCCCTGTACTGATTCCAGTACTGGTTTCACGGGGAGGGGAGCAACTGGATGTGGTGCAAACAGACACAAGGGTCCATTGGAGAAGCTATAGGTGGCGCACCTCTGGCTAACGCTAAGGGCAGGACTGAAAGACAGAGGAGATCTGTTGCTGCCTGGTATGTGGACACAATTGGGACCAGCATCTCAGTTATCAGTACTGGACTCAATGGAGGCCAGACCCAGAGTTTCCACCCTTTCCACTCAGTACCAGAGAAGGATCCAGAGGTACCCGTACCATCAGTCCCAATCCGGTTCACACTTTTTCTGGGGGAGGCAGAGGTGTCGTCCCGCAACCTGAAGCGGTCCCAATTGGTCTTATGAGACCTCTTTCTCAGCACCAATGGAGGAGAACAGCTCATATAGCCAGGGGAGGGGCCACAGCCATGAGGCACAAGCACCACCCTCTATGCATATTGGTAGGCAAATGTCTCTAACTCCAGCACGCTGAGCGTGCGTACACCTAAGTGGAATACAGCTCTGTATCTACTCGAAGAACACCACAAAATTAGAGAACTCTTCTGAAAGCTTTGGGCTTAATAAATAAATTACATGTATTAGCGTACGTGCAAGTGTGCACACACGCACACGCACACACACACACACACACACACACACACACACACACACACACACACACACACGAGAGAGAGACACACAGAAAGAAAGAGGGAGAGGGGGTAGAGTATGTATTTCCAGCTTACTACACCAATAATAGTACCTTCTGGATCCGGAGTCATTAAGACTTCCACGTCTGTAGAAAGACTAGTGAAAAAATCCTTCAGGAAAAACAAGGCATCCTAAAATAAAGAAATAATGCAATCACGTTAAAGGAAAGGAAACAAATCACCTCAATCTAGAGTTCTCTGAAGAAACCATCCACAATCCTGGATGTTATGTTTCTGTGGGGACTTGCACATCAATCAAAGGAACAAGAGGATACATTTTAGCATCCAGAGCTTGAGTCCTTTTTTCAGTTGCAACCTAAACCAAACAATACATTGACCTATATTGTGCAATGGAGAGCCATAGGCAGAAATGTGGGACTTCCCCTTGGACTGCACAGCACATGGCGCAGCTGCTTTTGCAGTACTGTCCCAATCCCTTCAGAGGGTGGGGGACATGCATGGTCCCTGCACCAACCCTCACAGAATACAGTCTAGGACTATATTACTTTTCCTTTGGCCTCTTCTGCGTAGCTAGAGGGGAACCTGTTAGCATGGATCCATTGGAACTGAACTACTAAAGAGTCGAGGAGGTCTTTACTGGGGGCTCCAAAGCCAATGCGGAGGCCCTTGCCTCCAGGGAACACAAGGCAGAATGTGGTTCATTCTCCAGGGGCTGAAAAAGTGGACATCATGTACTGGGCAAAGCTAAAAACATGGTATAGGAATGTTTCAAATGGGGAATTTTCTTGGCTACTAGATGGCAGCACTTCCATGCTATATTTCTGTTCTTGGTGGATATAGTATGAAATTATTACAGACTATGGCAGGGAGGAATTTAAGAGGCACAAATGGCGGTAAGTTAGGTGTTTAACATCCACTGAAAGCCAATGGAAGGTAGACACCTAAATGCCATATGTACTTCTGAAACTCTCCCCCTCCATAGTCTGCAGAAATCAGTCAAGGAGAGAATTTCAAAGTCATATTGCTCATTTCTATCAAAACCAAGTCATTACACTTTTAAACTTTTAGAACTTCTGGGTTTGTGACGCTTCACACACAGTGGATACTAAACATATAAAAAACATCCTTCCTAACTAATAAAAAAAAATCCTGTTAGAACTAATTTCTACCATCTCTTTTCAGTGCTCTCTGCCATTAACATTCCAAATAGCTGTTAAGAGTAACAAACGGCAAAGAGCTTGTGATACAGCCATCTCACCATGTCATGTGCTTCTAACTAAAATATTATTGACTTGTCTTCTTCACATTAGAATTCAACATTATTGGACTTACTTTCAAATCAATGATAATTTACTGGGATGACAAAGATATACAAGTGTTGCCAAAGCGTAAGTGTACTCAGGTCTTTAAAAATTCACTGTTTCAAAAGTCACTGACTTTTTCAGAAGTCTCAATGAATGAAGTGCAATTTTTGAGAGCATAGCATTTCTGCAGATATTACTAGTCTTTAAATTAAAAAGTCTAGTCACTGTGTTGGATGAGCACTAGACAAGCTCAATTGTTAAAAGAAATTTTTCATATAAAACGGTCATAGACAAATGTACAAGGATATATATGTATAGCTGCAGGAAATCCAAAGTTACATAACAGAAGGCAATCAAACCCACAAAAGAATTCCATAAAATGTGTATTTGAAGGTTACAAGTGTAAAGATTATAATAGTACTCATATTAAATTTCACCAAACAAGCATTTAGAAAGTGTACATTGGCACAATCCAAAGGGCACAATGATGCTTCATCTAATGGACAGTGTCTCTAGCATCACCAACCTGGTCGATATTGAGGCGAAGTGGCATTAGTGATACACGTAAACAACACTCCTGTGGTGATCTGCCAGACTCTGGACGGACATGTAATGCTTTAACTGTTAGCTGCAGAACAAGAATGAGACAGAGACAAACTCAATATGTAAAAAATACAAAACCCCAAACCGAAAACATTGACCAATGAAAAGTGTTCACCTTTCATTCATACTTTGAAATTATTACAACTTCTGTCCTTGTAACATATCTCAATTTGCCAATTATATAGCTAACATGGGATGAGTAACTTATCATGGATTGATGTATGTCTGAAAGTTCACTGGAAAAGAAAAGCTACAAATGAAACAGATCTCCAAAGCCTCTGACATGAATATAATAGGTGTATATGCCTCCATACGCAGCTGAAATTCAAAGTGTACACTCACAAAGTGATGCATACTCAAAACTGAAGACACAGTGCAACTTAAGTAAGTATGTGTTTGTTAGATCTATTTTAAAATTGCTATAACCTTGAAAAACAGGATAGAAAGAATATTATTTGAGATGACCTTTTTTATACCAAACTCTACCTACAAGAAATTAAGAAAATATCCTACATTGACATAAAGCTTATGCTATTACAACATTCCATGATTTCATACTTGCTCTTCTGCAATACCAAGTAACCCACACCATTCTCACAATTAAAATGTTTGGTTACTATAATATGCTATGAATACGTTTCATAACCTTACCATATTAGAATGTGCTTTTCTGGGCATCTCCTTACTACAGTAGAGATAGAGAAATTTATTCATCTGTGATGTAGCCAAGCGATCTCTGATCTCAAGGTCTTGAACAATAAAAACCTGTCGGGACACTGGCTGCTCCAACAGACTGGATTCACATTCTGGCCCTCCTGGAGGATATACCTCATGCTGGAATTTCACCTTGGAACAGAAAGGCAAAAGGGGATATTAAGGTTCAATGCATACAAGCCTTTACAATATAACAGTTCTGATAAATCTAGGATTTTAAAAATCATGGATCAGGCTTTACAATCATGAGATTTTAAAATAAATAGATAAATGATGGGGGTTTGGGAGTCTGATGTCTGCACTCTTAACAGAAAAGCCTCCTGACCCTGCTTTGCACATTCATGTTTTAGGATGAAGATTCAACCTGAAGCAAATGGAATATACAAACATAAAAAAAGAGGGAGAGAGAAGAGGTGTTTTCCACCTATTCATCCTGCCACAGACTTTTATTTTCCTCTCAGTCCTAGGGTGGCATTTTCCTCACCGACTGCCTGTTCCCCATGTGGTCTCCAGTGATGTTCTGCTTCTGCCCCATACCAGGAAACTCATGCTCCTGATCCCCTGTCAACCTCTTCCAGCAACTTTCTCGTCTCTTACACCCAATCCCTCCACTACTCCAGCCATTCTCCCCGCGCAACACTTCACTAATCCTATTTCCCCCTTGCCTGCTGGCAGCCTCCCCTCCACACAGCGCTTCTCTCCAGCAACCCCCACTTATTCCTCTCCTCCACTCCTATGCTCCGTTAACCCTCAAGTCATCCTCCTCCTTTCCCCCTTTCCATGTTATTTCTCCCCCCCACTTGTCCTCAGATGTTCTTGTTAACTGCTAGAAATAGCCTACCTTGCTTGTCACCATGAAAGGTTTTCCTCCTTCCCCCCCCCCCGCTACTGGTGATGGCTCATCTTAAGCGATCACTCTTCTTACAGTGTCTATGATAAAACCCATTGTTTCATATTCTTTGTGTGTGTATACAAATCTCCCCACTGTATTTTCCACCAAATGCATCCAATGAAGTGAGCTGTAGCTCACGAAAGCTTATGCTCAAATAAATGTGTTAGTCTCTAAGGCGCCACAAGTACTCCTTTTCTTTTTGCGAATACAGACTAACACGGCTGCTACTCTGAAACCTTTCCCCCTTACACACTCCAGCAACCTCCCCGCTCTACTATTTAGTGTAGATTAGGACTGCAAGTACAGCAAATGGAACAGTGACCTCTGGTGACCAGCAAGGAAACTGCAGGCAGCTGATCCCAAATTCCTGAGGTTGCCTGCAGATAGAGCACGATTGTGAGAATATTTAAAAGTGGCCCCAATCCATGACATTTGTAATAATATTGTGAATGTTGGCCATGAAGATATCAGCAAATCATCAACTTCTAAGTCAGGTTATCTGACATTTGAGCACTGTTCAGAATCCTTATATTTTTCACACTATGACCCCATTATTTTCAGATGAATATCTTTGCATCATAGCAATTGATTTATATCCTTACACTGCACTAAAGAGAGGAAAGCCTTATAAATATGCTGTTAGTATATATGTAAAGCATCCGCAATGATCTAGAGGGAGCCATTACACTTTGACAGAATCACTGAAATATTCATGTGGAATCTTTAACTTTTCTTTTTCCCTCCTTTTGCCATGACAATAGGTCTGTAGGAAAGGATAAAATAGAAAATCATCACACATTTTGCTTCACATTAACAGTTAATGGGCTGAATAACTTTAAGCAATATAAAATGTACAAGGAATTTGAAGGATAGAAGTAATTTGGTTTTACATAAGAGCTTTCATGCTCAAGAGACTTTCCAAAACATTCGCAAAAAGAAAAAAGTGGCACCTTAGAGACTAACAAATTTATTTGAGCATAAACTTTCGTGAGCTACAGCTCACTTCATCGGATACAGACTAACACGGCTGCTACTCTGAAACCTTTCCAAAACATTGTAAGAGTGAAAAAATGAAAAATGGTTCTGGCTATTTTAAAAAAATATCCATCTATTTACTTTAAACTTGCTTAACCAGTAGCTGTTTGCTAATGATATTTTTAATAGGCTCACATTCACCTTTCTAAATTCCATACTAAAGCTGAGTATATCATTAAAAATAACTAAATTAAAAGTAAATTAGCATAATTTGGTTATAGCAGTAATAGACTGTTGAGGCAAATGGTGTTAATGATGCCATGAGGTGACCAAATATTACTGAATATCAAGTTACGGAGTAACCCCAGACATCTCACAGTTAATTCTGAGGGAAATGTCTACAACGTCTTCATAATAGCAATTTCAATTTTGAGTAAACGGAAAGGTAAGTTTTACCATGATAAGGATAGCAAAAGTGGTGGGGAAAAAAGGATTCTGTCAAAATAAAAATACTTTAAGGACTAAAAGCAAATATTTTAATAACTGTTCAGCTTCCCTCATTTCAAATACAGTTGCTAAACAAACGAAGTTGCACTATGACAACCATGCAGCCCTGCAAACTCATTTGATAAAGAAATTCTAAGTCCGTCACTCAGCATAACTGTGTTAATGGACTTCTGCATCTAAGTAAGATTAATGCTCATTTTTTACTGGTAAGCTTTCTAGCTTCATGGAGTCAAGAGCTCATCATTAGGGTTTATAAAGTCTTTAGAATATATATTATATATGCCCTCATGTCTGTAGATTTTTCTGTTATTATCTCACCTTGCTTAACTGTATTTCCATTAAGAAGTCTGGGTTCCTTCCTCTTCCCCCACATGTCGTACTACGTCCATGTCTTGTTGGTGTGTGAGAAGGAGAACTATGAGGACTACTAGAAATGGGAGAAAAGGAGCATTTTTTCTGAGTTTAGATTGAAAGTCAGCCCATACCATCTCTAACCACACAAGCATGCATATTTTATTGGGATTTATTAAATATTTTTATGGTCAAAAAAAGAAAAGGAACACTGAAAAACTGCTGTATTAATATAAACTAAAAATATTTCTCTCATTTTCACTGTAATAGTTATGCGGAGCTTGAGGCACTGAAAAATATTATAAAACATATACACTGTTTCCACTGAATTACCATTAATAAAATAACTCCTATTGTTACCCAAAATAATATTAACTCTCCTCCACCTGCTTAATATCCTCAAAACAGAATCCATTCTCCACAACAACCTTCAACACATTTATCCCCAATTAAACCCACTTCCCACAGGGAAAGCTTGGTAGAATACATTTGACTTTCAATGTACCCTGTAGGTCAACAAATTTGAACTCATTCAAATTAAGGAGTGGGAGAAATACATTCCAGAATTAAATTGAACAGGATAGTCATTATAAAAAGAAAGTATATTAAGTTCATCTAACTCTCCGTTTTGAAATCAAATGCACAATGTGTGGATCTGAAAAAGAAATACTTAGTTACCTAAAGCACTTACATAAAACTTTTAGCTGGAGAAGTAGTAGGTACAGTCCCAAAATCCTTTCCTCCATAAAGATGCCAAATAAGAGAGATTTCCTTCACAACATAACGAACCAAAGGGATAGGAAAATGTAGGGGGGCTTTGCTCATATCTGTCTTTTTTACAGGCAGGCTGAAATAATTGTCTTTTATCAGGATTGCATCATCAACCATTATTTTCACTACTGGCTCTTCCTCTTTCTCCTAAGAAAGTTACACAGGAAAGTGAGTGCAATTCTTAATTTCTTCATTCAATTGTTTAATGTCTTCAAGATGAAAACAGGTCAGTGTCCTCTTTGCTTCTATATGAAGAATATGGAATACAGCCCCAATAACTGTTCTTGTTTTGGTAATAACAGGTTATATAGGGAAGTTGTGGAATCTATGTCTTTGTGGGGTTTTAAAAACAGATTAAACAAAACACCAATCAGGGATGGTCTAGGTATACTTAATCCTGCCTCAGCATGGAGGAGTATGGGGGTGGACTACACGACCTCTTGAAATCCCTTCTAGTCCTACATTTCTAAGATTGCATGGCCTCAAGACTCAGGACAGCTTTCTCTTGAATTGAGATAACCTGATATCGCCTAACTATGAGAAATAAAACAAACTGAAAACTGAAAGGAAATAAAATATGTCTCTTCATCCAAACTGAAAAATTAAGTCTTAAAACATAGTGTGGAAGTGCTACTATTATGCTAGTACTGCTGGAGGTGGAACTTCTGAGGGTTAGCCAAGTGAATGGGGGGCTCAATATCAGAAGTCTAGAGTTGACTCTGGTCTGTCTAGATAAAGGCAATTTATCAGTGATAGTTTAGTGGTGATATTATGAGAGAAGAGAAGACTTTTTAAATGTCAATACTCTGTCTCATAAATCTTTTGTGCAGTGGTGAGTGAAACATTGGGAGTTAAGAACTGATATTTTTGCTGATCCTGTTGCTGTTTACCCACAGAAATTTTTGTGCGAAGTTTGGTAATAGGGTCTATAATAGCAATGGAAAAAGGCATTACTTTTAAATTAAAACTTGGATTTTCTGATAAATGGATACAAGACAAATGCTTCAAGGATAAAATATCTTGTTAAGTACTGTACTTTTCTTATAAGCCTTTTCAACTACACTATATGTTATGATTAAAGATGTGTTGAAATGCCAACACAGGAAAAATGCAAATTTGCTACTAAGTGACAATCATAATAGAAGAGGACCAAATAACATTTTTATATATTATATATATATTATGGTATATTTGTTGTCATTATTCCTGGGAGGAACAATGCTTGACGTGAATTCTCAGGTTTATTCCAAAAAATTGCTACATATCTTTTATATGAATAGTGGGGCTTCCTGCAAAATGGCAACATTTCAAAGATAATGAAATATAAGAAATATTCTCCCCTCCATACCCCTACTGACCACCCATCAATGTCAGCAGATAGTTGGTAGAAAGTTACAAAATCTAAAGGGACAGGTCTTAAATGTACTTTCCTCAATCTGTCTTAGATTTCTTAATATTAGGAGCTTCTTACAGAAACAACAGCTTTGGGTGCAAAAAGAATACAGAAGTCATCATTTTCAGTAGGTATGTCTCCCATCGCCTCTTTAATCAGATGGTGAGTGAATGAAGTGTATGTGGGACTTGGCTCTTGTGAGATGTTCCCACTTTCATCTGGAAACAGGAAGAGATCTGAGCAAGCTGGTTCCTGGGTTTGAGATTTTTCATCCAAGATTCCTGACATAAAAAAGGCCATTTCAATAAAAATATCTTTATAAGATACACACAAGATTAAATGACTGAAATTGTGATATTTAGAATAGCTCTAAAATTAAGTGTTAAAACAATCAGAAATAAAATATGCATATTATCTGGCTAATACATTCCTAGCATAAAACAAACCCATCTTTCTAAAATTAATCTACTATTAAGATTCAAAACAGAGAACCCATGGAAACTGTCTTTACTACATAAAAACTGAAGATCTCATAATCAAATGAGACTCTTGACATGACAGCAACCAATGTCTAATCTTCCATTCCTTAGCAATAGACTTGAGAACATAGCCTCTCATCTTTCCCGTCACATTTTACAATACAATATCCTTAACCAATTTCAAATTGGTATTTAATTCTTACCATGGCAAAAAAAAAAAATCACAGTCCTCCTACCTAATCAATTACCTTGTTCTTTCTCTTAACGGTTTCTCCCTAGATCACTTTCCTGAAACTAAGTTGTTCCTTTGATACTGTAGACTACTACTCCATCCTCCTGGACTGCCTCAACTGCTATGAATGAGCTCCTGGTTTCCTACTTGATGTAGTATGCCTTATCACTTTATGTCTTCCCAGATCCCTAATGCACTGAGTCCCACATGGTCAAATTCATTGACTACTGTTCTAACTACCTGCTCTTATTCTACTACATATATCTGAATTTAACCTTAAGTTGCTACTTCTGCAATATTGGCATTAAGACTAAAATCTGATATTGAAAATCTGACTGATATCGGATAGAAAATTTTGAAAGGTTAAATGTGATTCTAGGCTTCTTCTACCGTTAGATTGTGGCCTAATGGGGGAAGCAGCTTGATGGATCTCAATTTCCTCCATAGCATCACTCATCAAATCCCGTAAAATCTGTTGTTCTGCTTCAGCAAGGACTAGTCCTTGGGAAGATGGTCGGCTAGAGGCATCTGCCTACAAACAGAAGAACTATATAAAGTTACAGTTATAAAGAAACTGAAGCACTGTGCTTAACAAGTATTTATGAATATGATTTTTGCTTTCATGGTTTGGTATTCCAGTGTAAAACCACAGTGTGGAAGATAATTGCATTTTAAAATAAACATGTAAACTGGGGCTATACTCTAGGTTACCCAGGCAAAAAAGGTTTTAGCAAACGTTTTGAAGGTCTGTAACATCACTGTTGAGTGTGAATACACACTGTATTAGAGAAATGCCTAGGTGTCGCAGTGTTTGAAATAGCCATATGTGGACAGGCATATACATGTCCTAGAATCTTGTCTTCAAAATGAGAATTAAGTGTATCAGGATGGTATTTAAGGGATTTTGTACTGTTGATCTTACATGTTATGAGTGCTAAGAAGAAAGGAAAAATTATTGCAAAAAGCAATTACTGTGAGAACTGCTTCAGAGACATTAAGCCCACAAAAAGTTAAGTATTTGTGGGAAAAGCTCTATAAAAAGTATATATTAATTGTTATTACTATGATTATTATTGTGGAAAGCACAGCTAATGTGTCTGATTAGGAAATGTGATGATGGTAGTGTTAGGTAAGTTAGTGTTCCTTTGCCATTTCATACCTTGGTTTTCCGCTTGATGACTCCAGGTTTAATCTCTGTCTTGCTAGGTGGATGCAAATCGCCATAACTCGCAATATACTGTATAAGATTCATTAGCGCAGCACAAGAATCTGAGCATGTTCGGATATGGATTACATCACTGGAACTGTGTAGCTCAAAGCGTGGCTTAAGATAGGCAGCAACAACACAATGTCAGAAATCTATCCAAGATCAATTTAACTTTCCATATGAAGAGTATACACAGATTTACTGTTGACTAGATTACTTAGTTGTCTGATCATTCAATATAAAAGCTTTAGAAACAGAGCATAATTTATAAATTACTTTAGAACCTGAAATCTCACAATCTGATGATGAGAGAAGGGATGTTTTAAAACTGTTAAGTAGGATTTGATCCTAAATGTGATGTAAGCTTTTCAAAATGTTTTAAAATCAAAATACAAAATATGTATTTTTATCATTTAGGATTAACATTCTAATTTTATTCTTTCTATTTTAAGTACTTACTCTCTCCCCATCAGAACCAGGTTTTACTGCTGTTATGGTGAGTTCCAAGAGTCCCATATCCATAACACGAATATAATCTGAAAGTCCAAATGAATATTTTAAACCCTGCTCAACATCAAATGTCATCTTAAATTCTGTTTGTTTGTTTTTTAAATCATCATATTATTAATCTCTGTTAAGAAGCATAATGAACTAAATTTTGTTTGTTTTGGTCTTGTCAACACACTTTATGCTTCTATGTTGCCTTACCTCAGAGGAGATCTCTGGGCTCAATCCTCAGCTATTTCTGGTTTACATTTGGTGCAGCTGAGTGAAGAAGAGAATGGTGGCTTTAAGCCACCTGTCCATTTCCCCAGTTCTTGGCCAGATGGGGCCAAAACAAGGTTTACTCTGACAGCTAAGAATCAAGTAGAGCACTGCACGCCCTGCCCGACCCCTGCCCATGTGTTACGGAGTAGGGTGCCAACAGGTGGCATAAAACAGTGACCTGATAGATCCTTCTTGGAGCTGAACCGGCATACCAGTTCTAGGCTAGTGCCCTAACCACTTCCTCAGAAACAGCCCTTTAAATACCTTAACACACAAGCAAGCTTCTTGATTTTTGCTTTTTATTTTGTTCAAAATTTCCTGTGAATTTATTTATGTTTATCACAAAAAAGTAAAAAAAAATGGGGTGAAAATCAGTGGAAAAATTTAACTTCAGTTTTCTGGGTAAATATCAGCATTAATATTGGGGGATGGGAGGACAGAAAAAAAGCAAATAGAGAAAAGTAAGAATACTTCTGACTTGGCTCTCTGCTCCAGAAGGAGAGATGGTGGCTCAGTAACTTGAGTGGCCCAGGAGGAGAGATGGTGGCCCAGGTTACTGAGCTGCCACCTCTCCTTCCAGAATGGATCCAAAGTGGAAGAGGTGAAGGAGGCAAGGACACCATCTCCTCACACCTCTTCTGCTTATGGGCCTGCTCTGAAAGGAGAGACGGTATCACAGTTAACAGGGAGGCCCATGTTACCAATCTCTCCTTTTGGAGCAGGAAGCCAGGTCTGGAGGGACAAGGGGGTTCTCAGCTGCCATCTCTCTTTCTGGAGTGGGGAGCTGGGTCTGGGGAATTCTCACACTTCTTTTTTTAGGACTCTAGCATGGATGTATACATACGCATGTTCATGCACACGTGTATCTTCCACTACATTGCCTTGAAAGGTATGTTGTGGAGGGGATGCTGATCA
Organism: Dermochelys coriacea; assembly: GCF_009764565.3. Lineage (NCBI taxonomy): Eukaryota > Metazoa > Chordata > Testudines > Dermochelyidae > Dermochelys > Dermochelys coriacea. Next base: position 102,156,827 of record NC_050073.1, read on the forward strand.
TTGTAACGATGGATATATGTCTGTAGGTTTTGCATGTGTACTGGTTGGGTCTGGTACCGCTTGACTGTGGAGAGCTTGCTTCTGATAATGAGCTTAGAGAGGCTAGTGGGCTGTTTGAAGGCCAAAAGAGGGGGTTCAGGAAAGATTTCTTTCAGGATGGGGTCCCTTTGAGTATTGATTTTAGTTGTTTGATGATATCCCATATGGGTTCCAGTATGGGGTGGTAGATGACAACTAGGAGTGTGCGGACGGAGCGGATTTTATTTCTGCATTGAACCTGGAGGTTCTATGGAAAGGGCCACCCAAATGCTCCAAGAGAATCTGCCAGAACCATACAGAAAAGAATTTTTATTTCCTTGTTCTGTGACATGACCCTGCACATACAGTTTAAAATTACACTGGTCACGTTTTTCTGTTATACTACATTACACACTCAAGTCTAACCTGCTCCTCACTATAAACCCAGCTCTCTTCTCCAGTAGCCTATTGGACTGTTTTTAATATTTCTGTAGATTTCTTTAAATTCTGAAAGCTATATTTATAAGGTTAGCATATGGTTATTATTGCTTCTAAAACACCCTTACCTCTCTGCAGATTCACTGTAACAGTGTTACACTTGTCGGACAAATGCAAAGCAGCCTCATCCAAGATTATTCTACAGGAGAAAAATAGGAAACAAAAATTCCAGGTTAAAAACTGTGCACTTCACACAAAGTAAATTATATGACATTATTAAATAAAAAGCCAGAACATATTTAAATCGCAACATTTTTACTCTCCATTGTAACAGTTTTTAATAACTATCCTTTCATCTGGCTGTAAGGACATGGAGACTATTATTGGAGAATAAAATAATTTTAATTTTTACTATCATCAATTTAACCTTTTGTGGGGTTGTAAATTATCCAGAGCTACATGTAGTCTCCCTAGATCAGAGGTCCCCAAACTGTGGGGCACTGTCCCCAGTCTTCGTGCAGCTTTGCTCCTGGCCCCGCACCAGCCCCCAGCCTTGGCCACTGGCTGCGGCTCCATTCCCGGCCTGCGGCTGAGGCCCACCCCACACTGCGGCCCCAGCCTCAGCCCCCGTACTCCTGTCCACATCAGTCTCCTGCATCTCCCCAGAGCAGGGGCCCTGCTCCTGGTCCCAGTGGGGCACGGATAGGGTGTGTGTGCGGGGGTGACCCTCAAACGTTTGGGGATCGCTGCCCTAGAGCCTTCTGGGAATAATGAGTAGATTCCTTGGAAGGCAATATAGTTAGGCTAACCTTTCCTTTATTATATTATGGCAGAGGTTTAAAATATTTTTAACAACGTAACATTTATTTCCAGAATACAGCACTATTACAAGACCATTTAAAAGGATACCACAAAAGGAACAGGTGATATAAAACAGGCTTTAAATCCAATAAAAATACTAAAGAACCAATACTCAAGTAAAAATAGGGGAATAACAATATTAATTTAGGATGAGCTATAACCATTAAGTATTTCTTTATCTACTATTCAACCTGACCTAAGCAAATCCTTGTTCTAAAGATCTGAAGATGCCATCGTGCTCAGCAGCCCACACACAAACACCTGATTTTACAATATTTTTCAAGCATATTTAAAGGTGTCACAACAACGATTAGCAGTAGGACAAACAATCCACTTAAGAACAATGGATTTAAGTAAACCAAGGGATTATATTGAAGCAAAGTATAATACATAGTCTGGAATAGATGCAATTCTCCACTTAAGGAGAACATTTTCTCCATAAAAGACAGAAAAAATGGTTACTAACCTTTCTGTAACTGTTGTTCTTTGAGATTTGTTGCTCATGTCCATTCCACGTTAAGTGGCGTGCGCACGCTGAGTGCACAGTTGATGGAAATTTTTCCCTCAGTGGTATCTGTTGGACAGGCTCTAGTACCCTCTGATGCCACGCATGCATGTACCGGTATAAGGGGCCTGGCCAGCTCCACACCTTCTCAGTTCCTTCTCACAGGCTAACTCCAAAAGGGTGGGTTGTGGAACGGACATGAGCAACACATCTCGAAGGAAACACTTACAGAAAGGTTAGTAGCCACTTTTTCTTCTTCAAGTGCTTGCTCGTGTCCATTCCACATTAGGTGACTCCCAAACAGTACCTTAAGAGGTGGGCTCAGAGTTCACGGACATGAGGATTGCAACACTGCTCTACCAAACCTGGAATCATCTCCAGCCTGCTGGGTGATGGCATAGTGGGATGAAAAAATATGCACCGAGAACCAGGTCGCCGCTCTGCAAATATCTGGATTGGCACCTGGGCCAGAAACATTGCTGAGGAAGCTTGAGCTCTCATCGAGTAGGCAGTGCAGATGGCAGGAGATGGAGCACCCATCTGCTCATAGCACAAGTGAATGCATGCCTAACGTCCAAAGTGTGGAGAACTGCTCCTCCCTATTCTTGAGTGGTTTCGGAAAAATACTGGCAGGAAAATATTGCAGTTTCACGCTAATCAGGCTACTTTCAGAAGGAATGCGGGATTGGGGTCGAAGCTGAACCTTGTCCTTAAAGAACACTGTATACAGGGGTTCTGATGTAAGGGCTCTGATCTCCAAGACCCTCCTGATCAAGGTAATCGCTACCAGGAAGGCAACTTCCAGGAGAGGTCCAACAAGGGGAATGATGCCAACAGCTCAAAGGGAGGGCCTGTGAATCTTGACAGGACCAGGTTTAGGTCCCATGGGGGAATGGGTTCACGAATCTGCAGGTATAGTCTAAGCCCCTGAGGAAGTGCATGGACATTCTGTGAGGAAAAAAACAAACTCCCATCCACTGGAGGGTGGAAGGCTGAGATGGCTGCTAGATGTACCTTAACTGACGAGATGAGTAGGCCCTGATGTTTCAGATGAAGCAGATACCTTTACAGTCTGTGCTGGAGTAACCAAGAAGGTGAGATGCCCCACTGGGACAACCAAACAGAGAAATGCTTCCACTTGGCGAGGTAAGTCACACTAGTAGATGGTGTCCTACTACCTAGCAATACATGGCAGACTTGCTCCAAACAGACCAGCTCTGCTGGGTTTAACTATGGAGCTTCCATATGGTCAGGTGGAGTGCCTTGAGGTTCGGGTGGAGCAATCAGACACAATTACGCAAGATCAGGTCTGAAAGGGAGGGAGCGGCATGGGGGTCACTACGGACAGATCCAATAACACTCCGACCAGTGCTGGCATGGCCATGCTAGGGCCACAAGAATAACCTTCTTTCTGTCGTGCTTGGCTTTGAGTAAGACTGTGCATGACAGAAATGGGAGAAAATGCATAGAACAGGTGCTTTGTCCAGGAGAGCAGGCATCTGTGAGCAGGCATCCGTGAGCAAGCCTGGGCTACTCCTGCATAGAGATCAAAACTACTGACACTTTCTGTTTTGCCCAGTTGCAAATAGGTCTCTGAGGGGAATCACCCGCTGCTGGAAGATGATCCTGACTATATCAGGATGAAGGGACAACTCATGGTGAGAGGAGAAAGATCTGAGGTGATCTGCCAGATTGTTCTCAGCTCCTGGAAGGTGAGAAGCTTCAATGTGGATCGAGTGCTTTACGCAGAATTCCCATAAGTAAATGGCCTCTTGACACAAGAGGAAGAACATGCTCCTTCTTGCCTGTTGATGTAAACGTGGTTGCCATTTGTCCGTAAGGACTTGCACAACCTTGCCTGCAATCTGGGATAAAAACATGCTAGGTGGACCCCTCTGTGCTCTCTGACATTTATATACAAGGATAGTTCCTCCTGGGACCACAGACCTTGATTCCTGAGGTGCTCGAGGTGAGCCCCCCAACCTAGCTTGTATGCATTCAAGATTAGGGCTACTGAAGCGTAGGGATTGACAAAGCCTACCAACCAGGGGTCTCTCCACCGATCGAGGAAGGCGAGGACCTGGCGGGAACTGTAAGCACCAAGTCCAAAGAGCGCTAGAGCCAGCCCGATGGATACCATTGAAGGAAAAATCTCTGGCAACTGTGCATGTGGTATGCCACACCACCTAACATGGAATGGACATGAGTAAGCACTCGAAGAAGAAATAAAGGCTACAATGGTTATGTGAAAAGAAAAGGAGTACTTGTGGCACCTTAGAGACTAACAAATTTATTAGAGCATAAGCTTTCGTGAGCTACAGCTCACTTCATCGGATGCATTTGGTGGAAAAAACAGAGGAGAGATTCCGATGAAGTGAGCTGTAGCTCACGAAAGCTTATGCTCTAATAAATTTGTTAGTCTCTAAGGTGCCACAAGTACTCCTTTTCTTTTTGCGAATACAGACTAACACGGCTGCTACTCTGAAACCAATGGTTATGTGAGCGTCCATATTTTATGAACACTCTAATTTATACCTGAGAGTAGAAGAGGACTTATCCAGTGCAACATTACTGGAAATGCTGAAAGTTTCAACAGTAAGTAGAGATCTGGTTGGCAAAAACAAAGGCCTAACAACAAAAAAGGAGAAAAAATATTAATACATCCTACATATTTTAGAAATGCAACAATGCAATCTTAAAGGTTGATCAAGAGAACTATTTTTAGTTATAAAATTTTCTTTAAAACAAGCCTGCACAAATATGCATTTTGATATGTAAACTGGAGTATTCCTAAAGAGTATCTAACTAAACAGTTACTGCACCATAAGAGACAAACACACATTCATTTTATTTACCTGTAATCAAGAGCACAACTCCAGAGGTGTATATGAAAAGTTGTAATGGAAGCTGGAGGACTATATCCCAAAACAGGCTCATCAGAAATATTCAAAAAATATAAAATCTACAAATCACAAAAATATGATTATGATCTTTCAATATATGCTAGTTTAGTAAACATGGATTTTTAAAAGAGAGAATCCTTAATACATACTATAACAAAATGTTTGAGAGAGAAAAGGAGGAGGAGAAACTCAAAATATTACAGGGGCATTTACTCAGTAGTTGAAAGGAAGGGAGAGTGTTCCATGTAAAAAGGGCAGAACGTGTGAGAATGAAACCCCCAAACTGTTGACAGTAGGAATGGAAACCTTTTAATCCAACCCCACAACTACAGAAATGCATGTTAGTTCCGACATAAGGATGCAAGAACTTAAGAATGGCCACACTGGATCAGACTAATGGTCCATCTAGTCTAGTAACCTGTCTTCCAACAGTGGCCAATGCCAGATGCTTCAAAGGTAATCAACAGACAAAGGCAATCATCAAATGATCCATACCCTGTTGTTCAGTCCCAGCATCTGGTAGCCAGAGGCTTAGGGACACCCAGAGCATGTGGTTGCGTCCCTGATCATCTTGGCTAATAGCTATTCATGGACCTATCCTCCATGAATTTACGTAATTCTTTTTTGAATCCAGTTATAGTTTTGGCTGTCACAACAGCCCTTGGCAATGACTTCCACAAGTTGACTATTGTTTGTTTTAAACCTGCTACCTATTAATTTCATTGGGTAACCCCTGGTTCTTGTGTTATGTAAAGAGGTAAATAACACTTTCTTATTCACTTTCTCCATATCATTCATGATTTTATAGAATCATAGAAGATCAGCGTTGGAAGGAACCTCAGGAGGTCATCTAGTCCAACCCCTGCTCAAAGTAGGACCAATTCCCAACTAAATCATCCCAGCCAAGGTTTTGTCAAGCCTGACCTTAAAAACTTCTAAGGAAGGAGATTCCACCACCTCCCTAGGTAACGCATTCCAGTGCTTCACCACCCTCCTAGTGAAAAAGATTTTCCTAATATCCAACCTAAACCTCCCCCCACTGCAACTTGAGACCATTACTCCTTGTTCTGTCATTCGCTACCACTGAGAACAGTCTAGATCCATCCTCTTTGGAACCCCCTTTCAAGTAGTTGAAAGCAGCTATCAAATCCCCCCTCATTCTTCTCGTCCACTGTAACCCCTAGGTCCTTTTCTGCCGAACTGCTGCTTAGCCATTCCGTCCCTAGTCTGTGGCGGTGCATAGGATCTTTCCGTTCTAAGTGCAGGACTCTGCACTTGTCCTTGTTGAACCTCATCAGATTTCTTTTGGCCCAATCCTCTAATTTCTCTACGGCCCTCTGTATCCTATTCCTATCCTCCAGCGTATCTACCTCTCCTCCCAGTTTAGTGTCATCTGCAAACTGCTGAGGGTGCAATCCATGCCATCCTCCAGATCATTAATGAAGATATTGAACAAAACCGGCCTGAGGACCGACCCTTGGGGCATTCCACTTGATACTGGCTGCCAACTAGACATGGAGCCATTGATCACTACCCCTTGAACCCAACATTCTAGCCAGCTTTCTATCCACCTTATAGTCCATTCATTCAGCCTATACTTCTTTAACTTGCTGGCAAGAATACTGTGGAAGACCATGTCAAAAGCTTTGCTAAAGTCAAGGAATAACACGTCCACTGCTTTGCAGAGCCAGTTATCTCGTCATAGAAGGCAATTAGATTATCTGTCGGGCATGACTTGCCCTTGGGGAATCCATGCTGACTCTTCCTGATCTGTTTCCTCTCCTCTAAGTGCTTCAGAATGGATTCCTTGAGGATCTGCTCCATGATTTTTCCAGGGACTGAGGTGAGGCTGACTGGCCTGTAGTTCCCCGGATCCTCCTCCTTCCCTTTTTTTAAAAGGAAGGGGGGCTTGCCATGGAGGAAGGGGGGCTTGCCATGGGGCAGCCTGAGCCCCCCAGGGGACACGTCCCCTACACCCAGCTCAGTGGCAGAGATCCAAGGTGCCTATTAAACTACAGCAGCTGATGCACTGGTTATCACTGCCACTCAGAAAACGGTCACTCCCCCCCATCACCTGTGCGTGCGCAGCGCGCACCCCGCCCCCCCCACACTGGGGACCCACTAACAGTGGTTGGAAATAAATTAAGACGACAGAGCAGACCCCTCCGCTGAGCCCAGCTCCTGCCAGCAGCCAAGACGCAGACAGATCGTCGCTCTCCCTCTCCCCGCTGGCTCCTGGCTGGAAAGAGCTCTGGGGAGAGGGTGATGGGGAGGCCCAGGAAGGAGCCGTGTTGCTCTGCAGGGGGTCATGTCCCAACTAGGAGGCTCACAGGCTCCCCTTAGCAGCAGAGTCCCAAGAACCAGCTCACGGCTGCGTGGTGGTAGCCAGCGTCCCAGCGGGCTACCTGCCCTCCCCTGTGCCCCGGAAGGAGGCCTCTCCTCTAGCCACCACTTTGTCCAGCCTGAGTTTCTTCAGCTTCTCCACCAGGTTCCAGCTGAAGATGTTGCTCTTGTTCTGGGATCTGGTAGGCCCAGGGGCCCTGCCATCATCCAGCCCGGGGGCCCTTGGAAAAGGCTTAGCCAAATATGAACCTCCCAGAGACCTTCCCCCCAGGCTGTCCCACTGCTCCCTCAAGCGGGGGGGGGGACGGGACGGGAGGTCTCTGGGTGGCTCAGGCTTGGCTCAGCCATTGACCTCGATCATATCCCCACTTAGTAATCTACATTATTCCCGCCTCCGCCCACTAATTTGGTCTGAACCACTACTCCTGCTAAGTTTTTACTATTAGGAAAATTCTCTCTCTTATCTAAACTTGCCCATCTTTAGTTGAAAAGTCAACATTTCTTGTAATACTATTTGAGTTTACTCCTCTACATTTTTTCCCTTCAAGTATTTGTTCTCAGCCAGCACAAACCCCCCATCCCTTAATTTAAGCTACAAAAGTTACATTTCTTCAAACTTCACTCATGTATGATGCATTCCATCATTTTCTTTGCAGCTCTTGCCCCCCTAGTTTCTTGCTATCCTTTTTATAAAGAGGTACCACCCAAAGGTATTCCAGGTAAGGCTCTCACTTCAGTTCTGCATACTCAAGAATTTTCTCTCTTGTCATATACTGAACCTTTATATTCACACATCTCAATATAGCCTTTTATTCTGCTGCAGCCTGGCATTACAGGCTTATATTTAATCAGTCATTCACTCTTGCTCCAAAGTTTTTTATTCCAACTACTACTATTCAAACGAGTTGTGGGAAAGAGATAGGAGAGAAGTGATTTAAGAAATTAAATGAGTAGATGGAAATGAAAACAGTTATAGAGTTGCCGATCTGAAGTGGATAGAGTCCCTTAATAGCCTTTTTTTTCCAGTTGAGAATTATTTATATTATTGGATTCAGAGGTGGACATGAAAATGGTGAACGTAATCAAGCACTGGAGTGTTGAGATCTTCTACCTAATAGTGAGAGAGCAGTTTGAGGTCAACATTCTGGATTTCCTGAAGTTGAAAGGGTAGGATTCAGAATGATACTAGTAGAAGGAATCGTTGCAAATGAAATGAAAAATAATGAACACAGATAAGCATTTCACAAGATCAAACTCTAGAAATGCTCTGGAGGCAAGAGGGGAAAGAATGTCAAAGGACAGCAATAACACTTCTGAGAACACAGTAAGATCGTGATATTGAATCAAACAAAAAGCCAAAAGACAAAGATTTTTCATGAAGGATCAGTTCAATCTTTAAAACAATCAGTAGTAAAACTGAAATTAAACATGAAATCAAGAAAATTACATTAACCTGACCTGTTCATGCCAGCTTAGACCTGAAGGCAATACTCTGTGCTGGAGAGTGGCTCCTCTCAGCCCAACAGCAACTAGAAATTCCTGCATAGAAAAATTATGCAAATTAGTATATATGTTTTGAGATTTGGCACTTTGAACTGTGGTTTTATCTTGTTCCCATTTAAGTCAACAGCAGGACTCCCATTGCCTTCAAGGGGACATGACTGGGTCATAAGTCTGAATTCAGAAATATATTATTTCAAGATAAACACTATGCACCTACAGTCGTGTCATTGAAATCATGGTTAACACAGTCTAACCTTTTTCGTAAAAATTATATTTTATGAATATCAAACCACTGTCATTCAGGGGTGCTGTTCTAAACAGTAATGTGAAGACCAAAATAGGCCAGGAAGTTACACTGTAATGAACAAACAGAATACACAATAGTCTTTAAAAGGAGTAGATTTTTCTAGTTTTAAAGTAATAACATAACCACCTATCTGTATGTACACATAGCATCTTTTGCCCTGAAGTATCCCAAGGCACTTTACAGATTATATTCACGGGGATCGTTCAAAAATGACTGACATGCAACCACATCTAGGGTGGAATCTGGCAGCCATTCTAAGAGAAGCCACAAAGTGACTGGCTGTTTTTTTTTTTTTTAAATAATGTTCTGCAGTTCTTCCTCTTCTGCTTTGTTGATCATAGGGTCTTTCTGTCTTTTGCTTCAAAAAAGAACTCCTTTGTGTACTGCTTCATCAACGAGCTTGTTCTCAAAATACTTAGAGAGACAATTACGTGTTCAATTTGGCTTTCTACTCTATAATCCACAAACATCATCTAGCTATAGTACTGCATGCCAAAAATCTTTAGAAGTCCAAAGATACATATGACGCAAAAGTTACAGTGAGACCTTATGAAGGATCAATTTTACATCTGATAGTTGGGTCTGAAAGAAAATCTATCCAGGCCCAGATACAATGTAGCTGCTTTTATCCTTGGAGAAAGGCAGACGCTACCTCATTTTAAACCATACAGCAATTTCTAACCCAAACTCCAAGGGCTCCTTAGACAACAGGTCTACTTTTGAAGAAACCATCATTTCAATAACTAAATAGGCAACAGTCAAATCACATGCTGATTTTAACTTAGGCATCAGATAGAAAATTTTTGATTATCTCTACAATTCTCTTATTTGCTCCCACCCTGACTTAACCACATTTCCTATAACTGGATGGAAAGTACTCGCTGTTGTCTCACTTTCCATTTCATGAGTCACTTACTTCAGAAGTCTCTGAATGTCCTGCATTAATACCTAAGGCAACAGAACATGAGCTCACACTGGTACAGAGGAAAGAGCTTTTCCTGGTTTCTTCCTCTCCAGGGCTGGAGGCTCAAACTCCTCTACAGATAAGATGATCTGAGGCTACTAGATTTTCCCTTTTTTATGAGTGACACAACTTTTCTTCCTTTAGAGAGAGATTAGACTTATACAACCTTTTTGCTAGTTCCCATTTATCCTTAGATTTTGCTGATTCACTGTGGACTGAGAACTGAAGTCAAGTTCTGACCTGAATTTTCCCTTTTCCTCTTTTCTTGTGCTTAATGTTGAATTGGGGAGGGCTTAGTGCTCATCAACGAGCTTGACATCGAGGGGTCACTCCCTACTCTGTGTTGAGAAGATTCCCTTATTTTAAAAAAACTGGTTAAGATCTAAATACTTCCACTTCAATAAAGTATTTGACATGGTATTACATGGGAAATTATTCGTCAAATTACAGAAGATGGAGATTAGTACAAGAATTCTAAGGTGGGGTGAGGAACTGGCAATGGGTTGTGCTGAAAGGTGAACTCTTGAACTACAGGGAGTTTACTAATGGAGTTCCTCAATGAATACTTGGGACCAATCTTATTCAATATTTTTATTAATGGTGGCATGTATGCGAGTGAACTTTTCTGATAATACAAAAGTTGGGAGGTGTCATCATTAGAGAGAAGGATTAGGATATTATACAGGAATATCTGGATGACCTTGAAGACTAAAAGGAACAGAAATGGGTTGAAATTCAATAGTACAAAGTTCATGGCCATGTACCTAGGGCCTAATAATAAGAATTTCCGCTATAAGCTGGGGGTTTAACAGTTGGAAGAGGCAGAGGAAGAGAGAGACCTGGGTGTGTTGATTGATCACAGGATGACTATGAGCCACCAATGTGGTGTGGTTGTGAAAAAAGCAAATACTATCCTAAGACTTATCAGGTGAGGCATTTCTAGTAGAAATAAAGAATTTAATGCAATTTTATAAAGCACTGGTAAGATCTTATTTGGAATACAGTGTACAATTTTGGTTACCCATGTTCAAGCTAGATTAATTCAATTTACAACGGGTGCAGAGAAGAGCAACTATGATGATCAGAGGAATGGAATACCTATCTGACAAGAGGGGACAAAAAGAGCTTGGCTTGTTTAGCCTAGCAAAATGAAGGCTGAGAAGGGATATGATTGCTTTCTATAAATACACTGGGAAAGGGGTGGGAGAAGTCAACACCAGGGAGCGTGAAGAACTATTTAAACTAAAGGACAATGTTGGCACAAGAAGAAATAGGTATAAACTGGCCATGAACAAATTCACGCTGGAAATTAGAAGAGGGTTTCTAACCATCAGAGGAGTGAGGTTCTGGAACAGCCTCCAAATAGGAGTTGTGGGGGGCAAACAATTAGTTAATTTAGTTTTCAGAGACAGCTGGACAAATTTATGAATGGGACTGTATAACATGGTTGCTTGTGATGGGGATGGGGGCGGGGGAGCAAAGCTCAGCCCTGAAGGTGCCCTTCTGGTTTATGTCTTATGCTCCTAAAATCTCATGCCTAAAGGCTTCAGCTGGTTGCCTGTAGTGGGTCTGGATGGGATTCTCTTTTTCCACCCACATATTCTGTGTTTGTGCTCTGAGGGGGCACTAAGCATTCTTGTTCTCTCTCTTGGGAGCTTAGTTGGCTGATTGACTACCATATGTGGAGTTGGGAAGTTTGGTCCTACTTATTGTCTTCCTGTGGCATATAATAGTTTAGTTTCCTGAGGGCTGTAATACTTTGGTCTAATTTCGGTTTTTAGTTTTAGTGCGGGTACTGGATGGTGTCGGTGGCTTGTCATATATGGGAGGTCAGTGCGACTGGCTGTAACCCATGTTCACCATTTTTATAAGACTATCATAAATTTTGTACAGAGTATGCCTTGGGAGGTATCATTTTGAAACTCATAATATACTGAACATTGACAGGGTAAAATATGTATCAACATTGTATGTAAAGTTAGAAGATTCTACTGTATAACATAACTGTATCATGTTCCAAATTTAAGAAAAGCAAGCCCAAACCAGTTTTTCAGAGAAAAAAAGATATCTGGCTGGGGCTCCAGTGTATCAGCATAATCAGATGAACTATATTATAGACTATCATCTAGTTAAATGGCCATTCTTCAGCAGGAAGAACAGTGAAAGCAAGAACTTTGCATACTGACAATAGAACTGGGAGTTCCCATGTAAACAGAGTGGCTGTCGCCTGAACTCCAGCTGGAGGTAATCTCAAAGAGGGAAGAATGGCATAAGAATGGAGGACACACAGAACACAAATTACCTCTCTCCCTCCATCTATACTCATGACAGCTACAATATTTGAAAGACAAAGGAAGCGTCATTGAACTGGGAAAGGGGGGGTCCTGGCTGAAGCAATCCAGCCAGACTGCTGTAAGTCTTTGGTGAAAACAAACCTTTTTGCTTTTAAGTTCACTAGCTTGTTAAGTTAGGCATTCATTTGCATCTTTTTATTTTCTTTGTAACCAATTCTGACTTCTATGCCTTATTACTTGTAATCGCTTAAAATCTTTCTGCAGTTAATAAATTTGTTTTATTGTTTTACCTAAACTATTGTGTGTTTGGATTGAAGAGTTGGGAACCTCCACTTGAGATAACAGGGACTGTGCATATCATTTTCCATTAATTAAATGGCAGACTTTATAGAAGCTTGCATTGTCCAGTGGGTGCTGGGCAGTACAAGACATACATTTCTGGCAGAAGGTCTGGGACTAGGAATTTGCTGCCGTCACCCTGTATGCAATTAATGAGTGGCTGGCCAGAGCATTTATATAATACAGCTAAGAGCGATTTTGCATGCTAGAGGCTGTGTGTGAACCGGGTAGGAGTCAAAGCAGTGTAAAAAGCACTCCAGGCTGGAGTACTGAGAAGACACAGCTGTCCAGCAGTCCAGATTGTACCCTTTGGAATGTCACAGACAGATTAGATGAGCTGGTGGTCACTTCTGGCCTTAAAATCTATTTTATTGCTTGCCTTTTCCAGGCAGTGCCCTGTCCCTATCAGAAGCCACTGCAGCACTTCCAGAAATATGGCTTGCTTGTGGTGGATATCACTAAGGAAAGGCACTTACCAAGATGAAGTAAGTAAAGAAGTATGGGCTGGACGAATGGATGATATGGTGGATAGAAATCTGGCTAGATTGTCGGGCTCAACGGGTAGTGATCAATGACTCCATGTCTAGTTGGCAGCAGGTATCAAGTGGAGTGCCCCAAGCGTCGGTCCTGGGGCTGGTTTTGTTCAATATCTTCATTAATGATCTGGAGGATGGTGTGAATTGCACTCTCAGCAAGTTTGCAGATGACACTAAACTGGGAGGAGAGGTAGATACGCTGGAGGGTAGGGACAGGATACAGAGGGACCTAGACAAACTAGAGGACTAGGACAAAAGAAATCTGATGAGGTTCAACAAGGACAAGGGCAGAGTCCTGGACTTAGGACAGAAGAATCCCATGCACCGCTACAGACTAGGGATGGAATGGCTAAGCAGCAGTTTGGCAGAAAAGGACCTAGGGGTTACAGTGGACGAGAAGCTGGATATGAGTCAACAGCGTGCCGTTGTTGCCAAGAAGGCCAAGGGCATTTTGGGATGTATAAGTAGGGGCATTGCCAGCAGATCGAGGGACGTGAGCGCTCCCCTCTATTCAACATTGGTGAGGCCTCATCTGGAGTTCTGTGTCCAGTTTTGGGCCCCACATTACAAGAAGGATGTGGAAAAATTGGAAAACGTCCAGCGGAGGGCAACAAAAATGATTAGGGGACTGGAACACATGACTTACGAGGAGAGGCTAAGGGAACTGGGATTGTTTAGTCTGCGGAAGAGAAGAATGGGGGGGATTTGATAGCTGCTTTCAACTACCTGAAAGGGGGTTCCAAAGAGGATGGATCTAGACTGTTCTCAGTGGTAGCAGATGACAGAATGAGGAGTAATGGTCTCAAGTTGCAGTGGGGGAGGTTTAGGTTGGATATTAGGAAAATCTTTTTCACTAGGAGGGTGGTGAAACACTGGAATGCATTACCTAGGGAGGTGGTGGAATCTCCTTCCTTAGAAGTTTTTACGGTCAGGCTTGACAAAACCTTGGCTGGGATGATTTAGTTGGGGATTGGTTCTGCTTTGAGCAGGATATTGGACTAGATGGCCTCTTGAGGTCCCTTCCAACCCTGATATTCTATGATTCTATGAAGATCAATGGTGGCTAGTGGAGATGCCCTGTAGTTAGAAGCAGTGGCTAAAGCATTAGGAAGGTGACCAATGATCTGTTTCATCATTCTGGGGTCCATGAAGAATGGGAACTACAGGTCTATTGGTGTCCCTGTGCTGGAGGTTGCCAAGACCCTGGCAAAGCTTGAAGCCATTGAGCCCTTGTGATGGTCTGAAGTTGGCTGCCACTGGAGACTTCCTCTTTTTCCATCTCACCTGTGTGCCACTACAAGAACTGTTGGATTCTGGGAGCGGGGTGGGGCAGTAGGAGAGAGAGCAAAGCAGAGCTAGAGCTCTCATCTTCTGCCCATATCAATGAATGCAGGAGCCAAGCCAAATGAACTCCTACCAATGCCAACAGTGAGACTGGAAGTAGGCAGGCAAAGGCTGCTCTTTAGTGTAAAAGATGCAATATTTCCCTACCAGGCAAAGCTGCCAATGAACTGAACACTAAGGGTATAGCTCTTTGTATTTATTCCTGCCTGAAGTGAGAGAATGGCCTCCACAAATGCAAAGCAGAGGTAAAAGAGAGCAAAGAATGGGCAAGAAGGCTAACTGGCCAAAAAATACAGATCCTTTAGATAAAAGCCCCAATAGTGATTAGCATAAGGAAGCACATGAAAAATTGGGCTATGTTGCTAAATAACAGACATAACCACAAGGAATATTGAAGTAGTTTTAAAGTCTAGTAAAGCATTCAGATTTCAATAGCTATTAAACTAACAGTTTAAAAATGACATCGTTCAAAGTTTGTAGTTATTTGTGTTTATCTGAGACCTCTAGAAGAAAGTTGGAATTCTTGTAAATGCTTTTATGTAAATTAGGTGCCTGAAATAATCTAGACAATGCATGAAAGCTTAAAGTTGGAAACACAAACCTTTGTATTGCTCTCCGATTTATTTGACTGTATTTTCACTGCAACAGACAGCATACTTAAACAATCCACTCCCACACCATCTGAAGAAGTCCTACTGAGACCATCTTCTTCGGAAAAATAAATGGTAGGTTCTAACCAGTGTGGATGCGTTGTGTTAGGCAGTCGTATTTCAGATGGAGGGACAACTCCATCCACCACACCTGTATAGAGATTGTAGCTATGGTTATCCGGTGCAGCGGAGATGTTTGTGATTTAGGTAAAACTACTGGAAATCTGGCAAGGAAAACTACCCTTACCTGGCGATAAGATCATTTTAAGTCTCCAGCTAATTACCAGCAATTAACTTTGCCATATTATTAGCAAAAAACAGAAATGAGAGCTCAGACATGAGTGATAGGAAAGTTTCTGCTGTTGTACATCCTCTGTCCCTAGAAGTTAGTGATTGGGAGGCTGGTGAAGATCATGATGCAGAGTGCCAGATGTATGTCATCCCCCCAACTTAACAGAAGCCCTCACACTGAAATTCCCTTAACCTCATTGCCACTCATTTGAGTTACAGGAACAGGAAACCTTAAAACTGACAGGTCCCACTCTCTCCTCCTTGGCTACAATGGAGCCGTCATCCATGGAGACTGGTCACTTTAAAATACTTTATTGGCTGACTGCACTTTAGCCAGCCAGAAAATGACCTAAAACCTACATTAGGATTTCAAGGAGTGCACACAGAATTGTACCCTTTTGGAATTACATGGAAATTAACAAATGAGAATGACACTTTTTGAAAAAGAGACAGTTTTTGCAGATTTGAGAGTTTTGCAAGCCAGCAGTTGCAGAGGTCATTTGAAGCTAGATAGATCCTGAAGCAAACATGTTATTTATTATTTGTATTACTATAGTACCTAGGGACCCTAGTCATGGACCAGAACCCCATTATGCTAAATGCTGTACACAGAGTAAGACGACTGTCCCTGCCCCAAAGAGCCTGTATTTGACTGTTTGTTAATCTTTACTCAAATTTATATCCACTGACATTTTAAGTTCCTACCTTGATGATATAAACTGAGACTGCTAGAATGAAGACAGATGTAATGTTTGTCTTCAAAACCTTCATAATTAGTCACACAGAATAATGAACCACTGTTGAACTCAAACCAGAATTCACCACGCTTGCCTTCCAGAATATTTCCACCATCCTGCTGAAGAAAGAATCAGAAACATATAGCTGTTTGTGGAATTATTGTTGTTGCTTAGGACAGCGTAATATAACCTGTCACTTGCTACCATACAGCTCTCCTCTCCTTGTATTTAATTTTCCTAACATCAAATATGAAGTAATCAAAAATGTTTAAACATAGAATCATAGTCAGATGCATCCTTAACGATATCATTAAGATAGTGATACTCTAATATCTGAAAGACACTCATATGACTACTTGTACAACAAAACTGCTAATAAAGCAATAATACAACAGATAGCACCAAGAGCTCCTGTCAGCATAACAAGATACATTATGCCTGTAAGGTTTCAGAGGAGCAGCCGTGTTAGTCTGTATTTGCAAAAAGAAAAGGAGTACTAGTGGCACCTTAGAGACTATGAAGTGAGCTGTAGCTCACGTAAGCCTATGCTCAAATAAATTTGTTAGTACCAGTAGTACTCCTTTTCATTATGCCTGAAAGTAAACCTAAGACTTAGCACAATATTTTCCGTTCCTGATACCTCACCTTTACTTCTGTGAATATGGACACTAATCCATGATTAATGTTTAGAAGAACAGAGAGAGAGCTCTGTATGTTCTTGTTTTGCAAGTCAAGTTTTTTCTTCCGGCGTGAACGACAGTTGGGATCAACTGTGGAATAATATTGTAGAGTTTCCTCCTCAGATCCACTCTCATCATCTACAAGAAAACAACAACAAAATATCTTGACGCAACAAATACAAAAGTTATCGAAGAAAATTACAAGTTTTTCATCTTTAATAACATTCAATTTCACAGCAGCATTTTAGCTAACATTCTATCCATATCAAAACATTAATTTACACGTTTCTTTGTGGAATATATAATTGATTTTATATCTTCAAGTCTTCCCTTTGTACACTTAATAGTCTCAGGCAAGTGTATCTATCTTGTACCACTGTTGTTTGAGAGGATTTATAAAATACATTACCATAATGAATTGTAGATTTGAATTGACTAAAGCTGTCTTTACTGAAAGTATTGATCAGTTGGCTGGCGACTGAGAGTCCAACACCATATGAAATATTCTCAAATGTTTCTACAGGAGATGGAGCTGTGGGTTCCCACAACAATAAGTCATTGCTGATCCTATAAAGAAAAACATGTTATTGTTGTATTATTAAACATCTGATTATATTCCCACTTGAATTAAAGCTAATTAATGTGCAACAGTCCTGTAACAGATTTCATACAAAATAGTCTGCAAAAGGATGAGATGAGCACAAGAGCACAAATCGCAGTAACATATTTTAGTGAGCAAAGAAATCCTAATAATCTGCTCTTTAGATCTTTTACAAAAATCTGATTATTATTAATTATGTCAGGCATTTGATTGTGCAGCACAAATCCTTTACATATGCTAATTCAGTGGATATGCCAAAGATAGTAATTCTGGTTGCCTCATGGATATTAAAGAAATTCACAAGATGCACATTCTAGATTTCTTTGCTTAAGACAGTCTTTTGGGCAATCTGAGTAAAAGGTTTTGCTTGAAGTGGAAGTGACTTCCCAAGACTTGTCCAATGAGAGGACTGAAGGGGCATGGAGTACTTAATTAATGGCTGAGGTGTCATGCAGAGAGCAAAGTCAGGCTCCTGAGGGATAGCTGAGGCTAAAAAAAGAGAGGACTTCATATTTTTCAAGGCTAGGGTTAGAGTAATTTAGTGTAAGTACATGCATATTGATTAGAAATTTAATAAAATTTTGGTTTGCTATTTCATATGTACTTAAGTGTTGATTTCTATATCTACTTCTCTCTATATTCTTTCAAGGCTGGTTCAATTTTTCTTTACTATTTTTGCATGTTTTTATGTTGTACATTACTGGTGCTAAGATTGCAAATGGTGATTTTTTTTTCTTTACTCTGCCTTATCAAATCTGCTTTATTTAAAACTAGGGCTATCAAGCTATTAAAAAAATTAATTGCGATTAATCTCACTGTTCAACAATAATAGTATACCATTTATTTAAATATTTTTGGATGTTTTCTACAATTTCAAATATATTGATTTAAATTACAACACAGAATAACGAAGTGTACATTGCTCACTTTATATTTATTTTTTATAACAATTATTTGCATTGGAAAAAGAAAGAAAGAGTATTTTTCAATTCACCTAATACAATTGGACTGCAATCTCTTCATTATGAAAGCTGAACTTACAAATGTAAAATTATATAAAAAATAAATTTGCATTCAAAAATAAAACAATGTAAAACTTTAGAGCCTGCAAGTCCACTCAGTCCTACTTCTTGTTCAGCCAATCGCTCAAACAAGTTTGTTTACATTTGCAGGAGATAATGTTGCCCGCTTCTTGTTTACAATGTCACCTGAAAGCGAGAATAGGCATTCTGCTGGCGCTGTTGTAGCCGGCATCGCAAGTCATTTACGTGCCAGATGCACTGAAGAGTCATATTCCCTTCATGCTTCAACCACCATTCCAGGTGACATGCGTCCATGCTGATGACGGGATCTGCTTGATAACAATCCAAAGCAGTGCAGACCGACATGTTCATTTTCATTATCTGAGTCAGCTGTCACCAGCAGAAGGTTGATTTTCTTTTTTGGTGGTTCGGGTTCTGTAGTTTCCACATCGGAATGCTGCTCTTTTAAGACTTCTGAAAGCATGCTCCACACCTCGTTCCTCTCAGATTTTGGAAGGCACTTCAGATTCTTAAACCTTGGGTCGAGTGCGGTAGCTATCTTTAGAAATCTCACATTGGTACCTTCTTTCCATTTTGTCAAATCTGTAGTGAAAGTGTTCTTAAAATGAACAACATGTGCTGGGTCATCATCCGAGACTGCTATAACATGAAATATATGACAGAATACAGGTAAAACAGAGCAGGGGACATAAAATTCTCCTCCAAGGAGTTCAGTCACAAATTTAATTAACGCATTATTTTTTTAATTAGCATCATCAGCATGGAAGCATGTCCTCTGGAATGGTGGCCGAAGCATGAAGGGGCATATGAATGTTAGCATATCTGGCACGTAAATATCTTGCAATGCCAACTACAAAAGTGCCATGCAAATGCCTGTTCTCAATTTCTGGAGACATTGTAAATAAAAGGGCAGCATTATCTCCTGTAAATGTAAACAAACTTGTTTGTCTTAGTGACTGGCTCAATAAGAAGGAGGACTGAGTGGATTTCTAGGCTCTGAAGTTTTGCATTGGTGGTTTGTTTTTTTTGTTTTTTTTTGAGCCCAGCTATGTAACAAAAAAAAAAAAAATCTACATTTGTAAGTTGCACTTTCACAACAAAGATTGCACAACAATACTTGTATGAGGCGAACTGGAAAATACTATTTCTTTCGTTTATCATTTTTACAGTGCAAATATGTGTAATCAAAAATAATATACACTTTTATTTCAATTACAAACGCAGAATACATTATATATGAAAATATAGAAAAACATCCAAAATATTTAATAACTTTCAATTGGTATTCTATTTAACCGTTTGAAACTGCCATTTATCGTGATTATTTTTTTATTTAAATCGCATGAGTTAACTGCGATTAATCAACAGCCCTACTTAAAACTACACACACACACGGACACACACAAAGGGAAGGGCAAAGAATCTAATTCAACAATTTTTGAAGTGGAATTTGAAGAGAATTCAAGTAGATTGTGGCAACTGTAAGATCTTAAAACAAACGTTCATTTGGTGGAAGCAAAAACTTATTTATTTTATTCTCAATAGAAAAGATCTGCCAAATTGTTTTGAGTGGCTGGCTGCTCAGATAGGGTCCAGAGAGGAGACTTCATTGCACTTCTGATAACAACTTAGAATAGCATTTATATAGCACTTTACATTGTTATAGAGCTGTACAAATATTACAGGACAAATTGATTACTGCAGCTACTGATTTAGTTGTTCTTATGACCAATGAATACACTGACCAGAAATATAGGTCATGCTAACCAAGCAAACTAATGCTTATACTCACCTATTGTAAAGTTTCTCATAAAAGTTCTTGTTTGGCAGTGTTAAGTGAACATTTGGTAACATGAGTTCCAGTACATAATGAGAATTGCTGATTGCTTTATCCTGAAACTCGATCATCTCAACTGCATCACCTGGCATCACCATCTGAAAATAAAACAAAACACAATCTCAAGCTGTTGAGGGTTTTCTGGAACAGAAGCTGCATATAAGCCAGAAAGGTAATATTCATTTGCATCTACAATGATTCTGTAAACAGTAAGACTTTGTTTTACCTCTTCATTTTCAAACATGACCCTACGAGAGGAAAAAGGAGAAGGCTCTGGTCTTCTAAGATCACAGACATCCTTAAGAGAATGAGATCCTCCTTCCTCTTCCTCTTGAAAGTTTCCATCACCCTCTTCTTCTTCAGCTGCTATCCTTTCCAGAATGGAGTGTACAGCCAGTGGGTTTATTTTCAATACAATCCTGATATTGAAAAAAGCAAGCAGAATAAATTATTAGTGATATATACTGAGAATTTTTACAGTAGATATCCACTGGTGATGTATATGTGCCTTTTTTATGAGTTAGCATGTGAAAATGCATTGATACATATATTATGTATAAACTAATACATTAGATGTCCAAATTGTTATGTTGCCTACATGTACTATTGTATGTAGGAAGTCATCACATTGTAAACTTTCATCCAAAAAAGCGTGAGACTCCATCACATTGTCTGGCATAAATCAATGAAAAACAGGACATTCAGAGATTGGATTGAAATTGCCTCTTTAATTTATGTAGCTACATATATATTATAGATAGTATGAACATCTAACCAGAGGTCTCCCAAACATTAAACATCCTTTTATGTGATATGAACTACAATATCCAGGCTCAAGAAGAGGTTCAGTATTAGCTCAAATTTTCTGGTTTTGCACCAGCATCTTAACAGTTAAAAATTAATTTTGTGTGTTAGATTTTCACTTTAAGAGTATAATAAATTCAGAAGTAAGAGAAAAAGAAAAATGAACATGAACAGTGTACAGATGGCAGGTTTCAGAGTAGCAGCCGTGTTAGTCTGTATTCGCAAAAAGAAAAGGAGTACTTGTGGCACCATCATAGGGCCTAATCACATCAGCCAGGCTATCAAAGGCTCATTCACCTGCGCATCTACCAATATGATATATGCCATCATGTGCCAGCAATGCCCCTCTGCCATGTACATTGGTCAAACTGGACAGTCTCTACATAAAAGAATGAATGGACACAAATCAGACGTCAAGAATTATAACATTCAAAAACCAGTTGGAGAACACTTCAATCTCTCTGGTCACTCGATTACAGACCTAAGAGTGGCTATCCTTCAACAAAAAAGCTTCAAAAACAGACTCCAACGAGAGACTGCTGAATTGGAATTAATTTGCAAACTGGATACAATTAACTTAGGCTTGAATAGAGACTGAGAATGGATGAGTCATTACACAAAGTAAAACTATTTCCCCAAGTTATTTCTCCCCCACACCTCACGCCACCCCCCCCCCCACTGTTCCTCAGATATTCTTGTTAACTGCTGGAAATAGCCTACCTTGCTTGTCACCATGAAAGGTTTCCCCCCCCCCCCATGGCTTATCTTAAGTGATCACTCTCCTTACAGTGTGTATGATAAACCCATTGTTTCATGTTCTCTGTGTGTGTATATCAATCTCCCCTCTGTTTTTTCCACCAAATGCATCCGATGAAGTGAGCTGTAGCTCACGAAAGCTTATGCTCTAATAAATTTGTTAGTTTCTAAGGTGCCACAAGTACTCCTTTTCTTTTAGTGTAAAGATGGAAAATTGTTTAAACTTTTACTCAAATCAAAAATTAACAGCAATCATACTGCCAAACATCACACATCCGGCAGTGCCGTCATGCATTCCCACAGCTCATCGGGATCCTCACATGTTCAGCTGAGCCAGGAAAAGACAGCAGTTATTTGTTGTGCAGTTATACAGTTGTGCCTTCTTGCCACATGGGGCTGCTGTGGTACCTGCTGACAAGCAAGCCTCTCTGCCTCCCACTCCCCTCTGTGCTGAATCCCAGGAAGAGACAGTAGCACTGTACCAGCAGCACAAGACAAGGGGCCCAATATTGACTCCAGGTTCCCTCAACATCTAGCTTGCTAAATCAGGATGTCTCTCCCTCCCGCATCATTCACACCTCATGCACCTCAGCAGCCCCGGCACCACAGTACCTACCCATCTTGTAAGAGCTCTGGTGAAAATGCTCCAGGCATCCAAGTAGAGAGCCATCCATCCACTAGCACCTCCAGTCACCCCATTACCTCCAGGCAACTCCACCAGCCATCACTCCCACATAACATCTTTGGACTCTCTCACCCACCCAGCTTCCTTGTCCCAGACAGCCCCCAGCTTTCTTCCCTCAAAATTCTCCATTCACCTAGCTTTTCCCCACAAAAGTGTAGGAATTTAGTTATAATTGGCTCGTTCCATCCAGAAATCATTCCATCCATTAATAAAGTTCTGTGTTATTTCTCCAAGATAAGATTTCTTCATCTCTAGGTTCTATTCAATTACAGGGATCAATAATGACACATTCTTACTTTGTGCCTGATATTTAAAGTAACTGTCTCTGACTATTTATATTAGTTATTAGAGAAAGTGTTGCTTTTAAAAAGAATTATGATGAAAAATTAAAGATATTTTACCGTGGCCAATCAAAGTTGTCAGATGATATCATATCTCCATCTATGCCACTGGACACGTGAAAGAATTTTATTGAAGATTCTGTTTTATCTTCTTCAAATAAGCCTTAAATAGGAGAAAAGTTTGTAGAAAGATCAAAAATACAGGGGCCAGAGTCTGCCTGCAGGTATAGCTGAGCAGAACCCTGCTCCATGATTTTAACAATTTTGAAGCTAATATTTTTACAATCTTGATATCGAGCAACACCAGTAAAAAAGTCACATTTTAAGTATCTCTTTTTTTTCCCCCTAACAACAACAAACTGTATTACCCAGAAAGATTTTACTTTAACTTCAGTAAGCTTTTGCCTATATTGGCATATTTCAGCTAGAACCAGAAACCTTAATTATATAATACAACTAAAAACATTTCAGAGTAGCAGCCGTGTTAGTCTGTATTCGCAAAAAGAAAAGGAGTACCCGTGGCACCTTAGAGACTAACAAATTTATTAGAGCATAAGCTATGAAGTGAGCTGTAGCTCACGAAAGCTTATGCTCTAAAAAATTTGTTAGTCTCTAAGGTGCCACGGGTACTCCTTTTCTTTTAACTAAAAACATTAAACACCAAGCTTAATTATCTGGGATTCTGATTCAGTTTTGTATTATGCTAAGATATATACTTCGACTTGGATTGAGGTTCTATCATAGAAATACCGGAAACTGAAGTAACACAGATAAAATGTTCCTAAGTGCAAAATGAAAGTTGTATTCTCAAGAGGGCAAAAGTTCTGTTTAAATTTGCAAGACCTCTTTGTCAACCAAATGACTGTTTGACAATTGAAAAGTATAATTAGCATTAATATCACATTTGTACTTCTTACCAGCTAGCTCTTTAAAGGTAAGTTCTAATTTAACTTGTTCTGGAGTTGAACCTCCTATAAACTCAGTCTTGAATTCCATGTCTGTAAATTCAAGATGAAGGATTTCCTTCTGAAGTGATTTTTTAAACCATGGTCCTCTTTCCTGATCTGATCGTAGGTCAGGTATAGGGAAGCGAACAGAAACATCTAATGCTGGTGAAGTGACTTGCACAGAAATTCTACAGTTTGCAGGTGTACGTGAATCATCCAGAAAAACTTCGGTAAAAGCTTTATGCTAAAAAATACAAGGTGAAAAACAACTAGAGAAGCAGCATTTAAAACAAACAAACAAACAAAAAAAAACCAACTTTACTGACATGATACAATGGTTGTAATAGATAAAGCTGCATTTTTTATACAATTTCATACAGTACTATACATGAACTATAAGAGAATATGGACCACCCATACTTTTTTTTGCTAAGCTATTAGAACAGGTACTGTCAAACTTCTATATTTAATCAGGATTGAAAAAAATAAAATATTCAGGACAGAGCTATACAGGTATAGAATTTGAACCGGGGGGGGCAGGGCTGCTTCCTGATCTTCCAATAATGGGAATCTAATGGGTATTTTGGGGCACCTGCATTTAAAAAACAAAACAACCTTCCAAGAGGCTAGGGGGTAGTTAGATCTCTGGAAAAGCTTGGATTTTAAGAGTTTAAAGAAGTAAAATTTGGCTGTGTTGGTATTTTATTGTTATTTATAATTTATATAAAAGAATGACAACTCCTCAATCTGCTGCTACCCCACTACTTTACATTGGATGGCTTTGTACATATTCTGGCAGGACAATAAATTTGAGACCTTTTAAAATGTTCCTGTTGCATCCTGGTAGCTCCAGGCCTGCCAGCATGCATATAAATTAATTTCACTCACCAGACTAATGTGTTTGTTGTAAGATGTGTACATGTGAGATGCCATCATCTCTACTGTGGTTAGTTTCTGTGGCTGAAGCAAAGAATTCAGTCTGTCCACAATACTGATATCCAGTTCACAAAATACTGGACTTAGCTTGATTTGTAATTCTGCTTTCTGTGGAACAGAGCTCAGTCTTCCTTGACTACCCTACAAAAATAAAGTATATCGATATTCTCAATGAAATACTGAAAAATACATGAGAAAAACAAAGGATGTTTGCAATATACATCTTTCTATGCAACCATCAAGATATAAAGTTACCTTTAAAGATTAGAGAAAAAATATTATGCTACAGCATAATGCAACAATGTAGTCAGGTTGGTTTTTTTTTTCAACCTTACCTGAGGTCCTCTGTTATCTGAGTGCTTATAATGGAGCTGAAGGCATGAAAGAGGATGTGTATCATTTCCTTTTTCAGAATGAAATGTTAGCATCTTGAAAATAAAAAAAATAAATAATTAATAGATGTAAAACAAACAAAAGAACTAGAGAGCAGGAAAAAGCATAGTCTATCTGGCCCAAACAGTCAATCCAATATTCAGCTGCTTGTCTGATAGCCACAGATCCAATAAAGAGCCACAATTTCTGATTCAGACTGGGGAGACTGTTCAGAAAGCCCTGAGCCTCACATACCACATTTGAGGAGACAGATAGGAAGTGATCAAAAAGCACAAGCACAGCTAGGAGCAGATGGAATATAGCGCCTGAATGACAGCAAATAGGGCCACCATCATGAATCCAGTATCATAGACTCATCTCAATCTGAGTACGAGCAAGGAGCCGTTGGGCCAACAGCAATCACCTAAGAAAACCTGCCCAATAGGATAGGGTGGCAAGCAGCACTTTCTTTAAAATGTTTCAACTTAATTTTCAAAACACAGTTCCTTTTGCTTCACACACACAAAACATTAGAGAACTCTACAGGCTTGATCCTTTGGTGGCAGGGAAAGAGGGGACACTGTGGCTCATTATCTGAGTTTTCAATTAAAATATAAGACACGTCTTAACACTACCCAATCACTACAAAAATACAATAAATTAGTAATCTTAAGTTTTTCAATTCTAAGAGTAGAGTAGGATTTCCCTTCTGAAAACCTCTCCAGTTAACATTTCAATTGCCCTGGTGCTTGGTTAATAACAGTATTTTTAATTACCTCTGTGTAGTGAGGTTGAATGGAGCAGGAGTCGGTAGAGAAAAGACATTCCAGTAGTTCCATATGCCCAATGGACAAATCTGTGCTGAAGCATCGAGAAGCAGACCTTTGTCTTTGTTCATAAGAGACTTTGATTCCAGTACCTATAAATCTGTTATGAGAAATAAAGGTATAAATATGTATAGAATGGATTGCAGTAATCACTTTGAAAATTCAGAAACATCTGGTGTTTATATACGTGTGTGTATACATATACATTAAGGCTGTCAAGCGAATAAAAAATTAATTACGATTAATCGCTCTGTTAAACAATAATAGAATACCATTTATTTAAATATTTTTGGATGTTTTCTACGTTTTCAAATATACTGATTTCAATTACAACACGAGGCAAAGTGTACAGTGCTCATTTTATATTTATTTTTTATTATAAATATTTGCACTGTAAAAACAAAAGCCATATTTTTCAATTCACCTAATTCAACTACTGTCGTGCAACCTCTTTAACATGAAAATTGAATTTACAAATGTAGAATTATGTATCAAAAAAAATACATTCAAAAATGAAACAATGTAAAACTTTAGAGCCTGCAAGTCCACTCAGTCCTACTTCTTGTTCAGCCAATTGCTCAGACAAACAAGTTTGTTTACATTTGCAGGAGATAACGCTGCCTGCTTGTTTACACCTCAAAGCGAGAACAGGTGTTCGCATGGTGCTGTTGTAGCCAGCATCGCAAGATATTTATGTGCTAGATGCGCTAAAGATTCATATGTCCCTTCATACTTCAACCACCATTCCAGAGGACGTGTCAATGTTGATGACTGGTTCTGCTCGATAACAATCTAAAGCAGTGGGGACTTATGCATGTTCATTTTCATCATCTGTGTCAGATGCCACCAGCTGAAGGTTGATTTTCTTTTTCAGTGGTGCGGATTTTGTACTTTCCGCATCAGAGTGTCGCTCTTTTAAAACTTCTGAATGCATGCTCCAGACCTCATCCCTCTCAGATTTTGGAAAGCACTGTAGATTCTTAAACATTGGGTCGAGTACTGTAGCTATCTTGAGAAATCTCACATTGGTACCTGCTTTGCATTTTGCCAAATCTGTAGTGAAAGTGTTCTTAAAATGAACAACATGTGCTGGGTCAGCATCCGAGACTCCTATAACATAAAATATCAGCATGGAAGCACATCCTCTGGAATGTTGGGGAACACTGAAGGGGCATACAAATGTTTAGCATATCTGGCACATAAATACCTAGCAATGCCAGCTACAAAAGTGCCAGGCAAACGCCTGTTCTCACTTTCTGGTGACAGGCAGCATTATCTCCCATAAAAGTAAACAAACTTGTTTATCTTAGCGATTGGCTGAACAAGAAGTAAGACTCAGTGAACTTGTAGGCTCTGAAGTTTTGCATTGTTTTTGTTTTTGAGTGCAGTTGTGTAACAAAAAAAATCTCCATCTGTACATTGCACTGTCACAATAAAGAGATTGCACTACAGTACTTGTATGAGGTGAACTAAAAAATACTGTTTTTAATAGTACAAATATTTGTAATCAATAATAATAATATAAAGTGAGCACTGTACACTTTGTATTCTCTGTTGAAATTGAAATCAATATATTTGAAAATATATGAATACATCAAAAATATTTAATAAATTTCAATCAATATTCTATTTTTTAACATTGCAATTAAATTTTTTTGAGTTAATCACGTGAGTTAACTGCGATTAATTACTCCTTGGGGAATTCTGCACCAAAAATCCTAAATTCTGTGCCAAAAAATCCTAAATTCTGCATATTTTATTTGTCAAAATAATGCAATATAATCACACCAGTTTCACTTATTTTTGGTAATTTATTTGAACTACCATAGAGAAAAAACAAATCACAATAACTGCTCAGCATTTCCTAAACACATGAAAATTAAGTTACAAATACTTGGTAGCCAATACCCTGCATTCTAGTTATAATCCTGGATTTTCATTTAAATTACATTACTTTTATTGTGGTGTTCTGTAAATTAAAATGTCACTTTAAATTGCTCAGACTTTCACATAGTTTTGCTAATCATTGTCCTGTATTTTTTTTTTTTAAATGGCCAAGTAAAATAGATCCTGAGCTGTAATCTAACCCCACTGTGCCTCTCTGGCACAAGAAAAAAAGTAAGGAAGCACATAGACCTTCCTAGCTGAGGATTCGGTTACTGACATTTACAGGTTTCAGAGTAGCAGCCATGTTAGTCTGTATTCGCAAAAAGAAAAGGAGTACTTGTGGCACCTTAGAGACTAACAAATTTATTAGAGCATAAGCTTTCGTGAGCTACAGCTCACTTCATCGGATGCATTTGGTGGAAAAAACAGAGGAGAGATTTATATACACACACAGAGAACATGAAACAATGGGTTTATCATACACACTGTAAGGAGAGTGATCACTTAAGATAAGCCATCACCAGCAGCAGGGGGGGGAAAGGAGGAAAACCTTTCATGGTGACAAGCAAGGTAGGCTAATTCCAGCAGTTAACAAGAATATCAGAGGAACAGTGGGGGGTGGGGTGGGAGGGAGAAATACCATGGGGAAATTAATTAATTCCATTGCAAAGTGGATACAATTAACTTAGGCTTGAATAGAGACTGGGAATGGATGAGTCATTACACAAAGTAAAACTATTTCCCCATAAAAAGAAAAGGAGTACCGGTGGCACCTTAGAGACTAACAAATGAAGTGAGCTGTAGCTCACGAAAGCTTATGCTCTAATAAATTTGTTAGTCTCTAAGGTGCCACCGGTACTCCTTTTCTTTTTGCGAATACAGACTAACACGGCTGCTACTCTGAAACCTGTATTTCCCCATAGTATTTCTCCCTCCCACCCCACCCCCCACTGTTCCTCTGATATTCTTGTTAACTGCTGGAATTAGCCTACCTTGCTTGTCACCATGAAAGGTTTTCCTCCTTTCCCCCCCCCCCGCTGCTGGTGATGGCTTATCTTAAGTGATCACTCTCCTTACAGTGTGTATGATAAACCCATTGTTTCATGTTCTCTCTGTGTGTGTATATAAATCTCCCCTCTGTTTTTTCCACCAAATGCATCCGATGAAGTGAGCTGTAGCTCACGAAAGCTTATGCTCTAATAAATTTGTTAGTCTCTAAGGTGCCACAAGTACTCCTTTTCTTTTGACATTTACAATAAGGCCCCTTTACACCACTCTGGCAAGATAAAGGAGCCTTAATTGACTAAGAATGGGAACAATTAACTAACAATGGGAACATTAGCAGCCTACCTTCTTCATTGTTACATTTCTGCTCTGCCTCAGGGACAGAGCCTGCTTCACACAGTCCTCCAAGCCTGGGATGCAGCAACAGTGAGCAAGAGGGATCGGGTGAATCTCTCTCACTCTTTCACACGCAGACATGTGCCCAGCCCCACCCACTTAAAATAGGGTTGCCAACTTTCTAATCACACGAAACTGAACACCCCTGCCCTGCCCCTTCTCCGAGGCCCGTCCCCAGCTCACTCCATTCCTAGCCCCCCCCACCCAGTCGCTCACTTTTCCCCACCCTCAGTCACTTTTTCTGTGCTGGGTGTGCAGGCTCTGGGATGGGCCCAGGGATTAGGGATTTGGGGTGCACGAGGGGGCTCTGGGCTGAAGCAGGGGGCTGGGGTGGGGGCGGTGAGGGCTCTGGCTGGGGGTGTGGGCGGGGGCTCCAGGCTGGGGCCGAGGGCTTGGGGTGTGGGTCCCGGCTGCACTTACCATAGCTCTGAGAAAGCAGCAGGCCTCTAGGCGCATGGCCGACCAGGAGGGTCTGTGCGGTGCATGCTGCCTTCACGCCCTCAGACACCACCCCCCACAGCTCCCACTGGTTGCAATTCCTGGCCAACGGGAGCTGTGGAGCTCGCACTTGGGACGGGGCCATTGCGCGGAGTCTCTGAGTGCCCAGGGGCTGTAGGGACCTGGCGGCTGCTTCCAGTAGCAGTGCAGAGCCAGGGCAGACAGGTAGCCTGCCTCAGCCCCTGCCACCCGCTATACTGCCAACTGGAGCCACGAGGCTCCCTTTTAGATCGGGCATTCAGGTTGAAAACCAGATGCCTGGCAAGCCTACCTTAATGTCTCTCCACGGACACATGCATGCACACCCAGCCTCCTTCCTCCCCACCCACGGTGATCTACTCTCTCCTGCCAGCTGCTCCCAGCGCACACGCCTGGGCTGCCGGGAAAGGGGCACAGAATTCCTCCAGGAGTTGCTTAATCAACAGCCATAATATGTACATGTATGCTATAAAGAAATAAATTAGTACAGTGATACTCAGACTGAGGCTCAGGAGCCGCCAGTGGCTCTTTAATGAGTCTTCTGAAGCTCTTTGCAGCACATGATATTAAAGATCTGTGTGATTTAATTATTAACCAATCTAAGTTATTAACTAATCAGGATGTTTTTACTATGTTATTAACCAACTGTAGAATACTTGGTCAGGACAGTCATTTTCCTGTGAGAATAATATATATAATAGTAAATGAAACCATGAATCAACACTACTGTGGCTCTTTTGGGTAACATTAATTGCTAATTTGGCTCCTGAACCACTGAGGTCTGAGTATCACTCCATTAGTACTTACAATAGGCTCTGACATTAGGAACCTAGGATAATGGAATCCACCTATTCTGCCTTCAACAGTGACCAATGCCTAATGCTTCAGAGGAACACATAAAACCTCTACAATGCACATACTGTAATTTAGCAATATTATGCCATGGAAAAATTGGTTCCTGACTCCTGGATGATTTGGTTCACTTTTTTATTGTGCCCCAACTGACATCCCATTTTGCACCACAAAGAAAAAAAAAATTCACTCAAAACCACAGACCACTTGTGTAATAAGGCTGCTCTATAAACTATACCTATTTCTTAAAGATGCTGTATAACCCAAAGAAACATCCTAATTTATGCTCCAGACTATGTGTGTTTGATTGCAGAACCTGCATCTGTCTTGATCTATCTCAGCATGAAGAAATTTAGGATGAGTTGTGACAAACGGTTCTCTTTTTTTTCCTGAGATTTTTCATTTGGAACTCACACCGTCCAAAACTATTTTAACATTTAATGAAAAAACAAACTTCTAGTACCTCAAATAAAGTATGATTTGATTCCAAATATTTATGGACATAAACCTAAGTTGTCAAAAGAATATTTGGTTCTTTGTTTGTTGTATTAGTTAAATAGGCAAAGTTGTACCTAAGGTGGTCATGAGAACAAGCCTCTGCAAATACTTCTCGGAAGGATAGAAAATCTTCTGTTGAAAACTTAACTGGATCAATCTTTTCTATTTGGGTAAAGAAATCCAGTGCCATTGGTGTCAGTGGGTTAAGGTTCAGTGATGTTTCAGGTGGTGGCAGAGGGTCAATGTGAAGTACAGATACTGAGAAAGTTCCCAGTGCCAGTCTAAAAAGAAGTTCAGGCCTGGATTCATCCACTGAAACAGATCTGGATGGAAGGGCTGAAATACAAAATTAAATTAAATTTCTCAATAAAGGTTAGTTTTCAATAGCAACTTGCACATCTATTATATTTACCAACATAGCCTTAAGAAATACACAAATGTCAAACTATGAATACTACGCAAATCACAATATGACTAATTTATACACTGTAATATATTGAGTCTTTGTTTAACTATAGAAGATTTACACTTTGTGTAGAACTACTTTTGTTGACGTTACTCTTCCCTTACCTCATTTCTAAATTAGGCCAAATCCCCCACATAAATGAAGAACATCCATGTAAACCTCTCACTCACTTATGAGAAAGCAGCTAAGCAGCAATCTGTGCAATAGATCTAAGTCATGAAGTGCACAACTCAGCATATTTTATAAACTGTATTGTCTAGAGGAAAAGACTACACATTAATTGAAGAAGCAATTAGGGAAAAGAAGACATTTTGGTCTTTTGGATTTTGATGCCCTTTTGCCAAGTTTCAGAACAATGAAAAATGTCTAACACTATAAAATGACCAGGAAGTAAACACACATTTTTACTTACAAGTCCTTCTTAAAGGAGTTTGGTGAACAATACTGGGTGTAAATGATGAACTTCTTGGTGGTGGTGGTTCTTGTTTATTAGCGTCATGAAAATCACCCCAAGTTGGCTGAAGCTAAAACATAAATATATCTGATCTCTCATCTGCATAACACAACAGTTCTCAAGGATTCATCTAACGCAAACAGTAACGTGTGACCAAAAGACAGTATGCAAGACCCTTGTGCATATATACCATAAAAAGTAGTTTTCCAGCTTGTCATTTCATGGTATATTAATCAATAATTTGTCTATTGTTTATCTGGGTGTCAAGCTACATTCTTTAGCTCTGATGATGATCTTCCCCTTGTATTTCTGAAAGGGAGATAACATTGCCATCACAACTAACACATGTTCTTCTGTTACCCATAGGAAACTAGAACTGTTCTCTATGACCTCTATTCAGCAAAGTATTTAAAAGCATGTGCATAAGAACTGAGTAGGGATAAACTTAAACCACAGGTTTCAGAGTAGCAGCCGTGTTAGTCTGTATTTGCAAAAAGAAAAGGAGTACTTGTGGCACCTTAGAGACTAACAAATTTATTAGAGCATAAGCTTTCGTGAGCTACAGCTCACTTCATCGGATGCATCCGATGAAGTGAGCTGTAGCTCACGAAAGCTTATGCTCTAATAAATTTGTTAGTCTCTAAGGTGCCACAAGTACTCCTTTTCTTTTTACTTAAACCACAGTAATACTTTGTTGAATTACAGGCTATGACCTTAACTTAGGCAATACCACAACTTCGTGTGCTTTTATTCTGTTCCTGGCCTTGTATATTAAACATAGAAATGTAGCACAAGCGTCTGTCACAAATACTCCAAATTAAACTTATAGCAGCTTGGAAACATACATAGTCTATTTCCTGGTCTACTAGCCAAACAAATTCATAACTTATGGAATCCCAAGTTTCAAAGCTGCAACTTGCTGTGGGAATACCACTGAAAATCTACCTAACTCCTTAATAAAGGAAAGCCAAAAAGTGATTTTATGCATTAAGGAACCATACAAATCTGCTAGTTGATACTACCACTGGAACAGAAAGCTTAACAGGTGTGTACTTACTATTATCTTAGAATTTTTCAATAGGCATTAGCAATGAGGAATCAGTATAAAAAAAAACAACAACACAACCTTTTACTCTACAGAGATATTAACTGTAAACAATACTATACCACTGTAGCACTCAATGGAGATCCTGCTGGTGTAGTAGTGCATGTACTAGTTAAAGACAGGTCTAGATCCATAGTTGGTGGGTCTCCAAGAGGTGGAAGAGAGGAGAGACTGTGAGACATGTCCATGTCAGCCATTGAGAAGAAAACTTCTTCTTCTAAGGAGAAATTATGTATAAATCAATAGGTTTTTTTTTCTAATGACAAACATTAACTTTAGTTATAATACACCAAATTACTCATAGCTGCAGAAACAAAATAGTCTGGATATGACATTAACTAGCTAAAAGTTTATTCACAGCATTTCCTAGTTAACTTATACTGAAGCCCAGTAATAACCAAGGAGAAAAAAAGATTTTTCCAAACAAGAGTGTGTGACCAAGGCAACACCAAATTCCAGCAATGTTATGAGTATACACATAATATAAAATATTTCCATTTATTTTCATGTTCAGGTTAAGACTGCTAACGGTTGCAGTGATTAATTCACACTTCCCATACTAAATCAGATATGAATTGGCACCTAAAAAAACCAGTAACAAGTTATCCATGGGCTCAAAATTAAAAGTAAAGCAGTTCACATTTAATATAAACAATCATTAAATAAATGACATAAGAACAAATAAAATAATAGACTATTGTAAACCTTTGTTAATGGAGCTGTACTAATCTAAGTATTGGCATCTTTCAGATTCCAGGTTTCTTCTCCATTAAATTCCTGTCTTAAATCCAAATATACTCCTTCAGTACTTTTAAACTAGGTTTTATAATAGAAAACCAAAAGAAAGTTTTATAGTATTCTATATTTCATTTAGTTCCTTCAAACATTAGTTCTGAAAGGGATCTTACAGAATTAGTGTCTGTTTTGTTGTATATTAGTGTCCAGACTATTAAATGCCTCAAATGAACTATGACTTCAGTCTGGGCTAGTAACATGAATAGGCCTTATATCCTGAATTAAGGGTATAATTAATGGTAGACAATAAGTTTAAAAGTCTATAAAGGTCACTGTTATTTTGCCCTTCTGAAAGATCAAGAGTGCTTTAGCACAGTACATTAAAAATTATTTTGCATTACGTTACTAGGCTGTCTGACATACTGGCATCATGTTTCATACTCACCACGGCTAGAAGGTGTTCTGGCGGTCTCTGTCTCATAAAAGCTCTGCTCAGATGCTGCTGCTGCTGATAAAGATTCTTTTCTTAAGTAACGCTTCAGCTCCATCTGAATCCGATACTCGTCCTCCTGTTGCATGGGTCGGTTCTTTCTATCTTTATTTGATAATTCTATCCTGCTGGGGCTCTCTGTATTCGAACAGCAGAAATGGAAACATAATTTGTATTTCCTTTCCATTCCACCATGGAAAACTTCAACAACTAGTCAGAAAACGGACTGACATTTTATGAATTTATCTTCCATTTTCACTTCTCAAATACAAACCAGCATGGAAAACTAACCCCTTTTCCTTCTGTATTATTACTCCCAAACCTAAGAGGAAGATTTTGAGGTTATGTAGTCAGAACAGTTACAAAATCTTTTTTTTAAAGTTCTGGTTCATGTTGGCTTTAGAGACTTATGGACACATCATCTATAAATTACATTATAACACGAATTGGCCCCATTTAATGAATGGAATAGGAAAACATTTCCATCATTCTTCCAAGGATCTTAAAATCATTACCTAAATTGACATAATAATTGAATTTGCAGCATTGGGAATATATCTAGTTATACACTTGATCCAGTAAAATAAGTTTTATTATTTTATACACTATGATTCCAAAAAGGATTGCATATTTATATGAACAATGAGAACATCCATAGTTATATGAGGTCTGGTCTACACTACAGACCCATATCAGTATGAAAAATCCACACCCCTAAGCCCCCTCCTCCCGTGTAGACAGAGTTATGTTGGCAGAAGAGCTTCTCCCATTGACATAGTTACCACCTCTCAGGAAGGTGGATTAAGTACACCAACAGGAGAGCTCTCTCCCATTGGTGTAGAGTATCTTCATTAACGTGCTACTGTGGCGCAGCTGCATCAGTGCAGATGGACCCCACTCTGGTCCAAATTATACCAAACAAAGTTTCACTGTTATGTTGTCCTTTTCTCCCTCCACCACTCCTCTTCCCCAGACATTTAATTGTATTCTCCACCTGTTAGCTCAGCACAAACTAAGATTTCAAGCTCTTTTAAAGAGGCTATTACATAGGTTTACAGCATATAGAACAATGAAGCCTGGAGACCCGACAGGGGCCCAGGTGTTATCATTATACAAATAAATAGATAATTAATATTAATAATCTGTTATAGTAATTATTATGTACCTAATCAGGGGACTTGTTTATTGTGCAAGCTTTCTTTACTACTTTCTATCTCATCAAATACACATTTAATATTAATATCTTTACTTGCCTGGTCCAGCAATGGCTGCTAACATGTCCAATAGAAGATGTACCTGTCTCGGTGACAGGAATAGGTGTATAGAGTCTATCTGCCCATCCACATCCAACTTTAAAAAAAAAAAAATTATAAACTCTTAGAACAAAGACATGTCACTTAAGCTTCCCCAAATCAACTACAAGTCACTAGATAGCATACAGTACCACTCTATAGCAGTGGCTCTCAACCTTTCCTGACTATTGTACCCCTTTCAGAAGTCTGATTTGTCTGGCATACCCCCAAGTTTCACCTCACTTAAAAACTATTTGTTTAAAAAAAAATCAGACATAAAAATACAAAAGCATAAGAGTACATTATTACTGAAAAATGGCTTTTCTTATTTTTACCATATAATTATAAAATAAATCAACTAGAATATAGATATTGCACTTACATTTCACTGTATAATATATAGAGCAATATAAACAAGTCATTGTCAATATGAAAACTTAGTTTGTAGTGATTTTGCTAGTGCTTTTTATGTAGCCTGTTGTAAAATTAGGCAAATATCTAGCTGAGTTGATGTACACCCGGAAGACCTCTGTGTACTCCCAGGGGTACATGTACTCCTGGTTGAGAACCATTGCTTTGTAGGGCAAGTGAACTAAAGTCCTAATTCTCCTTCTTTCACTCTCTCCTATGCTACCACCTTCATGCTGCTTTTAAGTGAACTGCATGTTATACCTGGAAGCTTTGAAGGATATAGTCTTCCTGCAACATTTGGGATTGAACCTTCATATTCTTCCAATTGGGAACAGCCTGAAATTTAACTGTACAATTGCTTCCAACTTTGGGTTACATAGCAGTTCTACAAAACATTGCTATTGTGCCAATGATTATTTATTTTGTTATGCTATATACAAACAAACAAAACCACCCAAAAAACATGCACCCTTGGAGAAAAATCCAGGATCATTATTAAGCAGTTAGCAATTTTGTTTCTTTAATACTCTTGCATGTAATTAATGGCACCAACATAAAGCTTATTTTATATACTACATACAGGATAGTAAAACTTGCACCTTATGTGGTACTATTTCCTTAAAAATTCAAATCATTTTCACATAAATACTAGCCTATCTATATTATACAAAATTACTGATTTTCTTAAATAATGTTGGGTTATACCTAAGATTTATTATAAACTGTAACAACAGTAACAAAACAAGGAAATTAAACTAGTTCTCTCCAGACCACTAGATCGCACCACAAATTGAGCTTGTTCCCAATGTTTGCTGTAGGATTACTCCCTTAGGGGCTCATACAGATTGAGGGTCCAATTCTAAAACCCCTTATACTCTAACTTGTTGCTCCACTGGCAAGTGTTATATGTTAGAGAAAAGATTTGATGGAGCAAGTAGTCTTCATGAAGATGTCTTGTGATAGGGAGTACCACAACTAACATTTACGAAAGGGATAACATTACTGTAGACACATGACAAGTTACTGTCTATAGTTGCTACAGTTCACACACATATTTGATTTTTTTTGTTAAAAATAAAAATTAAATAGTCAATTACAGTTCATTAATAATTTCTTCTCTCTCTTTCAGCTCTCTAAATACCTATTAGTGACATACACCAATGCTCATGCAAAGTCCTCACATAACTAAAAGACATAAAGCAACTAACCAATTACAATTTATTTGTACAATGATGTGAAAGTCAGGGTCCAGACACACCAAGTGAGAACAGGAGGTTTAATTCCCACCTCCTAAATAAGCAGTTAAATCACCTGATTTCATGCAAAGTAATTATACTGTACAAATATATTCAGAATCGTCTTTTATGAAAGCTTGTAATGGTCTGAACTTTATGGTCATTATGGGATACGTATGCAGACCATGATTATGTATGTATGTGTATACAGGAAACTATAACTATAAGGCAACAGGGCAGTGAAGCAGAGTGGGAGGGCACCTCCCAAGAGTCATTTACACAATATAAGGATAGACCATTAGAGTTAACGGAAAGACGTTGAGACATCCTTGCTTCAACACAAGAGGGAATTTTCCACACTCTTAAGGCTTGGCTACACTTGAAACGCTACAGTAGCGCAGTTGCAACAGTGGTTCTCCCATCACCATAGCCAATCCACCTCCCTGAGAGGCTGTAGCTAGCTTGACAGAAGAATTCTTCTATTGATCTAGCACAGTTTACACAGGAACTTAGGACAGTTTAACTACACTGTTTGGGGTGTGGATTTTTCACACCCTTGAGTGATATAATTAAGACAACCTAATTTTCTAGTACAGATCAGTCACTATGCCAGGAGAGAAGAGCCTTTTTAAAAGGATACTTAAAACTGAAATTTTCATCTAGAAACTGAGCGACAGTCACTTAGCGGGTGCTGTCCATGATTCACTGGATCCCTTTTATGGCATGGGATCAGAACACTGTTCAAAAGGCAACAACTATTTTACATTAGAATAGGGATTTTATCTAATGTAGAAGTGAAAAGCCTGAAGTTGAGTCTTTATGTTTGTTTATTGTGTAACTTGTATATGTTTTCTCTTCCTTACTATATTATCTTTGAATCTGTGATTTTTCTATTAAATAACATTTTATTTATTTTACCCCAAGCAGATCTCTGAAGCACAAACTGTGGTGAGTGTGTGCACCAAAGATGCCGGGGAGGGGTTGGGGGAGGTGCTGGATTTCACACCTTCGGAGGTGAAGAACCAGAGGGGAAAGTCTGAGGGTCTGGTAGTTACGAACTCACAGTGGATGAATTTAGGGAGACCTGGGACTCAAAGGGCTGTTGGGGTCACCCTGCAAGGAGTAACTAGGCTGGTGAAAGCCAGGACTTTATGCTTGTGGGTAGGCTGCTAGTATCAGGGCTCTGAACCAAAGCAGCACAGCATAATCAGATAAGGTAACAAGGCAGGAAGTGACCAAACCCCTTACTGGTCTAGGTGATCCCTAAAACTTTACAACTGGTTCCTACTGGCTTTTCCTTTCCTTGGGAAAACTAGAAAGAAGATTCAAATTATTAAATTGTGCTAGCACTTGAAATTAAATTAAATTCTGTTAGTTCCTGAGAGGGTTAAAATCTGGACATATTTAATTTAAACACTATTTAATCCCATATTTAAACAAAGAAGCCAGACCGAACATCAGGAGAAAATCTTGGACTAGACTGTATGTTTTGAAGAAGAAAACCAATTGCATGTTCTGTATACTTTTTCTCTATTTCTATGAATATATATAGTCTATTTAATGAATTAACCAAAATCAAAACTGAGTTCACTTTTTAATTTTGCACACCATGTAACATATATAGTGTTCACTGACTAGTGTTAAACAAAATGTATTTTGTATACAGTTAGTGCAAAAAGATGAAGTCAATATTCAAAGTCAGTAACAGAATGTGATTAAACTTAAAAATCACAATACCGTTTATCACACCAACTGATTCGTTCAGTGTTTCTCCCACTACAATGCCCAACAATGCACAAAGCATGCCAGAAATGTTGCACCGTGCTCTATTTAAGGCATTGGACGGGTCACCAAATATAAGTGCAACATAGAGTCCTAGACTCAGATCTTGAACTAAAGAGTTTCTTTTCCTGCCATCTTTAAATAAATGTAATGCTTGACAGTAGGAAATCTTTTGATTTTTAAAAGGGTTGCAGTAAAGCACTTAGCTATTAGTAAATCTAGAATGGATAACCACAGAGTTTTTACTATCTTGTAATAGTTTGTTTCTGTATTTCACACATTGCATTTTCATGGTATCTTCCTTTTAGCAAATGTTGCCACAAGGACTTTAAGTCAAGAATTGTTCTGGACTGAACAAATATAAAAGTGTTCTAAAAAATGAACCAGCAACTGCAGGATATGTAACAAAATTCTACACTGTAGTAGAAACCATAGTGAGTAGTTTCTGCTTGCTGTATTTTGTATTCTTTGTTTCAATTAACTGTATTTTCAATTTAAATTTTAAAATAATTTCTATCTTTTATGCGCAGGTATCAGAGCACATTATAAACCACAAATATGAGTACACTTCATTGAAGATGATTTCAGAACCAATTTTATTATTGAAGTTAATAGGAATATTCATGTGAGTAAAGTTTATACTGCTTAGTGCTTGTAGGATCAGGGCCTTATATTTTCAATATTTCTGTTTTGTCTACAGAAGTTTTGGAAAATTCAAATAATATACCCTCCCAGTAGTGGCATTTTCTTTTAAAACCCACCATTATAATTTAATTCACTGTAAATTTTAATCTAAAATTTCAACAGCATAAATTTTCAAATTAGTTTTACAAAGCAAGTCTCAACCTGATTTAAATCAATTTTTTTTAAGTTAAATGTTTTTAAATTTCAAAATCAGGACGCTACAATATACAGACCAAAAAAATAAATGGGTAGCAACCGGACTTTTCATGAAAACAAAGCAATTCTCTTGGGAATTACTGCAATACATAGAATTCAAGATTTATCATAGCTTCGGTAGAAGTTGTGAGTAGGGCATGAAAATGGTCAACATGCTTGTCTACCAAAGAAAATAAGACCCCCCCAAATGCATATTGGGACAAATTCTGCACTCAGTTATGAGTGTGCAACTCCCCTGACAATGTGACTTGTGAACAGAGCAAATCTGCCCATGGTGTTTAGACATGCATTTCCATGCATTCCACAATGTATTCTCAGCACTCTAGGACCTTGTTGGTTAAAGAAGGGATGTTCTAACAAGGGTTATTGCCTTACCTTTAAATGCAGATCATTTAAAATAAAATTAGCAAAATTAAACATAGCCCAAACCAATTCTTTTTCCTTAAAACTCTCAAAACTTTGGCAGTAGGCAAAAACCAAAACCAAATAGCTACTTGACTGTGTCCAGTTAGTTAAAGAATATAAAACGACAACTAACCTTAGCTCCAGGAAGTACTTCATGTTGCTTTAATGTAAGGCTCAACTTCATTTTACCAATCAGCCTACTAATCTGAACAGGGTCAGAGGGAGCAACTTCTGGCAAGTTTCTGGTTAACTGTGGATGTGGCTCATACACAATTTTTGGGTTCCAGCTAGGGGAAAGCTTTGGTTCCGCTGCCTTTAAAATTCAAGGGGAAAAACAAGTAATTAGCATGCATCCTAGTATGTGTCACAAAGTATACATATACAAATCTGATAAATCTATACTACGTGTATATGACAAACCGTTTCACATAAATGCAAATTTGACATCTGCAATAACAAACATATTTACTAGCAAAATTTTAAATAAACAGGTATCAAAAGGCATTCAGAATCTTGATGCGTCAGGAAGTGATGGAATTTTTGTTCAAATAGTAAATTATGGAGAGATGCCAGTCTCTCTCCAAAGATTAAGGTTACAGTGAGAATCAAGTACTGTATGCCCTATTTTTAGTCTTCTATAATTTTGCTCTTCAGACCTCACCATCTCCACTCTTACATAATATAAGTGTTTGACAAAGGAATTTATAATTTTTTTGCCCAAATTCACAAAGGTCGCTGGGCTCAGAAGTTTGAGAACCACTTATGTAAATGAGTTTAGAATGCAATGAGCTACCTAAACATTGTTCCAAGACGAGGTTCAATTTCTTTATACTTCAGTATTAGGCTTATATGTATATTACAATATAATATATTTTATCCTTCATCAACTCTACATATTTATATGATTTATTTATTTTTACCAACTGTGTAGCTGAACACGCTGGAGAGGACTTCGCTGATGCTGGAAACTCATCCCAGAAGAGAGAAACACCTGAGAGCTGAAGTAACTTGTGAGCAAAAGCTGTGGTCTGATGTACATTAATTCCAGAGCATTCATCAGCAGTTTCATCACAGTACATAGTTCTGGGAGACAAAACCAAGGAAATAAGCATGGTAGGGATGGCATGCACACTTTTACGTTCTATTTTGCCATTTAGCCTACAGTTCATGTTTATATATGCTTTCTCTACATAGATTATTTACAAGGACGTTGACTGATGCGAAAGGAGAAACCACCACTTTCTGCGAATGGGTGGAAATCTTGAGATTCTTGCAGGACACTATTAATAGCAATTGCGCTATACGTTTGAAATCAATGTGCCCTAATATGAGATCCTACTATTTATTGTTTAATCTTATCTCAAAGTGAAGAAGTTTGCTCTATATTACTGTTTTTGTTTGTTTAAATTAAGACATCCATAACTGTGTTCTAGTCTCATGACTAAAGTATGGTTTTGGAATGGATAACTCTACAACATATGTATTTTATATACTCTTAAAGCACTACTTGGATGGAACACCTTCCTTTAGGTCAGTCATTTTTGTTTAATAAATTAACAGAATTTAAGTTATGCCTAGGACATGCCCAAAATTAACCCGTCTAAATTTTCTGAAATGAAATTTTATCTATTAAAATACTGCTGAATTGTATAAATAGAAGAACAGTAGAAATTTTTAAAGATATAATTTATAATGGGAACACACACAATTTTATCTTAACTAAAATAACTCAAATAGCACCACTCTGTTATAACACTTGAATTAGATGTTCTTTCTTCAAACAGTTTGTGTAAGGGTAGCTTTTAACGTACAGGGGATTTTTTAAAGGGGGGGAAGGTGGAGGGGTTCAGATAGACATGTTTACTGACCGGTTCTCTCTTGAACTGAACTCAGCCACTGCAACAATGATTATTTATTTATTTAAGAACAAACGATAATTCATCCACATTTTTGTGTATGTAAAAACATTATTTTGTAGTGATTTTAATACTGTGCAAG
The DNA here is from genome assembly GCF_009764565.3 of Dermochelys coriacea. Classification (NCBI taxonomy): domain Eukaryota; kingdom Metazoa; phylum Chordata; order Testudines; family Dermochelyidae; genus Dermochelys; species Dermochelys coriacea. The sequence continues at coordinate 102,199,077 of NC_050073.1, forward strand.
ATACTTCTTTTTTTCATCCTGGCACCAACTAAAATGAGCTTATTAGTCAAATTAGCTAAATGAATACCTTAAGAACATCTACAATTCACAAGTTTCAATTATTTACAAAATTTGCTTTACACCGTATGTGGGTACTTCTAGCAGGTCATGCAAAAGCTAGATTTCTACTGATCTGGTACAGTAATACTTCTGCAGGATTAAGACTTCTTTCCTAAACATAGGTTTCAGAGTAGCAGCCGTGTTAGTCTGTATTCGCAAAAAGAAAAGGAGTACTTGTGGCACCTTAGAGACTAACAAATTTATTAGAGCACAAGCTTTCGTGAGCTACAGCTCACTTCATCGGATGCATTTGGTGGATGCATCCGATGAAGTGAGCTGTAGCTCACGAAAGCTTATGCTCTAATAAATTTGTTAGTCTCTAAGGTGCCACAAGTACCCCCCCCCCTTTTTTTTTTCCCCCTAAACATAGAATTGCTAGGTCAGGTTTTCAAAAGTGCTCAGCATCCACAACTGGGGCCAGATTTTCTAAAGGGTTAAGCTCCAATTCAGTCACCTAAATGGAGTGGCCTGATTTAATAATGGGAGCTGTTGGGTGTTGACCATTTAAGAAAAATCTAGTCACTCATTTAGGGCATGTCTACACAGAAAAACAAAACAAACAAACAAAAAACCCTGCAGCAGCAAGTCTCTGAGCCCACATCAACTGATTCAGGTTCACGGTGCTCATGCTGCAGTGTTAAAAATAGCAGTGTAGACATCTGGGCTTGGGCTGAAGCCTGGGTTCTGAGACACTCCCCCCTCGCTGGGTTTCAGAACCCAAGCTCCAACCCAAGCCCGAAATCTACAATGCTATTTTTAACCCTGCAGCACAAGTCTGAATCAGTTGACCCTGGCTCAGAGTCTTGCTGCCACTGGTCTTTTTTTGCTATGTCGATGTACCCTCTTGTCATCAAAATGGGAGCAGTTAAATGTTCCCATCTTTTGAAAATCTGGCACTCTTCTGACGAATATCGAGTAAGTAACCCTGCTAAGAACTGGGTGGAAACATTTTACTAGAAAATTCACTTAAGGCATCAAAAGTCAACAGCATGAATGATTTGGACTTCAGGGAGGGGATGTGTGCCTGTGTGTAAATCTGTGCATATAAAGATGAGAGCCATCCAGTTTCTTGTTTTAAAAATATGTTTATTTTAAGCAACACTTACTTCTCAATTCGGATTTCAAGTGCAGACCCACTTTTAGAATTTTCCAGCACATGTTCGATTCTCAAAACAGCATCTAAAAAGGTAACTTTCACTCTTCTTAGAACTGACGTGAGGAAACCAGAAGACAATACAGTTACATCATGACCATTTAAAATCAATGAGACACACTGATGACTTAATATATGAATAAAAAGATCAATTCTTCTTTGATGATTGAAAGCTAATATTTATTTCATTGTTACAATTATAAATAGCATCTAATACAATATCACAATTCCAAATGAGAACCTAGTTTTCTATCCGTAAGTCTTAGCTTCTTCCAGTTGGACATTCAAAAAAGTGTAAAGCAATCTGAAGAAAACCCACTTTAAAATTTCAAAACTGCATCCAATGCCTTGTTATGCTAAAAACATGAACTGTACAGAAGGTTCTTCCTCCAAGGGCTACTAACACCAATGCTGATCCAACTGTCATATGATTTGCTAGACTAGCACTGCCAGAAACAAGACATTCTGCCAGTCAGTCCTGTCAATGAAAGGAATTATCCAAATTTATACTGGTATGAATGAGAAAATTTGGCTCTAATGAAGAGCTGAATCAGCATACTGCAAGAACAGTTTTTTTGGGTTTTTTTACTACTGTGGTTTTATTTCCCTGCTCTTCTCTCCTGTTTTAACTGGTAGAAGGTAGAGTCACTGATAAAAAGTTGAGAGAGAAGAGAAACAGTTGCAAGTGAGCTCTCATTTTGTAATATTATGGCATGGTGTAGGCTAACATAATGTAACTTGAGATGTTAATTCACAAGATGCATAGTAGAGTCATACCTGTTTCAATAGTTTCTGCAAACTTCTCAAGCCCTTCGAAAGGTTGAGACCCTTCTCCTTGTTCATCTATCAGTTTTTGGCTAAGACATTCTTTTGCAAGTTGCATACTAGTGGTCATAAAACTTGACCAATACATAGGCTCTGAACCAGATGCTGTAGAATAAGATAAAAGTCTTAAATATATTTGCCATAAATGTAAAACCAACAAAACCAAAGCAAACAAATGATTTGTTTGGTATATCTAGACAAAGGTATGGTCTACACACAAGCTGCACCACTTTAACTAAAAGTCTGATTTTAAACCATTAGTTAAACTGGTGCAAACCCCTGCATGGATACACTCAAATCAATTTAAAATTGGCTTCTTTCTTTTTAGCTTCTGTTGGTAGGTACATGATAAATAAGTATAACCAGTTTTAAACCAGTGCAAGTGGGGCCACAGAAGGGTTGGCACTGATTTCATTAAATCAGTTTTTTAAACAGATTTTTAATTACACTGGTGTGACTTCTGTAGGCAAGACTAGGAACAGACAAGGCCTAAGAAAAAATGTTTTTCTTTAAATGAAGTTAGCTTCCTTGAGGTAGCTGTAATTGAAGATGACTTCCAGGTATTAGGGAGGAGCACCAATTATTAGTTAGACTGTGGTAGCAACAAAAATGTACTAGACACTGTCCAAATCTATAGGAAATCCATCTCTACCTTGAGGCAGCTAACAAGATTTGAAACATCACTCAACACCTCAGTCCTCATCCAGCCTAGGATTTAAGGTGTGATTTTAGCACATTAGCTAATACATGCTAGTAGCATGTTTAAAAAGTCTAGCTAGGTCAGACACAGTGCCCTTAGCATGTGCTAAACTGGTCAAGTTAAACACTAAGGGGGCTCCTAGAATTTGACTTGTCCAGTTTAGCATGTGTTAAAAGCAACGTGTCTAATCTACACTAGATTTTTTAAATGTGCTAACATCACATCTTTAAATCCTAGTCTAGACCAGGCCTTAGACACTATTTGACATCTTTACAATCATGTTTGTTGATAGAGGTCAATCCTAGGATGCCGATAACACAATTGACTGTCATCTCTAGCAGCTAACTTGATAACAGTCTGACGTTTGCTAATATTAAAAGTAAACAAGGCACATCAATTAATTTGAGGTAAAAGCTCCAAGCCCAACTGAAGCTAACACTACAGTAGATACTAAACTGCATCCATGATAGGACCTCAGTGGTGTTTCAGACGGGATTAGCTACCTCAAGGTAGCTAGGTCTGTTTTAAAAAATCCCTACACCGTGTATTAATCTTGTGGCTGTAGCTGCTTGGTGACAGTATTTCTTTCCTACATGCTCCATTTTTAAACAATTTGTGACAGGAAAGGACAACCACACATCCCTGCAAAAAAATAAAATAAAGCTCATTGACAATCGGGGAGAGGAAAAGCATGACTAGTGAAAAATTCCTTCCTGAACCCCACAAAAACAGTGATCCTAGCTAGTACAAAGAACTAATTAATAATGTATTATTTTTCACATACTTATTCATAATATTAGACTCCAGCACCAAACTGAAGGCAATTCCTCCTATTTATTACTACCTATTATTACAATTCTTTGTAAGATAGTATCTTCTTAGATGGACATTAGCAAGTAAAATTAGCCTAAGATTTAAGTTCTATTACAATAAATTAGAACGAAACAACAAAAATATACGTAATTTTAAAAGAAACCTCTTCAAATAGGACTTTCAAAAAAACAAAAAATGTTCTGATGCCTTTTGTCACTTCTTTATGGTGTCTAAAAGCAGCATAAAAGCATTTCTCTTATCTTTCCATTATTCAAAATTCAGATCATGAGCAGTGTAAAAGACACTGTGGTCTGTTCTACACTATAAAAATTAAAACAGTTTAAACCCGTAGGATGTTTGTATAAAAATATGTATCCACAAACAAAAACGCCTCAAATATTCCATACATGGTTAATAATGCATTAGAACAGACCACATTTCAGCCTAACCAGTTTAGTCTGAACTGGGTTAGTGCCAGCATGGACACAGACAAGCTGGATGGTTCTACCAGTCCCTCCAACATTGTTCTGAAGACGACTTCTGTGTACTAGGGCAATGGGTCTCAACCAGGGGCATGCAGGTCATCCAGGGGGTACATCAACTCATCTAGATATTTGCTTAGTTTTACAATAGGCTACATAAACATCACTAGCGAAGTCAGTAAAACTAAAATTTCATACAGATAATGACTTGTTTTTACGGTTCTATATACTATACACTGAAATGTAAATACAATATTTATTTTCCAATTGATTTATTTTATAATTATATGGTAAAAATTAGAAAGTAAGCGATTTTTCAGTAATAGTGTGCTGTGACACTTTTGCATTTTTATGTCTGATTTTGTAAGCAAGTAGTTTTTAAGTGAATTGAAACTTAGGGGTACGCAAGACAAATCAGACTTCTGAAATGGGTACAGTAGTCTGGAAAGTTGAGAGCCACTGTACTAGGGAACAGCACCAAAGGGCTTCTCTACGCGAACACTTAGTTCACAACAAGCTGGGGTGTAAATCTGTCCTGCCCTAGGCTACCATGAATTAGTCCATGCAGACCCTGTTGCCAAGTACTAAAAGCTCCCTAGTGCACTTTGATCCACTCCCATTTCAAAGCAGGACAGATCAAAGCACACTAGGGAACTTTTAGTGCACAGCAGCAGGGTCCCACATGGACAGCAAGCACGTAGCAGCCTAGAGTGGAGTAGGTTTACATCCAGCCACCAAAATGTGCTTGTGATGCTGGCAGCCCAGATGCCTGCTTGTGATGCAGGCATTAGCTAAGAATTGACAACCTTGGGAAAACCAGAACAAGTCACCTGTACATTAGTTTTACTCAAAACAGATATTAGTATTATCAGAATGTATTTTGTGTATTTAGACACTATGAAATACTCATAAGTTGCTACATGCGTTAATCTTATTTGCGATGTTTGTATTCCATGCTATAAGAAAATATGTACGTTTTGCTTTATAACTTTGAAAATACTTGCTCTGAACTTGTGAACTTAGGCATGGGAATTGTCCAGCTGTCTCCTTGGTCCACTCTGAAAGTAGGGGAAGCAAACGTAGATGGGAACCTGGGAGGCAGTGACCATGAGATGGTCGAGTTCAGGATCCTGACACAGGGAAGAAAGGAGAGCAGCAGAATACGGACCCTGGACTTCAGAAAAGCAGACTTTGACTCCCTCAGGGAACTCATGGGCAGGATCCCCTGGGAAAACAACATGAGGGGGAAAGGAGTCCAGGAGAGTTGGCTGTATTTTAAAGAATCCTTATTTAGGTTACAGGGACAAACCATCCTGATGTGTAGAAAGAATAGTAAATATGACAGGCAACCAGCTTGGCTTAACAGTGAAATCCTTGCTGAGCTTAAAACACAAAAAAGCAGCTTATAAGAAGTGGAAGATGGGACACATGACCAGGAAAGAGTATAAAAATATTGCTTGGGAATGCAGGAGTGAAATCAGGAAGGCCAAATCACACCTGGAGTTGCAGCTAGCAAGAGATGTTAAGAGTAACAAGAAGGGTTTCTTCAGGCATGTTAGCAACAAGAAGAAAGTCAAGGAAAGTGTGGGCCCCTTACTGAATGAGGGAGGCAACCTAGTGACCGAGGATGTGGAAAAAGTTAATGTACTCGATGCTTTTTTTGCCTCTATCTTCATGAACAAGGTCAGCTCCCAGACTACTGCACTGGGCAGCACTGCATGAGGAGGAGGTGACCAGCCCTCTGGGGAGAAAGAAGCGGTTTGGGACTATTTAGAAAAGCTGGACGAGCACAAGTCCATGGGGCCGGATACGCTGCATCCGAGAGTGCTAAAGGAGTTGGCAGATGTGATTGCAGAGCCATTGGCCATTATCTTTGAAAACTCATGGCGATCGGGGGAAGTCCCAGATGACTGGAAAAAGGCTAATGTAGTGCCCATCTTTAAAAAAGGAAAGGAGGAGGATCCTGGGAACTACAGGCCAGTCAGCCTTACCTCAGTCCCTGGAAAAATCATGGAGCAGGCCCTCAAGGAATCAATTCTGAAACACTTAGAGGAGAGGAAAGTGATCAGGAACAGTCAGTATGGATTCACCAAGGGCAAGTCATGCCTGACTAATCTAATTGCCTTCTATGATGAGATAACTGGCTCTGTGGATGAGGGGAAAGCAGTGGACATGTTGTTCCTTGACTTTAGCAAAGCTTTTGACATGGTCTCCCACAGTATTCTTGCCAGCAAGTTAAAGAAGTATGGGCTGGATGAATGGACTATAAGGTGGATAGAAAGTTGGCTAGATTGTCAGGCTCAACGGGTAGTGATCAATGACTCCATGTCTAGTTGGCAGCCGGTATCAAGTGGAGTGCCCAAGGGTCGGTCCTCGGGCCAGTTTTGTTCAATATCTTCATTAATGTTCTGGAGGATGGTGTGAACTGCACCTTCAGCAAGTTTGCAGATGACACTAAACTGGGAGGAGAGGTAGATACGCTGGAGGGTAGGGATAGGATACAGAGGGACCTAGACAAACTAGAGGACTAGGACAAAAGAAATCTGATGAGGTTCAACAAGGACAAGTGCAGAATCCTGCACTTAGGACGGAAGAATCCCATGCACCGCTACAGACTAGGGACCGAATGGCTAAGCAGCAGTTCGGCAGAAAAGAACCTAGGGGTTACAGTGGACGAGAAGCTGGATATGAGTCAACAGTGTGCCCTTGTTGCCAAGAAGGCCAATGGCATTTTGGGATGTATAAGTAGGGGCACTGCCAGCAGATCGAGGGATGTGATCGTTCCCCTCTATTCGACATTGGTGAGGCCTCATCTGGAGTACTGTGTCCAGTTTTGGGCCCCACACCACAAAAAGGATGTGGAAAAATTGGAGAGAGTCCAGCGGAGTAAACAAAAATGATTAGGGGACTGGAACACATGACTTGTGAGGAGAGGCTGAGGGAACTGGGATTGTTTAGACTGCAGAAGAGAAGAATGAGCGGGGATTTGATAGCTGCTTTCAACTACCTGAAAGGGGGTTCCAAAGAGGATGGATCTAGACAGTTCTCAGTGGTAGCAGATGACAGAACAAGGAGTAATGGGCTCAAGTTGCAGTGGGGGAGGCTTAGGTTGAATATTAGGAAAAACTTTTTCACTAGGAGGGTGGTGAAACACTGGAATTCGTTACCTAGGGAGGTGGTGGAATCTCCTTCCTTACAAGTTTTTAAGGTCAGGCTTGACAAAACCCTGGCTGGGATGATTTAGTTAGGGATTGGTCCTACTTTGAGCAGGGGGTTGGACTAGATCTCCTGAGGTCCCTTCCAACCCTGATATTCTATGATTCTAAGACACTTAGATTTGGCAGATCACTACAACTCTGTCACTCTTAGGGTTTAGATGTTAACTCATTTGTGTGTGTATGTTTGCTCGCTTTAACCTGTAAATGATTCATTTCCATTTCCTAGTTAATAAACCTTGAGAGTTTATTATAGGATTGGCTACAGGCTGTGTCTTTAGTGTAAAATCTAGGGTACCAACTGATCCAGGTAGGTGACTGGTATCATGGGACAGGAATCAACCTGAACATGGTGTGATTTTTGGTGTAAGTGACCATTTATCCATTTATTAAGTCCAGTTTGCCGGGGGGGAGGGGGAGAGATAGACTGGAGAGTCTAAGGGGCCTGTCTGTGACTCCACAGTAATACTGTTATAGATAGCCAGGAGTTCACATTTGTTACTGAAATTTAATTATTGATCACAGTTTGGGGTGTCTGCCCTGTTTTTGACAGTCTGCCCTTAAGTAGGCACTCATGGTCTTGAGCCACTCTAGACATCATGACAGCGTTTTTCTGCAAAGAGCTTGAAAGAACCCTGTAGCAGGATGGCTCACTCCTTTTAAGGGTTGGAGACCAGAGGGCAGCCAACCCTAGTTACTAAGGAGGCACATCTGAGCAGGGATCAGCTGATTTCCTCAAAGAGCAGCAAAAAGCTGTAGAAAAGGGATTCTCAGGGAGACCAAAGGTGGAGTACAGAAGCTCTGGGAGCAAGTAGACTCCAGTAGAGAAAGTTGGGGAGTGAGACTACAGGCAATAAAGGCCAGGGAGTGACCTGATAAGGGGTAACGAATGGAATTGCAACCTTTATTTTGAATGTTTGCTAACTTAAACCAGAACCCAGTAAGGGGTGAAAATGGATATAAGGGTTTGTGACTTACTGAAGCCCCATGAAGGGGGAAACTGAGGTGGGAGTGGGGACCCCACTTGCAGGGCCACCCAGAGGCCACAAGAGGACATATGTGAAGCAGCCACCCAACGACAAACCCATAGGAAACAGTATCACCTTCTCTCCTCATAATAAGTCCATGCCATTGCACCATCCTCCAGCCATGACCAGTAATCAGTTCCCATCCAGTCAAGTTCAGCTATGTACTCAAACTGGCCAGTAGGAGCCATTGTATAATAGATAATTAATAAAGCACTCTCTTCCATCCACAATTTAAAGGGCCACCTATACAATACAGCTTGTCCAGACAGCACAAATGAAGCAAAATACAAACTTGTGGTCCTCACACAGCAGCATGCCATATTATGGGTAGACCAGTCCCAGTTAAGGTCTCTAGAGAATTTTCCTATGAGTCAAAAAAAAAGCAGAAGCAAAAATGAAGATTGAGATTTGCTTTTATAAAAAAGAAAAATATGGGAACATGGCTGTTTGACTATAAAATGTTAAGTACTAAACGGACACTTATGAGGCAACATTTCTTTATTAATTTCTAAAGTTACATCTATGTAAATGCGGAAGCAAAGACACAGCTCTTCAAAATATTATAGACTTAAATTAACTAAACCGCTGACCTATTGAAGAACACTTGATAATGATTATATTCTCTTTTTCTAAGATACATATTTTAAACAAATAGTGCCTAGGCACAAATTTTTATCTTGCATGTGTAATATCATCAAAAAAACCCAACAACAACAAAAAAAACCACTGGTTGAACTGGTTGAAGCAAGACTGCCAGTATAATCTCAAAAATTTGAACATTGTAAAGAATACTCCTAATTTATCAATGTAAACACCATACAAGATAATGCAGTAAACCTACCAAGACGAGGCCTTGGCCTGAAGACCATCTCTAATCCTTTCACTTCTAGAGCACAGTTATCCTGCAGCAATGACCCCCAGGGAACAGACAGAGAAATGGACTGGATAAACCCTTCAGTGACTTCCAGAGGTGCATCTGCTGATTCCAGAATCTCATTAAGACACTAAAAGGAGAGAATCCAAAATTACGCTCCTATTAACAGAATCAAAACATTTAAGATATGTTAAAAGAAATTAATGTATTTTAAAAACTGGAAGTTATCCTCTACTTTGGTTCTGTCAATGATGCATGCTAATTAAGCACTAAACTTTTAATCTAATACAATTCCTGCTGTAGTTTTTCTTATGATCTATACTACTGAACTGTTCTGTATATTGCATATGTTGGTAACAGAAATATTTTAGTACCGCAGCTTAAAGTGTTACCACAAAAAGAAAAAATAATTACAGTTATAGGAAAGGCCAGCATAGTAAATGGATAAAAACAGTGTGTTCGTTGTGACAAGAATCTTTGATTAGGACACAAGCCAAATAACTAAATTTGATGTAATGCTCATTCCATATTTGTCTGACTGTGATAACTGAGCCAAAAAGATTTATTTCTATTGTACTGCATGATGTATTGACTGCTTGTTAGTTCTAAAAATATGAAAAAAGTTATTCCCAGTAATGTTCAAAACTAATATTCTTTTTCCAGTATTCAAAATTCAAACTACCACTATTTTTTAAATGTAAAAATCAGAACAGACTTGACTGGCTGGTGTTCTACAGAAACAGTATATTTGTAGACCCCACATATTTAATGTACCAGTCCTCATACTAAAATTGGTTTCTGATGAATGGAAGTAAGGGGCACACACAATCATGTTGCCTTAAGTTCTGAACTGGATGATTCCTTTGGAAAGATAGCTAATAAAAAAGGAGACCTCACCTCTGAAAGCCTATTCAGTTCTAGAAAACATCCCAGAGAAAACCTGTTATTGCTCTTTGTAGCTTTCATCCATTCTATACCAATTCCAACCATTTTTTTCCAATGCTACATTTCTTTGCATTAAAAGACCACTTATTTCTAAAAAGAAAACCCCTTTAATTTACGCTCATTTAAGTTTTTCATGTTTATATATTGTTAAATAAGATCCGAATTAAGCTTTTTTTGTTTAATACACAGTTTTTAAATTCTCCATCATAACTATAAAGTGGGTGCATAACTGATTGAAGGACTGAATCCAGAGTAGGTATCCATGGTTCACTGTCAAACTGGAAGGATGTATCTAATGTATCTGTCCCAGGTCAGGTACTTTTCAACATATTCATTAATGACTTGGGTAATGGAGTGGAGAGTAGGCTTATAAAATTTGCAGATGATACCAAGCTGGGAGGAGTTAAAAGCACTTTGCAGATATGATTAACATTAAAAATAACCTTGACAAATTGAAGAATTGGTCTGAAATTACCAAGATGAAATTTAACAAACAAGTGCAAAGTACTACACTTAGGAAGAAGGAAAATCAACTGCACAGATACAAAATGGTGAATTGGCAAGGAAGCAGTATTGCTGAAAACAATGTGGAGGTTATAGTAGATCACAAATGAGCCAACAATGTGATGCTGTTGCGAAAAAGGCTAATATCATTCTAGGATGTATTAACAGGAGTGTCAGATGTGTGACACGGGAGGTAATCAGCCTCAGCTAGAGAGCCCAAAACGGAACACAGTACCATGCTTTAAGAAATATGTGGACAAACTGGAGAGAGTCTAGAGAAGAGCAACAAAAATTATAAAAGGCTTAGAAAACGTGAGCTATGAAGAAAGGTTAAAAAAACTGGGCAAGTTTAGTCTTGAGAAAAGACAACTGAGGGGGGACACGATAACAGTCTTTAAATACGTTATAAAGAAAACAGGGATCAATTGTTTTCCATGTGCACTGAAGGTAGGACAAGAAGTAATCAGTGGTTAGATATTAGGAAAAACTTTCTAACTGTAAGGATAGTTAAATACTGGAATAGGCTTCCAAGGGAGGTTGTGGAATCCCCATCACTGGAAGTTTTTAAGAACAAATTAGACAAATACCAGCCACAGATGGTCTAGGTATATCGGTCTTACCTCAGCATGGGGAGCAGGACTAGATGACCTCTCAAGGTCCCTTTCAGCCCTACATTTTATGTTTCTATGTTTTATTAAACAAGCATAATATTCTAAAAACCACATATAATTTAACCATAATATAGGTTGTTTCATCATTTTATAAAATACCTATATGTATGTATTTATCAAGCTTGACAATTTTCTAATAATAAAGTGAAAAGTGCTGGCATCCTATTGCCAACAAAGACTAACCAATGGGAAGGAATATATATATCTTAAATATACACTCACTATTTTCACAAGAGTACATCTTCAAAACACATGTACACCAGTAAAAATGCTGTATGTCAATCTTGTTCAGTAACATTTCCAATCAGTATGTGGAGGTCAGTACCCAAAGAATCATGATTCATAAAAGATTCTCAGGCCTTGATCCTGCAAACAGTTATGGATATGAGAATTTTTTGTCATGCGAGTTCAACATAAATGGACTATTCATGTGCCTGAAGTTGAGCCTTGCACATATGAAAAAATTGCAAGTTTAACTTATTTCAGAGTAGCAGCCGTGTTAGTCTGTATTCGCAAAAAGAAAAGGAGTACTTGTGGCATCTTAGAGATCATGCTCAAATAAATTTGTTAGTCTCTAAGGTGCCACAAGTACTCCTTTTCTTTTTGCGAATACAGACTAACACGGCTGCTACTCTGAAACCTGTCATTATGCAAGGCACTGAATTTAGCCGTATAGAGTGGAAATCTGTCAACTTCATGAAAAAACTCGATAAAAAAAATGCTCATATAAATTTGTTAGTCTCTAAGGTGCCACAAGTACTCCTTTTCTTTTTAAGTTTAACTTAAATCACTTTTTAAACTCAGGCTGCCAGTTCCCTACTCTCTCGATACGTTTTGCCTTCAATCTTTCTTTTCTCGTTGGTCCTACTTACATTCTTAAGAATTTTTGATGTGCTTTACTATTTTAGTGTCTGATACAACATCGATTAAGAGTAATGTAAAGAGTCTCACTGACTTTAACAAGAGTTGAATCAGACCCTGAAACAGTTTTGGAAAGAAACAATTTGATTTATCATATGTATACGATTATTACAGTTCAACGCAGTTAAACCTGTTTCTAAAATAAAAGATAATGCAGTAACTGTAGTTATCAATCAACAGTGTGAAACGTTTCAAGTAGCAGAAGTATCAGCAAAAAAAATTAGTGTACATTAGAAAAACTTGTTGCTATCACAAAAATGAGGTATAAATTCAAACTGTGGTATTTCACATGTATTTGAGCTATATGTACAGACAAATCTAGGTATGAATATTAATAAAATCTAGCATATCAAAACAAATTTTGAATAAATCTGGCCTCAGATCTCTTTTTACAAACTACATATAGGGAAACAGAAAGTAAAATTTATTGTCATTATTCTTTCCAACTATTTTAAGCAAACTATAAGAAAAAATACAAGTGTACGTTTAACTGTAACAAATGGCATTTATAAAAGATAAAGATCTGTTTAGCGAGTAAATGATTAAAAAGTATTTAAAATAAAATTGTACATCTCCACACATCTACACCAACTGCTGGCTTCCTACATCACTGAGGAATTTCCACTGGAGTCAATGAGAATTCAGGACATGGAAATGCTTTGCAGGGTTAACACCAGAAGCAGCAGTGAAATCAATCATTAAGCATATTTACATATTCAATCACAAATATTGTGGGCTAAATTCTGACCTTCATTAGACAGTGCAACTCTCCTGAGGTCAAAGGGGTTGCACAAGTATACTGGAGGTCAGAACATATCCCTCTGTATACTATAAACACCAAGACAATGGTGTATATATTATGTATGTTAAAATTTTTAAAAAATTAAATGAAACCAGTAGATGAAGAACAAACAGTTCAAAACAGAACAAAAATGAGAAAATAATTAAGGTTAAAACTACAGCCTCCTTGAGGACATGTAGACAGCAAGTTTAAAGCGACTTGAAAAAAAAAGCAGATATAGCACTTTCGCAACACCTGTTTTTGCAATCTTTCTGTCATGCATGAGAGAGCCATATCTAAAGAGCATTAGCCACTCACTAATTTATAGGCCAGAAAACACGGCCCAGCAAAAAAAAAAAAAAAGTTTCTCCAAACTGAAAAATGAACATTATATGCCCGTTTTACTAACTTTCTTTAGTACACCCAGCACTTTACGTAAATTGCAAGGGTTCATAATGTTTATCTTTCAAGTCTAGCAAAACTAGCAAAGGCTGTTTTAATATCCACTAGAGGGCACTGAAATCTTATTAAAACATTAAGTCTGCCCACCTATTACACAAAAACAGCTGCCCCACAGGACCAAATGAAGAAATTAATATTTTGTATTTACAAAGCGTCTTTTACCTAGGGCATCTCGGAAGTCCTTAATGTAAAACACTTACAACACTCCTACTATAATACCTATTTTACAGAATTAGATCCCAAGTTTGCAAACATTAACATCCATGCTTAACTTTACTACTAGCAAAGTTTAGTGGTAGTTTATTAATAGTAAAGTTAAGCAGACATATTTACAGGATTGAGGGCTTAAACAAACAAACCAAGGCCTACAACCCAGATTTCACATAAATGCATTCTGGAATGATGGCATCGCATTGGACCCCATGAGACTGACCCATGGCCTTCTTCACTGGTGAAGGGCAGTTAAGAGTTCTGGGGCCACATATTTACCGACTTCAAAAACTCCCTGAAAGAGAGAAGCTTAGGACCTTTGCAACAACAACAGAAAAGGCATATTCAGATCTGTAATTTGACACAATATACCGCCCAATGTCTAATTTCCCATTCCTCAGTGAAGTGATTGAATAGCTTGCAAAGCATCAACTCCAAGAACACCTGACCTCTACCACTATTTTGAAACCTGCTCAGCTGGACTTTATACCAGAATATGGTACAGAAGCAATTTATGTTTTGTTGGTGGTTGGACAGTCTGTTCATAGCCATGGACAGCTAGCAAACCATCATATTCATACTACTAGGCCTCCCTAGTATTTCATATAGTCAGCCACAGTATATTAGTGATTTGCTTTAGAGACCATTCAGAGTTATGTGGAGTTACATTAATTAAGATAGGTTTCAGAATAGCAGCCGTGTTAGTCTGTATTCGCAAAAAGAAAAGGAGTACTTGGGGCACCTTAGAGACTAACAAATTTATTTGAGCATAAGCTTTCGTGAGCTACAGCTCACTTCATCGGATGGATCTTTTTATTAAGATGGCTCCTGATTTACCTCATGCTAGACCTAGATAGTTCTGACGGGCAAGCTCCCATGCCTTCCAAACTCTCACCTATGGCATTCCACAGTCCTTTACCCTCTCCCCCACCTAACTCAACGTTTGTATAAACACATATTAAAAGATTGAGACTATGCTAATACCATCCAGAGTTACATCTCCATCATAAAAAGTGCAAAAATGACTAACTATCTAGCCTAGTGTCTCAAAGAAATCAGCACAAAGATGAAGACCAGCTGACTAAATCCTAACACAGGCAAAACAAGTGATGCTATTGAAAAGAGGAAGGTGTTGTGAAGAACAAACTGACATCCTATCAGTCAAGCCACATATAGTCAAAACGATGCTCAACCTTAAAATCCTCACTGATAATGGAGACCCAAATGTCAACAACTCCTAGAAATACTTCCTTCTTCTGACAGCTGGCCAAGAGACTGCCAAATATTAATACACATAAAAGGAGTACTTATGACTAATCTCTTAGTCTCTAAGGTACCACAAGTACTCCTTTTCTTTTTGCGAATACAGACTAACACGGCTGCTACTCTGAAACCAAATATTAATAGATACAGACCCAGCCATAAAGATGCATGTTGTTGTGATTGCTAGGCTGGATTACTGTAACACTATATCTGGGAATGAATATGCAAGGCCTGAAAAAAATCAATTTGGTTCAGAATGTAGCAGTCCATGGGCTAAGCAACACCAGTAGAGCAAGATCCTCCCACTGCTTCTGTCATTGACTCTGAACAGAATACCGGGTCCATTTCTAAGCCAGGGAGCTATTTATTAAAGTTCTCAGTGGTCTGGGTTTGAGCTATCACTTCCCTCTCCACTACCAGGTCCTTTCATGACTGCAGAGCTTCCTCTATTCAAGACAGTGGAGCTGTCCATAAAGCCAAGACAGAGCTGGAGATGGAGCATTTTTAGCAATAAGCCCACTGAAGAATGGACTTCCCTTTCGAAGAGCTGATTGACCAGCTATCTTGCCAACTTGAGCCCACGCTCAAGATCTGTCTCTTTGTCTTTGCTTTCAAACAACATTTTTAAAAGCACCCAAACCCCACTCAGTGTTACTGCACATGGGGAGGGCAGGAAAACAAACTGCACCAAATTACCTATCTATTTTTTTGCAAGATATTCAGACACCATGGCGACAAGTACAACAATTCCCTAGATAAAATAGAGTTGATTTTATTTTTAAGGCAAAAAAAGCGATTTAAAAATAAAACAGGCGGCACCCGAGGGAGGGGAGGGGCCTGGGGCTGATCCCTCAGGAGCAGCAGGGTAGCGGGGGCAGCACCTCTCTTACCCATTTATCCAGAGGGACCTGCGCCAGAGAGCCGGTGCCCTGGTACAGATCCAAGCTGAGCTGCTCCAGACTGAGCTTCTCCTGCAGGAAGTGGCCCAGGTACCTCTGCAGCAGGTACCTGCAGGCCCTTTTCTTGATGGACTCTGAGAAAGGCCAAGGCATGGTGGCGGGCGGGGACGGGGGGGGGGGGGTCGCTAGGCTGAAGCTGCTGGCCTGGAACGAGGGGGCTAATCGGCTGGGGCGACGGGGGGCGGGGAGCTGCCGGGCTCGAGTCAGCTCTGCTAGGGAAAGAGCTCCCTACGGTCCCCCGTCCCCCCACTCGCACCCCGTGGGGCCGGACCCCGCACCCTCAGGGGAAGAAGGCAATGACAGGTAGCTCCATCCTCACTGAGCCGCCGCCATCTTCTCAGTGCCCTGGGATGCGAGGGGGCGGCTGGTGATTTCGGGGCTCCACCGCGGTAGCGCGCGCGCGCGCGCTCCCGGCCGCCTGGCTTCGGTCCCTTCGGCGGACCTGCAGCCACCTCCTACGTGCCTCTACCCTCCGCCTCTCACCGGAACCCGAGCGACAGTGACGCCAGGGTGACGTTTCAGCGGAAGTGAAGTCACAGAGCGGGGGCGGAAGTGAAGGGGCGGGCATGAGCCGGAAGTTGGCTGACCAGCCGCAAAGCTCCTTTTCAGCGGCCGTAGAAGACGGACGGGAGGCGCGTCTGCGGCGGACAGGTGAAGAGTCTCGGCCTGCGGCAGTGGAAGGGGAGCAGTGGAAGAAGAGGCAGCGGCTCCCCCCAATATCCAACCCAGGGTGGGGCTAACGAGGCTTCGCTGCCCGATTCTCCTGCGCGCTGTGCGGCTGTCACCCTGGTGGCTGCGCTGCAGGCCTTTCTCCAGGGAGCGGCGGGGCTGCGAACTGCTCTTCTGGCCCCTTCTCGTCTCTGCCTGTAGCCCCAGGGAGTTGCCGGGGGAGCGGGGTCGTTCTCGAGCGTGAGGCGCCTTGCTGCGCTGGGCGTGCGCGGGGGGGTCACCAGCCCTCTCGGCTGGGCGTGTGTTACGGTGCTGGGGGAGCACCCGGCCCCGTGGACAGAAGGGGGCTTGGAAAGGGGGTTTGCGTCGCCTTTCATCTTACGTTTTCTGCGTTAGTCCCAAAATGCGTCCGTGTGTTCAGCGTTTTCGTTTCAGCGTAGCAGCCGTGTTAGTCCGTTTCTGCAAAAAGAACGGGAGGACTTGTGGCACCTTGGAGACTAACATTTATTTGAGCATAAGCTTTCGTGAGCTACAACTGTCAACACATGCTACTGACTTTTGTACTAACAAACAGATACAGAGAGAGGTTGAATGAATTGACTTTCTTTATAGGCAAACAGCCAGTTTTACTAACTAGCTCCTTTAAATATTAGTGACCCTTCACTTTCGCTCCACGAGTTTGAGCTTTCCTTTGAGTCCTCTCTCTTCCCCTTCCTGCACATGCTGATGCAGACATCAATTCTTGACTCATTGGGGACCAGCAGATAAGTTGTTTAGGACAGACTCATAACTGTGTATTATAAGCACAGTATGCAGTGTTCTTAAAATATAGATGTGTGCATTATCAGTTACTTTAATACCATAGTCACAGAATTGTGAGTTTGTTATGCTGAAACATTGTGGTTAATACCCTGTCTTTCAAGATTCCTCCAATTAAAAAAAAAAAAAAAAATCCTCGTTGGCCTGCTAGTAGCCCTACAGGACCCATATCTTCCTTTGGTTTTGCAGGACATTGAATGTGTCTTTAAAATAGTTCTTTCTGTTGGAAAAATATCTGTTTTATATCATTGATCTTGCATAATAATTTGTGGCCATATAAAATTGAATATGGTGTTTCCATCCACAGAATGGAGACTGATTACAATTCCATGGAGTTGTCCACTAACACGGGGTTTGAAGAAGATTCTGAATATAAGGACATTGAAGGAACAGATGTGAAGGATATGAGACTAGAGGCAGATGCTGTTGTGAATGATGTTCTGTTTGCTGTCAGCAACATGTTTGTCTCAAAAAACCTTCCATGTGCAGAGGCTGTGGCATATATCAATGTGGAGACAAGGGAAAGAAACAGATACTGCCTGGAGCTCACAGAAGCAGGACTTAGGGTAACCTGTTTATCCTTTCATAAAGCTTCTTTGTTTACAATAAATATTAATTGAAAGGTGTCTAGTAAAAGTTTTCAGTTGTCATCAAAGCAGTATAGGCTCTTTTCTTTATTGAATACTTTTGAGACTATTTCATATTTCAAAATTCAGCGTTTAAGGGCACTACTATTATGCCATTTCAATTAAATCCAAAAGGGGAGGATTTTACACACTTGTCTTGCCAAAGCGCATCTTACATGAATGAAAAAATGTTAAGTTAGAACTGATGCAATGACCACCATTTGAAGTAAAGCTTTGTAACGGTGATTATGCCCTGCGTAACTGGGGTATGGTATACAATATTTTTCTGTGCATGGTTTTATCTTGATTCTATGTTCCACTAACACAAGCTGAAAGCAGTAACTGGTGCTAAAATTAGGCATTAGATAAAGATAAGAACTTTTTAAAAAAATAAATTTCTGACAAATTGACACAACTCTGGAACCTAAGAGCTGAGGCTTGTGGTATCCTTGACGTGCTATTGTGCCTCATTTTTACTTTCAAAACTGAAGTGTTTAAGCCCCATAATAATCAATTAACTCTTAGCCAAAGTAGAGGGTACGTTTTAGCACCCTGATTAAAGAAGTGAAGTAATGCCCATCCTCATGTTTTCTCCAATGCTTTTAGTCTAATCACACAACAGTTAACCTAGATTATGAAAAGCAGGCATTTTATCAGAAACATCTACAGAATGATAAAGTTGGAAGTAGATAATTTAAATGTTTGGTGTTACAGGTGACTTTTTTTTTTTACTGTAGTTCTTCAATCCTCTAATCCACAGTTGTCTGAGAAAAGTGCACCACAATTGCAGAAGGCTTAAAAAAAGTAGATATAGTATTGTGCCCACATCAGACTGCATGATATAGAACAGACTATTGTAATCTTTACCTTGTCTATGTGACTTAATGAGAAACACTAACTATTGATTTCTATGCATGCATCTCCTATTCACACTATTTAAATTGCTTGTGCAAATACTTGTGTGGTGAAGTGAGAACTTCCAGCCAAATTCAAAAGTAAGCCTCTGTATATTTAGTTTCAGAGTAGCAGCTGTGTTAGTCTGTATTCGCAAAAAAGAAAAGGAGTACTTGTGGCACCTTAGA
The DNA here is from genome assembly GCF_009764565.3 of Dermochelys coriacea. Lineage (NCBI taxonomy): Eukaryota > Metazoa > Chordata > Testudines > Dermochelyidae > Dermochelys > Dermochelys coriacea. Next base: position 102,218,178 of record NC_050073.1, read on the forward strand.
GACTAACGAATTTACTAGACCATAAGCTTTCATGAGCTACAGCTCACTTTATCAGATGCATGTGTCTTTGGTGGTCTCAATTTTTGTGAGAAAAGAATATTGGAAACTCCTTTAGAGGATGAATTGTTACTTAACGTCTTGAGTAGAGAAGAGGAAGTATAGGCTTTATTGAACCAACTTCTCTTGGTAAAATACAAGCTTTCGAGTTTACACAAAGCTTTTCTCTTTTTCAGAGCTTGAAGTGCCACTGTAGCACTTCTTGTTCAAGTGTAGACACTATCTGTGTTGATGGGAGGGGTTCTTCCATCAGCTTAAGTGATCCACCTCTCTGAGAGGTTGTAATTAGGTTGACGGAAGGATTCTTCTGTCAACCTAGTACTTTCTACATCAGGGGTTAAGTCAGCTTAACTGCATTGCTCGGGGGTGTGGATTTTTCACACCCCCTGAGAGACAAAAATGTGTCATCCTAACTTTTTAGTGTAGACCAGGCCTGAGTGGCAGTTAAATACACTTCACCTTGTATGGTCTCCTACATGTTAACTATTTATGCTGGAGGGTGTTTTCCATGTTGTCCGTCGCCGTACTGCACGATCCCATCTGAGCATCTCTACAGCTATTTCAAGGATGTATTCGACTGCATAGCCCAGAATGACGTGCAGTGCCCACAGTGCCTCCGCCCCCTGCCCCGTGTTGACGAAACAGGTGTCCTGGAAACTGACTTTACGCCCAAGGAAGTGATGGCCAGATGCTCAAAAACAAAAAACACAGCTCCTGGGAAAGACAGCATCCCCTATAGCCTCCTGAAAAAGCGAGATCCCAGCTGCCTGGTCCTCGCCACGCTCTTCAACGAGTGCAAGCGATTCTGCTGGACTCCCAGCTCCTGGAAGAAGGCCATGACAGTACTGGTGTACAAGAAGGGTGAGCAGGACGACCCCAGCAACTGGAGGCCCATCTCCCTTTGCTCCATGATGTACAAGCTCTATGCCAGCTGCCTTGCGTCGAGGATCACTGAGTGGTCAGTGAGGGGTGGAGCTGATGGCTCCCCCAAGAAAGGCTTCATGTCCTGTGAGGGCTGCTATGAACACAACTTTGTCCTCCAAATCACCATCGAAACGGCCAGAAGGGCACGGAGGCAGTGCACGATAGCATGGTTTGACCTGGCTAATACCTTTGGGTCCATGCCCCACCACCACATCTTTGCCACGCTCCAGGAGTTTGGGATGCCAGAGAACTTCCTCTGAGATCCGAGAGGTGTAGGAGGGATGCAGCACAACCATTCGCTTGGTTGAAGGGGAGACCGCCAAGATCCCGATCCGGAGCGGAGTTAAGCAGGGCTGTCCCCTCAGCCCCATCATCTTTAACCTCGCCATGGAGCCGTTGCTGCGAGCGATCTCTAATGAAACAGATGGCTTCAACCTCCACGGCAAGAGGGTGAGCATCCTGGCATACGCGGCTGACCTGGTCCTGACCGCAGACAACCCAGAGAACCTCCAACGTATTCTAGATGCCAGCAGTCAAGCTGCCGATTGGATGGGGCTTCGCTTCAATGCAAAGAAGTGTGCATCTCTCCACATAGACGGCAGCAAAAGGGACTCGGTGCAGGCAACAGGGTTCCAGATCCAGGGCGAGCCCATCATCCCCCTGGCAGAGGGACAGGCATACCGGCACCTTGGCACGCCGATGGGTTTCCATGTCCGGCAGACACCTGAGGACACCATCCAGGAGATCTTGCAGGATGCCGCCAAGATAGACACCTTCCCTGCTAGCATTGTGGCAGAAGATGAATGCCCTGCACACCTTCCTGATCCCCTGCATCTCTTTTGTCCTAAGGGGATCTGCTGAGGCGAAGGTACCCCTCAACAAGGCAGAGAAGATTGACCGGCAGCTGGTGAAGAAGTGGCTGTTCCTTCCCCAGAGAGCCAGCAATGAGCTGGTCTGTATTGCCCACAAGCGTGGCGGTGCCAATGTCCCCCGCATGGGTGACCTGTGTGACAGCGTGGTGATCACCCATGCCTTCCGTCTGCTGACGTGTCCCGACGCAATGGTAAGGAACATCACAGCAAACGCCCTCCATAATGCAACAAAGAAGCGGATCGGCAGAGCCCCTTCCAACCAAGACACCGCCAGATTCCTGAGCAGTTCTCTAGATGGCGAATTTGGACGGGACAGTGGCGACATCACTTCACTGTGGTCCCGCGCTCATGCTTCCCCAGATGACACGTGGCTTTGCATCGGCTGCCGCTGGGAGTGGTGCGAGGAGCGCCTGGAGCTGGGAGTCCTGGTACTGCAGATCGGGTCCGACGACAACACCATTGTCACCCTTAGCACCAGGAGCATGCTGGAGAGGACCCTGAAGGCAGCCATCCAGTCGCTGTACGTGGAAACCCTGAAGCGTAAACCAGACCAGGGTAAAGCTTTTGAACTGACCAGCAAGTGGGACGCCAGCAACCACTTCCTCGCCGGGGGCAACTTCACCCGTTTCACCGACTGGTGGTTCATCCACCGCACCCGGCTCAACTGCGTCCCGCTCAACGGAGCCGTCCACCACGGGAACCGAGACAAGCGTTGCAGGAAGTGTAGCTACTCCGAGACCTTGCCCCATGTCCTGTGCAGCTGCAAGCCCTGCTCCAGAGCCTGGCAGCTGCGCCACAATGCCATCCAGAACTGCCTGGTGAAAGCCATCGCACTGTGCCTGGGGGAGGTCGCCGTGAACTCCACCATCCCTGGGACGGACAGCCAGTTGCGACCTGACGTGGTAGTCACCGACGAGGACCAGAAAAAGATCATCCTTATCGACATCACGGTCTCCTTCGAGAACAGGACCGCGGCCTTCTGCGAATCCCGAGCTCGTAAGCTGGAAAAATACGCCCCCCTGGCTGACACCCTGAGAGCGAAGGGCTACGAGGTGCAGATGGATGCCCTGATTGTCGGAGCCCTGGGCGCTTGGGACCCCTGCAATGAGCGTGTGCTGTGGACCTGCGGGATCGGTCGACAGTACGCACAGCTCATGCGGCACCTTATGGTCTTGGACACAATCTGATGGTCCAGGGACATCTACATCGAACACATCACCGGCCACCGACAGTACCAGGAGGTGTGAGCCGGTACAACATCGTGCATCAACCATGGGAAAGGGACTGAGAGACTTTTTTCATTGGACCATATGAACTGGAACCATAAACTCACTGAGCATTAAATCCCACCAAATGAGGGTAGATCCATCCTCATCATGGCATCCGCTCATTATACTCCACACCTGAACATACCCATTATATGGACAACATACCCCCATATCTCAATGTCTGTACTTTGACCCGTTAAACTTTTACCCCCAATTGGGGAGATTGCAGATTATGTATTCCTTACGCCATCCACTCCTAAACTGAATTTCGCACCCCTTGATAATCTGTACCTTATTCCCTGATAACCGGAAACTTTTATGCCTAAACTCTGTACTATTTTCTTCAACATTATCTTAATAAAATTATTAAAGCTGTGACACTGAGTACCTTTCAAGACCTGAAGAGGAGCTTTGGGTAAGCTCAAAAGCTTGTCTTTCACCAACAAAAGAGATTATTTCACCCACCTTGTCTCTGGTATCCTGGGACCGACGTGGTTATAACACTACAAACAAAGTACAGTATAGGTTTGTTGGGTCTGGCAATCCTTCATTCAGATGTACTAATGTGACTAATTTTGTGATTTTTTTTTTGAATGGTTCCAATGACGAAATGATTAACCACAAAAATTAACCATTGGTCTCTTTGCAACAGGTGGTGGGTTATGCTTTTGACCAGGCTGATGATGGCTTACAAACTGCATATCATGAGACTGTCTACTCTTTATTGGACTCTCTTAGCCCAGCATATCGTGAAGCTTTTGGAAATGCACTACTACAGAGACTGGAAGCTTTAAAAAGGGATGGGCAATCATGATTCGGTCTGCAGTAACAAGCACATGTTGGGGAATGGTTAATGATAGTGGGAATTATTAGTATGAGTCACTGAGATTTTCCTTTTGGATATAGCCAGAAACGTATATCAAGCTTCATTTCTTGCCTGAACATCTAGGTTTCTTACAATAGAACTGACTTGTAAAATATGAATGTTGCTATGGATCTGCTTTGTCCACAAGCCTACTTTAAGCTATTTTGGTGGACTGTAGAAGTAGTACCTTTTCTGTTAAACTCTGCTGTAGATCATCAGTTGACAGTGACTTGCTTTCTACAGCATTTGAAGAAATTTGATCTCTTTCCAAAGCAATATGATCTAATATTTTATTTTAAGAAATATCTTAATTGGTACTGTGCAAATCTTGAATGCAATGTATGAAAGTAGTAATACTTTCTTAATGTGTCTATCTGTAAATTTTAACTCTGCTCCTTAAAACCAAATTTTAACTACTTGCTCTAGCTAAATTAATGGGAATTACTTTATTCTACTTAGAGGATATCTCTTTCAGCTCAATATTTTTTGTAAGCAAACCTGAAAACTCTCTGCTTCATTCACAAGATATGAACCTCACAATATTGTACATCATTTGAACATTGCTTTTTCTGGGCTAGTCTGGACTTAAAATACTGTAGCCATGCAACTGTAGCTGTGCCACTGTAGCACTTCAGAATCTCCTGTTAGCTATCACCTCTTGGGGAGGTGGATTTCCAAGCTGCCAGAAGAATTCTTTCATTGATCTAGCGCTGTCTACTTGGTCAGCTTAAGTGCACTACTCGGGGGGTGAGGATTTTTTTTTTTTTTATAGCCCTGACCGATGTAGTTAAACTGACCTGATTTCTAGTTTAGACTAGACCTTAGTGTCCTTGTTGAGTTAAAAGCAATGTTCAGTATTATTCAATGTACCCTTGTCTGCAGCAATTACCAACCCGTAAACAAAGATAACTGTTGGCGTATGAATGTATCCTCTAAATTTGCAAATGATATAAGCACAGAAGAAAACAAGGAAGAACAGGTGACATTTTTTTCTTAAATTTAGACCATACTAATAACTTCGGGAGGGGGTGGAAGACATTTTAGCCTGTTTACTATTCTAAATGTTTGTTTACATGATGTACAGAATATACTCAAGTATTTTTGCTTCAGTCTTTACTTTTTACAGTGCAGTGCTTATGTATTCCTGTAAGGCTGCCCTCTTCTCCCTCAATTGTACAGTGTCCTGTCCTAAAGAACAGTAAGTATATAATGTCAATGCAGTGTATTGGTTTGAAACCTAAGGCTGTATGAAACATTCAGAGATTGATATTGAATTGGGAGACATTTACATATTTTCTATTTTATAAAAAAAATACAAAGCTCTTTATAAACTTATTGTGCTACTGTAAGTTTTTGAATGTGTGGAAGAGACTTGTATGAATGGAAGAGACTTTGAAAAGTATTCAGTTGGTTTAAAGCACCAGTACTATTGAACTAACATTCTATGATTATATGATCACTGTTTTGCACTCTTGTACTATTCAATATCTATGCATCCTTGTTAATGTAGTTCTGCCTTTATTCGCCTGTTTCATGCTAGAAACAAAGTAAATGTGAATCCAAAGACTGCTAGATCATCAGCTGTTGTAAATAAACATGCTCCACTGCCTTCAATGGAACTAGACTGATTGACACCAGCTGAGGATCACTTGCATTAATTTGAGGGACCAGTTAACAAGTTGAGCATTTATTATAGTTTTTGTGGCAATGATGCTGTAATTATGACTGAGAAGGGACCTACAGTCAAAGCTTCTGTTTTCAAGTATAATGTTTTTGTTTTATTATCTTGGTAGGTTGAAACAACTCATGTTAATATATATATATTTTGGTTAAAAGTATTTTCATGCTCTAAGAAAACTGTTCCTTTTTTTTTTTTTTTTGCAGGCATGTGGTTTAATCCTCTATGAGGAAAATGTACTTTGCCAAGTTTATATCTCAATATCTACCCCTGTAACAACACACCTGTTTATTTCAATGACTAGACACTTGAATAAATGCACAAACTTATGTATGATCAGCTTTTTATTCTCCTCCCCCAAAATAAATTGAAAATGTATACCTATATCATTCTGAACTTGCAAGTATCGGACACACAAATCGGGTAAACACATGGTATCTTAAACAATACTTTTGGCTGCAGTGTACAACTATATAAGAGCATTTAAAATTGGCCTGTTGAATAGTAATGCAGATCAATGTAAAAAAGGGATGGAGATCAAGTATTTAAGAAACGCTGGTGAACAACTTCCAGGGTAGTATTAAATTATAGTATCTCTTTACTTAATTTGAGTATGCCTATGGCTGACAATTTCTGTTGTAAAGCTTTAAAAATATTCCTTAAGAAGCCTTTACCAGAAGGCATAAACTTGCTGAAACGCTGTGTAAGCCGCAGATCTCACCTGTTTCCCTAGGAAATAATTGACTACACTATAACTTGGAAATTTAAAAGGGATTCCAGTCATGCACGTAGTAGGGTGAGTATGCTTGTAACATGTGGGAATACTCTTAAATAGTTATACTAGAAAATGCTGCTTGTGTGAAAAGGTTCAGTTGAAATGCTAATTAACAATAGACCTTTTAGTACAATTCCTTACTTGTTTGCTTTATATCGTATACTTATCTGAATCCTTGATCCTGTGCTGCTGGGCATCTGATAAAGCCATAGATCTGTGAACGGATATACCTTTCATAAGGATGAGAATGGATAGGCTTTCAATTAAATAAAAGTGGGAATGGACAGCAAAACACAACCTTGGACAGTGTGAAAAGTCTCAGATTAGCACAGTTTAATCACTTTGAGACCATCTTACTAAGAGATTATAAACAGCTGCCTGCTCTAAAAATGTCTGGTAACATTTTGAAGAATGGAGTTGACCTCAGTAGTGACAAAGATTTTTGTGCCATGCTGAAGAATGTGTTATGTACTTAGAGCTCTGAATTGTGGATATAGCAGGACCAGAGTAGTATTGGAATGCAAATATAAAATAGGATTAGAGGAGTTCATCTTTGTATAAAGAATAATGCTGTTGTTTATCTGCTATTGTTGATTATGACTGCTTATATATATACTGCATGATCTAAAAGTTACTATGCACACCTCAAGGCTGTCTTTCAGCTAGTAGCTTGCATATTACAATTTTAAAAATACAAAATGCTATTTTAAACACTTTTTCTCAAGCTTCAGTTGCAAACACCTAATACGGTCAATGGAAGTTGTATCTAAAGCTCATATTATACTTAAAAGTGTAGTCATTTATATTGTTTGATACAGTACATAACATTTTTGCTAAGCTCAGCAAACAAACTGCAAAAAGGTCAGATGCTGTTCTCATTGTGACAGGTTTCAGAGTAGCAGCCGTGTTAGTCTGTATTTGCAAAAAGAAAAGGAGTACGTGTTGCACCTTGTTAGTCTCTAAGGTGCCACATGTACTCCTTTTCTTTTTGTTCTCATTGTAAAACTGCATTATATTAAAAAGTACAGGAGTTAGTGCTGAACTTTTTAGGGGCATAGATCCTTCTAAAAAAAATTGCTGTCTCTATATAGCAACTTTTTCCTATAAATTGAGGTTTCTAGGGGAGGAAACCTAGATCAGCCTTTGTCGCATTCCCCCTTCATCCCTAACCTGAGCTAGGAAAGCTAATGATCCAACCAACAGCCTAAATTGGGTGACGAGGCATGTACATATGCTAAGAAGAAGTTGGAAGTGACAAAGGAAGAGAAAGACCTTGATGTATTGGTTGCTCACAGGAAGACTATGAGTTGCAGCTGTGAAAAAAGCTAAGGCAGTCTTAGGATGCAGTAGGTGAGGTATTTTCCAGTAGAGATAGGGAAGTGACAGTACCATTACACAAGGCAGGGATGAAATCTCTAGAATACTGTGTGCAATTCTGGTCTCCAATGTTTCAGAAAGATTAATTCAAACTGGAACAGGTACAGAGAAGGGCTACTGCGATGATTTTAGGAATGGAAAACCTGCCTTATGAAAGGAGACTCCAAGAGCTTGGCTTGTTTAGCCCTACCCAAAGAAGGTTGAGGGGAGAGATGATTGGCAAAGACTGTAAGCTTGAAACACAGGATTAATTAACATAAATGCTGAATATGTTCTCATTTCTTCTTAAAGTGTTAGTGCTTACATACATTGATAACATAATTGCTCAGTGGTGCATGAAGATGCAGAATTTGCAAGATAGAGAATGTGAACTATGAACAAATCCAGAACTGTAAAATGCCTTTTAGACATATTTATGATTTTAAGGCTGAAGAGACCTCAAGAGGTCAGGTAGACCATCCCCTATGCTGAGGCAGGACTACATATTCATCAGACCGTTACTTCTGAAACATGTAATGGTAGTAACCAATTTTCTGATAAGCACAGAGCTGCATTACCTATTACTATTCCTCTTTCCTCTCCCCTTTTTTCTTAGGACGGGGGATACGTAAAAAGTGCAGAGTTGCGGGACTTTTGGCCAGCCTTTATCTTCCACTTAATTCTCCTGTAAATCTGCACAGGCTAGAACCTTGATTTTTTCAAAGATCAGTCTTATGAACAACTAGTTTTATGAACTATTTTTCCCAACAGGAAAAAAAAATCACATAACAAAAGTCGTATCCTAAGGCTTTCAGTGCCATGGAACCGCTTTGCTGTGTTTCAAAGCATAAGAAGAAAGTAATATAGTGCCCTCTACTGCAACTTTGGTACTGAAACTTGGAGATACTCAATTTTATGAACTTCACTCCCCAGATCGTTCATAAAATAGGAGTTCTCCCATCGTAGTGAAAATGCCTATGAAACACTGACCCTCTTACTTAAAAAACAAATAAATCCCTTTGACCATAAAGGCCTCCTCCCTCACCTAACTCAGATGAGAGTTGGGCGGGTATCTCTACAGTACCAACCCACTCTGGATTACAGCCTGTGTTGTTTTAAAAAGTCAAACTCTGCCTCTGTCGTGATTCTCTCCCCTCTGTTCCTGGACCGCCTCCACTCTCGCTCTGTCGCTGTGGATCTTTGTCCCTCTTGTAGGGAATAGTTATAGGTTCGTGCCCTTTTCCCGTCTGTTCACCTCGGGCTCTGCCTACTCCAGTGTCGGTCTCTCTCCGGCTTTTCCCCGGGCAGCGGGAGCCTCCCTTCGCCCGAGGCACCCTGGCACCAGCCTCGCCCGCTGCAGGGAACCGCCCCCTGCCCGCGTCTTGGCCCGGCCCTGTGGCTGCCCGCCCGGGGCCCGGGCCGGTGCGGAGAAGGGCTCGGTCGCTTAGCAACGGCCCGGCTTCCCCGGCGAGCGCCATGGCGGCGGAGGAAGGGGTGGTGGCCGCGGCCGAAGGGACCATTCGCAGCCGGAGGGTCTTTCTCAACCATCTGGACTCCTACGGCGGCAGCAGCATCGGGAAGGTGACCGCGGAGGGGGGTGGTGGTGGTGGGGGGGGGGGGGGGAGTCTCCTGAGAGGGGGCTGAGCCGCAGGATCCCTCCGAGCTCCCCTCAAGCCGCAAGCTGGGATACGGCCCCATCGCTGGCTACCCCCACGGGGGGTAAACAACCTGCTGGGGTGCGGCTGATGCCAGAGGCAGGGCTAGAGAGCGGCCCCATGGTGCTCGCCCTCCCCCAGAGCACAGCCTCCCTGGCAATGCAATACTCCTGGAGCCACATGCTGGCGCCAGGGCACCTTTGCCAGCCCACATGCTTCCCTGGGCACAAAGGCACGTGCTGAGCTGTGAGGCAGGCAACATCACCAGGACCACAGGATCTCTGTAGTACCCCCATCATCAGCAACCGCTTGCTGGGCTACAAGGCTATAAGCACTAAGGGGCGCCCCCCCCCCCCGCCAGTCCTCCCAAATGGGAACTGTATGCTGAGGTGCAATGTTAATAGATTTACATAGTCTTAGAATCTCTCCTGTGCCCAGTGGCACATAGAGCAACCCATTTTTCCCACTGTTATCTCTCCAGAGAAAGATGTTTGACTCCATCGTAAGTTGTCTCCATGATGGCAGCATCCTTTTCAGTGGTACTAGGATAAGTCATTCTTTGCCCTACACACCTTCTCTTCCTAGAGTTGCCAGATGTCCGGTTTTTGACCGGAATGCCTGGTCGAAAAGGGACCCTGGCAGCTCTGGTCAGCACTGCTGCCCGGGCTGTTAAAAGTCCGGTCGGCGGTGCAGTGGGGCTAAGGCAGGCTCCCTGCCTGCCATGGCTCTGCACAGCTCCCGGAAGCAGTGGAATGTCCCTCCGCCAGCTCCTAGGCATAGATGCAGCCAGGGGGCTGTGTGCACCAACTCAGCAGCTTCCGTTGGCCGGGAACAGTGGCCCATGGGAGCTGCAGGGGCAGCACTTGTGGACGGGGCAGTGTGCAGAGCCGCCTGGCTGCGTCTCCTTGTAGGAGCTGGAGGAGGGATTTGCCATTGCTTATGGGAGCTGCTTGAGCTAAGCACCACCCGATCCCCCTCCCACCCTGCAACCCCTCGATCCTAGCCCAGAGCACCCTTCTGCACCCCCAGCTCGAGCTCCCCCCCCCCATGCTCCAACCCCTGCCCTAGCCCTGATCCACCTCCCATCCTCCAAACCCTTCTGTCCCAGCCTGGAGCACCTTCCCGCACCCTGAACCCCTCATTTCTGGCCCTATCCTGGAACCCGCACCCTCAGCCCAGATCCCGTATCCCCTCCCACACTCCAACCCTCTGCCTCAGTCCAGAGCCCCCTCCCTCACTCTGAACTCCTCATTTCTGGCCCTACTCTGGAGCCCGTACCCCCATCTGAAGCCCTCACTCCCTTCCACACCACAATCCCCTGAGCCAACCTGGTGAAAATGAGTGAGTGAGTGAGGGTGGGGAGAACAAGCGACAGAGGGAGGGCGGATGGAGTGAGTAGGGGGCGGGGCCTTGGAGAAGGGGTGGGGCTTGGGCTGGGCCCCATAGGAGGCGGGGCAAGGCTGTTCAGTTTTGGGTGAGTAGAAAGTTGGCAATCCTATCTCTTCCTTCCTGATGTAATCCAAGCTCATACCTTGTAATTCTTTGATGACATTGCCAAACCACCATAGCTCTGTCTATCTAATTACTCAGTTTCAGTTTGCTGACTTGTGTGGTGCAGCACTTTCACATTGGTTACATAATTTCTCCAATGAATTCCCAACAAAACTGGGGGAATGAATTCATCCTCTTGTTGTGTACTTCCACCATCTGCCATGTTACTGAAGCCTACAATAACGTTGGAAGGATAATAGCATAGCACAATCTCATTTTAGTGTGCAGATGTATTTTCTCACTCTTCCAGATGTTTGACAAACAGGAATTTGATCCACAGGCTTCACTAAGTTTTGCTTTCACTTCTTTACTAAGGTGGCCATTAGCAGATATTGTTCTTCCAAGATAGACAAAGTCATCAACTCTTTCCTAATCTTCTCCATCAATTACATTCACCAGTATTGACAGCATTCTCTCCTGTTTCCTTGGTCTTGGTCTTCTGTGTATTGCTTTATGCTCATAAAGTGTCTTTTCATTCCATCCAAGTTTGGTATCCAGTATGAATACATCATCTGCAAAATGTAAGCCTTGCAGCTTATCTCTGCCCCAAACAATACCAGTGTCCTTAGCAGCAGCTATCACTCTTCTCATCACAAAGTCTATGACAATGCAGAAGAGAACTGGGGATAATATGCAACTTTGCCTTATGCCAGTAACAATCTTAACCCATTCTGTGCCTCCACTTTCTGTCCTGACACAGCTCACAGACTTGACATTCAAAGCTTTTATTAAATTAATAATTTTTGATGGAATTCCCTAGTGACTCAAGACCTTCCAGAGGATTTTTCTTTGGACATCATCAAACGTGGTTTTAAAATCAAGAAAGTTAAAAACCAGCTTCTGATGGCATTCTAGGCCTTTCTCAGTAGTTTTCTCAAGGTGAAAATCTGGTCTGAACACAACCCACAAGATCAAAATCCAGCCTGTTCATCCATAAGTATTTCTCAACAGCAGTTTTCATCCTATTCAAAATGATAAGGCAAAACACTTTTCCAAGTACAGATATGAGTGTCACCCCCTCCAGTTATCACAAATAAACTGGTCCCCCTTTTTAGGAATTTTGCAGATAACACCTCTTCTCCAATCTTTAGGACAGATCTTCTTTTCCCAAACCATTCTGTATAACCTGCACATGTAATTCACCATCACTTACTCTCCGACTTTTAACATTTTAGCATCTATCTTATCATAGCCTTCTCTTCAGTTGGTTTATGATCTCAATTACTTCCTCAAAGGTTATTATTTGTAGTGATATAGGTGAAGGTATTTCTTCACATACCTCAGTATATGTTAGTGGTTCTATCTGGTTGAGCACAACCTGGAAATGTTCCATCCAGTGGGGTCTCTGTTCTTCCTTTGTGCTTAAAACTGTACCTTCTTGGGTATTCACAGTGTCACAATGGTTTAAAAATTGTGATGTCAGTTGTTTAGATATTAGAAAAAGCTTTTTAAAATACTCTTGTATGCCTCCGCAGCTTCCATCCATTGCCTCTGCCGGCCTGTCATGCATCTCCCTGTCTCCCAGTTCCCCCCATCGACCTTCCCATTAAAGGCTTAATTTGTCCCCGGGCTTGCCAGGACTGAGTAAGTCTGCTGCTGTGAAAAGTGATATTTGTATGTTTGTTAATATCACTTTTCACAGCAGCAGACTTACTAGCTAGCAAATCTTTTTTAAAAAGCAAAAGAAACAACAACAAAAAAGTCAAGAACCTTGTGAACACCTTATTTGTGTTTCTGTTCTGGTCCAGTAAAGAATAGAGACAACTGTACATTATTTTTATTATTGAGTCTGTAAAAAGATTTAATAAATTACAGTGATTTGGACATATGTATGTGCATATTTATTTATTTATCCTAAAGTTAATTAAGAATTTTAGGAAAAATTGTTAGTGTGGCCACCAGCAAGAGTTGGTGGCTGCATTTTGAGGCCACCAAAAAATTTATTGTGAGAACCCCAGTATCTACTGTACCTGAAATAAACACAAATTGTGCATTAATATTGAAGAGGAAAATTGTTTACCATGTGTACAGATATTAAACGGAGTCTCCTTTTATTTATAGATCATTTTTTCTGTCTTGTGTGTTGTAGTATTTATCTAACTGTGTTGCTGGAGCATCACTTGAAGAGGTGGGAGAGGAAGAAGAAGAAGAAGAAGAAGAAGATGAAATTATGGCAGTTATAGATGTTACTCTCAGTAAACCAAAGGAGGGAGCCTACCAAATAGTGGGGACTCTTTCTAAGGCACAGAGTATGAAACCAGATTTTGCTCAGGAAACTTACAGAGTGAGTAACAGTCTTGTTAAATTGGTAGTAAATAAATATTTTTGTCTTTTTAGGTCATCTTTAAGACAAACTTTGGATTACTCCAAACCATAAAAAAAAATATATTGTAGACTTGTGAGTATGATTTATATATTTCTAAAATTATTTTCTACATGTTCTTTCAAAAGTACTACATTTTTATTTTATTCTCCCTCGTCCCTGTACAGCTCTTTCTAGGTGATCTCATCAGCTCATAAAAGGCCTGATCCACAGAACACTGAAATTAATGGAAAGACTCACGTTGATTTAAGGTTTCAGAGTAGCAGCCGTGTTAGTCTGTATTCGCAAAAAGAAAAGGAATACTTGTGGCACCTTAGAGACTAACAAATTTATTAGAGCATAAGCTTTCGTGAGCTACAGCTCACTTCATCCGATGAAGTGAGCTGTAGCTCACGAAAGCTTATGCTCTAATAAATTTGTTAGTCTCTAAGGTGCCACAAGTACTCCTTTTCTTTTTACATTGATTTAAGTGTGCTTTGGATCAGGTCCACAATGGATAGACTGGTTTCAGAGGGGTAGCCGTGTTAGTCTGTATCAGCAGAAAGAAGGAGGAGTACTTGTGGCATCTTAGAGACTAACAAATTTATTTGAGCATAAGCTTTTGTAGGCTAAAGCCCACTTCATCAGATGGATGGATAGACTGACATCTCTATGCTAATGACTCACTCGTCTACTTTTCTACTCCCTAGCTTATCTTTCTGCATCCAGACATCTCCGCCTCTTTCTCTGACATCTCCTTCTCACCATCACCTTAACCTTAGCATGGCCAAAACTGAACTCTTTGTCTTCCCTCCCCACTTTATCCATTTCTTCATACTTCATTGAAATGATGTGTTTGTTTATTATGTGAGCAATGTGAGATGTATGATGGCTTTAACTATTCACTGAAGCCAAGATTTCAGCAGTGGCTTGTTATTCTGAATGCCTCAAGAATTGAGTGGCCAACTTGAGACACCTAAATGACCAGATTTTGAGAACGTGAATGCTTGTCACTTTTGGAAAATAAGGCCCCTTTAAGGTGTTTTTTCGTATGTGGATCTCAAAATATTTTTAAAAGTTAGTAAACATTTGTAGCGCACTTTACATTTGGCCTAATTAAATAGAGAAATTTGAAACTGTGCTATAAAATTTACTGTGGCCTAGTGGACAATAAGAGTCTGTGACAGGGTGCTGGGCATGAAGTGCTTAATCATCCCCCTGCCATGCCAGCCCCAGTCAAGGAGAATGGATTGGGGCTGGCTGAATAGCCTGCCTGCTTGGCAACTAAAAGCAGCTGCTAGCCTAATTAGCCAGAGGCTAAAAGGCTGTGAGGTGGGGGAGGCCAGATGCTGAGAGGCCAGACGCTCTCTGAGACGCCAGACGCTGTAAAACTCTGTACATAGATAGTACGCTGGTGGTGGGAAAGAACTATAAATAAAATACATGGATGATTGCATCAACCTGAGGCGTCCCTGATTGGTTTTGGTGAGGGCAGCATGGGCAGAAGCAAAAGGGTCCCAGCTGTGCCTCACTATAGGATCTGTCTCCTCAGTAATCTGATTTCTGCTCTTAGTTCTACCATGCGTTTCCTATGGAATCTTTGGGAAGTTACTAAAGCTCTTGGTTCCTAGATTTGGTTCTGATCCAGCAAACTGCTCCTTAACAAACCCTGTACTCACACAGGTTTCAGAGTAGCAGCCGTGTTAGTCTGTATTCGCAAAAAGAAAAGGAGTACTTGTGGCACCTTAGAGACTAACAAATTTATTAGAGCATAAGCTTTCGTGAGCTACAGCTCACTTCATCGGATGCATTTGGTCACACAGAGCATCTTGCAGGACTAGGGGCTGAATGTGCTTTAGCTAGGCAGATAGAGGGACTTGAATGTTATACATTTTATAGAAATGCTGTGTTACCATTTTTACAAAAAAGGAGCAATTTTTCAACTTTTTTAATATAAAAAAAATCTTTTTCATTTTTCTTGTTCTGGAATTACATGAAGGACAAAAATCAGCCTTTTAGTGGGTGCAACTTTAGCTAAGGAGAAACTCTCTCTTCTTTATAAGACAACACCCAACTTCAGAGGTAGGCCTGGAACACTAGTCTTCTAGTTATAGAATCAAAGGTCTTTACAACCTGAAGAACAGGATGATTTCTGTTGGCTGTCAACTAGCCAACTGTTAATAGAAAACAATACATAGGTCTTGATCCTGCTTTTGATGAAGTCAATGACGCTGGGAGAGATGGGGAAGAGTGGGGACCAGGTGCACTTGGGGGAGGAGGGGAAATCATGTCTAGGGCCGATGGCCCTGCTGATCAACTCCTCCCTCCCACTCCTCCTGCACACTGGGGAACAGCTGTTCAGGGGGATGCAGGAGGTGCAGGGAGGGAGGGAGGGGGAGGAGCGGGGACGGAGCGTGCTCAGGGGAGGGGGTGGAAAGAGGTGGGGAAAAGGAGGGGCAGGGCTGGAGCAGGGGCAGGAAGAGGTGGGGTGTGGCCTTGGGGGAAGGAGTGGAGTGGGGAGCTTGGGGGTCCATGAAAAAATTTAAATCAAAATAGGGGTCCTCAGGTTGCTAAAGTTTGAGAAGCACTGCTCTACAGCAATCTGCACCCCAGATCTGCAGCAGGAAAGTGAAAGTTAAAAGAAAAAAGAATTTTGGGCAGAGGAACTCATTCTTTCTATAGAAGATTATTGGGTTGTTGTTTTTTTTCTCCAGATCTCTACTCGAGAAGAACTTCTAGGTCACCTACTTGAGTGTGATGTCATTATTTATAACATCACTGAAGATGCAAATCAAATTGAAGAAGCTACTTGGGCTGCTGCTGGTTAGTATAATCAGTAACTGAACAGAAAACTCCCTGTTATGCAGCAATCAGAATTTGCAATAGGAAATTAGTTAAATAAATTGAGATTTGTAATTTGCTATGATATGAAACCGGATTCCTAGATGAAAGAGCAGTATGGAGAAATGGTGAACTTTAATTACTGCAACACGCATTGGATAGGACATATTTGTATTTCAAAGGAGTCAGTAAACTTTTGATCAAGTAACAAGACAATGGCAGCCAAAAATAAATACAAATGTATTTTAAAGGGAAAGATGTTAAATCAATGTACATTTTATTCTCAATGAACAGAGTAGCATATTTGTGACACGGAGTGTAAAACTCCATCAAATCAGAATTCTCCATTCTCCCTCCTAGTCATATTTTGCTTTGCTGTCTTTTGACAAGATATCTTAAACCTCATTATCAGAAAGATAGCTTCCTTTCCATTTCAGGCTTGTTGGTTTCCTAGCAAGAAAGAATGCATTTTCCACCAAGATGCTGTACAGCATCTGGACCACATATAACTTTGGATATGCAATTAAAATGTAAAATGGTTAAATTGTGTTTACAGTACAATGCATCCTTTATTAATACTGCTCATGTATAGCTTTGCTTTGGATTCTGTGGGGACACTCTGCAATGCAGCAAGTAGAGGGTATGACAAGACAGGAGAGGGGGAAAGGCACAGGAAAAAATCTGCAGCTATGTAGATCCTCCAGTCCTCCTCTCATCTGGGCTTCTTAATGGGCCATGGTGCCTTCTCTTCCTGTTGAGCTGGAATAGCCTCCATCGAATGGCTCCGTAGCCACTCTGTGACCTGAAAGGGGACATTTATTTCCTCCAAACAACTGCCTACTACCCAGCTAATCTGTTTGGGTTGGTAGCTGGGATCAAGATTCCGTATTTTGCAAAACAATTTCAACTATATTTTGATTTAAAACTTCAGTAGAACCATTATGATCCACCACTTGGTATTATACACCTGATAATAAAACCCATGTTAACTGCTTTACAAAAGATTCCTGCAGTGAAAATGAGAAGGTATTCATACAACATTTAAGACAATTATACTTGCATGTTTACAGTGTAAATATATAGGTCATATCATCGTTATTTGAGTGGAAAACAAATAAACCTTAACCCTAACTATATTATTTAGCTCTGGATTAAAATAAGGGGGCTGCATTATTGGAATAATTCTATAATGTTTTATTCTAACCATGAAAGCAATACATATTTTAGTTTGCTATCAAGATCGCAGTGATTCATCTTCATTGACAAGTGATTTTTTTCACAGTATATCTTAAGGGAAAAGATGATAATTCCTGGCAATTTAATCCTATTATATTATCTTAATTTGCTAAGCAATAAGAAATATATATTTAATATCAAACTTAATGACAGTTATTTGCGGGGAAAAGTTATGTCACATTGAACGTTGTAGTAACTGTTTTTATGGAACATTATAATTTGAAAACATAAATACAGTAGAAGTAATGGCTGCTCACAGTAAAATAAGCACTTCACTAGGAGGGTGGTGAAGCACTGGAATGGGTTACCTAGGGAGGTGGTGGAATCTCCTTCCTTAAGAGGTTTTTAAGGTCAGGCTTGACAAAGTCCTGGCTGGGATGATTTAGTTGGGGATTGGTCCTGCTTTGAGCAGGGGGGTTGACTAGATGACCTCCTAGATGAGGTCCCTTCCAGCCCTGATATTCTATGATTCTATGATTCACTTTGCTTTGATTATACAGCAGTACATGGAGAGGTACTACATTTTGAGAAACCAAAGTTATTTATCTTAGTTTCAACAATAATGACATGGGCACGAAGCAAACCTCTTGACCCAGTAAGTAATATTCATTTTTGCTGAATATTCTCTTTTCTGTTAAATATTTTTAGCATGTACCCTAGTTGTAATGAACATGGTCAACATCAGCAAACTTATTTTCACTGTTGATTTTTGCACCTATGTCACTGACTTCAAAACTTTGAGTTTATATATGTATACATATAATTAACTAATTAAATAGGACTATTCATGTGTGTGGAGTTACATGTAAAATTTACAGGATTGGGACCATAGATAACCAGGTGTGGCATTTTGTAGCATCTTTTTGAAATTCACAAATTTAAAGTCTTTCTGAAACTCTATACGTTAATGATGTGAGAAGCAAACTTCAAGTTTTTGTTATGCTTGTTTTCCTTTAAAAAAGTTTTGATACATCTACATTTTTAAAAGCGTTGATCATTTGATTTTTTTCTCAAAGATTTTGAGAGTTTCTTTTTTATACATGTTTAAAAACAGAGGCTTTTTATATACAATGTAAATTGAATTTAAAATGACTATGTATTTTTTAAAAATATCGTGGTTTTAAGCCATGTAGAACTTTTTGAATGGTTTTTCAGGAAAGTAGGACATTTTTCTTAGAGTTTTTTCTCTACAGGATGATTCAGAAATTCCTTTTACTGAAGAAGATTATCGCAGAAGAAAACCTCACCCTAACTTTATGGACCATATAAATGCTGAAAAAGTGATTATCAAACTTGGAAAAACAGTAAGTACTGTATCACAAAATAACCTATTTGAATGCAGTTCTTTTTTACTTAAAAATCATTTTAATAATAGAAATTGTCCGCAATGTTTAACTGATTTCTGCAAGTATGTTAACTCCTTGATAAATGTGAATAGCTCCCAGTGGTAATAATGTGAAATGTGTAAAAATACTGAGAAGGGAATTGACCCTTTAGAGATTTAAATGTGTGTGTTTATTTTATATTAAGCTATTTCCACTACAAATTCATGCTTTTTTACTTAGTCAATGAATAAATCATACTTATTTCATAAGATATGTGTTCATGTATTTGTTATAATAGAAATAGAATTGGAGCTGGGGGCTTTTATGGGGAAAAGACAAGGGTGTGGAAGGGTGGGGGAAAGGGAATTTAGTATGTGTAATTTGAAAAAAAAGAACAGCAGCAAATAAATTCTGGTTAGTTACTAAGTTATAGTTATGTCTAATTTAAATAGTTTGAAGGTTCTCAGATAGATACTATGGTGATGGGGCACATAAATTCTGAGCAGTGAGTATCTAGATAGACCCTGATCTTGCAACAGGCTGTGTGCTGCCAGACTGCTGTATCTGCATGGAGCCTCATTGGCTTGTGTGCACTCCATTGCAGAATCACGGCCATAGACTCATCCCAAACACGCAGTGTGCATATCATCACTCTGATCACTTTGCATGCATGTTATATCTATTTCCCCTCACCCTTCATCTGTCTTTGTCTTTTTTAGATTGCTAAGCTCCTTGGGGAAGACACTGTCTCCCTTCATGTTTGATCACTATTGCCATATAAATAATAATAACCGTGGTCTAATTCCTGCTCTCCTAGCTCATACTAAATTCCTTAGAGCATTGTAGAGGTTGGAGCAGAAAACTGGAAACCAGAAAATATAAGTGTGTACTCTAGGGAAAACCATTCATTCTGTATAGACCTGGCCTTGCAAGGTGCTCAGAGCCTCCAAGGAATATTTAGATGAGGGCACCATGAGACATGAAAGCATTCATCTCTTTGTAGGGGGAACTCGGTATCTTACAGGGTTAGGCTGTACATAAGCTTGGACATCAGTCAGTCTAGTTTGAGCGGGGGGGGGGGAGGAATGATGATCTCACCAAAAATGAATATTTTTACTCTGAATTAAGTGTAGCATGTCTTGTTCTGTATGGCACACAGAGAGAATGGCACTGCAAATCGTATTTGGTTCTCATATGGCTAATGACAATACAGAACATTAGCCATGGCATGACAAGACAATCAACAATGTTGTATAAAGTGCTGTGGCAAGCCAAAAAAAAATTGCCTTTACTTCCCAGATATGTATGTTGTGAAATTTCCCTCACAGGCACAGTATTACCCATTATGGGGGCCAGAGGTTACACCTGGCCTCCAAAGTGTCTGACATTGGCCCTTATGAGAAAAAACATACTTGAATACATGGACCACTGGTCTGAATCTGTGTGGCCATTCCTATGTGCTAAATCTGTGCCTAACCAGGCTACTAAAGGTGTTAGTATATAATTACCTTTTAAACAAGTGCATGCATCAGAGAAGAATGTTGGAAAAGGTTTCTCATGGCATTATTATTTTGCAGCGATAGGAAAACTTTCTTATTAATTAGTCTGAAAAATAACCACATGAAATCTCTTTGTTGTGACAACATTCAGCTTGGGACAATCAGTACAAAGAACAAGACAAATACTAACACAGAAATGGTTTACAATGGCTAGAATGACAGGTTTCAGAGTAGCAGCCGTGTTAGTCTGTATTCGCAAAAAGAAAAGGAGTACTTGTGGCACCTTAGAGACCAACAAATTTATTAGAGCATAAGCTTTCGTGAGCTACAGCTCACTTGAAGTGAGCTGTAGCTCACGAAAGCTTATGCTCTAATAAATTTGTTGGTCTCTAAGGTGCCACAAGTACTCCTTTTCTAATGGCTAGAATGGCTTCAGTGGTAGCCGTGTTAGTCTGAATCAGCAAAAAAAATGAGGAGTACTTGTGGCACCTTAGAGAGTAACAAATTTATTTGGAAAAAGAAAAGGAGTACTTGTGGCACCTTAGAGACTAACAAATTTATTAGAGCATAAGCTTTCGTGAGCTACACTGCTACTCTGAAATTTATTTGGGAATAAGCTTTCGTGGGCTAGAACCCACTTCATGGCTAGAATGTGACATCTAGTGGTTTTAAAGAATATTGCAAAAGAAGTTGAAGAGTACTAGTTGTTAGTCAGTGACTAGACCTGCAATAGAGGTCTTTCTACGGGATGGGGAACAGGCAAATACTGGACACAGTGTTGGTATATAATACTTTAAATGCTTTTTACTGATAACAAAACAAACCTTACTTTACAGTTCTATTTGATAATTTTGCATTTGTACACATTGTATTGCTAGTACAGTTTTATTGTTAATCTTAGACACACCAAATAGATTTACATTTATAGATGTTTTTAAGGCTTGGACTTGTTTGAATTGGAGTTTTACACTTCTAATTTTTTGTTTCAATAGTGCACCAAAATTGTGTTACATGTGTCTGTATAGCCCCCAAATTTTACCCAAAGCTGACATTTTCCCTTGTAACATCTTAATATTAAATGAGTTTAAAACTTCAGCTTCAGCACCAGTACTACCTACGATATATTTTCCTATACTTTTTTTATTTTGTATAGTTCCATTTCCCCATTGTTGTTGCCACGCTTGTAAACAAGGCAAGGTATATTGCGTGCACTCCGGGAGTTGTGCATTTATGTTTACTTGCACTTCTTTTAACCAGATTGTTTGATTTACAATAGTTGGGGCTTTGATTACTTGTTTTTTATATGGCTCATCTGCCATGATTCTTGATGCAATCCTGTTTACTGGTTTTTGATTAATAAACATAAAAAATGACCATATTTCTGATAATACATTTTCCCATTAATTTTTTAAAGGAACTTAATCTGATTATTATGGAAAGATTTGCCATTACTCCATATTTTCATAATTTAAGAGCCATTGACTTATTTTATTTTACATGAGTATTAGCCAATTTTTATTTATTAGTCACATTTAGAGTGATTACATCAAATTTTAAACTTTAAAGGGTTCAATTCAGAGTGCTTATATTTAGATTGTTCTCATTTTAACTAAATTTAAACATTAGTTGACCTTCCCCCCTTAGTATGTACAAATACCTTGATTGCTTTTTTAAATTTTTTGGCTTTAGATATTTGTATGTCACATTTTTGCCGTCTGTCCACCATATTTTAAATTTTACCTTAAAAGACTTTTTTTTACATTTGGTTTTGTTTGGTTGTTTTTTTTATTCTGTTCCATGAATAGTTTAATGTGTTATTTCCTTTGATGCATATCTTCATTTTAGAGGTGCTTCCATATGTATATTTATGTACCCCTAAATTTGTCCAAATATTCAAAAAACATAAAAGCCAGAAATTTTTACCCTTTTTGAATTATGAAGATTCTTAATATTGAAACCATGGCTATTATTCCATAGGAATAATGTCCGATGCTTATGGACATATTATTTTAAATACTTACACTAACCTTTTTTATTTTTGCTTGAGCTCCGGTATTATTATTTTTCTAAAATATAATGCACACAACACAATTTTTTACTAAGCACAAAATGCAAAGCAAAGCAAGCATAAGCAATAAGTCAATTACAAAAATTGTAGCACCGTAATTACACTTTAAGTTCAAAGTCCATACAGGATAATTTTCAGTGCCATTGGGCATTCCTTTTTCTTTGTAAGATAAACTAAAAGAAAAAGAAAGGAACATTATTTAATTTTTAGGCCATAACTTGAATTGTGATGTGTGGACCCACTTTTTTTTTTTAATGTAAATCTGCACTACAATAGGTGAAATTTTATTTATGATGGAAAATTGTTTAACCCATTTAGACTTCAGGACATGATTTTTTTATATTAATTTTAAATACATTACTTTATTTTTGATTTTTCATAATTTACTGTTCTGAGCCACACAAGAATTTGCATACATACATTAATCGTGGCACTTTGTCCCCCACGATTTTAACACATGCTTCAATTTTACCACATTCTGCTTTATTTTTAATTTTATACCTTGGGAAACTTCTTTACCCACACATCCTGTTGATCCAGTATAATTTTCTCCACTGCTTCTGCAGCATATATTCTTGGAATGTACCCTGCTGTCAGAACGCTTTCTGTCCAGCCAGGTACATGCCACAGAACTTCATTAGTTAAATACAAAACTAACCGATTCCTCTTCAAAAAAGGAGACCCCAATATTAGTGGCTCAGCCGCCTGATCTATCTGAAGCATTTGTTTTTTACAACAAAAATCCCTCACTCCCTCTCTCTGGGTATAGCTATTTCTACTGACAGGTTTCAGAGTAGCAGCCGTGTTAGTCTGTATTCGTAAAAAGAAAAGGAGTACTTGTGGCACCTTAGAGACTAACAAATTTATTTGAGCATAAGCTTTCATGAGCTACAGCTCACTTCATGCATCCGGTGAAGTGAGCTGTAGCTCACGAAAGCTTATGCTCAAATAAATTTGTTAGTCTCTAAGGTGCCACAAGTACTCCTTTTATTATTTCTACTGAATGATACATTTTTCCTGTTTCTCCTTCCCCAATAAAGGATGCTGCTGTAATGATCTCTGACACATATCGAGAGAAATTACAACTTTTATTTACAATATTTACATCAGACCCACTATCCAATAGGGCATTTTTGAGTTCATTATCTCCCACAATGATAGTTGTCCTAGGCCTCCCATTTGAATTCCATTTTAATCTAGTTACCATCTCCCACTCCTGAGGACCCATTTTCAGTGGGAGCAACTTGTCATCAGGGCTTTCCTATAGAGCAGGTTTCTCTGAACCCTGAGCTTGCATACCTACAAACTTTTTCTGCTTCTTAAACATTTCTTCTTTCATCCTTTTCATTTCTTTGATTAATTTATTAGTATATTTCCCATTCCACTTATTCATATTTACTCCCCTCAATTTTAAATACCTTCAAGCGATATTCCAAATTACATCTACTCCCTTTTAGGACTTATTTTGATTATTCCACCCTCTACATTCTTGGAGTAGGGTGTTTTGTCCTCTACCATGGCCACTTCCCTTTTTACGGTTTCCTGATTTATAAGCACTTTCATTTGAATGTTGTTGCTTCAACAAAAGGTACTCTGGGTTTCAATCCTTTCACCTGGCTTCCCCCTTTCATCATCCATTGGCATACTGTTCAGTGTTCCAGTGCATCCATAACAGTTAACCCCTCATCCTGGGCTGTTTGGTTCACCAAATTAGTAGACATCACTAATAAATTTTTGTCCAATCCTTTAAACACATCATTTTAAAATTACCTCTGATTCAAATCAACTACCATTAGAGAATCAGCTGTGACCTGTCTGGCGACCTTTGCCCTGGGATTAGTCACCGATTGTATTTCTTCAACCTATAATTGCAGTGTTATTCTCCTTAACAGGTAATCCCTGGGTGAATTTCCAGGCTTCATGTAATCTGCACTGGATAACACTTTTATGGGTCTTTGACCTGTCTCTTTCCCTAACAGCATAATAAATTGTGGTATCAGTAGGTGTGCTGGCTACCTCTTCAAAGCATTTTTCATTCAATCTACTGTCTGTCTAATCTCTCCAGTGGTAACTGCCTTGATAAACTTATAAGATTTACTCATTTTTAAATTCTCTGTTCCTCCTAACTCTGCCCACTGTACTAGCCATGTAGCCAATTTTTTTATATTTACTGGACCTACTGACTTTACCATCAACTATAAGTCTGACGAACTGGCAGGAATTATTTGTGTCTGCTCTGACTGTATTTCCCCCTCTGCATTCTTAATGGCTGATCTCTGTTTTATCACTGCTACAGCCTTTTCTGTCTTAGGCTCTCCCAGCCATTTTCTTATTTCTTTCCTCAGCTTAGTATAAAGCCCCTCTCGAGGTTGGTCAAATTCCCTTCTCTTGACCCCTTCACAGGTCCTCTCCATACCAAATGTCATTGAAATACAAATCCAAATCTCTCTCTTTTTGACACACAGCCCAACTTGCAGCTCCTGTATTTTCACATGCTTTTTCAATGCTGCTACGGTTTTCTTGCACCAACTGTGAGAAACGCTTGCGATCTCCTCTTCCTTTTCCTTAGTCTAATTTTGAATTAACTGTTTCATTTCTATCACTTGATGGTCTAAATTATTCTTGTCTGCTTTAATCTTTTCCCAATATATCGTTCTTTTCTCCAATTTCCTATTTTGTTTCCCGATTTGTTCTAACTGAGTTTGCATAATCTGTGTCTGCCTCACTTCCCTCTTCAAATTTTCCTGGCAAGTTTTAAAATTCTCTTGTAATGTTCGTAACTTTGCACAGACTTCCCCATTACATGCAATTGCCTTTTTTACAGCTTGCCATTACAGCCATACTATGGCCGTTTGCTTTTTACTGGATTAGGCTTATACAGCTGTACATATTTCTCAAACATGTTTTCTATGGTATCAAATATTACATCCGGTTCCATTGCACCTTCCCATCTAAGGGTACATCTCAAATGCAATAATCTCCTTCTCTAACAGAAAAGGGGCTTTAACTTTAGTCCACAGGGGTGCTTTTTCCATCCCTTTACTTCGCTTCTGAAACAGTGTTTTAAACATTATTACAATAACACCATGCGGTATCTTCCCACTTGTTTTTTTTTTTCTTACAAATTTCACAAAAAAGGAGTCACCCTTATTAATCTTAAATAAGGACTCCCCCAACACTGTAAGACCCCGTCTCGAAATCTGGCACTCCTTAATATCTTTCCCCCCTCCACATTCTCCATCATCACCCACAATAGAGTTCTCCCTATGGGATGGGGAGCAGGCAGGTACCGGACACAGTGTTGGTATATAATACTCTAAATGCTCTTTATTGATTACAAAACAAACCTTACTCACTCCACATTCACACTCCAGACATACTATACCAGAGTCCAAAGGTCAGAATGGTCCCGATGGTCAGTTGAAATTTCTTCTGATCATAAGATCAGAAGATGCGGGGAACCGGCGAAAACCACATCTATATCCACTCGGGGCTCTGGATTAATAAACAACTGCAATTTGCAGAAATCATAGGTCACCGTTTATAGTCCATTTCATCACGTCATCAGTTCTTTACCTTTGTTTACTCGGCCTTCTACCCACACAATTCCAAAGAGACAATCCTGGGTGGGCCGCCATTATACAAGGCATGCCATTTCCTCCAATTTGTGTATAATTTTATATCAATCCAGCTGGTATTGTTTCCTTTTCTGCTGATTCTCCGTATTTTTCTCTGAACATAACAAGATTGTTTTAGCACAAATAGTTCTAATAATTCTTGACCTTAAGTTCTTGCTTAGGTTGCCAACTTGCAGTGCACGTATTCATGTCAAGCATGCGTTATTCGTACCAGGCCTCAATGACCTATAACATATTACATAAATATATGAATCACAATGTACTGGTATATTAATATATCCCAGCAGACCTACATTGCAAAATTACAGCTTGATTATTCCCCAAAATGTTAATACAAATTTTATAGTCACAATCGTGGATAATACATTCTCATGCACATGACTTATGGCACTAAAAAGATATTTTTAGAAGTCCTGAATCCTTTCAAAGGCCCACTAGCTCATATTTCAATGGTCTATGGTAAATATTCCATTTTAATCTCCCCTGATTCACATCTTTTTATTCCAGTAATTATTAAAAAGCTGGTAGTCAACTGATCTGAGAAATATTTCCTCTTTGTTATTGTAAACTTTTAATTATTTAAATATGCAAACCAGGTTCCCTTTATGTAGTATTTTGTCTATAAAGTCAAGTTTATAACTATAATTATATGTTTCTGAAATGCTGTAAAAGTGATTTCAAGAGATATATTATCCTCATAGTGGAAAAAAATAGACGGTCACTTCTGCTTCTATTCCATTAGTTATGAATACAGACTCCTTTACAGAGTCACATAGATAGGATGGCTAGGATATTCACAGCTTGAAGATGACTAAGAATGATTTTGTTTCCCCTGGAAAGTTTTAAAACTCATCTTAGTTTAAAGAAAACACTTGAAAGTCCTCGCTATTAAGAGAACCTTCATCTTTCTCTTGCTCCTAATGTATTTATAGAACCTATTTCCTTTAATGTTCCTTGTGCTGTGTAACTCATTTTGTGCTTTAGTCTTTCTGATTTTGTCCCTGCATGCTTTGCGCTATTCTTTTGTATTTATCCTTAGCAATTTATCCATATTACCACTTTTAGTAGAATTTCTTTTGATTTTTCAGGTCATTAAAGATGCTGGATGGGAATGTAACAATTCAGTCTCTTGAAAGAAGTTATTTCAAAAAAGTGGATATAAGATGTTGATAAAATACTTGTTCAGAGTAGCAGCCGTGTTAGTCTGTATTCGCAAAAAGAAAAGGAGTACTTGTGGCACCTTAGAGACTAACAAATTTATTAGAGCATAAGCTTTCGTGAGCTACAGCTCACTTCATCGGATGCATTTGGTGGAAAAAACAGAGTAGAGATTTATATACACACACACAGAGAACATGAAACAATGGGTTTATCATACACACTGTAAGGAGAGTGATCACTTAAGATAAGCCATCACCAACAGCAGGGGGGGGAAAGGAGGAAAACCTTCCATGGTGACAAGCAGGTAGGCTAATTCCAGCAGTTAACAAGAATATCAGAGGAACAGTGGGGGGTGGGGTGGGGGGGAGAAATACTATGGGGAAATAGTTTTACTTTGTGTAATGACTCATCCATTCCCAGTCTCTATTCAAGCCTAAGTTAATTGTATCCAGTTTGCAAATTAATTCCAATTCAGCAGTCTCTCGTTGGAGTCTGTTTTTGAAGCTTTTTTGTTGAAGTATAGCCACTCTTAGGTCTGTGATCGAGTGACCAGAGAGATTGAAGTGTTCTCCTACTGGTTTTTGAATGTTATAATTCTTGAAGTCTGATTTGTGTCCATTCATTCTTTTACGTAGAGACTGTCCAGTTTGACCAATGTACATGGCAGAGGGGCATTGCTGGCACATGATGGCATATATCACATTGGTAGATGCGCAGGTGAACGAGCCTCTGATAGTATCGCTGATGTGATTAGGCCCTATGATGGTATCCCCTGAATAGATATGTGGACAGAGTTGGCAACGGGCTTTGTTGCAAGGATAGGTTCCTGGGTTAGTGGTTCTGTTGTGTGGTGTGTGGTTGCTGGTGAGTATTTGCTTCAGATTGGGGGGCTGTCTGTAAGCAAGGACTGGTCTATCTCCCAAGATCTGAGAGAGCGATGGCTCGTCCTTCAGGATAGGTTGTAGATCCTTGATGATGCGTTGGAGAGGTTTTAGTTGGGGGCTGAAGGTGATGGCTAGTGGCGTTCTGTTGTTTTCTTTGTTGGGCCTGTCCTGTAGTAGGTGACTTCTGGGTACTCTTCTGGCTCTGTCAATCTGTTTCTTCACTTCAGCAGGTGGGTATTGTAGTTGTAGGAATGCATGATAGAGATCTTGTAGGTGTTTGTCTCTGTCTGAGGGGTTGGAGCAAATGCGGTTATATCGTAGCGCTTGGCTGTAGACAATGGATCGAGTGGTATGATCTGGATGAAAGCTAGAGGCATGTAGGTAGGAATAGCGGTCAGTAGGTTTCCGATATAGGGTGGTGTTTATGTGACCATCGCTTATTAGCACCGTAGTGTCCAGGAAGTGGATCTCTTGTGTGGACTGGTCCAGGCTGAGGTTGATGGTGGGATGGAAATTGTTGAAATCATGGTGGAATTCCTCAAGAGCTTCTTTTCCATGGGTCCAGATGATGAAGATGTCATCAATGTAGCGCAAGTAGAGTAGGGGCATTAGGGGACGAGAGCTGAGGAAGCGTTGTTCTAAGTCAGCCATAAAAATGTTGGCATACTGTGGGGCCATGCGGGTACCCATCGCAATTCCCCTCTCTCCTCGTCCTCTGCATCCAAAAGAAGAGCTGCACTTAGATCATTTTCATACAGATTTAATTAGCCCCACTGGCACCAGTGGCCTGTCTGTTCTTGATGAATCTCACTTGGATTCAGGATACTTTTGGGAATGGTAGTTCCTAGCCTGCTTGTTAGTTTCACTATTGGTTTCTACTGGCATTATTAGCAAAAGGCCTATTTTCCCATTAGTAGTTATATAGAAATTCATCTCACTTCCACGTTGAAGTGATGTAAGTGAACTATTCCATATATAGATTTCAAGTGCAATTTCACGGTAAGTCAACAAAATTTAATTTACAACATTGTTCATAGTGTTTTTTAAAACTTTCCTGTTTTACTCCACAGAACAAAAACAAATTTTCAACCTATGTTGTTGCTTCAGGACTTCAGTATGGAGCTGAAGAAGGAATATTTCACTACTTTTTTAAGGTAGACGTTTTCAATTTTGGTGAAGTTTAGTTTCATATTGCACAGTTCTTAAAAGTAAAATGAAAAGGAATTTAACAAACTTCTAACAGCAATATTACTGTATGCTCAATGTCTCTACTAACAAGGCAGAGCACCTGATCCATGCCTCTTGAAGTCCATTCCCATGGTCTATACTTAAAACTTATACTAGCACGTATCAGGGTGGTGACCTGCTACAGGGCTGAAAGGGCTTGAAACCAGCCCTGGGAGAGGACTTGGGCTGTGAGGGGGCTGCTGCTGAGGAAAGCAGCAAGCCTCGGCTGACTAGGGAAGCCGCCACAGCTGGGCCACGCCCCAATCTGGGCACAGTTGGGCCCTATAAAAGGCTGTGAGCCAGGAGCTCAGGCAGTCTCTCTCTGACTGTAGAGAGGGAAGGACCTGGCTGCCTGGGGACTGAGCAAACTACCTGAATAGAGCAGCGCTGGGGAAAGGCAAAAGGAGCTGGCGAGCTCCCACCTGGAAACCCCCAGGCTGCAGGGCCTTGCGCAGGGCCTAAACAGGTTCTGGGGCTGCGAAGGGACAGCCTGGGGCTAGGTAAAGGCAGTAGGTCCTATCTCCTTTGCCTATGATGACTGGCTCTTATACTGCAGTCTGCCCCAGGGAGTGGGGTCTAGACGATGACTGGCAGTAGCTGCTGAGGCAAGATGGGATTAGGGGGATGAGGGTTCCCTGGGGAGGGGAGACCCTGAGAGTGAGGGGACACTGCTGTGGCAGAACCCCCAGATAAAGGGGCACTGTGGTCCGGGAGGGACATGGGGGCCAGCAGGGGCGAGACACCAGCAGAGGGTGCTCTGGAGCTGGTAAAAAGAGCTAATGCCTGGACAGCCAGCAGGAGGCGCCACGGGGTGAGTTGCACACCGTTACACAGCATAATTGTTTTGACCAATAGTGTGAAAAAAATACACACACTAGTTCACACAGTTATTTTGGCAAAACCCCCATTAGAGACACAACTATACCGATAAAAAAGTACCTCTGTTGACATAGCTAATGTTGTTTGTGGAGATGGTATTACTGTGCCGCAAGAACTCTTCATTCTGACAGCACATGCTGTGTCTACACTGGGGGTCTATACTGGCATGGCTATGCCAATATGGAATCATAGAAATGTAAGGCTAGAAGGGACCTTGAGAGGTTATCTAGTCCAGCCTCCTGTGCTGAGGGAGGATCAAATAAATCTAGACCATCCCTGACGGGTGTTTATCTAAAATGTTCTTAAAAACCTCCAAGGACTAGGATTCCACAGCCTCCCTTGGAAGACCATTCCAGTATTTAACTATCCTTATAGTTAGAAAGTTTTTCTTAATTACTAACTCAAATCTCACCTGCTGTAGATTAAGCCCATTACTTCTTGTCCAACCTTCAATGGACATGGAGAACATCTGAATAGCATCCTCTTTATAAAACCCCTTACCATTTGAAGACTGTTATCAGGTGTATCCTCAGTCTTCTTTTCTCAAAACTAATATATCCAGTTTTTTTAACCTTTCCACACAGGTCAGTTTTTCTAAACCTTTTATCATTTTCGTTGCCCTCCTCTGAACTCTTGTCTTTCTGAAAGTGTGGTGCCCAAAACCAGACCCAGCTGAGGCCGCGTCAGTGCCAAATACAGCAGGACAATTACCTCTAGTGTCTTACATACAATACTCCTGTTATTCCAGAATATTATCTTTTTTTGCAACTGCATCACATTGTTGGATCATATTCAACTGGTGATCCACTATAGCCCCCAGATCCTTTTGAGCAGTACTACTGCCTAGCCGGTTATTCCCCATTTTGTATTTGTACAGTTGATGTTTACTTCCTAAGTGGAGTACTTTGCACTAGTCTTTATTGAATTTCATCTTGTTGATTTCAGACCAGCTCTCTAATTTCTCCAGGTCTTTCTGAATTCTAATCATGTCCTAAAAAGGGCTAGCAACCCTTCCATCTTGGTGTCATCTGCAACTTTTATATGAAGAAAAGGAGTACTTGTGGCACCTTAGAGACTAACAAATTTATTAGAGCATAAGCTTTCGTGAGCTACAGCTCACTTCATCGGATATTTGTTAGTCTCTAAGGTGCCACAAGTACTCCTTTTCTTTTTGCAAATACAGACTAACACGGCTGCTACTCTGAAACTTTTATATGCTTACTCTACACTCCATTATCAGTTATTAATTAACATATTGAATAGTATCTGATGCAGGATAGACCCCTGTAGGACCCCACTATATACACCCTCACAGTATGACAGCAAATCATTGATAATTACTATTTGAGTATGGTCTTTCAATCAGTTATACACCCACCTTATTGTAATTTCATCTGGACCACAGCTCCCTTGTTTGCTTATGAGATTGTCATGTGGGACTGTTTCAAAAGCCTTACTAAAATCAAGATATATCAGTTCTACAGCTTCCCCCCATCCAATAGGCCAGTAACCCTGAAAAAAAGAAATTAGGTTGCTGCTTGAGAACTTACTAGAGACTGCCATTAAATAATTGTCTAACCCCGCCGTCTAATTTCCCGCAACTGTGACTATTTCAATCGATAGCACAAGAAAAAATGCTTAGAATAAACATTGGTATTATTCCTTAAAATTATATATTTAAAAAAAATAAAAAAAATCTTCCCAGCCTATACATACAGTTATGCCAGCCTAGACCCTGTAGTGTGGACATGGCCACATTGAGTCATTTAGCACATTTTTAGTTTGAAACATATTCAGTCATTCCACAGTTTTTGAACTATATCCCAGTATGTCCTATATTGGTAAGGGTATATCTATCATGGAACCCCAACAGAGTATGCAGCCTGCCTGTTGGGGATTAGGTGAACAATGTTTTTTTCAGTATAGTGTGATTTTTTTCCCCCCACCCCCCAAGCTTTCTTTATTTGTATTTTCATTTTATATCCTTTGGATATATAATAATAATAATAATAATAATAATAAAGCTTTTCCAAAACTGAGCAGTTTTGTCAAAAATGCCATTAACTTTGTAGGCTCTTGGTAGGCTGCTCACCTACATTAGCAGCTTGCAGAATTGATTACTCAGCTGTGGCTTAGACTCACATCCAAGAAACTGAACATTAAAATTCAGGATGTATATAGTTTCACCAATTGTACATATGTTCCTTTTTGCAACTCTAATTAAATATAACCTTCCTGCTTCATTTGTATTTATTTTCAGACAGCTTGGCTTGGTGAGACTCCTGCAATACCAGTTTTTGGAGATGGAAACAATTTTCTTCCAACCATTCATGTTGTTGATTTAGCAGCGTAAGTATGCTTTTTAGGGATGGCCATCCCTAGAAATGCTTAGTATCCATATATGTACCAAAACCATACCTACCAGTGGAGATTTCAAACAGCTGCTACCATTTTTTAAAATGGCATTGTATTACAGTTGACTTTGGCACATCATTTTGAGGCAAATGGAGTTTTAAATATTTCCAACATGAAAAAGGCCTTCTGGAAGTAATAACTTACAGGCACATTGAGGCCATGCTTTCAAGAAATTCGTAGAAGTACCATGTCCAGAACATAGTACCAGTCAACCAAATGGAACCAACATGGAACTGCACTACAGTTTTTGAAACTAGGATAGAAAGGACAAGTAGCAGTCTGGTGTATATTTTCTAGAGACATTGTTCCATATTCCTGAATTGTCTTGGCCAAACTAAGATATCTAGTTATCTTATCTTATGAATAAAAATCAATATGAAAATAGCATGCTTTGGACTATTCACCTTCAGAGTTTCCTCATACCCTTTGCCTCAGGGTTGCTTCTATATTATATTTCGTATTAAAGACACAATATGTTTCCTTCCACTAATGGGCATTTATTGCATTTTCTATATTCCAGGGTGTTACAAAATATAGCCGACCATAGGCCAAGGACTCACTACATTGTGGCAGTGGATGAATCTATACATACTCTTCAGGCCATAGTTAAGGTAAAACATCTTAAGATTTTGTTTCTTTGTCTAGGTATCTTTTTAGTCTTGTAAATCCTTAGGCCTCGCTCTATTAAAAGTCCCTGAATCTTCCCTGAATGATTCTGTGCAACAATTTTATAAAAACTAGTCTTGAAATCCTATAATACAAAATGTGAGCCCAGTCCTGCAGTCCATATTCAGGAAAAATTATTAGCTTCAAAAGGGGTTTTGACTGTGATAAAGGGCTGATGGATTTAACCTTATGTTTTCATCCAGTTCATATATACTGTAATTAAGCAGTCAGTATCTTTTTGAAATTCTTTTTTCCCTTGAATTGTAGGAATATAGTTTACTTTGTTTAATCACATTCCTTGAAGCAGAATCCAGCAAAGTAACCTGGAAGCTGCTGTGAAGTAGCAATCTGGTGATTTTAAATCTCAATTATTTAAAAGTGCTTTCGAAGTAATTGGCAATTTATTTGCCTACCGACACTGAAAATTGAACATACTAGGACAGAGATTATCAGATGGTAATCCATGGACTTCAGAGCCTTTTTTCTGGTAGTCTGCAGAATGAAATATTTTGAGAATCATGTAGTGGGAGTGTTGGGAAAGAAAGCAGGTCCATGATTGGCTCTTGGCTTTACAATGTGGTCCATAAAATAGAAAGCTTGCAACACTCCTTTTTTCAGTACAGATAGCAAAAAAGATCTGATATACAGCCTAGCAGAGGTATTCTACCATGTTTCTAAACTTGAACTAGTACACACATGTTTTTCAGATTGCTGTGCATGTCAGAAGTATGGATTAGATGAGTACCCAATTTAATATATGTACAATATTGTTTTCTGACAGTGCATTAGCAAAAATGTTGGACCAGGAAAAATCCAAAAGATTCCAAGAGAAAACGCTTTCTTAAGCAAAGACTTGACGGTTAGTATTTTGTTTCCTTTTTTGAATATCTTCTTTAAGGAAGGGATATGAGATGAAAATATAAATGCCATGCAATGTATTCTTTTCTTATTGTTTACATTAGCACAAAGATATGACACAAAAATATGTCAACAAAAGTGCATAAACTATAATTAGATAAAGTAAATAAAGAAGCAGGTTATAAACCACATAATAGAGAATTATGAGGAGTTTTTGCTAGTATGTAAAGCCTGATCCTGAGGCTCTCTAGTGGCGTATTGGAGCTGATGTGAGTTGAGGATGCTAAGCACCTCACAGGAGGCCCGCATAGAATTGAGCCTTTACAGAGGAAATAAGATGAAAATAGTGAGCTACAAAATTTTTTATTCTGATTAGACAATAAGATGTGGCAGATGTGAATTGTTTCTGTATTCTTACAAGCAGCATGGAATAAACTAGGTATGAATTGTCAAAGGCACTTTAGAATGTGTCCCTTTAATATTTCAGTGCAAGGATAATTGGGTGAATATGGTCTGTGTTATAAAGGTCCTTCTATCCTTAAAATCAATGAATAAGAATAGATTCAGGAGTTAAGAGAGATGGAATTAATGACTGCCACTTCATTGGTTACAGTAACAAAATTCCCACAGATGGTAGTCTTTGCAGCATGGAGTTAGGACTGGGAGAGAGACTATCAAGATAAAAATCATATCACATAATTATTTCCTTAACTCTTTGTCATTAATAACAAGCTAGATTATTAAAACTAAAATTTTAAAATTGAATTCTTGTCTTTAGGCCTGAATCATAGCCCACTAAAGTCAATGGGAGTCATTCCATTGACTTCAGTGCACTTTGGATTAGGGCCCTTTGTTTACTTTTTGCCCTTCACTCTGCTTAGAAAATGAAAGTTCCACTCTCTGGTTTCCATGCATGATCACAAACCAGTGGTATAGTGGCTGGATTTCCAACACTTTATGGGAATATTTAAATTAAAAATAAAACCTGTTTTCATTTAAATTGTTAAATAATCTTGAAAATATTAATTTTTGGTTTTGTAAAGCAGCACCCCTTACCCCTCCAATTTTTTTTTTTTTTTGAAAAAGACCTACATTTTGGGATTAAGCTACTTGGCAGTGTCCCTTTAATATCAAACAGGGAATTCTGTGTGCAATTAAATGTACTTTTGCTTGTTTAGCAAACACATTTGGATATGTTACTTGTGAACCTGCGGATGGAAGCTGTATTCTTGAAGGAGAACTTCAACATTAAGTGGGTTGCTCAGACAGGACTGGTGGAGAATATTGGGCAAGTCCTCAAAGAATACAAGCAAAGTCGGGGATTACTGGTAATTATTTCCTGTATGCTGTATTGAAGTGCTCTGATATTTTTCAAAGAGGAGTGTATAAATATACATTAAGTGACAATATTTGGAATGCTGTTAAGATATTCAAAATAAACTGACAAATAAAATATATTGGGAACTAAAACTGAAAGAAGGACCGAAGAACTAAAGAGAAGAAATACTTTTCTTTTTGTCCCTAGAACTGAAATTCTGGAGGTGAAATCAGCAGAGGGCTGTGGCTCCGGAATTAGCTCTTTCATGTGATATACCATAATATGGTGACTTTTGGAATAAAATAAGAAACATCTGTTTACTCAGGTGTTTTGATTTTAAGGCTAGTCTACACTAGAAAAGCTTTGCCAATACAGCTACATTGGTACTGTATAGCTATATCAGCAGAGAGACCCCCCTAGTGGAAATGCAGTGTATATCTGCACTAGATCTTTCATCAGTATAGCTAAATCACCTCCCGACGTAACATATGCTATATTGACTTCTTAAAGGACTTCTTTTGCCAGTATAGCTCCAGTTACATGGGGGTGAGGGGTTTTTGCTATCATAATTATGACAGTCAAGTGTGTGGATTTTTTCACATCCCTGACCAACGTCACTATGCCATCAAAACTTTGTAGTGTAGACCTGGCCTTAGGATCAGTAGCTGAGAGAGTATTTTATGTCCTTCGTGTGCTCTGGTTACAACTAAATCAGGAGGCTCTGTTATAACACAGTTGTTTCCTCACCCAGTTCCAGATGTAATATGGAACACTGTTTTCCTAAGTGGGCTAAATATTTGGCTATATTCAAATGATCAGGAGTATAGTTACTAATGGAGTGAGAGTTTTTATGACCATGCCGTTACTGTTTTGTCTTTAATTTTGTAAAGCTTCCTGGCTATGACTGTGATTGTTGTGATATCGGTGTGTAAGGAGTAAATCCTGTCCAAGCCTCCATGAATGCAGAAGGTCCAGAACCAAGCAAAACTCTTGTGGTTCATTGAAAGTCCCAGCACTCATGCACAGAAAAGGGTTTTTAGGGCTGGGCTGGGCTTCTAGATCTGTGATCACATGGACATACCAGTTCAAAAAAAGAACACTCAAGTAAATACATGAAATACTGATACAAACAATTTGGAGGTGGGAGAGGGATGATGTTAAAACTTTTATTATTAGTGGCCCAATGTATGACCCGCCCAATCAACTGTTTATTGACAGGCAAAAGAGAATTTTAGAGAGTCTTATGTTTGTATATAGTTTTAGGCCCCCGTCTTGCTTCAGAAACTGCTAGTGCAGACCCCTCTCCTGTCCAGAGTCTTACTGAAGTTAGTGGTACCGTATGTAGGCACATGCATCAGCACTAGTAGATCCTGATGTAGGTGAGTTTTGGATATACTACTGTGAATTACATTGTAGAGTGGTATTTTAGCAAGTATACGTTTAGCCCTGAATCCTGATGCTAATGCCCATATGGCTTGGCAGTATGCTGTGGATCTCTGTGAAACTGACAGGGAGGAGTCATTCATAGACCTGCAGGTCTGGTTTTAGAGCTGAAATAACACCTGTGTTTCTTGTGCCATCCCTCATGGAGGAAGGTAGTAGTATATGCACTACCCCATCCAGATCCTCACTGCATCCTGAGGCTTAGGAAGCCAATTTTTGTTCTGTTTGGAGAGTAGACTCTTCAAATTCTGCTCACCTTTGCACAGTACAGCCACACTGATTCCACTGCAAGGGGTTTTTCTAAGCTTGTGGAAAGAGACAAGATTTGTCCCTTAAATGGGGGACTGAATGAAAAATTGATGGGATGGAGCTCATAACTTAAGAGCATATCCCTGGCTCACTATCTCCCTGACCCACGGGTCTGTGGTCAAAGCAACCTTTTCCTCCAGGAAATCCTGCACCCAAGCTCAGTTCTGGGTGAAGACCTATGTGGTCTTTGTCATAACAATCCTTTAGAAGCAGCAGGGTTCCCTTGGGGCTTTTCTCCCGAGCCATGGTTCCATGGCTTTCCTCTGGAGAACATGCTGTCTCTTCACTGGTCTTTCTGTGAGGATGAAGGCCAAAAGGAACACCTTTGTCTGAATGCTGTCATGTACTCTCTTAAAGGCATGGTGTTGTGTTGGAAGGGATTGCTTAGATTTTGCGGCATTGTCTGCCACTACCCTTGGCTAGTTTATCTCCAAAAAGTAGGGCTCCTGTGAATATGGCAGAGTACTACACCTGCCTCTAGTGGCATCTGGTCACTGAGCTGGAGGCTATGGCTTTGGCTGAGAATCTCATAGCATCCATTGAGCAAATGCTGTTGCCAGGCCAACTTTCTTTAAAATAGAATCAGTCTGAGGGTGATCTCTATCCTTGAGGGCTCTGAGATCTTCCAGTCAGGAGAGAAAAGGAGTACTTGTGGCACCTTAGAGACTAACAAATTTATTTGAGCATAAGCTTTCATGAGCTACAGCTCACTTCATCGGATGCATTTGGTGGAAAATACAGTGGGGAGATTTATATACACACACAGAGAACATGAAACAATGGGTTTTATCATACACACTGTAAGGAGAGTGATCACTTAAGATGAGCCATCACCAGCAGCGGGGGGGGGAAAGGAGGAAAACCTTTCATGGTGACAAGCAAGGTAGGCTAATTCCAGCAGTTAACAAGAACATCTGAGGAACAGTGGAGGGTGGGGTGGGGGGAGAAATAACATGGGGAAATAATTGTACTTTGTGTAATGACTCATCCATTCCCAGTCTCTATTCAAGCCTAAATTAATTGTATCCAGTTTGCAAATTAATTCCAATTCAGCAGTCTCTCGTTGGAGTCTGTTTTTGAAGCTTTTTTGTTGAAGTATAGCCACTCTTAGGTCTGTGATCGAGTGACCAGAGAGATTGAAGTGTTCTCCAACTGGTTTTTGAATGTTATAATTCTTGACGTCTGATTTGTGTCCATTTAATCTTGTACGTAGAGACTGTCCAGTTTGACCAATGTACATGGCAGAGGGGCATTGCTGGCACATGATGGCATATATCACATTGGTAGATGCGCAGGTGAATGAGCCTCTGATAGTGTGGCTGATGTGATTAGGCCCTATGATGGTGTCCCCTGAATAGATATATGGACAGAGTTGGCAACGGGCTTTGTTGCAAGGATAGGTTCCTGGGCTAGTGGTTCTGTTGTGTGGTTGCTGGTGAGTATTTGCTTCAGGTTGGGGGGCTGTCTGTAAGCAAGGACTGGCCTGTCTCCCAAGATCTGTGAGAGTGATGGGTCGTCTTTCAGGATAGGTTGTAGATCCTTGATGATGCGTTGGAGAGGTTTAGTTGGGGGCTGAAGGTGATGGCTAGTGGCGTTCTGTTCTTTTCTTCGTTGGGCCTGTCCTGTAGTAGGTGACTTCTGGGTACTCTTCTGGCTCTGTCAATCTGTTTCTTCACTTCAGCAGGTGGGTATTATAGTTGTAAGAATGCATGATAGAGATCTTGTAGGTGTTTGTCTCTGTCTGAGGGGTTGGAGCAAATGCGGTTATATCGTAGAGCTTGACTGTAGACAATGGATCGTGTAGTATGATCTGGATGAAAGCTAGAGGCATGTAGGTAGGAATAGTGGTCAGTAGGTTTCCAATATAGGGTGGTGTTTATGTGACCATCGCGTATTAGCACCGTAGTGTCCAGGAACTGGATCTCTTGTGTGGACTGGTCCAGGCTGAGGTTGATGGTGGGATGGAAATTGTTGAAATCATGGTGGAATTCCTCAAGGGCTTCTTTTCCATGGGTCCAGATGATCAAGATGTCATCAATGTAGCGCAAGTAGAGTAGGGGCATTAGGGGACGAGAGCTGAGGAAGCGTTGTTCTGAGTCAGCCATAAAAATGTTGGCATACTGTGGGGCCATGTGGGTACCCATCGCAGTGCCGCTGATTTGAAGGTATACATTGTCCCCAAATGTGAAATAGTTATGGGTGAGGACAAAGTCACAAAGTTCAGCCACCAGGTTAGCCAGGACGTTATCGGGGATACTGTTCTTGACGGCTTGTAGTCCATCTTTGTGTGGAATGCTGGTGTAGAGGGCTTCTACATCCATAGTGGCTAGGATGGTGTTTTTAGGAAGATCACCAATTAACTGTAGTTTCCTCAGGAAGTCAGTGGTGTCTCGAAGATAGCTGGGAGTGCTGGTAATGTAGGGCCTGAGGAGGGAGTCTACATAGCCAGACAGTCCTCCTGTCAGGGTGCCAATGCCTGAGATGATGGGGTGTCCAGGATTTCCAGGTTTATGGATCTTGGGTAGCAGATAGAATACCCCAGGTCGGGGTTCTAGGGGTGTGTCTGTGCGGATTTGTTCTTGTGCTTTTTCAGGGAGTTTCTTGAGCAAATGCTGTAGTTTCTTTTGGTAACTCTCAGTGGGATCAGAGGTAATGGCTTGTAGAAAGTGTTGTTGGAGAGCTGCCTAGTAGCCTCTTGTTCATATTCCGACCTATTCATGATGACGACAGCACCTCCTTTGTCAGCCTTTTTGATTATGATGTCAGAGTTGTTTCTGAGGCTGTGGATGGCATTGTGTTCTGCACGGCTGAGGTTATGGGGCAAGTGATGCTGCTTTTCCACAATTTCAGCCCGTGCACGTCAGCGGAAGCACTCTATGTAGAAGTCCAGTCTGCTGTTTCGACCTTCAGGAGGAGTCTACCCAGAATCCTTCTTTTTGTAGTGTTGGTAGGA
Source organism: Dermochelys coriacea (assembly GCF_009764565.3). Classification (NCBI taxonomy): domain Eukaryota; kingdom Metazoa; phylum Chordata; order Testudines; family Dermochelyidae; genus Dermochelys; species Dermochelys coriacea. Next base: position 102,258,201 of record NC_050073.1, read on the forward strand.
AGGTCTCTATGGGTTAATATGTTGGTCAGAGGTGTGTTGGAAATATTCGTTGAGTCGGAGACATCGAAAATAAGGTTCTAGGTCACCACAGAACTGTATCATGTTCGTGGGGGTGGAGGGCCACAAGGGGCCACAACAGTGGTTCCCGTAACCCACCCAGCAATATTGTTAATCTATCCAACTATATTGTTAACCCATCAGAAGAATCTGTCCTATCTCGGGGCCTCTCCTTTTGCTCCAAACAGATTGACAGAGCCAGAAGAGTACCCAGAAGTCACCTACTACAGGACAGGCCCAACAAAGAAAATAACAGAACGCCACTAGCCATCACCTTCAGCTCCCAACTAAACCTCTCCAACGCATCATCAAGGATCTACAACCTATCCTGAAAGACGACCCATCACTCTCACAGATCTTGGGAGACAGGCCAGTCCTTGCTTACAGACAGCCCCCCAACCTGAAGCAAATACTCACCAGCAACCACACACCAAACAGAACCACTAACCCAGGAACCTATCCCTGCAACAAAGCCCGTTGCCAACTCTGTCCACATATCTATTCAAGGGACACCATCATAGGGCCTAATCACATCAGCGACACTATCGGAGGCTCATTCACCTGCGCATCTACCAGTGTGATATATGCCATCATGTGCCAGCAATGCCCCTCTGCCATGTACATTGGTCAAACTGGACAGTCTCTACGTAAAAGAATAAATGGACACAAATCAGATATCAAGAATTATAACATTCAAAAACCAGTCGGAGAACACTTCAATCTCTCCGGTCACTCGATTACAGACCTGAGGATGGCTATCCTTCAACAAAAAAACTTCAAAAACAGACTCCAACAAGAGACTGCTGAATTGGAATTAATTTGCAAACTGGATACAATTAACTTAGGCTTCAATAGAGACTGGGAATGGATGAGTCATTACACAAAGTAAAACTATTTCCCCATGTTATTTCTCCCCCCCACCTCACCTCCCACTCTTCCTCAGATGTTCTTGTTAACTGCTGGAAATGGCCTGCCTTGCTTGTCACCATGAAAGGTTTTCCTCCTTTCCCCCCCCCCGCTGCTGGTGATGGCTCATCTTAAGTGTCACTCTCCTTACAATGTGTATGATAAAACCCATTGTTTCATGTTCTCTGTGTGTGTATATAAATCTCCCCACTGTATTTTCCACCAAATGCATCCGATGAAGTGAGCTGTAGCTCATGAAAGCTTATGCTCAAATAAATTTGTTAGTCTCTAAGGTGCCACAAGTACTCCTTTTCTTTTTGTGAATACAGACTAACACAGCTGCTACTCTGAAACCAGTCAGGAGAGAGATGCCCTGCAAAGCAAGTAGTTGCTAGGGATGTCCTGAAGGAGGCTGAGGAGGCCTCACTCTCTTTTGAGAGTGGCCTCCATTTTTCCATCCATGAGGTCCTTCGGTTAGAACTCTGTTTCTGAACTATATCCTTAGCTAGACATGCTACAGTTGCATCAACCTTTGATATCTCAGTAACTGGGACTTTTGGTTCCTGGATCCTGTAGAGGCCAAGATCCAGTTCTGTCAATGTGCTTACCTTTGTCTGGCTTGTCCCATTCATCTCTAATTACTTCCTCAAAGGGGGACTGTAGGGGAATCAGGGCCTCTGGAGAGAATTTTGAAGGGAGAAATTTGCTCATAGACTTACTCTCAGTTTTTTTGTTCAGGTTGAATATGAATAGTGGATACAACATTGTTTGGTTCATGTGGCCTTGAATTTCTCAGGGGGGAAATACCTTTCCTGAGTCTTTCCCTGGTCACGATGGGAGTCAGAGCCTGACAATTCATCCTCCTCTTTGGAAGAGGGAGAGGAGTGAGAGGAGGAGCCAACTCTTCCTATCTCTTTTATGCTTTTTCTTCCCCTTTTTCACTTTCTTTGATTTTATTTTTTAATTTTTTAAGCTTTTTTTTTTTTAGCTTGCTGAGAGAGTGTACAATCTCTGTCATGACTTTGGTGAAGTCGTTTGCTGCTAGCTTTGCTGAAGATCTGAAGTCCTCTCACGAGATCTCTTTCTGAGTCCCCATCTGCTGAATCCTATTCACTCAGGGAGGAGTGAGGGGAAATGCTTCCAAAGCCCTCCTGGCCAAATTGGGAAGGAGGAGGAGTGGTTATTACTGGATTGAGATTCACTTACTCATTAGATGGGTCTAACAAATCTTTATTAAGGCAAAAACACTCATCAAATAGTGATGAATTACAAGTGGGAAGCTCATCAGGATGATCTCATCACAGTCACTTCCAACACTGGACAATACAGCTTCAACCTCCCTTTGTTACACAGATTTATTTATAACTTTTTGTTGTTGTTTTTTATACATATGTATTAGTCCCTGATTTCCATGTTCACTTTCATCCCCTGACAGCATAAGTTTAGTGTTAGCTCAAACCAGTTTCTTCTAGCTTTGTGGCTACTTTATCTTTTATTTTCCTCACAAACATGATTACTTTGTAATTTTTTACACATGCATAGTTCTACTTACATTGTTAAACGTTATTAGAGTAGATTCTTAAAATTCACAGCGGGCTTCTATCAGGCCTAAATATGCTTTTACTTTCAATGCTTATGATTAGGGTGACCAGACGTCCCGTTTTTAAAAATACAGTCCTGTATTTAAGCCCTCCTGCAGGTGTCCAGACTTTTTCTTAAAAATGGAAAAATTGTCCCATATTTTCTGACTCCCCTGCATCAGTACTGGCAGGTCCTGCTGCTGGCTAGATCCCTGCTTGCCAGCCACCCGCCTACTAGCGGTAAATGGCTTGGGTCCAGTGGCTGACTATGGGGGAGGGTGTGCAAGGCTGGTGGCAGAGGCTGGTCCATTAGAACAGCCCCTGCTGCATGCTGGCTTGTGGCCAGCAGGGTCCCCCCCTCCACCCTCCCCTTTCCAGCTGGCACTGCCTATGAGCTGCGGTGGCTGGTGAGTGAGGGCAGGCTGTGACTGGTTACATGTCGCTTCTGCTGCTCACCCATTGGCCCTTTATATGCTCCCCCTCTCGCTGTCCTCTCCCTGCATTGTCCCTTCCCATGTGCCCCCCCCCGCCCTGCTGCTCCTCCATAACTGGCAGGGCATGTCCTGCTCCCAGCACTGGGCAGAAAACCAGCCCTTGGTCAGAGCACTGAGCTCACCATCAGCCTGGCCAGCAGGCTCTTTCCTTCCCCTACTGCGTCTGGCTGGACTGGTGCCTTGGGAAATCCCAAGACCCTCTGGCCTGGGGCACTGGCCAGGAAGAGCTGAGACCTGTATGTGCCAAAGCCCCACACAGTGCTGGCATGGGTAAGTCACTCCGCCCCTCAACTATGCTCTGGAGTGGCAGAGGGGAAGCGATTTCCAGCCTGTTCACACCTGAACCTGCAGGCTCCATAGCAGCGCCCCGGGCAGAGGCTTAGCACCCTCTTCATCCCCCCTGCCCTGGGTTCGCGGAAGCCCCTGCAGTCAAGTTTCCTGGGCCCTGGTGCACAATGCATCCCTAGGGCTTAACCCCTTCCTGCTTGCACTGTAGCTGAGGGACGAGATGGCTGGGTTATGTCAGTGCCCAGCAGCAGCCTTGAGGTGTTAGCTGCCTTTTGACACTGTGCGGGCAGGAAGGGACAAGCTGCTTTCAGCCACCAGGGAGAGGTGGAATGGAGGGGAGATGAGCTCTGCAAAGAGATGGGCTAGGTCATCCCTGCCCCACCCTCTCCCCTGCAGCTGGAAGCAGCTCCTGTCCCTTCCCTCCCATACAATGCTGAAAGGTTGCTGTTGGCCACATTCTGGTGTGAACCCTGGTGGCAGAAATCTGGGGACGGGGGGCATGTGACCCTGTGTGCACACCCCCACCCCAACATGTTGCCTCAGGAACATGCGGTGCCAGGTACCAGGAGAGGCAGGTCGGTCCCGGGGGCCTGGCCAGCCAGGCATGGAGGGTGGTGAGTGCTGGGCAGGGAGGGTCGGGTTGGTCGGTCTCACTCCCACCCCCTGTGAGAAAGGTGAATGGGAGTGCGTATGTGTCACCCCTCCCCGTGTGAACCCTAAAGCCTTAAAGATAATAAGGTAAATAAAAAAGAATCCAACTATGCAGTATTTCTTTTTAACAGGGGCTCAGTCAACTTGATGTTAATTTGAATGTTTGTATGATTGATTGCCGCTTAATTCACTTGAATACGATTAATGTTATCAGGTGTCCCGTGTTCAGCATAAGGAAATATGGTCACCCTTCTTATGATCCCAGTTTCTTTTTCCAGAGTGATCAGGATCCATTTTTAGAACTTGGGGGGAGGGGGAATTTGTGACCCTGTAAATCTGCTTTCTGTTTTCTCCAGGGGCCCACTGGGAATTACCCCCTGAGTTGTTCACTAGACCCTCCTCATCCTTGGACCCTCTCCCTGCCCAGCCTATAGATTCTTGGTCCATTTTTGCCATGTCGGAACCACAGCTGCTCTGGTGGCTAGGGGATACCACATGCCTGCCTGACTCATAGCACTGGGACCTAACAGAATTAGGGGTAGAAGGCTGGGTGTAGGCTGGGTACACATCACTGTCTGCTGAGCCTGGGAAGGCAGTCTCACAGATGGAGCACCATTTGGATTTCATTTGGTGCTTTTTAGGGTACTCTGCCATATCCAGAAGGTGCAGAGGAGCCGGCAGGATGCACTGCAGACCAAGCTCCAGAGAGTTCCAACACATGGCTAAAAAAACTGGCCAACGGGGGAAGAGAGGCTGGGAGGACAATTGCTGCTCAGCCCTGCCCCAAATGTTGACATTCCCCTCCCCCTGCAACCCAAAACCATAGGCAGATGTTAACTGGGAGCTTTAAAAACCACTATCCACACGTCAGTGTCAGAGAAACTGGAGGAAAGCAGGAGCTGAGGGAGCATGGCCATACCAAGTGGCTCCAAAACTCTGATCCATCTCTGTAAGCTGCAGAGAGAGGAGAGCTGCCCAAAGTCAAGAATTGTAGGAGACACTGAGCTCCAGAAATAGGACATCCAAGGGCAGAATTTATACACTGAAAGTTCATCTAAAATAGGTATCAATTGTATGTTAATTTGTTTGTTCATATATTTTCTACTGGTCGTAGGGGAAAGACCAGACATTTAAAACAAAAATCACACTATTTGCTTAATTCCTTTTTATCTTTTTTCTTTCAGCCAGTCAAAATTTGTGTTCTTGGTCCTCCTGCAGTTGGGAAATCTACTATTGCTGAAGAACTCTGCAAACACTACAAGCTACAGCACATTAAAATAAAGGATGTAATTTCTGAAGCAGTAGAAAACCTGGTATGTGGGTAACTCTTCTTTAGGATTATTATTTTGGTTTTCATAGTTTTAAAATGTAAAATGTTTGAAATCATTTATGAATTAGTTAGAAAACTGTGATTTAGAAGTTGAAGAATGACCATAGGAAATAACCTTCTTCTAGTAGAATGCAATGAGGAATTAAAAATATCCTAACTTTATTGTAGATGCCCAACTGTTGCTGTTGAAACTAATCCCTGCCTTTTCCATTTTTCAGTATCTGCAAAAGCCAAAAAATATTTTATTTAACCTAGGCTGTAAAGGCGTGATCTTGTGACATGTTGAGTACTGAGCATTCCTTATTTTAACTGATTGTAATTAGTGAAGATGGCTCAGAACCTCACAGCTTAGAATGAGCTCCATATCTATATAATAAAATTCCAGGATTGTCACTCCGTGTGTCTTATGTTTTTATGTGTGTCACTCTGAAGCTTGGAATGTCTGAGTTAGCGTGAAGCTGGAAAAAGCTACAAGTACAGTTGAAAGCTCTTTTTGTTCAGAATATCTCTAGGTTCAATTATCACTAGGATTCGGAGTCTGTTACCATCTGATTTTTAAGTTCTTGGCCATTTTGACTTTGAGTTACACCCGTACTGTGTACACCTACAGGAAGGCGTGTGTCTATGCCATGCCAAGGGTCCTAGACAATTGTGATATCAACCCAATCACCGACCTTAGTCTTCAGTTATTTTGAATGCAAAAATTTCATTGGTTGTATGAAGGAATCTGCACAACTACCCCCAACATACAGCATAGCCTTCCCTCCACAACACAACCAGCATATACAATAACCCCAAAAACACACAGACTGTCACTGTGGCACATTCCCCTCATTTGCCATTCACGCAACACTCCCCACACACAAATCAACAAAACCAGCCACACAACACAATCAGCACACACAGTAACCCCAAACATCGCTCTTAATCCTAGAATGTCTGTTGAACCAATGTGAAGCAATGGAAACAGCTACAAGCCTGGTTGAGAGCGCTTTTTGTTTAAAATATCACCAGGTTCAATCATCATTGGGATTCATGGTCTGTTACCATCTACCTGAGCCATTTTTGGCTTTTTTACATACATAACTTTATGAATTACACCTGTGTGACAGCACAGGCTTTCAGCTATTAGTCTGAAACTAAGATGCAAACAGTTGCCCAAATGTTGTCCTTAATTATACCTTTCTAATACCAAAGGCAGAATTTAGCCAAACTATTTTTGAACCTTATTTTTGTATATAGGAAAAAATTATTGCTCCTAAAGAAACAGTGGAAACTGAAGAGGTGGGAGAGGAAGGAGAAGAAGATGATGAAGAAGAAGGGAACAGTACAGAAGAGGCACAAGAACTCTTAGATGGAGTCAAAGAAAACATGGAGCAGAATGGAGGTAAGGCATGAAAGGGAAAGGCATAGTGATAATGGTAGCCTGGATTTTAGTTAATAGATGCAACTTTTATACAAATGAAAAATCAGGAAATTGATTTGTGCCTGTACCTTTAGACCTTATAGCTCCCATTGAAGACAAGGGTCATGCCCTCTGTTTGCAGCGTTATGAACCTTTACCTCACTTACCTTTGTGCAATTCCATTGAAATAATTGGGATTGTATGAGAGTAAAGGGACAAAATTTGACCTAATGTGTCTGTTAAAAGTCATATATACATTTTTAAACACTGAAAAACTATTATAATAGTAGCAATTGTTTTCTATATATATTTTTATGCAGCCCTTTTGACACTACAAACTGACATTCTACATACAGCTCTATATTCAGTCTCTCTAGATTCTGGGCAAGAATATTTTCTAATTTAATCATATCATAAATTATTTTCTAATTTAATTATATCATTTAAGAAGTGAGAGCCTAATTAATGTCACTTAAAATAAAAAGCTAGCCAGGTCTAACTGGGTTTCTTGATTGCAACTAACCTTGAAAAAAATCAATTAACTTTTTGTTCTTTGGTTCTCCCCTTTTGGTGAAGGGTAAATAATGCTTACCCATGTTTGTAAAATACTTTAAGGCCTGTGGATGGAAAAAGTGCCATATAAGTGTTTTAATTATTATTTGTGGCTAAAGTCATGTGTGCTTTTGGCCTTGTGCTTCTTAACACACTGAGGTTTGCAATGATTTCCCATGAAAAAGCACTGGATTCTTTTGTCTAATTAACGTATGCTTTATCTGCAAAATTAATGAGCACTGCTGCATTATCTCCTGTGTGGCTTTGATTTACTCTTAAAACAATGAAACCTTTTACAATCAAAATATTTTGATTACAGTGGATTATATATATTTAACTAAGACTTTTTAAAAAGGAAGCAAAGGGAATGGGAGGGAGTTGGAGTATTGATTACAAATGAAGTAAAAATCTGAGTTTTATTCCCAGGACATTGGGGTTTTATTGTAACATTTATTTAATGACCTGGGCCAAGTCACTAAAACTACTTTGTGCCTCAGTTTACCCATCTGAAACTGAGCATAATACCTGTCTCACATGGGTTTTGCCAAGTGTTTTAATGACAAATTGAATATGTGTTTGTAAAACTGTTTGAGGCCCTTAGTAAAATCCAACATTTTACAAGCTTAACTGTTCTGCTACATTCTTCTCTCTAAATGTGTTTTTGTTTTGTCAAGTAAATTCAGAAATTAATTCTAGATGCTTCAGGAGATACTGCAAGTCCCTGGGGGTTACCAGTATGTTATACTACTATGTCCAATTTATTTATTTTTACTCCTTTGATCTTGGGATAATAGTTAAACTCGTCAAACATAAACAGTCTTATGAAAGGAATCTTTCATTTTATACCTGATGATAATTTTGTGGTACTCTGAAGACTCTGTAACATATCAGTACATATTACCATAGGTGATTCTGTGTAGTTACCAAATAGTGATCCCAAGGAGATAGTTAGGCATTCTCAGATCTCAACTCAAAGACTCTCTGACAAGTGTATAAAAATGTTAGTAAAATCTTTCAGATGTTCATCTTCCACATAAACCATACACAGGTTAACTCTATTTGAATGCATATGTTAAATTCTCAGGTCGTCTGGATGATCAGTATGTGATTAGATTCATGAAAGAAAAGCTAAAGTCTATGTCTTGCAAGAATCAAGGATATATTTTGGATGGGTTTCCAAAGACCTATGACCAGGCAAAAGATCTATTTAATTGTAAGTTACAGAGTTCTGCTGTATTTGTTATGTATGTATGAAGAATGGAAAAGGGCAAATATAGTGCTGATCTATAAAAAGGGAAATAAAGACAACCCAGGGAATTAAAGACCAGTCAGCTTAACTTCTGTACCCGGAAAGATAAGGGAGCAAATAATTAAGCAATCAATTTGCAAACATCTAGAAGACAATAAGGTGATAAGTAACAGTCAGCATGGATTTGTCAAAAACAAATCATGTCAAAGCAACCTGATGGCTTTATTTGACAGGTAACAAGCCTCGTGGATAGGGGGGAAGCAGTAGACATGGTATATCTTGACTTTAGTAAAGCTTTTGATACTGTCTCACATGACCTTCTCATAAACTAGGTAAATGCAACCTAGATGGAGCTACTATAAGGTGGGTGCAAAACTGGTTGGAAAACCGTTCCCAAAGAATAGTTATCAGTGGATCAAACTGGAAAAATAGAGAAATGGTCAGAAGTAAATAGGATGAAATTCAATAAGGACAAATGTGAAGTACTCCATTTAGATTCATGAAAGAAAAGCTAAAGTCAATGTCTTGCAAGAATCAAGGATATATTTTGGATGGGTTTCCAAAGACCTATGACCAGGCAAAAGATCTATTTAATTGTAAGTTACAGAGTTCTGCTGTATTTGTTATGTATGTATGAAGAATGGAAAAGGGCAAATATAGTGCTGATCTATAAAAAGGGAAACATCTAGAAGATAGAACGTATACTAGCTGTTTTGGGGGGCTGGGGTGGACATGTCTCCGAATGTCCATGCTGACTGTTACTTATCACCTTTATTGTATTATCTAGACGCGTGCTGCTATGAGACACACTTTTCTACATCTCAGCAGGAGCAGCATGCACACCCACCATCTTCTGGCCAACTCCTGCTACTGGCAATAGAACGTATACTAGAACGTATACTAGCTGTTTTGGGGGGCTGGGGTGGACATGTCTCCGAATGTCCATGCTGACTGTTACTTATCACCTTATTGTCTTCTAGATGTTTGCAAATTGATTGCTTAATTATTTGCTCCCTTATCTTTCCGGGTACAGAAGTTAAGCTGACTGGTCTTTAATTCCCTGGGTTGTCTTTATTATACCAGTCAGCTTAACTTCTGTACCCGGAAAGATAAGGGAGCAAATAATTAAGCAATCAATTTGCAAACATCTAGAAGACAATAAGGTGATAAGTAACAGTCAGCATGGACATTCGGAGACATGTCCACCCCAGCCCCCCAAAACAGCTAGTATACGTTCTATTGCCAGTAGCAGGAGTTGGCCAAAGATGGTGGGTGTGCATGCTGCTCCTGCTGAGATGTAGAAAAGTGTGTCTCATAGCAGCACGCGTCTAGATAATACTTAGTCCTGCCACGAGTGCTGGGGACTGGACTAGATGACCTCTAGGTCCTTTCCAGCTCTATGATTCTATGCAGAGTATTTTTATTTGTTATATGTTCACCACTAGCATTGTGCTGATTACTGTATAGGATACAAATATAAAAACAGTCCCTTTCCCAAGAGGCTTACAATTGAAGGATTGTACATCACTTCCTTTTAGTTAAGAAAGTCAGTGTTTTCAAAATATGTCCTGGTAAATAAAGGAATGAATAAATAAATGTACAAACATGGAGAACTCAGTCCTTCTGTGTGCTGAGCTAGTGTATAGTGAGTTGTTGGGGGGAAATAGTATAGAAGCCTATTCCACCAATGTAAGAATTCCACAGGACTGCTTTAAGAAAAGAGTCCAGCTAATGGGCCAGCCCAGAGCTTCAGTTCATGTAAATCAGCATAACTCCACTGAAGTCAATGGAGCTGTGTGATTTACACCAGTTGAGGATCTTTCCCCAAGTCTCTAAGCAGGCATTGTCTACACATTTGGAGACATGTCCACCCCAGCCCCCCAAAACAGCTAGTATACGTTCTATTGCCAGTAGCAGGAGTTGGCCAGAAGATGGTGGGTGTGCATGCTGCTCCTGCTGAGATGTAGAAAAGTGTGTCTCATAGCAGAATCCTGCAGTGGCTGGCAGGATCTCTGTGTCTGATGTTCATGTACCATATGGGGGGCGGGGGGAGAGAGAAAGAGAGAGAGAATGAATATGCACCAAGCTAATTTTAAACAATAGAACTCTTCTGAATCATGAAGATCTAGCATCATTTGTGCTTCTTATTTAGCAGTATCTAAACTTTTTTTTCTGAATTATTTACCCACCTATCTCACAGTGGTGCTGTCAGGATTCATTAATTAGTGTCATTTGACCATATAAAGAACTGGTACTACATAAAGGACAGGTATTGTTACTAGCACCTCTTTAGTTAACGTTAGTAATATAGTTTCTTCAGGTGACAGTGTTAATTATATTGTACTTTTATTTTAGTTGAAGATGATGAGGAAGAAGAGACAAGAAGCAAAGTGCCTCGCTATGATAAATTAATCACTCCTGGTAAGTTTACTATACTACAAAGGGCAGAGTTTTAAAAGAATACTCACACCATTAAGAAGCACTCCTTTTGTTGCTGGATTTAAGCATATAGTGGCCCTAATCTCATTGGAGCAAAGATTTGGTCCAGACCTCTAGACAGACAGCAACAGATGATGAAGCACTAACTTTTGAACCAAGCAGCTTCTTCTATTCATAAATTGAGACACTTGTAGTCCACATTTTTAAAGTGAAAACATGAATAAATCATTGTGATGCACTGTGATGACCCTGGCAACAGGATCTGCAGGGGAGGTCTAAAAACACAGCTGTTCCAAGAAAAGAAGAGTGACTATGTGAGAGAAGGTTGCACTCTCAACCCATGGCTATGCTGAGGGGGGAAACATTTTTGTTCATTTTCTGAGTTTTACTAACTGTTATGCTGTACCTGGTTCTATAAATTTCTTCCCAAAAAAAGACGATACTGCTTGACTTTGCTAAACTGCTTCACCAATTTACAATAGTATTTCTAAAATTAGATAAATTAGTCCTTATTTCCTTTGACTTAAATGACAGTTTTATCTGAGGCTTAGGGCTTGTCTACACTGGCGCTTTACAGCACTACAAAGTTCTCGGTCAGGGGGGTGAAAAAGAACTCCCCTGAGCACAGCAAGTTTCAGCATTGTCAAGTGCCAGTGTAGACAGTGCACCAGCACTGGGAGCTGCACTCCCAGTTCTGGTAGCGACGTCCCTCATGGAGGTGGCAGCGCTGCCATGGCGGCGTTTTAGCATTGCCAGAGTAGACTATCCCTAAGTCTACACTAGTAACTTATGTCGGTATAACTGTGTTGCTCAAGGGAATGGAAAATCCACATTCCTAGCAACACAAGTATACTGATTACCTCCTGGCGTGATGTCAATGGGAGGGCTTCTCCTGTTAATGTAGCTACTGCCTCTCAGGGAAGTGGATTGCCTATACTGACAGGAGAAGTCCACCTGTCAGCATAGGTAGCATTTTCACTGAAGCTGAATAAAGATATGAATAAAGATTATTATTTTATAAAGAATAAAAATTTGAGACTGTTAAACTAATACAAAGTAAAATGTTTTCACATGCCCTTCCAATATTTTTCCCTACCACTGTACTACAGATAACAATGATACTAAATTATATTGCATCTGGCATATTTTATTTTTATGTACTGCTTAGGTGCATGATAGTTTACTTAACCCGAGCATAGGTACATTTATTTATGAGATTAGAAATCCCAGTCTATAGTAATCTAGTCCATGAGGTCTTTTGAATAGATGAGTTAAGTTTTCCAGTCCTATTTACTACGTTGGCCACACAATTCACACAGATCTTTTCAGCTTTTACTATTTAAAGCATTTTGACTGCTGTGTACAGTAGCTTTCTTTGGGGCTTTAGGACTAGATTCTGCCACTGTTACTCATGTTGAGTAGTCCCTTACATCACAAATAGTCCCACTGAGTTCAATAAGTAAGGGTGGTAGGATATGGTCCATAGTTTGTAGTTAAAACTTTACAGTTTTTAACTGAGATAACATAGGAACATCAGGGTTCTTTCCAAAGCACTTTTGTTTACTGTTAAATATTGGTGAATTGCTTCAAGTGTACACAGTTGGAGACGGAGCATTCTGTAATGCCGTTTGTATGGAGAGATTTAAATCTGTTTCTATTCACTAGTAGTTTGGAATTTGTTATTCATAGATGATACCTAGTGATAGCAGAAAAATAAAACAAAAATTATGACATTGCATCTAACTCTCAAAAATGTTTTTTTTCCACAGAATATGTTATTTCTTTGAATGCTTCAGATGAATTCCTAAAAAACCGAGTAATAAATCTTCCAGAGAGTGTTGTGGCTGGAACTCATTATACTCAGGACCGGTTCTTGAGAACTCTCAGTCTCTTCAGAGAGTTAAACACTGAAGATGAGACAGTTGTCAACTATTTTGATGAACTTGAAATACATCCACAGTTTATTGGTATGGAATAAAAGCAAACTTTTATATAAACCATTAGAAACATAGTATATTTTTCTTCCATGTAAATAATACAATATTTTTACATAGATAAAATGGCATATTTTAATGGTCACTGAAGTACAAATCTAAGAACGTGCTTGCACTACTGCAGGAGTGTTTGTTTACTCATAATTTGGGGAATTGTACATCTAACTGCCATTGGCTCATACAATGTACCCATTTTAAAGGTTCACTTTTGGAGGCTAAGTGAACTATCCTTTTATAATGAGAACACAGACCCCACTATTGATGGTCTGGTGAATTAGTACAGTAATATCCAGTCCTTGATTTTCAATACCATGGCTCCCAATAAGCCTTTTCCTCAGCTTTGTTCTCACAAGTCATGATGGTATATAAATAATCTGCAACAGATGAAGCATGAAGATGGCTAGGGCACTGGGGAGGGAAGTCTTGTAATGCTTCTGACTATGACATAAGGAATTTTTGAAATCCCCCTTCCCACCCCCCCAAAAAAAATTTCTTCCAACATACCATTCACAAAACCTGACCACTAGAACTCTTGGGGTTGGTGAATCTAGTCTGATTATTCAGAAACAAAGTGAGAGCAATATGCCAGCATTGCTTAAAGAAGCTATTTTCACCTGTGCACAAAAAAGCTACCTTGATATGGATAATCCCACTGATTATCACCCTGTCTTGAATGTCCCTTTTGTGGACTCAGATAATGAGAACGTTATGGTGAAACAACCCTGGTGATACCTGGAGTTCCCAGATTTTTTTTTCCTTCCATTCAGTCCGTGAGGAGACCATCTACAGACCTCTCAAGGTCCCTTCCAGTCCTATAATTCTATAAATATGGCTGCTTGTACTGGTAGGAAATCTTCTGGCAATGGACAAAGACCATGTGTCCATGTTGATCCTTTCAGATTTGTCACATTGACCATGAAGTGTAGTTGACATATTTTTGGACCTTTGAAAGCATAGGTAGAGTTGCTCATGAGGAATTCCATTCCTTTTTTTCCCTAAGAGATTCATAGATACTAAGGTCAGAAGGGACCATTCTGATCATCTAGTCCGACCTCCGGCACAGCGCAGGCCACAGAATCTCACCCACCCACTCCTATGAAAAACCTTACCCATGTCTCAGCTATTGAAGTCCTTAAATCATGGTTTAAAGACTTCAAGGAGCAGAGAAGCCTCCCTCAAGTCAACCATGCCCCATGCTACAGAAGAAGGCGAAAAACCTCCAGGGCCTCTCCAATCTGCCCTGGAGGAAAATTCCTTCCCGACCCCAAATATGGTGATCAGCTAAACCCTGAGCATATGGGCAAGATTCACCAGCCAGATACTACAGAAAATTCTTTCCTGGGTAACTCAGATCCCATCCATCTAATATCCCATCTCAGGGGATTTGGCCTATTTACCCTGAATATTTAAAGATCAATTACTTACCAAAATCCCATTATCCCATCATACCATCTCCTCCATAAACTTATCGAGTAGAATCTTAAAACCAGATAGATCTTTTGCCCCCACTGCTTCCCTTGGAAGGTTATTCCAAAACTTCACTCCTCTGATGGTTAAAAACCTTCGTCTGATTTCAAGTCTAAACTTCCTGGTGGCCAGTTTATACCCATTTGTTCTTGTGTCCACATTGGTGCTGAGCTTAAATAATTCCTCTCCCTCTCCTATATTTATCCCTCTGATATATTTATAGAGAGCAATCATATCTCCCCTCAACCTTCTTTTAGTTAGGCTAAACAAGCCCAGCTCCTTAAGTCTCCTTTCATAAGACAAGTTGTCCATTCCTTGGATCATCCTAGTAGCCCTTCTCTGTACCTGCTCCAGTTTGAATTCATCCTTTTTAAACATGGGAGACCAGAACTGCACACAGTATTCTAGGTGAGGTCTCACCAGTGCCTTGTATAACGGTATTAAAACCTCCTTATCCCTACTGGAAATGCCTCTCCTGATGCATCCCAAAACCGCATTAGCTTTTTTCACAGCCATATCACATTGGCAGCTCATAGTCATCCCATGATCAACCAATACTCCAAGGTCCTTCTCCTCTTCCGTTACTTCTAATTGATGCGTCCCCAACTTATAACTAAAATTCTTGTTATTAAGAGATCCTGGTGAGTAACAATATTAGGTAATTTTTCATCTGTCCTGAGGGTTCTTATATTGTATTTCAGAAGCGTCTATTCTATTGTCCCTCCCATTCAAAGCATATAGGAGGGCACAAGGGGAAATAATGAGAATATTTAAGCTCTGGTGCCTCTATGTTATACCAATAAAATAAAAAATCAGCAGGATCTTATTGAAGGGGATAAGACAAAATGTCACATTTATTGTGAATACAAAAAGAATCATAGTAGGCAGTCAGTTATAGCTATAACACTTCATTCAGTTTCACATTCATTCACACGTTCGTTCATACGCAGACACAGATTCTGCAGTTGTTGTATAGTTACCAGTCCTGAATGTAGCTTGAGTTCGTGGCTTAGGTTTGTAGCTTGTGGCGGCTAACTGGCCAGGAAAGCCGGGCACAAGGAAGAGCTGGGTCTCTGTTGGGCATGCACCGATGCCCTTCCATGTTGGCAGCAGAATGTTACCCTTCGAAGTCTTCCATCTCACCCATCCTTTTTGTAGGCTTTAGTTTGAATCCAGAGTCTATAGGTCTTGCTGTGTCATGCTGCCTCTGGATTCGGTGTGATTGATCACCTGTCAGTTGCAGACATGACTTTCAGCCTAGGACCTGGGTTTGATGTTTCTTCAATTGTACTTTTGTTCTTTTCTTTTGAGGGTGGACTCCTCTTACTTTGTCAAGGCTGTTGTCTGCATCTTTAGCCGTTGGGAGTTTACACTTTATTTCATCAGGACAGGCTGGGCCTGGAGCTTGATTCCATCATCCATACATACCTCATTCACACATCTAAACTAAACTAATAAGATTACAGCAGGGTTTTGCAAAAATGAAGGTTGCAGCAAGCTTTTACAAAATGAAGTGAGCATTTTAAAATGGAGTTTGGGACAAGTTAAAATGGAGTTTGAGTTACAATATAGACAAGTGTAAGGAATGGCAAACAGTGAACAGAAGTTACAATGTTGAAACAGTGTACGTTTCAGTGATTTAAGCAGCAATTGGATTGAAAGTGAAATTCAATTAGCCAGTTATTGGGGTAACTGGTTTTATGAGTTAATGTTGTTTAATTCATAAAACTTGGCTTATGAAGTTATATTAATAAAGTGAACAATTAACAACAATTTCATTGATCAGTTCTACATCTAGTATGCAGATGCACCTGGCTCCACAACATTCCTTATCAGATCCAGATGGTGAAGTTGATTGACTTTTCTCAGTGTTTTACTAAAGTGGGAGTTGGATGCAGGTTAGCTAGCTAAGGGTATGTCTACACTGGCAAGTTTCTGCCCAACAAGTTATACTCTTTTAATAAAGCACTAGAGTTAAACTGCTATTGTGTGTCCACACAGCACTCCTTGTGACGGTGGAGCGCATTCACATTAGCAGCTCTTGCAAGGGCAAAGAGAGCAGTGCATTGTAGTAGCTATTCCACTGTGCAATGGGCCGCAGGATGCTTTTGGAAGGGTTTGCAATGCCTCATGGGGCAGGCACAGCGTTCCCAATCCCATTGTTCTGTGGACATTTTACTACATTGCCAGCCAATTTTCAACTGAAGTGTGGGGGAAGGGGAGCAGAGTGTGTGACAGGGAGTGTGTGTTTATGGAGGGGGCAGGAAAGACTGTGTTTGGGGGACAGAGAGCATGTCAGCATGCTGTCTTGTAAGTTCAGACAGCAGCAGGAAGCAACCAGCCCTGCGACAGGGGGAGAGGGAAACCCTGACATCAGCCCCTGTCTCCCTCCCCAGCACTTGTTAGAAACCGAGCTTTGAAAGGGGAGGGGCACATGCCTTCACGGCAGGCAGCCGAGTTCAAAACAATGAGCAGAGTGGTCACTTGAGGGATTCTCGGACACTTCCAGAGGTCAATTGATTGCTTTCTGCACTGTAATGTATTTACACTGCCAATACAGCGCTTGAGCCTCTGTGCTGTAAGGCTTACAACTCTCATGGAGGTGGTTCTTTTGCAACGCTGCAACTGAGGTGTTTCTGTGCACAAAGTAGCTTAGCAGTGTGTAAACCTTGGGAGTTGCACCACAGAAAACTGCTTTACTGCACAGAAACTTGCCAGTGTAGACAAGGCCTAAGTTCAGGGGAAGACCAAGGAATGGTATTAGACAGGGAAAGCAAATGGAAGAAGTGGTAATTATTTCTGCCTTCTTGATTGAGGGGGTTTGCCCATCGTTTGATAGTTATATTCACACATATTCATCTGAAAGTCTAGGTAGTAGCACTTGCCTAGAATGGGTTTGTTTGTTTTTTAATCTGTGCTTCATAAGAATGATTTTCTTTTTCTTTTTGATGTTGACTTCACTTCATGATTAGATTACTACATTGTCCTCTGCCTTGGGCTACACAAGAAGATTATTCTGAAACTCTAGCTAGTGCCAAAGGAGGCATGCTGCTTTGCCTGGTGGTGCTTCTTATAGGGACATCACACCCATGTTTCACAGTCTTCACTAGCTTCCAGCTGACTTCCATATGCAATTTAAGATTTCGACTTTCATCTTGAAAGCAAGAGACTTAGGTCCTGGTACCTTCAGAACTGCTTCTATCCTTGCAGCTGCAATCAACTGAAGTGTGCAAGTTTACAGCTTTCTGGTGCAAAAAGATGACTTATGGCAAGAATAATTTCAGTAAAGGCTCTTTAGCTCTGCAACTCATTTCTCTCACCCTACCTCATAGAATCATGGGGTTAGAAGGGACCACACAGGTCATCTAGTCTAACCCCCTGCCAAAATGCAGGATTTGCTGTGGCTAAACCATCCAAGACAGATGGCTATCCAATCTCCTTTTGAAAACCTCCAATGAAGGAGCTTCCACAAGCTCCCTGGGCAGTCTGTTCCATTGTCCTACTGTTTTTACAGTTAGGAAAAAGAAAAGGAGTACTTGTGGCACCTTAGAGACTAACAAATTTATTTGAGCATAAGCTTTCGTGAGCTACAGCTCACTTCATCTGATGCATTCGGTGGAAAATACAGAGGGGAGATTTATATACACACACAGAGAACATGAAACAATGGGTTTTATCATACACACTGTAAGGAGAGTGATCACTTAAGATGAGCCATCACCAACGGGGGGGGGGAGGAAAACCTTTCATGGTGACAAGCAAGGTGGGCCATTTCCAGCGGTTAACAAGAATGTCTGAGGACCACCTTGCTTGTCACCATGAAAGGTTTTCCTTCCCCTCCCGCTCCTGCTGGTGATGGCTCATCTTAAGTGATCACTCTCCTTACAGTGTGTATGATAAAACCCATTGTTTCATGTTCTCTGTGTGTGTATATAAATCTCCCCACTGTATTTTCCACCGAATGTATCCGATGAAGTGAGCTGTAGCTCACGAAAGCTTATGCTCAAATAAATTTGTTAGTCTCTAAGTACTCCTTTCCTTTTTGCGAATACAGACTAACACGGCTGCTACTCTGAAACCTACAGTTAGGAAGTTTTTCCTGAGATTTACTCCAAATCTCATCCCCAGTACGTCCATCACAGCCCACATTTAGTAACCCGAAGATCAAACAACAAACCTGATTTTTTTCTCACACTTCTTCTGGGGGAAACTGATTGGGTGTACTGGGTTTAGTGGGAATGTAACAGGATAGGGCTTGCCCCATGGGCTGAAGAGCCAAGGGGCTAAGCCAACCCTGAATACAGCATGAACTTCACTTTACAATATAAAAGGAGCAGGAAGTTGCAATGAATGGTGGGAAAGTCAGAAAGTGGTTGTAGAGTGTGTAGAAAGTGTACTAGGCAGGGAGGCCAGTACAAGCAGGGTAGGGATGGTAAAGGGCTCAGGTAGGAAGGCCAAGAAAGAAGGGGAGAAACCTTGGGTTGTGTGAACTTATGAAGGGACTTGGTTTTGAGTTTTATCATTTAATCTATATTAATAAACCCAGTTCCCAAGGAGGGATATCTTTTGACCAAGAAAAAGCCTGAAGTGAAATTTCCATGAATAGTCCAACAGGGGAAACTGAGGCAGGGTGCCTGTAATTTGACTCTAGGCCATGAGAGGGTTTATGAAAGATTGCTGGCCCAATCACAACGGGGATATAATTTTGTTGTAGAGTAAGGAATTTTTTTTGATGTGTGGCTTTTTCTTAATATTGATCCAAATATTTGAGTTTTATGATTTTACTATCATCAAGGATTTTAGAAGACTGCCAACTATTAAAAATGTGGCCTTCTGAGCTGGCTTTTTTATGTCTGCACTGTGGTTTAAACAGGAAAGTATCAAGTTATCTGGATTTTTCTCCCTGCACGAGTTGTGTAAAGCACTTAACTTCTGTCTGCTTTCCCAACTGCAAATTGGGAATAACTCAGGAATCTAGGGAGGCTTAGTCAGTGGCTGACACCACTGATAAAGAATCTTTTATTCAATGAAAAGCAATGTTATCCTTTTAACAGTGCTTGCCTTTTAAGATCTCAATTGTGGGCTCCCCAGTTTTTGTGACCCCTTAAGGGTGCACCTGCATGGCCTAGGGCAATGAGCCTCCCAGCCCCTGTTAACAGACTTGAGGTTGCAGGGCTCATACTAGTCCTCTAAAAATAGCTGTGTAGATGGTGCTTTGAAGTTGCAGCTTGGGCTGAGCTCAGACTCTGAAGCTAGAGAGAGGTGGGCTTCTATTTTTAGAGCACTAGTATGAGCCCCACAAGCTAGAGTCTGTTTACCTGGACTCAGAAGCTCACTGCTGTGGGCTATGTAGATGTATCCTCTGTGGCTCTTTTATTTAATAATCTCAGCTCTTATTTAAAAAGACAAGTATATTTCTGAGGCTATGCAGTTAAGTATGACTTCTGTAGCATTTGTATTGCAGTCTTAAC
Organism: Dermochelys coriacea; assembly: GCF_009764565.3. Classification (NCBI taxonomy): domain Eukaryota; kingdom Metazoa; phylum Chordata; order Testudines; family Dermochelyidae; genus Dermochelys; species Dermochelys coriacea. The sequence continues at coordinate 102,278,084 of NC_050073.1, forward strand.
CATTTAGATGAGTAGATGAATAGCAGAATTGTAGACCATGTGATATGGAAGTTTCTATCCATGGTTAATACTAAAGTTTTGTTGTTAGGGGTCCTGTGGGGAAAAACAGTGTGTGATCATCTAATCAAAGACAGTATAAAAGTAGCAGGAAGGTGCAATCATTCATATGCACAAGCGGTAAATTAAGATTGTAGACGACCTTAGTCCTGGAGTTTCTTTACTTTGTAAATTCAGTTTTCAGATTGGTAGCTGTGTTAGTCTGTATCAGCAAAAAAAACCAAGGAGTACTTGTGGCACCTTAGAGACTAACAAATTTATTTGGGCATAAGCTTTCGTGGGCTAAAACCCACTTCATCGGATGCATGCAGTGGAAAATACAGTAGAAAGATATATATATACACAGAGAACATGAAAAAATAGGTGTTGCCACACCAACTATAATGACACTAATCAATTAAGGTGGGCTATTATCAGCAGGAGAAAAAAAAACTTTTGCAGTGATAATCAGGATGGCCCATTTCAAGCAGTTGACAAGAAGGTGTGAGTAACTGTAGGGGAAAAATTAGCATGGGGAAATAGTTTTTACTTTGTATAATGACCCATCCACTCCCAGTCTTTATTCAAGCCTAATTTAATGGTGTCCAGTTTGCAAATTAGTTCCAATTCTGCAGTTTCTCATTGGAGTCTGTTTTTGAAGTTTTTTTGTTGGAGAATTGCAACTTTTAGGTCTGAAATTGAATGGTCAGGGAGGTTGAAGTGTTCTCCGACTGGTTTTTGAATGTTATAATTCTTGACATCTGATTTGTATCCATTCATTCTTTTACGTAGAGACTGTCCAGTTTGACCAATGTACATGGCAGAAAGGCATTGCTGGCACATGATGGCATATATCACATTGGTAGATGTGCAAATGAATGAGCCTCTGATGGTGAGGCTGAGGTGATTAGCTCCTATGATGGTGTCCCTTGAATAGATATGTGGACAGAGTTGGCAACGGGCTTTGTTGCAAGGATAGGTTCCTGGGTTAGTGTTTTTGTTGTGTGGTATAAGGTGGCCGGTGAGTATTTGCTTCAGGTTGGGGAGCTGTCTGTAAGCGAGGACTGGCCTGTCTCCCAAGATCTGTGAGAGTGATGGGTCGTCCTTCAGGATAGGTTGTAGAACTTGATGATGCGTTGGAGAGGTTTTAGTTGGGGGCCGAAGGTGACGTCTAGTGGCGTTCTGTAACTTTCTTTGTTGGGCGTGTCCTGGAATAGGTGACTTCTGGGTATTCTTCTGGCTCTGTCAATCTGCTTCTTCACTTCAGCAGGTGGGTACTGTAGTTGTAAGAACGCTTGATAGAGATCTTGTGGGTGTTTGTCTCTGTCTGAGGGATTGGAGCAAATGCGGTTGTATCTTAGAGCTCGGCTGTAGACAAAGGATTGTGTGATGTGGTCAGGGTGAAAGCTGGAGGCATGTAGGTAAGTATAGCGGTCAGTAGGTTTCCGGTATAGGGTGGTGTTTATGTGACCATTGCTTATTAGCACCGTAGTGTCCAGGAAGTGGATCTCTTGTGTGGACTGGTCCAGGCTGAGGTTGATGGTGGGATGGAAATTGTTGAAATCATGGTGGAATTCCTCAAGGGCTTCTTTTCCATGGGTCCAGATGATCAAGATGTCATCAGTGTAGCGTAAGCAGAGTAGGGCCATTAGAGGACGAGAGCTGAGGAAGCGTTGCTCTAAGTCAGCCATAAAAATGTTGGCATACTGTGGGGCCATGCGGGTACCCATAGCAGTGCCACTGACTTGAATATGTACATTGTCTCCAAATGTGAAATAGTTGTGGGTAAGGATAGTCACAAAGTTCAGCCACCAGGTTTGTCATGACATTATCGGTGATACTGTTCCTGACTGCTTGTAGTCCATCTTTGTGTGGAATGTTGGTGTAGAGGAATTCTACATTCATGTTGCCAGGATGGTCTTTTCAACCTCCCTGGTCATTCAATTTCAGACCTAAAAGTCGCAATTCTCCAACAAAAAAACTTCAAAAACAGACTCCAATGAGAAACTGCAGAATTGGAACTAATTTGCAAACTGGACACCATTAATTGATTAGTCTCGTTACAGTTGGTATGGCAACACGCATTTTTTCCATGTTCTCTGTGTGTGTGTGTATATATATATATATATATATATATATATATATATATATATAATCTCCTCCATGTTGCCTGGGCACCAGTAGAGACAGTGTTGAGAGCACAGAGACAGTCGCCCTGCTCTCAGTGCCAGTGTTCACTGCCACAGCAAACCCAGCAGAGTGGAAGAGCAATTACAAGGCATCTTGCTCAATGTCTGCGGCGTTGTTGTTTAATAGTGGGCAAAACAATATTTTTTCCCATCTCATTTTCAGAAATGACAATCATTTTAGCTGAAGTGTTATATGTGTCAGCCTGAGCAGACACCTGGCACAGAAAACTTCAGCCAAGATGGTTAAAGTTTGACACAGGCTGAAAACAGGCTCTTTATGATGGAAAGTGTTGGCCAACCTTAACTAATATATCAAATATATTTTAAAGGTCTCACAATAATCACTGAATTCCCTTTCCCTTGTAATTAATGAGGACATTTATGTTCTTTGTTCTTATGTTTAAAAGATGTAGCAAAGTTTGAGGATCCTGAGAACAGACTTATTGTAAATGAGATCATCAAAGAAACTGGAGAACCTCGAAATTATGGTTTGACAGATGAAGAAAAGGAAAAACTAGAATGCAAAGCAGCTGAGGCACGCCTTGCCAAAGAAGCAGAAGAAAATGCTGAACAAGAGCGTAAGGAAGCTGAGGAAAGGGCTGAAAAGGTGGCAAACTGGGAAGAGTGGGTAAGTTATTAGAGTTCTGCACAAACCTAATTATATACCTGTTTAGAAAATAGCAGTTAGGGGATCTCCAGTAGTCTTATCATTTGACCTTATGCAAAAATGTTTGACTTGGGTATGCATATGATACTTGGGTCAGAGCTATGCAGTGTCGTTCCATTTCAAAAGTGTGGTATCTGCTCTGTAGTCTCCTATACCAAGTTGCATATTTGTTTTCATATTTCCTTCATCGGATGTATTTTGAGACCCTTGTTAAAGAATTCAAATATTAATAAATTACAACAGAAGCTTTTGAGTGTTGTTACCAAAATACCCTTAAAACAAGCTTGATGACCTTCCTCCTCTTAACGCCTTATAAATGTCCAGTGAGATTTCAGATATTGATTGGAACACTCCAGAGCAAGAAACTGAAGAAAAAGGGCTTTATTAGCCCTTACACAAGTGTGCCACAGTGAGTTACACCATCACCTTACCCCTCCTCTGGGGATTTTGCCACAGATGGGCAAAGATTACTGCACCATTGGAGCTGCCCCAGATGAGGCTTTCAAGGAGATGCACTGAATCAACACATCTCCTGTGTGCATTCTCCATGCTCCCTTTTTGGCTACCTTTGCACACTTTTGCTCACACAGTAGGAATAAAGATTCCAGGTGTCTTGTGTTATTATAAATGGTCTCCAGGTGGACTTGCTGAAACTTGCAGAACCACTCAGACATTGAAAGGGGCAGAACCCAGGAGAGCCCAAAGATTCCCTCTTACCAACTTTTCAGTCACCTTATTGAGCCTGTGAAATCAAAATTAATTAACATTATGTCATTTCTTGCTGGTGCTGAAATGAACTGAGAAAACTCAGGGAAATCCTTCTATGGAGCCAAACAGTAGCAGTAATAAGCTGCTTTATCTTGCCATTTGTAATTGTCTACTATAATATGTCAAGTATCAGAGGGACAGCCATGTTAGTCTGGATCTGTAAAAGCGGCAAAGAGTCCTGTGGCACCAGTCCATCCAGCCCCCCCCCTTTTTTGCCTACTACATGCAATAAGCAAGGAACAGCAGTTACCTTAGTCCTCCTTCCCCTTTTTTTTTCTAACAAGATGGAATGAAGCAGGCAAGGAAGATCAAACAAAAGGAGAAAATCAGGGCAAAGAAAGTGTTTGGGGAAAGAAAAGAGGAGAGCAAGGGTCAAAAAGGGCAGCATCAATGAGAACAATTCCTCCCTTCTGCCTTCCTCCTGGCCTCATTAGACTGAATACAAGAGGCAGCTCACCACTTTTCAGAGGTTGCATGATTGGCTACCCATTGAGTAACCTCTTCTCTCAGAAGATGGGTATTTGTGCTAGTGTTGAGACTCTTTTTTTCTTCCCTCTCCCTATGTTGACTGACTTTGTTGGTCCGTTCTGAGGGCAAGTCTACACTACGGGACTAAGTTGACCTAAGTTACACAACTCCAGCTACATGAAATATGTGAAACGGTGGCATCCACGATGATGCAGATGAGGCAAGAGAGGAAAGGAAAGAAGGCAAAAGCCAAGACTTGCTAAAAGTTTAGTGGTGAGGAAAGCGATTATAGCAGGATCTTTCAAGTTCTGTGGGATAGGGAAAACAATTCCTCCAAGAAGGAAAGTGTGCAATCTTCTGGAGGAGGAAGGTCTTCAGTGGATGAAGATTTAAATAAAGGGCACCAAATACAAAGCTTATAAAACAGAGTTGGAGAATATGTCTGGCCAGATCTGCTCTACTGTCCCCTACTTGGGGGAACGTTGCGCTGGGGCACTTGAAGCAGCTGAACAGAGTGTGGTGATAGTCAGGGCATGTCTACACTTACTGTGGATTACAAGAAGCATAAGGTAAGTCGACAGGAGAGTTTCTCCCACTGACCCAGCACTGTGTAGACACCACAATAAGTCGACCTAAGCTACATCGACTCCAGCTACGTTATTCACGTATGCTTACCTTATGCTTCTTGTTCCAGTAGAGTACCGGAGTCGACTGGAGAGCAATCTGCGGTCGATTTAGCGGGTCTTCACTAGACACGCTAAATCAACTCCCAGTGGATCGATCGCCACAGCATCGATCCAAAGTAAGTGTAGACATGCCCTGACTAACACCACTCTGTTCAGCTGCTTCAAGTGTCCCAGCGCAACGGTTCCCCCAAGTGGGGGACAGTAGAGCAGATCTGGCCAGGCATATTCTCTAGCTCTGTTATACAGGTTTTGTATTTGGTGCCCTTTATTTAATCTTCATCCACTGAAGACTTTCCTCCTCCAGAAGATTGCACACTTTCCTTCTTGGAGGATTTGTTTTCCCTATCCCACAGAACTTTAAAGATCCTGCTATAATCGCTCTCCTCACCACTAAACTTTTAGCAGGTCTTGACTTTTGCCTTCTTTCCCTTCCTCTCTTGTCTCATATGCATAGTCTTGGATGCCACCATTTCAGGCTGAGGTGTCTATTTGGGCACTCTATCAGTGTTTTAATGCACTGGAGTTACTGGTAATATGCTTAGTTCTTCTTGCCTGGGAACCACTGCTAGCTCAACAGTGTCTTAGTCCAGTGTGACAAACAAGCTCCAGTGGCATACGTAAACTGGCAAGGGGCACTCACAGCCCTCAGCTCCCGTCAGAAGCCTTCTGCTTTTGTGTTTAGGCAGAATCCCATATTGCTTTCCTTATAAAAAGAAAAGGAGTACTTGTGGCACCTTAGAGACTAACAAATTTATTAGAGCATAAGCTTTCGTGAGCTACAGCTCACTTCATCGGATGCATTTGGTGGAAAAAACAGAGGAGAGATTTATATACACACACACAGAGAACATGAAACAATGGGTTTATCATACACACTGTAAGGAGAGTGATCACTTAAGATAAGCCATCACCAACAGCAGGGGGGGGAAGGAGGAAAACCTTTCATGGTGACAAGCAGGTAGGCTAATTCCAGCAGTTAACAAGAATATCAGAGGAACAGTGGGGGGTGGGGCGGGAGGGAGAAAGACCATGGGGAAATAGTTTTACTTTGTGTAATGACTCATCCATTCCCAGTCTCTATTCAAGCCTAAGTTAATTGTATCCAGTTTGCAAATTAATTCCAATTCAGCAGTCTCTCGTTGGAGTCTGTTTTTGAAGCTTTTTTGTTGAAGTATAGCCACTCTTAGGTCTGTGATCGAGTGACCAGAGAGATTGAAGTGTTCTCCAACTGGTTTTTGAATGTTATAATTCTTGACGTCTGATTTGTGTCCATTCATTCTTTTACGTAGAGACTGTCCAGTTTGGCCAATGTACATGGCAGAGGGGCATTGCTGGCACATGATGGCATATATCACATTGGTAGATGCACAGGTGAACGAGCCTCTGATGGTGTGGCTGATGTGATTAGGCCCTATGATGGTATCCCCTGAATAGATATGTGGACAGAGTTGGCAACGGGCTTTGTTGCAAGGATAGGTTCCTGGGTTAGTGGTTCTGTTGTGTGGTGTGTGGTTGCTGGTGAGTATTTGCTTCAGATTGGGGGGCTGTCTGTAAGCAAGGACTGGTCTATCTCCCAAGATCTGAGAGAGCGATGGCTCGTCCTTCAGGATAGGTTGTAGATCCTTGATGATGCGTTGGAGGGGTTTTAGTTGGGGGCTGAAGGTGATGGCTAGTGGCGTTCTGTTGTTTTCTTTGTTGGGCCTGTCCTGTAGTAGGTGACTTCTGGGTACTCTTCTGGCTCTGTCAATCTGTTTCTTCACTTCAGCAGGTGGGTACTGTAGTTGTAGGAATGCATGATAGAGATCTTGTAGGTGTTTGTCTCTGTCTGAGGGGTTGGAGCAAATGCGGTTATATCGTAGCGCTTGGCTGTAGACAATGGATCGAGTGGTATGATCTGGATGAAAGCTAGAGGCATGTAGGTAGGAATAGCGGTCAGTAGGTTTCCGATATAGGGTGGTGTTTATGTGACCATCGCTTATTAGCACCGTAGTGTCCAGGAAGTGGATCTCTTGTGTGGACTGGTCCAGGCTGAGGTTGATGGTGGGATGGAAATTGTTGAAATCATGGTGGAATTCCTCAAGAGCTTCTTTTCCATGGGTCCAGATGATGAAGATGTCATCAATGTAGCGCAAGTAGAGTAGGGGCATTAGGGAACGAGAGCTGAGGAAGCGTTGTAAGTAAAACTATTTCCCCATGGTATTTCTCCCTCCCACCCCACCCCCCACTGTTCCTCTGATATTCTTGTTAACTGCTGGAATTAGCCTACCTGCTTGTCACCATGAAAGGTTTTCCTCCTTCCCCCCCTGCTGTTGGTGATGGCTTATCTTAAGTGATCACTCTCCTTACAGTGTGTATGATAAACCCATTGTTTCATGTTCTCTGTGTGTGTGTATATAAATCTCTCCTCTGTTTTTTCCACCAAATGCATCCGATGAAGTGAGCTGTAGCTCACGAAAGCTTATGCTCTAATAAATTTGTTAGTCTCTAAGGTGCCACAAGTACTCCTTTTCTTTTTGCGAATACAGACTAACACGGCTGCTACTCTGAAACCTGCTTTCCTTATAGCAGTCATCATCAGGGGCAAGGAGAATGTCTCAGAAGTTGGATTTAGCAAAGCATCCCATATTTTGAAACAATGTTTGCATCCCCAGCACATTGCAGTTGAAGTATCTGTGAAGTTCTGATATCTTATTAGAGACAAACCAGTTGAACAAATGCCCCAGATTTTGGCAAATTAGCTAGAATATCTAAGGATTAGAGCATGGAGCTGGGCTGCTCCTCACCCACCCATTCTTCAGATTCCCAAGATACTATGGAAAGTCAGGCAGGATTTTGTTTTTGCCCAGGTGTCCTTGACATCCTTCATTCTCTGATATCATGAGTGGGCTGTCTTTATCCATGGAACATAACTTTCAAACAAGATCTTTAAATCTAACCTGAAGATCCATTCAATACTGCAATTCAGACCATCTATCTCTAACAGCCTATAAAGATAAGCATCTTTATAGCTATAGAAAGGCTTTTCAGTGGAGAGTGTAAAGTATGTGATGCAATCAGAAGTCCACTTCTAGTACATACTATGGAATCAGGGATGTCTTCCCCAGTAGGTACAAGAGCATCACATTGACATTTATTCCTGTTTACTTCAGCACACTCTCAGGTTTTGGTTGGTAGGATTCACAAAAGGTGTTAAGGTGAATAACTTGTAAGTGCATGCCCCAGCAATTTTTTTGGTCCTCTGCAGAGTCAGGATATTATATCCCAGAGAGCAACTCTTATATTTTTTATAACTTAAATAAAGGCCAATAATTCCACAGAGGGTCCTTTTTCATTTTTGAATGTGCTTATGAATCTTGGAGAGAGAATGCCCTGAAACTACTCACTTTTAACGTAGCATTTGTAGTTGCTGTAACTGTAGTTTGAAATACAGGAGCACCAAGTAGAGTCCTTGCTATCTCTCCACACATCTTCATTTTTTTCCCGGATTAAGCAGTGTTTTGCCTTCCCCTAGAGTTTGTCTAAAAGCAAAATGTGGACTCTTATGTTAATGAACCAACTGTCTGATCTATGCACGTCTAAAGGCGTCAACTACTCAGAAGTGAAAACTCCACACTGAATATAAAGTGAGTGCTCAAGTTTAACCTATATAATACAAAAGCACTTTGGAATTCTAAATAGCTATCAATCTGCTCTAAGGGCAGTAACAAGAAGACGACTACATCCAAGACCTCCATTTCCCTCTGGGTAAAGGTTCACATGCTATCTATGTCCATGCTCACAAACCACATCCAAAGTTTGTCAAATGTCACTTCTGAGCTATTACAGACAAAGTGGGTGAGGTGATATCTTAATAAACCAACTTCTGTTGATGAAAGACAAGCTTTCAAGCTTACACAGAGCTCTTTTGTGACCTGAAGAGTCTGTGTAAGCTTGAAAGCATGTTTCTTTCACCAACAGAAGTTGGTTCACTAAAAGGTATTCTTACCCACCCTGTCTCTCTCATATGCTGGGACCAACACTGCAAACTCCTGAGGTATGTCAACCATGTGGACTTGGAAACCTGAAATATCTGCTTCTTAGATTTGGAAGGCCGGCATCTAGGCCTCTTCTCACCCATTCATCAGTCATTATTGTATGAACATGACTCTTGTGCCAGTTTTTGAATGTGAAAGAGCCGTCTGCTGAGTTCTCTTGAGTTTCTACTGTTTGCTATATCCACTAATAACCCGGGTTACTGCTGGGAAAGAAAGGACTATAACAAACTTAAGGCTAACTTCAGCAGCTGTAAGAAGGTGCAACTCCATTGGCACTTTAAAAAAAAAACCCACAACCTTGTATGAGCTGTTCAGTAGAACCATCCAGTAAGATCAAAGAGTTCTCTATGAAGTTCAAAACAGTGCCCAAAAAGGGCTCAAGAAGCTTCTGGCACGTGCAGAAAGAACTGTTGTTTTTTTGCCTGGGACTTGCAAACATTTTCACCTTTTGGCAATAGGGGCAATGGAAAACATCTTTAGACTTTAGATACAGAGGAAAATCAAAAGAAAAGTCGAAGGGAGATGGTCTCATTTTTCACTGGACTGAATCCTTTTCTTCTCTCCTCCTCCCCTCCCACCCTTGTGCCCCATCCTTCTAATGGAAGAACCCAGGTACAAATTGTTCAAACATTTTAAAGAAATGACCAGTATTTCTAACTGATCATGTTTTTTCTACAAGCCACCATTCTAGATTTTGGCAAATGCTATTTAATAGAACTGAATTTTTTTAAAATTATTATTACTTCTAGAATAAACGTCTAGAGGAAGTGAAGAGGCAGGAACAGGAATTACTTGAAGCTCAGTCCATTCCTCTAAGGAACTACTTAATGAAGAATGTCATGCCAACACTTATGCAAGGGCTGAATGAATGTTGCAAGATCAGGCCTGATGATCCAGTTGACTTCCTGGTAAGATAATTATTGTTTTCTCAGATACCTTTGACAAGGCCCAAAGGAAAAGTACATTAAAACAGTAGCATCTCTTTGATAGCAAAGGCTTATGAAATCAAAGAAAGAGCCCAGTTCTCTTCCAATTGACATCAGTGGCAAATTCCAATTATCTTAAACGGCAGCCGAAGGAGGCCCAAATTCAAATTGCTACTGTTCAGGAGACCAAGAATTGTTATGAAAGTAGAGTATACAGAAACCTAATCTTTTTGGACTGGATTGGCACCTTAGAAACAGCCCAAGTAAGGGATGGCATGTAGCTGCACTGCACAGGAGTATGGTAGGGATTCTCACAATTTGGTCCTGGCTCACCCTCTGTACCAGCTGAGCTGTACTGGCTGGTATACTGGGATGGGAGGTTGGGCCTCTACTCCCTACCCACCCCACAGGATCTTCAAAGCAGATTACTCAAACAGGGAAATAAGGAAGGGCCTTATGCCTCCTTAATACCCTGCACAAACACACAGCCAAGCGCCCAACTGAGCCATAAAAGAGGATGAGCAGAATGACTGCCATTCTGGTGATCTTACCTAATTTTCCACTAAACCATATATAAAAAAATATTTGCATGGAGGAAAGGGGAAATATTAACAGATGCTTCCTCTAAGGGCTCGTCCACATTTAAGAGCGCTGCAGCTGCGTCCTTGTAACACTTAGGCTATGTCTACACTAGAGAGCTTGCACTGGTACAGCTGCTCCACCGTAAGTTTGCTAGTGTAGCTACTCTATGCCTTAGTGAAGCTATATTGATGGGAGAAGCCTTCCTATCAACATAGCGCTGTCTACACTGGGAGTTTGGTCAGTATAACTGCATCACTCAGGGATGTGAATTTTCTACGCCCCTAAGTGACATAGTTATACCAACTTAAATTTGCAGTGAAGACCAGGGCTTAGTCAAGGCTTAGAATGAATGCATCCGTTTTGTGCTACTGTGGGCAGTATATAATGTCCTTACATTGTTGCTCACTGCCCAATGATGTACAGAATCAGAATGATATCCATCTACAGGGAGAAGGGAGGGCTCTCAGACTATTAAGAATAAGAATTATGATCTACATTAAGGAAAAAAATGAGAAGATGTACAAATTCCTGGATTTTTATCTTTATGGGGAAGGACAATGTGGCCTCAGAAGTAGGTGATACAATCTTTGTTTGCTTGAAGTAATTGTACACTTTGTGTAAAGAGGGGTGATGGTATTAAAAAATGTCATAGAAATTGATGGCATATCTATCAGGGTTTACAGCTTTACCATCTTGGAGCTATATAATAACTGCTTGGATTTTGTTTAAAGTGGCATCATCCTCTAAACTTCTGTTAATTTGGGGAAGTTTAAAATTGAACACTTAGAGTCTGTAAAATTGTTACCTTTACTTTTTGTCTATAGGCAGAATATCTCTTCAAGAACAATCCTGAAATGGAATGAAAGAGTACTGACAGATGTAAAACCCCAGCACATCATCACACTAATGAAAAGGCAGAACATTTCTAATGTATTTTACAAAAAAATTGATTAAATTGAAACTATTTTCTTTATATTTCTTTGTGTAGTTTTCACTTTTATTTATGACATATTACTTTTACTACTTATAGTACAATATTTGCAAAAAGAAAAGGAGTACTTGTGGCACCTTAGAGACTAACAAATTTATTTGAGCATAAGCTTTCGTGAGCTACAGCATCCGATGAAGTGAGCAGTAGCTCACGAAAGCTTATGCTCAAATAAATTTGTTAGTCTCTAAGGTGCCACAAGTATTCCTTTTCTATAGTACAGTAGATAGCTTTGCACTCCACTAAATACTGTTTATGACCACACCTTAAATTATGCACATGTACATCAGAATATTTGTGCATATACCTATTTGAAATGGTGGTCCAAAAGAATCCACTCCATCACTATGGAAGGACAGCACTGTTGTGTGTTCCTGGCCTCCCATTCTCTAGTGCAGTTGACATGATTAGCACCACCAGCAAATTCTTTTCTGGTTCTCTAGCACAATGGAAGAAAGAAACAAGGCTATGGGATTCTTTCCCCTAGTCTTTGAAAAGGGGGCAGCTGCTGCTACTGATAAAGGGAAGGAAACAGGAGCATCAAGGACTACCTTTCTACTACTCTCCAAGTGTAAACCTGCTTCCTCTCCTCTGCTTATTAGGAGACTGTTAAGGCACTAGAAAGGCTTTTAGTCCAGGGGTTTTGAGCACCCTACATGAGGCATAGTGAGCAAGTGGTAATTCTGACCTGGGCTTCATGCCCTCTGCCTGTTACACAAGAACAGACAGACAGTGGAGCACACAAAGTGCTGCCATTCTGTACCAGACGTGGAAGCGTACCAATCCACTAAAGTGACTGGGTAAATGCCTGGTGACCCAATATGGATCTGCCATTAATTTTCTCAAAAAGAAAAGAAGTACTTATGGCACCTTAGAGACTAACACATTTATTTGAGCATAAGCTTTTGTGAGCTACAGCTCACTTCATCGGATGCATTCGGTGGAAAATACAGTGGGGAGTTTTATAGACACACACAGATAACGTGAAACAATGGGTTTTATCATACACACTGTAAGGAGAGTGATCACTTAAGATGAGCTATTACCAGCAGGAAGGGGGGGGAAGGAGGAAAACCTTTTATGATGATAATCAAGGTGGGTCATTTCCAGCAGTTAACAAGAACGTCTGAGGAACAGTGGAGGGTGGGGTGGGGGGGAGAAATAACATGGGGAAATAAATTTGTTAGTCTCTAAGGTGCCACAAGTACTTCTTTTCTTTTTGCGAATACAGACTAACACGGCTGCTACTCTGAAACCTGTCATTAATTTTCTGTATTGTTTTGGTATTATCAATATTTGGTTTAATAGTCAAAGGATATTCAATATTTCTGTACCATTATTAAATTGTTTTAAGATTCCCATAGAAGCACTTCTTGAAGGAGAATCTAAAGAGTTCCTGGGTTGATCACAGTTAGTTTCTCAACAATAGTTGGAAGGCTTTCATTTGGTTATTTTGATTTTGTATTGACCTAATGTATATTGTCAAAAAGGCCAAATAAACTGTCTTGAGCTGATGAGGTTTTGATAGTATTCATCTTCAAATATTTTTTATTATAGAAAATGTAACACAATATCATCCCAAAACAGAAAGCATGCCTATGGGGGCTGTTTGAAAAGGAAAAGAGAAACAAAAACATCTAACATTTCTAAAAAGGATGATGACCTATTAATACTACATATAATAAATGCAAAATATTTTATTTTAATATAGGACTTGATCTATTAATTCTCACCGTGTCCCCATTCAAACACACAAACCCCTTCTTCTGCATGCTAACATAACATGCACAAGGTCACAAGCCAAGTCAGGGACAGAGCCAGGAACAATGTGTGTATTCTAAACAGGCAAATGTTTTGTGGATCTAAAAATCCCATTGACAGCCAATCCAATTATCATTCACCTGGGATTCATTTGGAGACAATTTTTGAAGTATTTTAAAATATTTAATAAGTCTTTAGAAGCGCTCAATCTTATAGCATGAGAGACCAGTGTTTGATAGGAAACTTGATCAAAAGTGAATTTTGATTTGGACTTTACTGAGACTGACTATCTTCTTCCCATCAAGAAAAGAAGTACTTGTGGCACCTTAGAGACTAACAAATTTATTTGAGCATAAGCTTTCGTGAGCTACAGCTCACTTCATCACATCCGATGAAGTGAGCTGTAGCTCACGAAAGCTTATGCTCAAATAAATTTGTTAGTCTCCAAGGTGCCACAACTACTCCTTTTCTTTTTGCAGATACAGACTAACACGGCTGCTACGCTTCTTCCCATCAGAAACTCTACTGCATAAATCCCTAAAAAGACTAATAGTTGTTTGGGACAGTAAACTGAGTTTTCTTTCTTCCTTATGCAGTCCATATTTATTAGGATTTGTTTATGTGAATAAAATAAAGATTCATACCACACCATTAAATTCTCTTAAACCGTCTTAACCTGACTGCTGCTGAAATGTTCGAAATCTAGGAGGGCATTTTTTTTTAAAAATGAGAGAACTCAATCCCTCAACTTTCCAAGGTACAAAAACGGAGTTCCATGCAACATATGCTCGGTGGACCTTTGTTAGGCTCTAAGGTGCCACTAGTCCGCCTTTTCTTTTTGCGAATACAGACTAACAGGGCTGCTACTCTGAAACCTTCCATAGGGCATGACCATAAAAACTTTGCTCTGCATGGAGTATAAAAAGAGAAACCGAGTAGTCTGAGCACCGGCCTGAGAAGTAGGATGGATGGCTGGAGTCCTAGTTTTGAATCAGACAATGACTCCCTCTCTCTTTGTGTGCGTGGTTTTGCCTTGTTCGCCTCTCTCTCGCTGTGTGTGTAAAACGTGTCCCGTCAGACCTACTCCCTCCCCAGAGAGGACAGGAGTCTCGTGGGGGGGTGCAGTCTCGGGTGCTACGAAACGGGAAGGCGGTCTGATTTGTAAACCCCGACACGCTGCAGGAGGAGCGCTAGGCACAGGCCAGAGCTAGCCGCAGTTCTGCCCATCCCCGGGCCCAGGGACCGCACTGGGAGCTCGCCGACCACGCGCTGCCAGGAAGGCTGCTCCCTCCACGCCGAGCGCGCTCCTACGCCCGTGGTCAGGGCGCGGCTGTCCGTTCGCAGCCCGCCGAGAGCCCGGCGACCGTCACCCGGGGAGGCCAGCACAGCGCCCTCCGCCCAGGGGAGAGGTCACCTGCCACCGCTCCGCAATAGTTCCCTGCCTCGCGGGGACACCGTCCTCGAAGGGAACGGAACGACAGGCTCACCGGGAGCTCCTCCCCCCTCCTCAGCACTCGCTTCGTTCGCTGACTCTTCTGCGCGTGCGCTTCCCCTGTCTGGCGGCCGTTAGAACTTCGTTTTCAAAACCCATCGCCGCGCCGCTCCGCTCTCCCTGCCCAGAACTACAAATCCCGTGTTGCGGGCTAGCCGCGGGTTCAGTGGGCATGCGCCGGAGGCTCTGCGTGTCGTGCGTACGAGGGGGGCGCGTCGTTGCGTAGGCCCCCGTTCTAGAACGTTGCTGTGGTAGCGCCCGGGCGCCATGTTAGGAGGAGGCCGGAGGGGAAGAGGAAGGAGAAGCGGCGGCGGCAGCGGCTAGGCCCAGCGAACAGCTCCCTCCTCCCTCTAGGGCCCGACTCCGGCCCATATCATGCTCACGGCTTCCGCTTCGCGGCGGAACGAGTGACCGGTCCGGAGGCGGCAGCGGGGGAGGAGGAGGGGGACGAAGAAGAGGCGGCGGCAGCGGGGGAGCCGGAGAAACGATGCCGTTGTAAGTTGGAACCCGGCAGGGTGTCTTGAAGGCTTGAGCCTTGTTTCCCCTTAGCCTTCTTCCGCAGCTTGGGGCCGGGCTCCCCTCGCCGGCTCGCTCGCTCCCCCAAGCCCTTCCCCTGCGTAGCGGGACTTCGCGCTTTCCCCCTCCCCAGGTCTCCAGACTCTTCCGGTGCCGCAGCGTGAGGGGCCGCGGATTCGCAGCTTCGCGGGCTTCGCTCCCCTTGGCCCCGATCTTTCTGAGGCCCCCTATGATAGGATGGGAGGGATGAAGGAGTCGTGCAGCACCGGCCCCTTACCGGACTCTAGAAGAGCCCATACTTCGTTCTGCCAGGACTCCCTGTAGCCGGCCTCCTTTCCACTGTGAGGGGCCGCGCGGCCTCCGTGCTCAGGCAACCGCGCGGCGGGGGCCGCACGCCTGCCTCCCTCCCCCACACGCAATGAGGAGTTAAGCGCGGCCTTCAGGCAGCCTCTTCCACAGAAGCGATGCACGCGGAAGGGCTGCTCTTTTACCTCTATTTCTAACGTGTGAGTCTTTCGGACTAAGCTGTTGTCCTGCAAATGTTTCTCCAATCCCTTTACTAGACTGGAAAGAAGCAGTTCTGTTCAGGTTACTCTGTAAACCTATGACATTAGCGCCCCCTGCACTGTGGAAGCCAGTAGTTAATAGTCCATCGTACTCTTCTCTCTCTGCTTCCCACCACCATTCCAGCTCTGAAAAACAGTGGGGTTTGTGCATCTGTTGGCTACAGTTCTTTGGAAGAACTAGGATTGGTGCTCTGGGTATCTCTTTCTTTGCAGCAGGTTTCACAGCCTTTCTTAATGATGGGGCAGTGTAAGAAACAGATGAAGTTTTGCAATTCGTTTGTTTCCTTCTAGCAATTTGAAGGCTCTCGTTTGGCATAGGCCCATTACTGTTGTCTAAATTTAGTGAACACCTGGATATGGGTGGGTAATTAAATATTTTTGAAAGATCAGACATGTTGGTTTATGAAGGATTTTTTTGATAGTAAGGAGGAAAATTTAAACTTAAACTTGATTCAAACTTAAATAAGGAACTACATGCTCTGTCTTTTTAAATCCCAAGAATGTTTTTTAAAAGAGCAGTACTGTATTTCTGTGACATTAATTTGATTACAGTAACATCTAAAGACCCCAGTCAGGAGACGCCACTGTGCTAAGCACTATAGAAATGTTAGTTTTATTATTTACTTGTATTATGGTAGCACCTAGGAGCCCCAGGCATAGAGCAGAACCCCTTTGTGCGCAATGAACAAACACAACATAACATAACACAAAAACTGGATACAATTAACTTAGGCTTGAATAAAGACTGGGAATGGATGTATCATTACACCAAGTAAAACTGTTTCCCCTTGTTTATTTCCCCTCCTACCGTTCTTGGAAACGGCCCACCTTGATTATCACTACAAAAGGCCGTTCTTCTCTCCCCCCCCCCCCCCCCCCCCCGCTCTCCTGCTGGTAATAGTTCACTTTTCCTGATCACGCTTGTTACAGTCTGTATGGTAACACCCATTGTTTAAGGTTCTCTGTGTATATAAAATCTCCCCACTATATTTTCCACTGTATGCATCCGATGAAATGAGCTGTAGCTCACAAAAGCTTATGCTCTAATAAATGTGTTAGTCTCTAAGGTGCCACAAGTACTCCTTTTCTTTTTACGGATACAGACTAACACAGCTGCTACTCTGAAACATAACACGCAGACAATCCATGCCCCACAGAGCTCAATGTCACCTAGGATTTAACAGTATACAGCATGAATAAACAAAGGGGGTTTCAGTGATGTAATAGAACACATCAAGGCTATCTTTTACTATTTGGTTGGTGTGGATATACATTTTTTTAACTAAAACTCAGGTTTTTTCATTACTATCATTGTGATAAGAGTGGCTGAATATATTTGGTTGGGGGTGTACAATATGAGATTTTTTTGGAAGGCTTTTATAAAAAGACCACAAAAAAAGTGGTTCTCATAATAAAATTAAGGCAAGTAATGCTTTTTGTATGTACTCTTCCATTTGTAAAAAGAAAAGGAGTACTTGTGGCACCTTAGAGACTAACAAATTTATTTGAGCATAAGCTTTCGTGAGCTCACGAAAGCTTATACTCAAATAAATGTTAGTCTCTAAGGTGCCACGAGTACTCCTTTTCTTTTTATGAACTTCTTGTACATCTTTTTAGTTTTGCATGATAGTGCCTGGAGACCCCAATCAGGATTTTGCTACCATTCTGGGAAACCCCATACAACCAGATTTCCCCTGCCCCAAGAGTTATCCCTCTTTAGATTGAGAGCATACAAAAGTGGGTAATCCAAAACAAAATTCAGTGACCAAAAACTCAATATAAAGAATAGGAGTACTTGTGGCACCTTAGAGACTAACAAATTTATTTGAGCATAAGCTTTCATGAGCTACAGCTCACTTCATCGGATGCATCCAGTGGAAAATACAGTGGGAAGATTTATATACATAGACAACATGAAACAAGGTTGTTGTCATACACACTGTAAGGACAGTGATCACTTAAGGTGAGCTATTGCCAGCTGGGGGGTGGGGGGACCTTTTGTAGTGATAATCAAGTTGGGCCATTTCCAGCAGTTGACAACATCTGGGGGGAGGAGGGAATAAACATGGAGAAATAGCTTTACTTTGTATAATGACACATCCACTCCCAGTCTCTATTCAAGCCTCAGTTAATTGTATCCAGTTTGCAAATTAATTCCAATTCAGCAGTCTCTCGTTGGAGTCTGTTTCTGAAGTTTTTTTTGTTGAAGGATAGCCACTCTCAGGTCTGTGATCGTGTGACCGGAGAGATTGAAGTGTTCTCCAACTGGTTTTTGAATGTTATAATTCTTGACGTCTGATTTGTATCCATTTATTCTTTTACGTAGAGACTGTCCAGTTTGACCAATGTACATGGCAGAGGGGCATTGCTGGCACATGATGGCATATATCACATTGGTGGATGTGCAGGTGAACAAGCCTCTGATAGAGTGGCTGATGTGATTAGGCCCTATGATGGTGTCCCCTGAATAGATATGTGGACAGAGTTGGCAACGGGCTTTGTTGCAAGGATAGGTTCCTGGGTTAGTGGTTCTGTTGTGTGGTGTGTGGTTGCTGGTGAGTATTTGCTTCAGACTGGGGGGCTGTCTGTAAGCAAGGACTGGTCTGTCTCCCAAGATCTGTGAGAGTGATGGGTCGTCCTTCAGGATAGGTTGTAGATCCTTGATGATGCGTTGGAGAGGTTTTAGTTGGGGGCTGAAGGTGATGGCAAGTGGCGTTCTGTTGTTTTCTTTGTTGGGCCTGTCCTGTAGTAGGTGACTTCTGGGTACTCTTCTGGCTCTGTCAGTCTGTTTCTTCACTTCAGCAGGTGGGTATTGTAGTTGTAGGAATGCATGATAGAGATCTTGTAGGTGTTTGTCTCTGTCTGAGGGGTTGGAGCAAATGCGGTTATATCGTAGAGCTTGGCTGTAGACAATGGATCGAGTGGTATGATCTGGATGAAAGCTAGAGGCATGTAGGTAGGAATAGTGGTCAGAAGGTTTCCGATATAGGGTGGTGTTTATGTGACCATTGCTTATTAGCACCGTAGTGTCCAGGAAGTGGATCTCTTGTGTGGACTGGTCCAGGCTGAGGTTGATGGTGGGATGGAAACTGTTGAAATCATGGTGGAATTCCTCAAGGGCTTCTTTTCCATGGGTCCAGATGATGAAGACGTCATCAATGTAGCACAAGTAGAGAAGGGGCATTAGGGGACGAGAGCTGAGGAAGCGTTGTTCTAAGTCAGCCATAAAAAGGTTGGCATAGTGTGGGGCTATGCGGATACCCATAGTAGTGCCGCTGATTTGAAGGTATACATTGTCTCCAAATGTGAAATAGTTATGGGTGAGGAGAAAGTCACAAAGTTCAGCCACCAGGTTTGCCATGACATTATCGGGGATACTGTTTCTGACGGCTTGTAGTCCATCTGTGTGTGGAATATTGGTGTAGAGGGCTTCTGCATCCATAGTGGCTAGGATGATGTTTTCAGGAAGATCACTGATGGATTGTAGTTTCCTCAGGAAGTCAGTGATGTCTCGAAAATAGCTGGGAGTGCTGGTAACGTAGGGCCTGAGGAGGGAGTCTACATAGCCAGACAATCCTCCTGTCAGGGTGCCAATGCCTGAGATGATGGGGCATCCAGGATTTCCAGGTTTATGGATCTTGGGTAGCAGATAGAATACCCCAGGTCGGGGTTCTAGGGGTGTGTCTGTGCGGATTTGTTCTTGTGCTTTTTCAGGGAGTTTCTTGAGCAAATGCTGTAGTTTCTTTTGGTAACTCTCAGTGGGATCAGAGGTAATGGCTTGTAGAAAGTGTTGTTGGAGAGCTGCCTAGTAGCCTCTTGTTCATATTCCGACCTATTCATGATGACGACAGCACCTCCTTTGTCAGCCTTTTTGATTATGATGTCAGAGTTGTTTCTGAGGCTGTGGATGGCATTGCGTTCTGCACGGCTCAGGTTATGGGGCAAGTCCAAATATGGTCCAGATATGATGCTGCTTTTCCACAATTCCAGCCTGTGCACGTCGGAGGAAGCACCCTATGTAGAAGTCCAGTCTGTGTTGTTTTGACCTTCAGGAGGAGTCCACTCAGAATCCTTCTTTTTGTAGTCTTGGTAAGAAGCTCTCTGTTGGTTAGTATGTTATTCAGAGGTGTGTTGGAAATATTCCTTGAGTCAGAGATGTCGAAAATAGGATTCTAGGTCACCACAGAACTGTATCATGTTCGTGGGGGTGGAGGGACAGAAGGAGAGGCCCCGAGATAGGACATATTCTTCTTCTGGGCTAAGAGTATAGTTGGATAGATTAACAATATTGCTGGGTGGGTTAAGGGAACCACTGTTGTGGCCCCTTGTGGCATGTAGTAGTTTAGATAGTTTAGTGCCTTTTTCTTTTGTAGAGAAGCGAAGTGTGTGTTGTAAATGGCTTGTCTAGTTTTTGTAAAGTCCAGCCACGAGGAAGTTTGTGTGGAAGGTTCTTTTTTTTATGAGAGTATCCGGTTTTGAGATCTCATTCTTAATCTTTCCCTGTTTGCTGTAGAGGATGTTGATCAGGTGCTTCCGCGGTTTCTTTGAGAGTGTGTGGCGCAAGCTGTCAGGATAGTCTGTATGGTATGTAGATTGTAATGGATTTTTTACCTTCAATCCTTTTGGTATTATGTCCATCTGTTTGCATTTGGAAAGGAAGATGATGTCTGTCTGTATCTGTATGAGGTTTTTCATGACGTTGATAGAGTTTCACTCCATGCGGTTAAATTCAGTGCCTTGCATAATGACAGGTTTCAGAGTAACAGCCATGTTAGTCTGTATCTGCAAAAAGAAAAGGAGTACTTGTGGCACCTTAGAGGCTAACACATTTATTTGAGCATAAGCTTTCGTGAGCTACAGCTCACTTCATCGGATGCATTCAGTGGAAAATACAGTGGGGAGATTTATATACATAGAGAACATGAAATAATGGGTGTTACCATACACACCCCAACCAGTGTGATCACTTAAGGTGAGCTATTACCAGCGGGGTGGGACGGGGGGACCTTTTGTAGTGATGTTAGCAGTCTGACACATTTTTATTTTTATGGTTAAGGCATTCTCAAACACCAAGACAAATCAGAGGATTGGGCCAAAAGAAATCTGATAAGGTTCAACCGGGACAAGTGCAGAGTCCTGCACTTAGGACGGAAGAATCCCATGCACCGCTACAGACTAGAGACCGAATGGCTAGGCGCAGTCCTGCAGAAAAGGACCTAGGGGTTACAGTGGATGAGAAGCTGGATATGAGTCAACAGTGTGCCCTTGTTGCCAAGAAGGCCAGTGTAATTTTGGGGCTGTATAAGTAGGGGCACTGCCTACAGATTGAGGGACGTGATCGTTCCCCTCTATTTGACGTTGGTGAGGCCTCATCTGGAGTAGTGTGTCCAGTTTTGGGCCCCACACTACAAGAAGGATATGGAAAAATTGGAAAGTGTCCAGTGGAGGGCAACAAAAATTATTAGGGGACTGGAACACATGACTTACGAGGAGAGGCTGAGGGAACTAGGATTGTTTAGTCTGTGGAAGAGAAGAATAAGGGGGGATTTGATAGCTGCTTTCAACTATCTGAAAGGGGGTTCCAAAGAGGATGGAGTTTTTAAGGTCAGGCTTGACAAAGCCCCGGCTAGGATGATTTAGTTAGGGATTGGTCCTGCTTTGAGCAGGGGCTTGACTAGATGACCTCCTGAGGTCCCTTCCAACCATGATATTCTATGATTCTATGTTTGTAAGTAGCATTTCATAATATTTTTTTAATTGTGGAAACATCTAACGCTTTTCAGTTTTATAAAAGCAGTCAACAAAATTTAAGTTGAATGCATTCCTTTAAACAGCTTTCACCTTCCACCCCAGAGTGTCACAAAAGTAATGGATTAAGTGACAGCCACATATCTCTTAAATACATCACACAAGTGTTTGTGGGGCTTAATTAAATGCTTAGGAGGCTGGATCATCAAATCAAAAGAGCTATATAACTTTCAGCTAACAGTATTGCAAACAGAATCCCAGGTTGTACCTTAGAATCATAGAATATCAGGGTTGGAAGGGACCTCAGGAGGTCATGTAGTCCAACCCCCTGCTCAAAGCAGGACCAATCCCCAACTAAATCATCCTAGCCGGGGCTTTGACAAGCCTGACCTTAAACTCCATCGTCTTTGGAACCCCCTTTCAGAGAGTTGAAAGCAGCTATCAAATAGCTCGATCTGTAGGCAGTGCCCCTGCTTGTACAGCCCCAAAATTTCATTGGCCTTCTTGGCAACAAGGGCACACTGTTGACTCATATCCAGCTTCTCATCCACTGTAACCCCTAGGTCCTTTTCTGCAGGACTGCTGCCTAGCCATTCGGTCCCTAGTCTGTAGCGGTGCATGGGATTCTTCTGTCCTAAGTGCAGGACTCTGCACTTGTCCCGGTTGAACCTCATCAGATTTCTTTTGGCCAAAACCTGCTGAGGGTGCCATCCATGCCATCCTCCAGATCATTTAATGAAGATATTGAACAAAACTGGCTCTGGGACCGACCCTTGGGACACTGCGCTTGATGCTGGCTGCCAGCTAGACATGGAGCCGTAGATCGTTACCCATTGAGCCCGACAATCTAGCCAGCTTTCTATCCACCTTATAGTCCATTCATCTAGCCCATACTACTTTAACTTGCTGGCAAGAATACTATGGAAGACCATATCAAAAGCTTTCCTAAAGTCAAGGAATAACACATCCACTGCTTTCCCCTTATCCACAGAGCCAGTTATCTCGTCATAGAAGGCAATTAGATTAGTCGGGCATGACTTGCCCTTGGTGAATCCATGCTGACCGTTGGCCTGATCACTTTCCTCTCCTCTAAGTGCTTCAGAATTGATTCCTTGCGGACCTGCTCCATGATTTTTCCAGGGACTGAGGTGAGGATGACTGGCTTGTAGTTCCCAAGATACTCCTCCTTCCCTTTTTTAAAGATGGGCACTACATTAGCCTTTTTCCAGTCATCCAGCACCCCCCCCGATCGCCATGAGTTTTCAAAGGTAATGGCCAATGGCTCTGCAGTCACATCCGCCAACTCCTTTTAACGCTTTCGGATGCAGTGCATTCGGCCCCATGGACTTGTGCTCCTCCAGCTTTTCTAAATAGTCCCGAACCACTTCTTTCTCCAGAGAGGGCTGGTCACCTCCCCATGCTGTGCTGCCCAGTGCAGTAGTCTGGGAGCTGACCTTGTTCGTGAAGACAGAGGCAAAAAAAGCATCGAGTACATTAGCTTTTTCCACATCCTCTGTCACTATGTTGCCTCCCTCATTCAGTAAGGGGCCCACACTTTCCTTGACTTTCTTCTTGTTGCTAACATACCTGAAGAAACCCTTCTTGTTACTCTTAACATCTCTTGCTAGCTTCAACTCCAGGTGTGATTTGGCCTTCCTGATTTCACTCCTGCATGCCTGAGCAATATTTTTATACTCCTCCCTGGTCATTTGTCCAGTCTTCTACTTCTTGTTAGCTGCTTTTTTGAGTTTAAGATCAGCAAGGATTTCACTGTTAAGTCAAGCTGGTTGCCTGCCATATTTACTATTCTTTCTATGTATCGGGATGGTTTGTCCCTGTAACCTCAATAAGGATTCTTTAAAATACAGCCAGCTCTTCTGCACTCCTTTCCCTCTCATGTTGTTCTCCCAGGGGATCCTGCCCCTCAGTTCCCTGAGGGAGTCAGTCTGCTTTTCTGAAGTCCAGGGTCCGTATTCTGCTGCTCTCCTTTCTTCCTTGTGTCAGGATCCTGAACTCGACCATCTCATGGTCACTGCCTCCCAGGTTCCCATCCACTTTTGCTTCCCCTACTAATTCTTCCCAGTTTGTGAGCAGGAAGTCAAGAAGAGCTGTGCCCCTAGTTGGTTCCTCCAGCATTTGCACCAAGAAATTGTCCCCTACACTTTCCAAAAATTTCCTGGATTGTCTGTACACTGCTGTATTGTTCTCTCAGCAGATATTAGGGTGATTGAAGTCTCCCGTGAGAACCAGGGACTGGAATCAAGTATATTCTGTTAGTTGATGGAAGAAAGCCTCGTCCACCTCATTCCCCTGGTCTGGTGGTCTATAGCAGACGTCCACCACGACATCACCCTTTTTGCTCACACTTCTAAACTTAATCCAGAGACTCTCTGGTTTTTCTGCAGTTTCATACCGGAGATCTGAGCAGTCATACTGTTCTTACATACAATGCAACTCCCCCACCTTTTCTGCCCTGCCTGTCCTTCCTGAAGAGTTTATATCCATCCATAACAGTACTCCAGTCATGTGAGCTATCCCACCAAGTCTCTGTTATTCCAATCACATCATAATTCCTTGATTGTGCCAGGACATCGAGTTCTCCCTGCTTGTTTCCCAGGCTTCTTGCATTTGTATATAGGCACTTAAGATAACTCGCTGATCCTCCCGCTCTCTCAGTATGAGGCCGGAGCCCTCCCCTCTTGCACTCTCCTGATTGTGCTTCCTCCCGGTATCCCACTTACCTCAGAGCTTTGGTCTCCTTCACCCTGTGAACCTAGTTTAAAGCCTTCCTCACTAGGTTAGCCAGCC
This sequence comes from Dermochelys coriacea, assembly GCF_009764565.3. NCBI lineage: Eukaryota > Metazoa > Chordata > Testudines > Dermochelyidae > Dermochelys > Dermochelys coriacea. The sequence continues at coordinate 102,302,319 of NC_050073.1, forward strand.
TGCTTGTGAAGATGCTCTTCCTTCTCTTCATTAGGTGGAGCCCATCTCTGCCTAGCACTCCTCCTTCTTGGAACACCATCCCATGGTCAAAGAATCCAAAGCCTTCTCTCCCACACCACCTGCGTAGCCATTTGTTGACTTCCACAATTCGATGGTCTCTACCCGGGCCTTTTCCTTCCACAGGGAGGAATTGATTTTTAAATTTTTAAATATTGAACAATATTTTCCTAGGGGAAATAGCATTCTGAAGAACATGATGTTTTAAATCAGATTTCTAGTTCTTATTGTTCCAAAGATAATCTTGTGAATGTGAATCAAAATACTGTTGCAATATCTCTCTTGCTAATGCTGCATACTCCAATTTATGAATTGGACTTATAGAGCTCCTACCCACCTCAATTCTACCACAGCTATCACCTTCTAGCAAACAGAAAGCGTTCTCCCATGCTCTGCCACTTGTATATGGACACCAAGCCAGTGATAGTATCATATTAGCTTAGAGACAATGTCATTTTGATTCAGATGACACATGCAGACTTCCCCAGAAGTTTGACAGAGCTATTTTCCCCTGGAGCTTATAACATTGCTCTTAGCATGAATGCAACCTGGTATCTTGTAATGGATGTGATAAATGCCCCAAAACTTGATTATTGCAGAGTTAAGGTTGCCCAGTGGGGCCTCGTGCTGTTCCAGAATATAGTGTGGCTAAATGTGAACCTCTTAAAACTAGGGCATGACCACACTGCAATACAACTTTAATTCTGTCTACTTTCCCCAGGTGCTGGCAAAAGCCACTGGGAATGTTCAGTAAAGGTGAATAAAAGGTTTGCAAACCACTAAGGGAAGTGTTAGATTTTTCTATGACTTGGTATTGTTAAATCAATATTTGACATGTTACTGGAAGATGCCTTAGTCAATCACAAATTAGAAGGCTTAATATAGGAGTCACTTTAAAAATCTGTGAATCTACAGTAAGTAGATATGAAGAGACTCAAAGAATGTGCTGTTTGTTGGAATTCAAAGCTGTGGAATACAACACTTCATCTGCATGCACTCCAGCTGTGTTCACTGTGTTAGATATAGCTGTATTGATTGTTGGAGGGATAAGTTGAAGCATCTTGCATGTGCATGTATACCTTGAGAGATAAGTGTGCCTCATTTCTGAACTGATTTTTTAAAATTTGCATCAGTAGAGGCACACAAGCATGTTGTGTGTTTTTTGTGTGCGTTTGTTTTTTGACAGGGTTGTCAGTAACCTGACTGCATATGTGACAGTAGTCTCCATGGCTTCGTTGAAGGTAATGTCTCAGAAGGAATCCTTAGTGAAACGGTGTGAAGGGTTGGTAACATTGATATCTGAGGTGGCTTGTGTGAAATAAGTCATTCTTTGAGTGCAGGGTAGGTTTAGGTAGCTTCCGTTTGCTGCACCTCATCTAAACTTGAAAGTTTGGCTTAACAAAGAGGAGGGTTAGACTTTGTCTTACAGGTTTAGAGTAGCAGCCATGTTAGTCTGTATCTGCAAAAAGAACAGGAGTACTTGTGGCACCTTAGAGACTAACAAATTTACTAGAGCATAAGCTTTCATGGGCTACAGTCCACTTCATCAGATGCATAGAACAGAACATATAGCAAGAAGATATGTACACATACAGAGAAGGTGGAAGTTGCCATACAAACTGTAAGAGGCTAATTAATTAAGATGAGCTATTATCAGCAGGGAAAACAACTTTTGTAGTGATAATCAAGATGGCCCACTTAGAAAGTTGACAAGAAGGTGTGAGAATATTTAACATAAGGAAATAGATTCAATATGTGCAGTCCAGCCGCGCACATTGAATCTATTTCCCTATGTTAAATATTCTCACACCTTCTTGTCAACTTTCTAAGTGGGCCATCTTGATTATCACTACAAAAGTTTTTTTTCCCTGCTGATAATAGCTCATCTTAATTAATTAGCCTCTTACAGTTTGTATGGCAACTTCCATCTTCTGTGTGTGTATATATCTTCTTACTATATGTTCCATTTTATGCATTCTATGCATCTGATGAAGTGGGCTGTAGCCCACGAAAGCTTATGCTCGAGTATATTTGTTAGTCTCTAAGGTGCCACAAGTACTCCTGTTACTTTGTCCTACCGTGTTCATGTGCTCTGTTCCCAAAGTCTTCTGCAGTATCTGTGAGGATAGAGTGGTAGTACATGTGGTGTTGGCATTTTGGATAATCGCTTAAAGGGGGCAGAGTTGTGTTGCAAGCGTGCATGTACATAAGAACGGCCATACTGGGTTAGACCAAAGGTCTGTCTAGCCCAGTGTCCTGTCTTCTGACAGTCGCCAATGCCTGGTGCCCTAGACGGAACTAATCGAATAGGTAATCAAGTGGATCTATCCGCTGTCACCCATTCCCATCTTCTGGCAAACAGAGGCTGGGGACATCATCCCTGTCCATCCTGGCTAATAGCCTCCATGAACTTACCTACTTCTTTTTTTAACCTTGTTATAGTCTTGGCCTTCACAACATCCTCTGGCAAGGAGTTCCACAGGTTGACTGTGCATTGTGTGAAGAAATACTTCCTTTTGTTTGTTTTAAACGTGCTGCCTATTAATTTCATTTAGTGACACCCAGTTCTTGTGTTATGAGGAGGCGTAAATAACACTTCCTTATTTACGTTTTCCACACCAGTCATGATTTTATAGATCTCTATCAGATCCCCCCCCTTAGTAGTCTCTTTTCCAAGCTGAAAAGTCGCAATCTTATTAATTTCTCTTCATATGGCAGCCATTCCATACTCTTAATGATTTTTGTTGCCCTTTTCTGAATCTTTTCCAATTCCAATTTCTTTTTTCGAGATGGGGTGACCACATCTGCACGCAGTGTTTGAGATGTGGGTGTATCATGGATGTATATAGAGACAATATATTTTCTGTCTTATCTGTCCCTTTCTTAATGATTCCCAACCTTTTGTTCGCTTTTTTGACTGCCGCTGCACATTGAGTAGACGTTTTTACAGAACTATCCACAATGACTCCAAGATCTTTCTTGAGTGGTAACAGCTAATTTAACTGCATCATTTTATATGTATAGTTGGGATTGTTTTCCAATGTGTATTACTTTGCATTTGTCAACACTGACTTTCATCTGCCATTTTATTGCCTAGTGACTCAATTTTGAGAGATCCTTTTGTAGCTCTTCACAGTTTGCCTGGGATTTAACTATCTTGAGTAGTTTTGTATCATCTGCAAATTTTGCCACCTCACTGTTTACCCCCTTTTCCCAGACCATTTATGAATATGTTGAATAGGACTAGTCCCAGTACAGATCCCTGGGGGACACCACTATTTACCTCTCTCCATTCTGAAAACTGACCATTTATTCCTATCCTTTGTTTCCTATCTTTTAACCAGTTACCAATACATGCAACGATCTTCCCTCTTATCCCATGACATCTTACTTTGCTTAAGAGTCTTTGGTGAGGGATCTTGTCAAAGGCTTTCTGAAAATCCAAGTACACTATATCCACTGGATCCCCCTTCTCCACATGTTTGTTGACCCCCCTCAAAGAATTCTAGTAGATTGGTAAGGCATGATTTCCCGTTACAAAAATCATGTTGACTCTTCCCTAACCAATTTTCTGTTCATCTATGTGTCTAACAGTTTTATTCTTTACTATAGTTTCAGCCAGTTTGCCTGGTATTGAAATCAGGCTTACTGGCCTATAATTGCCAGGATCACCTCTGGAGCTCTTTTTAAAAATTGGCGTCACATTAGCTATCCTCCAGTCGCTTGGTACAGAAGCTGATTTAAATGATAGTTACAAACTACAGTTAGTAGTCCTGCAATTCACATTTGAGTTCCTTCAGAACTCTTGGGTGAATGCCATCTGATCCTGGTGACTACTGTTTAGTTTATCAGTTGCTCCAAAACCTCCTCTACCGACACCTCAATCTGGGACACAGTTCCTCAGATTTGTCACCTGAAAAGAATGCCTCAGGTTTGGGAATTTCTCTCATATCCTCAGCCATGAAGACCGATACAAAGAATTCATTTAATTTCTCTGCAATGGCCTTATTGTCCTTGAGCGCTTTTTTAGCATCTCGATCGTCCAGTGGCCACACTATTTGTTTAGTAAGCTTCCTGCTTCTGATGTACTTGCATTTTTTTTTCCTATTACTTTGTGAGGCTTTGGCTAGCTGTTCTTCAAAAATTTTTTGGCCTTCCTAATTATATTTTTACACTTCATTTGCCAGAGTTTATGCTCCTTTCTGTTTTCCTCACTAGGATTTAACTTTCACTTTTTAAATGATGCCTTTTTGTCTCTCATGGACCCTTAAGCATAAGAGGCTCAGAGAGGTATGCAGTGACCTTGTCATCTCAGTGAGATGTTCTCAGCTGAATAGGAACACCCACTGGAGGAAATGCACCCTGAAACAATAGCTCTGAGACATATGAAGTACTCCTTTCATCTCAGAGCATGTTGTCATCATTCCTCCATTGCGCATTTAGTTTCCCAGCTAATGCAGGGAGAGGGGCTATAACCCTCCAGATCCTAGCTAACACACAAGTGGGCAAGGATTCCCCAGAAAAGCAGAGCCCCCAGCATACTAGCTCTCTCCTCACTCTTCCCTAGTCACTGCTGCCTCATTCCTCCATCCTGTGCATGAGGCAAGACCCTCTATTGTCTCTGCCCTGAGGGATGTGGCTGTGAATGGGAGGTATCTTTCCCCAGTGCCCAGTCAGGAAAAATGGAGTGGGGCTGAGGAAGTGATGGTGACTTCAAATGGGTGGGGAGAATGTGGAGCTGATAGGCCTCCTGGACTTAATCCCCAGCTCCACCATTTCCTCGCCCCTGGTCTGAAAATCTTATAAGCAGCTCAAGTTCAGAGGATCTGTGTATCAGGAACTGTTTGACCAACCAACCCAACAGCTTTCTTTCCTTTGATCACCATTGGTCCCCTTGTTCAAAAAATATGATTACATTATTCTAACAGTTTACAAGAGTCTTTCTTCTTCCCTCTATTCAATTAATGCTAATTTCCTTGGCAGTACTTAAGTAAAAAGTCTGGTTTTTAGAGCACTGGGAAAAATACCTCTCTTAAACCAGAAATTTTGGTCTCGGGACTAAACTTCTAGAAGGAACCCTTGCTGAATGCAGGCAGAGAGCAAGGAATGTGCACAAGACAACTTTTCTGAAAGCTGCTACAAGTAGCTCACAGTGCATGCATGCAGCTCAGGTTCAGTGACCACAGCATATCGCCTTGAGCCACCCAATTACTATGGCAGCATATTCCCTGTGAACCCTCTTGCTTCAACAGAGCCAGCCCTAGTCTTGTCTTTACACCTGCATTGTGGTCTTTTGGACACATCAGTTTGGCATGCTCCAGCCTTGAGTTACAAACTTCACTTTTAACTTTGTCTTGCTTCCCCAAAAGTGCAGCAGGTGCCATACACTAAATAAATCCAAAGCAATTGAGTTCTGTTTGTGGAGGATGAGAGCCATAATTGGAGCTTCAGGTGTGCACCCAAAAAAATACGTGATTTTGTAAAATACTGATTTTGGGGGTATTTTTGTTTGGTTTTTATATCGGAGGCTGTATTTTAGATGTCTGGACCATTAGCTCTGCTCACTACCCCCATGAGGTATAGGAAATTTCAAGACAATCTGCATCAATGTGTGGGTTTTAAGGCACCATGAATAACCACTTTTAAACAGAAAGTGATGCTGCACATAACTTTAGCAGAGTTTGTACTCTGCTATAAATTATGGAGGCATAGATAGCAGCTCCATGGTTAAGTCTGCGCAGGATTTTCATGGGACTTTTCGAGTGTGTTTTTCTCGACAGATATTTTTTATTAAATATTTTTTAAAATTACAAATCAGCTCTTTTGAATTTTATAAAGCAAGTGCTAATTTATCTAGAGTTAAATTAGCATGGCTTTTTAAAAAGACTCAAGAATTTTAGACTTGAAGTCTCTCCTTTTTTCGAGCTGCCTTCATGAAAAACCAGTAGACAGAGTCCTGAAATTCCTCACACAAGCAAGGATATCGCACATTTTAGTAAACGGGGGTATTGAATGAGGCATTAAATACATGAATTGTGAGGGAATGTCAAATAATAATGGCATTTTTCATTACGAGTTAATGACAGGAGGGATTTTTACCTATATTATCTAACGTGATGCTCACTGTGGATTTCTGTTTCCTAGTTTTTGCAGTTTTTAATTTGGGTAATTTGCTTTTAGCCATCTCAGTTACTCTTAGTATGTGTCTGAATGTTGTATAGCTAATACAGTGTACTCCTCATAGAAGGATTACTTTTACTTATGAAGCACCATAAGTGGAAGGCAGTTCACCAGCATAAAATAAGAGAAGAACCCTATCCTAGAGAGTTTACAAATTTATTGATACATGTACCAACACAATGAATGAAAACAGTCCCAAAGGGAGGATGGACTAATGGTGTGAGGAAATATGCCTGAGAATATTTTGGTTTAACTAGGGCTGACAAGCGATTTAAAAAAAATAAATCCCTATTAATTTGCACTGTTTAACAATAATAGAATACCCTTTATTTGGGATGTTTTCTACATTTTCAAATATATTGATTTCAATTACAACACAAAATACAAAGTGTACAGTGCTCACTTTATTTTTATTACACATATTTTCGCTGTAAAAAACAAAAGAAATAATATTTTTCAATTCACCTAATACAAGTATTGTAATGCAATCTCTTTATCATGAAAGTTGAACTTACAAATATATAGTTATGTACAAAAAATTAACTGTGCTCAAAAATAAAACAATGTAGAACTTTAGCTCCTACAAGTCCACTCAGTCATACTTCTTGTTCAGCCAATTGCTCAAACAAGTATGTTTTACATTTGCAGGAGATAATGCTGCCCGCTTCTTGTTCCCAGTGCCACCTGAAAGTGAGAACAGGCGTTCACATGGCACTGTTGTAGCCGGCATCGCAACATGCCAGACGCGCTAGAGTTCATATATCCCTTCATGCTTCAACCACCATTCCATAGGATATGCGTCCATGCTGATGACAGGTTCTGTTTGATAACAATCTAAAGCAGTGCGGACCGACACAATTTCATTTTCATCACCTGAGTCAGATGCCACCAGCAGAAGTTTTATTTTTTTTATTTTATTTTTTTGTGGTTCAGGTTCTGTAGTTTCCACATCGGAGTGTTGCTCTTTGAAGACTTCTGAAAGATGCTCCACACCTCGTCCCTCTCAGTTTTTGGAAGGCACTTCAGATTCTTAAACCTTGGATTGAGTGCTGAAGCTATCTTTAGAAATCTCGCATTAGTTTCTTCTTTGTGTTTTGTCAAATCTACAGCAAAAGTGTTCTTAAAACGAACAACATATGCTGAGTCATCATCCGAGACTACTATAACATGAAATATATGACAGAATGCAAGTAAAACAGAGCCGGAGACCTAAAATTCTCTCCCCAGGAGTTAATTCACAAATTTAATTAATGTATTATTTTTTAATGAGCATCATCAGCATAGAAGCATGTCCTGTGGAATGGTGGCCGAAGCATGAAGGGACATACGAATGTTTAGCATATCTGGCGCATAAATACCCTAAAATGCTGGCTACAAAAGTCCCATGGGAATGCCTGTTCTCACTTTCAGGTGACGTTGTGAAGGAGAAGTTGAGTACAGTTCTGTAATGGAAAAAAATCTACATTTGTAAGTTGCACTTTCACGATAGAGATTGCACTGCAGTATTTGTATGAGATGAATTGAAAAATACTATTTCTTTCGTTTATCATTTTTACAGTGCAAATATTTGTAATAAAAAACATAAAGTATTCTGTGTTGTAATTGAAATCATATATTTGAAAATGTAGAAAAACAACTAAAAATATTTAATACATTTCAATTGATATTCTATTTAACAGTGTGATTAAAACTGTGATTAATCGCGGTTTATTTTTTTTTTTTTTAGTTAACTCAGATTGACAGCCCTAGTTTTAACAAATGGAAACTTCTGGTTGCAGCCATTTGACCTGTTGAGCTAAAGCTAGCTTTTATTTAACTTCATTATGATTGGGCGTGGAAGTGGAATTCAGGACTGCCTGAGTAGAGTTCAGTGTTCGGAATTGAGTAGAGTTCAGAATTTGTTAATAAAATCGTAGAAATTTTGGGGTGGAAGATACCTTGAGAGGTGATCAAGTCCAGCTCCCTGCGCTGAGGGTGGACCAAGAATATATACTGTGCTTACATCATGCTTCATTTGATGATGTAATAAGGCTTCACTGTTTCGGGTGCTTGAAAATAATGAAGACTAGAAAATAGACAGCTGCAGCGGCACAGGAGCTAGCAAACAGAGCTCTAAACAGGGGAGTTTGAGTGGGAGTTCTGTTGGAGGAGAAGGTAGTTGTACTTGGTATTGTATTTTTAGTATTTGTATTTGTGTGTGTGTGTGTAGGGGTTTTGTGCTGGGAGAGCAGCTGAGCCTGATTAGGGGGTGGGGCTTTGTGCTGAGAGAGCAGCTGAGCCCTGCCTAGGGGGTGGGGCTTCTGACTAGGGGCCCTATAAAGGTAGCCAGCCAGTCAGGCAGCAGCACAGACAGCTGCAGCAGCACAGGAGCTACAAACAGAGCTCTAAACAGGGGAGTTTGAGTGGGAGTTGTTTGGATTGTGCTTGTTTGGGCTTTGCTTTTGCTGGGGGGGTGGTCTTTTTGGTGTGGCTTGTGTTTCCCAGATTAACAGGATTTAGGTGGGAAGGAGATGACAGATACAGAGGAAGCTGTGGGAGTGACTCCTGCAGTGAAAGACACATTGAGGATGACTGGATGTGGAAGCTGTGGTATGTACATGATCCTGGAGGGGGGAACCGGTAAGAGTTTTGTCTGCATGAAATGCCGTCTGATAGAGCTGATGGAGGAAAAGATCCGAGGTTTGGAGATGCAGGTGGAAAGTCTGGTTGAGTTTAGGAAGGGGTTTGAGCAGATGATGGAGCAAAGATATGAGGTATCTGAAGGGAAAAGCTCAGACTCACGGATGGAAGCAGCGCTGGGGAATTTTGAGGAGAGACTGGATGAGGAAAGTGGTCAGTGGAAACATGTGACTCAAAGAACCAGGCAGAGAAAAAGACGGGCTAGTGAAGGAGAAACAGAGCTTAGGAACAGGTTTGCAGAGTTGGAAAATGAAGAAGGGGCTCAGCAGGTAGTCGCTGAAGGTGGAAGGGTAAGGAAGAAGAGAAGAGAGGCTAGCCCTATAGAAAAAGGGGAAGAGTCAAGGGAGACTACACCAAATATGAGCCCCAGGAGGATACAGGATGGGTTGAAGAGAATTGTAAGGGAAAATAGGAATGGAAAGAACTTGCAGCCAGAGGGAACAGGGGAGAGACTGGAGAATAGCACTGTCACCAGGAAAAGGCAGGTCTATGTGATCGGGGACTCTTTATTGAGAAGAATAGACAGGCCTGTAACTAGAGCTGATCCTGAGAATAGAAGGGTGTGCTGTCTTCCGGGTGCTAAGATAAGGGATGTAGACCTGAGGTTGAAAAGGATCCTCAAGGGAGCGGGAAAGAATCCCCTAATTATCCTTCATGTGGGAACAAATGATACAGCCAGATTCTCGCTGGAAAGTATCAAGGGAGACTATGCTAGGCTGGGGAAGATGCTTAAGGAAATTGAGGCTCAGGTGATCTTTAGCGGGATCCTTCCTGTTCCTAGAGAAGGGCAACAAAGGTGTGACAAGATTATGACTGTCAACAGATGGCTTAGGCAGTGGTGCTATAAGGAGGGCTTTGGGATGTATGGCCACTGGGAGGCATTCACGGACAGAGGACAGTTCTCTCGGGATGGACTTCATCTGAGTAGGGAAGGAAATAGACTTCTAGGATCGAGGCTGGCACAACTGATAAAGAGAGCTTTAAACTAGGAATTGGGGGGAGATGGATGGGAGATGTCCAGAAAATCTCCACGCCAGATTTTAGCATTGAGAGGGAAGAAGATGAAGTAAGAAAGGATACAGCCATGGGTAGGAGAATGTATATAAGGAGCGAGGGCGGTGTGGATACTAGTCTAATAGGTTATACTGGCTGTAGAATGACTGTGCCTAACAGGGTACAAAATGTGAGCGAGGCCAAACAGCAAAAATTAAGATGTTTATACACCAATGCGAGGAGTCTAGGTAACAAAATGGAGGAACTAGAGCTACTGGTGCAGGAAGTGAAACCAGATATTATAGGGATAACAGAAACATGGTGGAATAGTAGTCATGACTGGACTACAGGTATTGAAGGGTATGTGCTGTTTAGGAAAGACAGAAACAAAGGTAAAGGGGGTGGAGTAGCATTGTATATCAACGATGAGTTAGAATGTAAAGAAATAAGAAGCGATGCAATGGATAAGACAGAGTCTGTCTGGGCAAAAATTACATTGGGGAAGAAAACTAGTAAAGCCTCTCCTACGATAGTGCTTGGGGTGTGCTACAGACCTCCGGGATCTAATTTGGTTATGGATAGAGCCCTTTTCAATGTCTTTAATAAAGTAAATACTAATGGAAACTGCGTGATCATGGGAGACTTTAACTTCCCAGATATAGACTGGAGGACCAGTGCTAGTAATAATAATAGGGCTCAGATTTTCCTAGATGCGATAGCTGATGGATTCCTTCAACAAGTAGTTGCTGAACCGACTAGAGGGGATGCCATTTTAGATTTAATTTTGGTGAGTAGCGAGGACCTCATAGAAGAAATGGTTGTAGGGGACAATCTTGGCTCAAGTGATCATGAGCTAATTCAGTTCAAACTAAATGGAAGGATTAACAAAAATAAATCTGCAACTAGGGTTTTTGATTTCAAAAGGGCTGACTTTCAAAAATTAAGGCAATTAGTTAGGGAAGTGGATTGGACTGAAGAACTTATGGATCTAAATGCAGTTGAGGCCTGGGATTACTTTAAATCAAAACTGCAGAAGCTATCGGAAGCCTGTATCCCAAGAAAGGGGAAAAAATTCATAGGAAGGAGTTGTAGACCAAGCTGGATGAGCAAGCATCTTAGAGAGGTGATTATGAAGAAGCAGAAAGCATACAGGGAGTGGAAGATGGGAGGGATCAGCAAGGAAAGCTACCTAATTGAGGTCAGAAGATGTAGGGATAAAGTCAGAGAGGCTAAAAGTCGAGTAGAGTTGGACCTTGCAAAGGGAATTAAAACCAATAGTAAAAGGTTCTATAGCCATATAAATAAGAAGAAAACTAAGAAGGAAGAAGTGGGGCCGCTTAACACTGAGGATGGAGCGGAGGTTAAAGATAATCTAGGCATGGCCCAATATCTAAACAAATACTTTGCCTCAGTCTTTAATAAGGCTAAAGAGGATCTTGGGGATAATGGTAGCATGACAAATGGGAAGGAGGATATAGAGGTAGATATTACCATATCAGAGGTAGAAGCGAAACTGAAACAGCTTAATGGGACTAAATCGGGGGGCCCAGATAATCTTCATCCAAGAATATTAAAGGAATTGGCACCTGAAATTGCAAGCCCATTAGCAAAAATTTTTAATGAATCTGTAAACTCAGGAATAGTACCGAATGATTGGAGAATTGCTAATATAGTTCCTATTTTTAAGAAAGGAAAAAAAAGTGATCCGGGTAACTACAGGCCAGTTAGTTTGACCTCTGTAGTATGCAAGGTCCTGGAAAAAATTTTGAAGGAGAAATTAGTTAAGGACATTGAAGTCAATGGTAAATGGGACAAAATACAACATGGTACAACAACAAAAGGTAGATCGTGCCAAACCAACCTAATCTCCTTTTTTGAAAAAGTAACAGATTTTTTAGATAAAGGAAATGCAGTGGATCTATTTTACCTAGATTTCAGTAAGGCATTTGATACCGTGCCACATGGGGAATTATTAGTTAAATTGGAGAAGATGGGGATCAATATGAACATCAGAAGATGGATAAGGAATTGGTTAAAGGGGAGACTGCAACGGGTCCTACTGAAAGGTGAACTGTCAGGTTGGAGGGAGGTTACCAGTGGAGTTCCTCAGGGATCGGTTTTGGGACCAATCTTATTTAATCTTTTTGTTACTGACCTTGGCACAAAAAGTGGGAGTGTGCTAATAAAGTTTGCAGATGATACAAAGCTGGGAGGTATTGCCAATTCGGAGAAGGATCGGGATATTATACAGGAGGATCTGGATGACCTTGTAAACTGGAGTAATAGTAATAGGATGAAATTTAATAGTGAGAAGTGTAAGGTTATGCATTTAGGGATTAATAACAAGAATTTTAGTTATAAGTTGGGGACGCATCAATTAGAAGTAACGGAAGAGGAGAAGGACCTTGGAGTATTGGTTGATCATAGGATGACTATGAGCTGCCAATGTGATATGGCTGTGAAAAAAGCTAATGCGGTTTTGGGATGCATCAGGAGAGGCATTTCCAGTAGGGATAAGGAGGTTTTAGTACCGTTATACAAGGCACTGGTGAGACCTCACCTAGAATACTGTGTGCAGTTCTGGTCTCCCATGTTTAAAAAGGATGAATTCAAACTGGAGCAGGTACAGAGAAGGGCTACTAGGATGATCCGAGGAATGGAAAACTTGTCTTATGAAAGGAGACTTAAGGAGCTTGGCTTGTTTAGCCTAACTAAAAGAAGGTTGAGGGGAGATATGATTGCTCTCTATAAATATATCAGAGGGATAAATATAGGAGAGGGAGAGCAATTATTTAAGCTCAGCACCAATGTGGACACAAGAACAAATGGGTATAAACTGGCCACCAGGAAGTTTAGACTTGAAATCAGACGAAGGTTTTTAACCATCAGAGGAGTGAAGTTTTGGAATAACCTTCCAAGGGAAGCAGTGGGGGCAAAAGATCTATCTGGTTTTAAGATTCTACTCGATAAGTTTATGGAGGAGATGGTATGATGGGATAATGGGATTTTGGTAAGTAATTGATCTTTAAATATTCAGGGTAAATAGGCCAAATCCCCTGAGATGGGATATTAGGTGGATGGGATCTGATTTACTATAGAAAATTCTTTCCTGGGTATCTGGCTGGTGAATCTTGCCCATGTGCTCAGGGTTTGGCTGATTGCCATGTTTGGGGTCGGGAGGGAGTTTTCCTCCAGGGCAGATTGGAGAGACCCTGGAGGTTTTTTTGCCTTCCTCTGTAGCATGGGGCATGGTTGACTGGAGGGAGGCTTCTCTGCTCCTTGAAGTTTTGAACCATGATTTGAGGACTTCAATAGCTCAGACATGGGTGAGGTTTTTCATAGGAGTGGTGGGTGACATTCTGTGGCCTGCGCTGTGCAGGAGGTCGGACTAGATGATCAGAGTGGTCCCTTCTGACCTTAGTATCTATGAATCTATGAATATATACTGTGCTTACATCATGCTTCATTTGATAATGTAATAAGGCTTCACTGTTTCGGGTGCTTGAAAATAATGAAGACTAGAAAATAGGTAATAGGCCCAATATGTTTGATTTGCATAGAAGTTCCCTTTTCAGAGCAAGTGCATTTGTATGGATGACACACAGTAGTGTAGTGGTTAAAAGGAACACTTACGCCTTTTTGCATGTTTAATGCTCTATGGAAAATAATAAATATAGGCTCCTGGAAGCTGGGCTGCATGCTCTTTATGGTGGGAACCCTGTGCATGTACCTCTATTATTACGTTCCTAGCACTTCTTGGAGCAATAAGATATATACAAGAAGCTTCATTTCTTTCCACTCTGCTGTATTTTCGATGGGCTAAGGGGGAGACGTGGACTAATTTATCAGTAGCACTTATTATGTCTTTTCCTTTAAGTCCAGGATCTACCTGTTACTGTGACTGGGTGCCTGGGATGGACCATGCTGAGAGTACCACCTCAGAGCAGACTACAAAAAACAGGGAAGACTGCCCCCTTCTCCCCTCCCCAAATTGGTGGTTTATTCTATGATTAGATTCACCAAACTAGTAGCAAAAGAGCTTCTGTAGCACCACACTGGTTAACAGGAAGCCTAAGGGCTAGTCTACACTGGCAAAATTAAAGCGCTGCCGTGGCAGCACTTTAATGTGGCTTGTGTGGTCGCAGCGCAGCTCTGGGAGAGAGCTCTCCCAGTGCTCTAAAAAAAACCACCTCCATGAGGGGCGTAGCTGAGCTCCCAGTGCTGGGGCACTGTCTACACTGGCGCTTTACAGCACTGAAACTTGCTGCACTCAGGGATTTGGTTTGTTTTTTTTCCCCACACCTGAGCGAGAAAGTTGCAGTCCTGTAAAGTGCCAGTGTAGACAAGTCCTAACACAGTCCCCTTTAGGCATTCCAGCACTTGACTCCCATCCAGACAAACAAGTCTAATGTCCTGAGAGGCTATTGAAAATCTAGCTCATCATATTGAGATTCTACTAATTCCAAAGGATCAGACACTTACCCCCAAGTTAATATATATTTCAGGTCTTATCCAAATATCTTACTGTCGACCAATCCTAAGTAAACTAAAGATTCTTTAAGAAAAGAATAGTTATAAGTGGCTAATAGATCATAAACATACAAATGATTAGATCAGGTTTGTAGCAGTGATGGTATAGACTGCTAGCTTCCGAAAGTGTGTCTGGTAACTTTCAAAAGATTGGAAAGTCCTCAGTCCATAGTTAAAATATTCCTTTTAGTTGTAAATCCACAGTCCAGAGCATTAGAGCAGGAATGAGGCAAAATGGAGATATCTCGGGTATCTTTTATATCCTCTGCCATGTGCATGGAAATTTACTATCCCAGAAAAAGTCCACAGCCTGTGTGTATGGACAGTTACTGACAAAAATGGAGTCCGAGATCACCTGTCCACATCACATGAGGAGAGTTACAGTCAAATTTTAGGGCTTGTCTACACTGGCACTTTACAGCGCTGCAACTTTCTCGCTGAGGGGTGTGAAAGGTTTAGTGCTGTAAAGCACCTCTATAGACAGTGCACCAGTCTCTCCAGCACTCTGCCACAACTACACAAGCCATGTTATAATGTTGCCAGTGTAGACTAGTCCTTAGAGTTAAGGAAGGAGGTTGTTTGTAATTCTGAACAAAGTTATGGTTGCTCTTTCAGAAGTTTACAACTGAACATTGACTAATACAGCCTTGAAACTTTACTATGTAGAAAAAAATGCTGCTTTACATTTTTTTTTTTTTTTTAGTAGTTTGTGTTTAATAGTACTATACTGCATTTGCTTTTTTTTATTTTGGTCCTTGCTGCTGCCTGATTGTGTACATTCCAGTTCCAAACAAGATGTGAAGTTGACTGGTGAGTTTGTCACTCTGGTATTAGTAACTTTGAGGTTCTACAGTATCTGGGCAGCATCGGATGCATCCGATGAAGTGAACTGTAGCTCACAAAAGCTTATGCTCAAATAAATTTATTAGTCTCTAAGGTGCCACAAGTACTCCTTTTCTTTTTGCATATATATATATATATATATATATATAATATATATGAGAGAGAGAGAGAGAGACAGACAGACAGACAGATTGATACTCTGATCCACCAGCTTTGTGACATTGCTTTTGAAGAGAGAGATCTTTCTCAGGATATGACTACACTATGCAGCTTTTAGCAACGTGGCTGTGCCACAACAGCCGTGCTGCTAAAAGCCACGCAGTGTAGCTGCTGTTTGTTGGCAGGAGAGCACGCCTGCGGACAAAGCGCTGTTCACACTGGCACTTTTTGTTGGTAAAACTTTAATCGTTCGGGGGAAGAGGGTTTAATGCGCCTGAACGACAAAAGTTTGCTGACAAAGTGCCACAGTAGACATACCCTCAGTCATGCTACTGTCAATATAATGCAGACTAGAATTTCATATGCAG
This sequence comes from Dermochelys coriacea, assembly GCF_009764565.3. NCBI lineage: Eukaryota > Metazoa > Chordata > Testudines > Dermochelyidae > Dermochelys > Dermochelys coriacea. The sequence continues at coordinate 102,318,128 of NC_050073.1, forward strand.
CTTTATGTACAGAATATTCAACTTGGTTTGATTGTACTGAGGCTTAAAAATCAAGCCAAGTTTTAAAAAAATTTCAATAGCTTTAAAGGTAGTTTACAATTATACCGCCCAGTATTGTAAACCACAATAATTCTGGCTGTAAACTGAATGAATTTTTCAACTTGCTGTCTTCAGACAGTCAAATAAGGTCCAAAAATTGTTTTGTGTGGTAACTTACCCCCTCCTCCGCCATGCTCCTCCCCCCCAAAAAAGAAAAAAAAAGGATCAGAGACATCTCTTATTAGAGAACAAATTCAAATAGAACATAGTTGAGGTGATGGGCAAAATAAAAATTATACCTTGTTTTCTATGACATATAATGAAGGTTTAAAAAACCCCAAAACCTTTAGGTAGGCATGCCTTGTCTAGTGAGGAAGACTTTACAATGACTAGCACTAGTAAAATGGTGACATCACAGTTGAGAAGATTAAAAGTTGAGCAGTTGGGAAGGGAATTTGTCACTGGCTTAAAAACTCTCTCATTTTATTAATGCATAACTTCAGTGGCTAATATGTTGGATGAAGGATATCCTGCCCCATCAATCAGAGAGCTAACAATGAAACATACCCCACCTCCTCTTTTCCCTCACTTCCCCCCCCCAAAAAAAAAAATTGAGGAGAACCAGGGAAAACCAGAGTTGATGTTCCTGATGTGGTTAAAAACCCAAGCAGAACATGTACTGTTCGGGGAGTGGAATGAAGAGGGATGACCAATTTTTGTCAAGTCATCTTAACTTTTAACCCTGATTCTGTGTTTCTTGACATTTGATGTTTGATTTTTCAACATTAATGTTACATTTACTTTTGTTGTATTTTATGGGATTTTAAAAAAAACTAATTGCTATTGAAGCTAGTAAAATTCTGAATCTGTCTTGACAGCTTGTGAACCACAAAAACTCAGGAAGGCATACCCCTTAAGCTTGTGTGGGAATACTAGGTGCTTGTCTACACTTGAAGTTCTGCTGTGGCACAGATGTGCCTCTGTAGTGCTTCAGAGTACACACTATCTACACCAACAGCATGGGTTCTCACATAGTTGTAGGTAATCCACCTTTCTGAGGGCATGGCTACACTGGAAACTTCAAAGCGCTGTTGCTGAAACGCTCCCGCGGCAGCGCTTTGAAGTCCAAGTGTGGTCATGCGTGAACGCTGGGAGAGAGCTCTCCCAGCACTCCAGGCAATCCACCTCAATCAGGGGTTAGCACCGTGCTCCCAGTGCTCGGAGCCTGTCTGCACTAGTGCTTTAAAGCGCTCAGACTTGCTGTGCTCGGGGGAATGGGGGGGGCTTTTCACACCCCGAGCCAGAAAGTTAGAGCACTATAAAATGTAAGTGTAGACAAGCCCTGAGACACAGTACCTAGATCAGGGAAAGAACAATGAGGGTTAGGTCGGTTTAACTATGCCACTTGGGTGTGGATTTTTCACACCCCTGAGCAATGTAGTTGAGAGCTTAATTTTCTAATGCAGACAGGGCCTTGAGGGGACAGAATTGCTGGTATTGTTCAACTAGTTCTTCCATTACAGCCCCACAATTCACCTTTAGTCTTTTGAAATCTGCTGGATTTCACTGCTTCTGGAAGCTGTGCTGGGAACTGTGGCATAGGTACCTAGAGGAAATTGTGACTGAAGCTATGTTTATACTGCCACTTATGTCAGCAAAACTTACGTTGCTCAGGGGTGTTAATATTCCGCCCTGTTAGCGACGCAAGTTACGCGGGCATAAGCTCTAGTGTGCACAGCTATGGCAGCAAGAGAGCTTTCTGCCGTTGGGCATAGAGCACCTACATGAGAAATTTTACAGCGGCGCAGCTGCATTGGCACAGCTCTCTAGTGTAAACATAGCCTGAGATTGTTTAGAGTAGTGCTCCTGTTGATGTAGGGTAGACATGCAAAAATTCTTAAATTAATTCAGCATGTTTAATGTGGACACACTGAATTGTTTGTGTTTACGTGGATGCAGTAGCATAGTGGTTCTCAAACTTTTGTACTGGTGACCCCTTTCATATAGCAAGTCTGAGTGTGACACCTCCCCCTAAAAAATTTAAAAAACATTTTTATATATTTAACACCATTACAAATGCTGGAGGCAAAGCAGGGTTTGGGGTGAAGGCTGACAGTTCGTCCCCCCCCCCCCCATGTAATAACTTTGCAACCCCCTGAGGGGTCCCGACCCCCAGTATGAGAACCCCTGCAGTAGCAGATCACTTAACTTTTGACTTCTCTAGTGGAGGCAAGGCCTTGGGATTTTCTTTAGTATTTATTGTTATAGTATTTAAACACTATAAATTAAATCAGCATGGTGAAAATCCGTAGTGAACTTTGAGATTTCTGCTCCTGCTGTACTTCTGGGAGAGACTGCTTGCAGGGTATTAATCATCTTGCCAGTTATGGTAGAAATGTTTTACTGAAAAGGAGGATCTTTCAGCATGCCCCAAAATTCATCAAGATTTGGATTAATCTTATTCCTGAAAGTTTACTGTTACTAATACAGTCCCAACTGAGACAAATCACGATAATAAAAGGTAATTGGGTTAGGTCAGTTTCCTGGGAGATGTCCCACTAAAGTTCTCCTGATTAAATGTGTCCCAGATAAGAACAGTATATTGTAACTTTTGATGTTTATGCACCAGTTTCTCCAGGGGAGGAAAGCAGCTAACTAGAGCATCAGATGTAACAGTTGTGGAGAGCTGGAGGATTGTACAGTACCCCTGGAGCAGGTTCCTGTTCTTACAACATTCATGATAGGCGCTTCAATGTCCATACGGGAAGGAGAGGGCTTTATCTTTTTTTTTTTTTTTAAAGGTCTTGTGGGGATAATAATAAATCCATTCAATAAATTGCATGGAACTCAATTTATATAATTTAAGAATGAAGGCTAGAGCCAGTATTGTCTACAAGACTAACCTTGACTTCAGTGAGCATATGATGCCAAATCTGATGAGCAGATTGCTAAGCCATTCTCTGCATCAGAGCCTAAACGCTCCATTACTCTGTAGATCAAATACTAAGATTGAAAAATGTATCCAGTGCTTACTGGTCCAGACAATACATCTAATTATCAGGAGAACTTCACCAGTTTCACAAAATCACATGCCCCTTGCTTGTCGGTACCTCTTGTGACTGAAGATCCTGGTCTCCTCTGAGTTTGAAGTTGGAGCTTCCAGTTAAGGCAGCTACTTCCACCCACAAACACCAAGTAAAACAATTTATGCTGCCCTTCTCAATGCTGACGCCACAGTGGGGTTGCATGAGGACTCCTACACAGAGAGCCCTTTACTGGCATAGTAGTGGCTATAAGGTATCCTGCCTCTTGGACTGGTCTCCAGCCTACCTGAAAACAGGGAGCAGGGGGCTGAGAAGCAGGGATGCTGCAGCCAGTCTGAAGACCAACAGCAGTGGGACTCCTGCCTGCATCACTACAACAACATAAGAATGACCATGTGGGTCAGACCAGTGATGCATATAGCCCAATATTCTGTCTACTGACAGTGGCCAGTGCCAGATGCTTCAGAGGGAATGAACAGAACAGGGGACTTATGGAGTAATCCATCCCCTGTTGTTCACTTCCAGGTCCTGGCAGTTTAGAGGTTTAGGGACACCTAAAGTGTGGGTTGAGTCTCTGACTACCGTGGCTAATAGCCGTCAATGGACTTATCCTCTATGAATTTACTTAATTCTTTTTTGAACCCTGTTACATTTTTGGCCTTCAAATCATCTTCTGTCAGAGTTCCACAAATTGACTGCGTTATGTGAAATAGCACATATTTCCTCTCCCTTTTCTAATGGTTCCTAACGTTAGCTTTTTTGGTTGCTCCTGTACACTGAGTAGCTGTTTTTGACAACTATCCTTGATGATTCCAAGATTTCTTTGTCTGGTAATGGCTAATTTATACCCCATGATTTTGTATATATATTTGGGATTGTTTTTCCAATATGCATTACTTTGCATTTATCAAGACTGAATTTCATCTGTGATTTTTTTGTTGTTGTTGTTGCTTGGTCACCCAGTTTTGTGAAATCGCTTCGTAACTCTTCTCAGTCAGCTTTGGACTTAACTATCTTGAGTAATTTTGTGTTGTCTGCAAACATTGCTACCTCACTCTTTACCCCCCTTTTTCCAGGTCATTTCTGAATATGTTGAACCCAGCGCTAGTCCCAGTACATATCCTTGGGGGAATCCTACTATTTCTGCTTTCCATTATGAAAACTGATGGTTTATTCCTACCATTTGTTTCCTGTCTTTTTAACCAGTTACTGATCCATAAGAGGGCCTTCCCTCTTAGCCCATGACCGATTACTTTGCTAAAGAGCTTTTGGCGTGGGACTTGTCAAAGTTTTTTCTGAAAATTCAAGTATGCTATTTCAGCTGGATCATGGTTGTTGAATCCCTCAAAGAATTCTAATAGATTGGTGAGACATGATTTCCCTTTACAGAAGCTGTGTTGATTCTTCCCCAACATAATGGTGCTCCTTTGTGTCTGATCATTCTGTTCTTTACTATAGATTCAAACAATTTGCCTGATACTGAAGTTAGTCTTAGAGGCCTGTAGCTGCCAGATTGCCTTTAGAACACTTTTAAAAATAGGTGTTGCATTAGCTATCCTCCAGTCATCTGGTAAAGACGATGATTTAGGAGTGGGCTTTTGTGTGTGGAGGTCCTCTACTGACAGTATCCACTCGAAGCAGACTCGGGCTTTTTTCCTGCTACTGTTTCTAGCCCCTGTTACAATTCTTCATGCTTCCCTTTCTCCTGCATGCACCACTGTTCATTCTTTGTTCTTTTCATCCCTCAACCTATCAGTACTTAAATTTTTTTTAAACTGTTACTTTATATTTTAGATTTAAAAAATTAGAAATTGTGGCTGCAGATGATTTTGGAATGTGATGTACGTAATTGGCAGCAAAAAATTATGGCTGGTTGTAGGGTTGTGCGTGGTGGCATAGATTGAGAATCCCTGTTTGAAACAGTAGACGAAGCAAATAGTCCTATCTGAAAATTCTATATGCATATGTGAGTAAACTTTCAATGCTCATAATTTTAAAACCACAGTTTCCTTCAAAGTGGGCTTTGCTTTTTTTTTTTTTTTTTTTTTTAAAAAGATTTCAGTGAGCCTGTACAAATCAATTTTGATCAAACTTGTAGTCATTGTCTGGTTATGCAAGTGTAAAACATTTGATGAAACTGTTTTGAGTTCTACCTGTGTAACAACATTTCCCAAATATTTAGCTTACTGTTTCAAAAATTAACTTGTGCTGAAGTGAACTGTGGAAAACTTTCAGTGCAAACGTTCATTTCTCAAGTCATGAGCAGTTGGAAAAGGAGGGAACACGGGGGCTGGGCTGTAAGGAAAAACATATTGCAACTTAACTTTACTGTAATATAAGATGGAAGAAGTTAATCATATCCAGAGAAATTTGATGGTTAAATACTTAACAAAAATATTAGTGTACCTCTTGTAGCCTGTCAACTTTTTGGCTTCTAAATAAGAGTCCCTGAAGTCTGCTGTTGAGCTGCTTTTTGTCTTGCTCATACATGTTCTTGAGAATAATATTTTAGTCAAAACATCTTTTCACTACTCATTGTTTTGTTTTTTTAGATATGACCCTTTTGGGTCAAAAATATTAATTCTGTTCACTAATTTTAATCTGAATGACTATTGTTTTTAAGGAACTTCAGTCATCTGCACTCAAGAATGGTTATCTATTTCAGGGTTTTCTTTATAGGTCAATTATTAAACAATTTCTGTATTATCTAATAAAACTAGATCTTTTAAAATAAACTGTTTTACATAATCAGCTCAAATTTAATTAATTGGTTCTTGATTTTGTTTTGTAGAATTCTTTTGAAGTTGTATATTTTTTTTTCCTGATTCTGAAATACATTTGTTACCTTAAAACTGTTCCTGATGGCAAATGTCTCGCATTCTTAACATCATTGAGGCCTTGTCCATGCACGCAAATTGCACTGGTTTAATTACAATTGGTTTAAAATCGATTTAATTATACTGGTGGACATGTACATTGGTTTACAACTAACTTATGTTGATTTTAAAAGTAAAGTATTTAGGGACCAGATCTGAGTAAGGTGACATTTTATAGTAACTTTTCACAGTAACAATCACACCTTGATCAAGAGTAGATTAAAATCATTACATAAACTCACCTTAAAGTCACAACTTAATCTGGTTATGTGATATAATGGCTGCAAATAAGAGATTTATCCTGTTTTTTCATTGATCTGTCTTTGTGATGGTTATTCGATGATGACAACTTCTATTTTTTTTTCATGTTTCTGACAGTAATTTTATCTAATTTTTCAGTCCAGTTACAACCCAGGGATCACAACAAACACAGCAGCTACAGAAGCATTATGGCATTACCTCACCTATCAGTTTGGCTGCCCCCAAGGAGATTGACTGTCTACTTACCCAGAAATTAATTGATACCCTAAAGCCCTTCGGTGTGTTTGAAGAAGAAGAGGAACTGCAGCGCAGGTGAGTGAATGCCACAGTAGTTGCTTTCTAATGTTAATTTAAAGAGTATTTCAGTGAAATGAAAAATCATGTTTAAATTTAGTTTTCAAAATTAACAATTAACATTATTGAAAGAGTCTGGACTCTTTCTTCTCAATAGTAGGAATCAGTGAGAAATCCCTCAGAATGCAGAGCTCTAACAGTTTTTTAGTGTCCCTAAGTTAAGGCTAGTCTTTGCATTTGGCAGTGTTAGTTTATGTATTAGTCCCATTTACTTTCCTCTATACGTTTCCTGTTAAAACTTTCTGAAACTTGTGTCTTTTTACTGTTCATTACTGCAAAAAACATGTGAACCTGAGCAAATAATAGAAAGTTTACATCTTTAGGAAGCACACACTTAAAAATGTGTGTACAGTTCACGCATATATATATCCCAAAGAGCCCTTATTGGCTCAAATTACAAAATATTTGTTTATTCAACTAGAGTAACAAAAATAGTGGAAATATTTTCAGACTGTATTCATTTCTGTAGCTCTATTAAAACAGATAAGATCTGCTGCTGTTAGACTTCCAGTGTCCCCTACTTAACTTTTTATTGTAATGGTGATCAAAATCTTAGTAAAGCAATTAGTTTGCTATAATTTTATTATTTTTGAATTCTCATGTTGTATCAACAGGATTCTAATTTTGGGGAAGTTAAATAATCTGGTAAAAGAATGGATACAGGAAATCAGTGAAATCAAGGTATGGATGTATTTTCCTTGTAGAGTTACCTGTATTAAAATTTCTTGCATACAAGATAATTCCAGCATGTATTCCTAGTTCAAGAGATGTATTTCACTTAATCTGTTGAGTCTTATCTCACTAGAAAATAAAAGTGGAATTCATTTCTTTCTGGATGTTCTTGATTTCACTTCTAGTAAACATTTACTAGATAGGTGTGCAAGACTGAAACGTCTGTGTTAATGGATGTTGAGAGATTTATATTTAGCTGCTGCTTAATTTTCAAATCGGAGGGGGGAGCTATTCATCTACTAAAGTGGGATTGGAATTGTTTACATATTCTTATTAAAAACTGAATTTTAACTTCATGCTTAATTTATCAACATAGTTTTGTTTGGTCATTTGAACCTGTGGTTGGGAGTAATAAAGTTCTTTTGAGACAGATAAATATATTTTATGATAGGTAGAGCAAAATATAAGATCTTATTGTTTACATTGAGCCATTTTAACTTTTTCCTATGAAGTTTAACTCTTCAGAACTTATTTAAATTGGCACCTAATTACTATTTTCAATGTTATTTTCTTAGCGCAGTAATGGGTTTTTAAATTTTTTTAAAACGCTCTTTTAAATTGTCAGGCCATATTTTTTTAAGCTGCTCTCATTTTCAACTTCTTAGAGATATGAACTTGAAAATCACATTTCTATGTGAATTTTTACATAATATATTTAAGACCAAAGATTACTGTAACTGAAAGCCTTTTTTCAACTTACTTTGTGTGTAATTGATTTTACTTTTTTCTCTGTATAGTTAGTTTTCCTTGTGTGAATATCTACTCAAACATTAAACAGAAGAGGAAAACCCTTACATTCATTTTGCACTTTTTTATTTTAAAACTAAAATTGGCAAGTGGGGCTTAGGTTGCATGGATTGGTAGTTTTTAAATACTATACTTGCCCATCTTATTGATGGTTTTTGTCTTGGATACATTTATATTTAGTAAGTTTCTTAGAAGTAAATCACAGTTGAAGGAAATAACTGTATAATATTGTAAACATGATTAATGATTTCATGTATACTAGATTAGATATACCTTAGTCTTTATGCAATAGACTAAGTTCCTGTCTGTCTCAAATGTGCTAAATAAGTTACTACAGCAAGCTTAAGCAGAACACCCCGTGTCCACAAACTGTCTTTTGACTGTTGATTCACAAGTAACCAAATGGTTACAACTAGTGTAATCGAATTTCTAGCACTATAGTATATATATTTGTCACATCATATGCATGGTTCCTGAGTGTCAAATTATTACCTTTGTCTGCCACCAAATTCCATTATTGTGATCTAGCATTATAAATTGGATAACTTCTGGCTGTTGGTGTATTTATTTAAAATGAGAACAAACTATCATAACAAGAATAAGCTTTAATCTATGCAATTTAACATCTATTTTCTGAATTACTTTTGTTTACATTGTTATGTTTTCTCTTGTAACTGTTGTCCATTGTCTGAATATACTTTGCTTATAAAATAACTAGTTGTATATTTGCTCCATTAGAATCTTCCACAATCCGTAATAGAAAATGTTGGAGGAAAAATTTTTACGTTTGGATCCTACCGACTAGGGGTGCACACAAAAGGTAAAATTTATCTTGCTAATTATGAAAAAAAATTATGTATCTGACCTAATGAAGTATTTATAAAATGTCATATGACAAGACATTAGAAATGTTACTTTGGTTTTGAAGTATCATGTGGCTATGGTAAGTATATAATTTCATTTGATGCCTTAAAAGGAGGGAGAATCAGTTCAAAGTAAGATACCTTGAACCCTTTCTGTTCAAGATCTGGGAGGGAGAAGGGCTGAAGTCACAAAGAGATGCATATAATTTTTTTGTACGAGGAATGGGTATATCTGGATTCTCAGGGCTTTAATGTACAGTTACTGAAAACTGTTGTAAATCTCCCTTACCAAAGATATATATGTAGGTATTTTCAATGTGTCCAGTGATTGTAAAAAGACACATTCATTGTTACTTTTGGAGCACATCTTGAAATATCTTGTACTTCGATTATAGCTGTATGAAGAATGACCGTTGCATTTTCCTTTGTTGCTAGAATGCTATGTTGTAGGCTATTGCTAGTATTCTCTGTGTATTTGTATAGAGTGTCTGTAGCCTCATGGTGTTTACGAACATGTGTTTTAGGAGCTGATATTGATGCATTATGTGTTGCACCAAGGCATGTTGACAGGAGTGACTTTTTCACCTCATTTTATGAAAAACTGAAACTACAGGAAGAAGTAAAAGACTTAAGGGTATGTTGGTCCTCTAACAAAGAGTTGTTAGGACACAAATGATGATGTAAAATTAGTGAACAGAAGAAATAAGTAAAGCAAAAGTGATTTACATCTGTTAAGAGTAGGAAAGACTGCAGTCAAATCCCACAAGATTCACACCACGGTTTTAGTTCACATAAACTGAAAATAGCTACAACTTATCTATTAAAATGGTAGCATCCAACTTCTACTGTGTATTAAGTTTTGTCAGTTGCTTCTATTTATTGCAATCATTTTCAGTCTGAAGGAGAAGAAATGTCAATATAAATTCTAATGTCGAAGTAATCATTTAAATTTGTCGTATTATTTGTGGATACTCTTTTTTCCATGTTGAAAATAATACTGAACATTTATTTTTCCAGGCTGTTGAAGAGGCATTTGTCCCAGTTATCAAACTGTGTTTTGATGGGATAGAGGTAAGATTTAGCCAGCTGTCTTTGAGTCTTGTTTTACTATAATCCATAATCAAAATGTTAACACTTCTAGGGTTCCCCATGATGTGTGTGTAATTCCTATTAAAGAATTATATGTCAAGGGGCCTGCTTGCGTGAACTGCTGATCAGACAAAACTACCTTTTGAATGTTGCAAGTATTAGTACTAATAGAGTACTCTTTGTCTGCAAGTCAATGAAAAATTGTTATGCTGTTTTTTTAACTAGTACTAGCAAAAAATTAACGCTTAATTGTCCAGTCTTCAAACTCAAAATTACTTCAAAAATTAAGGTGGTCCTTTTGGTCCCAATATTTTCACTCTACTACTAACAACACTGCCAGGTCCTGTCTTTGCCTTGGTCTTTTGGCTTCTCCCTTTCTGCTTGCCTATTTTAGTGAAACACAACTTTTTGCGCGTGGTGGTTGCCTTTTTCTAGGCCTCTTAACAGAGATGGTGGGGGTTTCCAGAAATTCATTCTTTCAGTACCATTCCTTACAAAATACAGGACTTTTGGTTGTTAGGGGATGATATTGTATGGACACAAGCAATTGTAATCAAGATAAGATTTATTAAAAACAGAGAAAATAGTATTTTGTAAAAGAGAGTTTGCTAGATTTATATCTAGATTTACATTTTAGGTATGGTATTTTCAGCTTAGTTACTGAAAAAACAGGAATGAGTGGTTTACATCCCTTAAAAGTAGTCTTCTCTCTGACCACCTATCAACCCATCAGCTTCCTTTATTGATGATAATCCAACTCTGCCTCCAGAGATCTTTTATCAAATCTATTTAATAATACTTACAGTTTAAACACATTGAAAATATGTATGCCACTACACTACATATAGTGTCAAATTTGTCTTTTTAAACAAACCATGCAGAGCACTTATTCATTTGATGGTTTGCCAGGATTTCAGACCGTGACTTTTTTCTCTTTAAACAAACAAAAAAAGAAAGTGTAAAAGTCACGGGAATTATAGCCATGACAAATCAATAGCCTTAATTAGTAACATGTAAGCTTCAGCAAGTTCAGTGCCAGGCAAATTATTCACTTCTTTTCTGCAATTCAATGGTATTTGCAAGAAAAACTGGCTCCGACCGGTTTCCCTATTCAACCTCAGGTTAGATGAATTGGGACGTTTCTTGCATCCTAGAGTTGACTTGAGGTAATATCATAGGAAGCAGAGCGGATGCTGAGAGCATTTCTTTTAACACTTATTAGGAGTAAACACATTCAGGCTTAGGCCATTTAGTTTGTGGAAAGATTTCCTAAAGGGAATAAGTGCTTTTTCTTCATGGTAGAAAACTTGATTAAAATAATGCACTAAATAACTTGATTGAGGGTTAAAAGTCAATTTTTGTTTTTTTCGATTTTTTTTTAGATTGATATTTTGTTTGCAAGATTAGCACTGCAAACTATTCCTGAGGATTTGGACCTTCGAGATGATAGCCTACTTAAAAATTTAGACATTAGATGCATACGAAGTCTTAACGGTATGTATAAAACTTCGGATTTTCAAGTATCCATTTCTCTGTCAAGTTAGTTTCAAATGAGGTGTGTGGAGGAGAGGCAGTTCAATAGGTATGTAGCTGACTTACAAATTTAAGTGAACTCATGGTGGCTCAACTTGCCTAGGTTTAAAGTAACTTGTCCACGCCAATACTAAGATACGGCATTTTGAAAAATTGGCTGGTTTTTTGTTATACCTTTTTGTCAAATCATGTCTTAAACATCAAAGCCTAGAAACTTGAAATTGGGTTGGTTGTGGATTTCTCATCTAGAGCACTAGCCACTTATACATGAAATAAATATAGCAGTCTCTTCCATGGCAAAATAGGAATGTCAAAACACTACTGATTTGAGGCCTACCTAGTATCAGGAATAGTTGCCGGGACCTGTCAAACCCTCAGTAAATTTGGCAAGTTTTTATAGTTGATCTAACTTCTGAGGTGTGAAATAAGCATTTTCATTGACATATCAAAATATAAATATAGATGAAAATTGCATTTTTATATAATGTAATTGTGCTGCAACTCTGTACTCGGGGTCACATGTTTTGTCACAAAATAGGCATAAAATCTGAAGTGAAGGCTCTTTGGTTTCTGTGGCAAATTGAAACTTCTGACTGCTTCAAGTAAATTTAAAAAGTAGTCATTTTATTCGGTTAAATATAGAATAAAAATGTAATCAGGACAGTATTCCTTGTTCTATTAAAGTCAACTTTATTTGGCCTTCAAATTTTCAGCACCATTGTGCCTTCTGCTTTTGGGAAGGGGCCCTGAACTCCTGGTCCCACCAACTAGCTGTCTCCCTGAGTTAAACAGCAATAGTTGCCACCATACGTTAACTGGAGAAGATTTGCTAAAATTGATGAAGCAGTTAAAGTTAGTATTATAATGCATCCTTAAGCTTTAGAGTTGGTACTCCATTGAGTTAATGATATAGTTTATATCTCTCAGAGCTGTTGTTTGAGGCTGTTCCTTTGCAAACTCACCACTGCAGTGGTTCATGTTTGGAAGATTTCACAACCATCAGGGCTATAAGCTTAATTTTTCAACACTATTGTTTATATTCTGCAGTCCAATTTTATGTCAAATTCCATAGCAATGGAATTGCATAAAATCTGGTCCTAGTTATAAAAAGTCTGTGCAACATCTCTGCTCTTCATATTTCTGTTGTGTTTGTATACTGCTGTTATGCAGGTACCACCCTTCTTGTATGTTGTATTAATTTTTATTAGGGCTGTCAAGCTATTAAAAAAAATTAATCGTGCGATAAATCGCACTGTTAAACAATAGTATAATACTATTTATTTAAATATTTTTGGATGTTAACATTTTCAAATACATTGATTTAATTACAACACAGAATACGAAGTGTACTTTGTATTTTTATTTTTGATTACAAATATTTGCACTGTAAAAATCAAAACAAATAGTATTTTTTCAATTCACCTAATACAAATACTGTAGTACAGTCTCTTTATCATGAAAGTTGAGCTTACAAATATAGAATTATGTACAAAAAATAACTGCATTCAAAAACAAAACAATGTAAAACTTCAGAGCCTATAAGTCCACTCAGTCCTATTTCTTGTTCAGGCAATTGCTCAGAAAAACAAGTTTGTTTACATTTGCAGTAGATGATGCTGCCCGCTTCTTGTTCACAATGTCAGCTAAAAGTGAGAACAGGCGTTCACATGGGAGTTTTGTAGTCAGCATTGCAAAGTATTTACGTGCCAGATATGAATGTTTAGCATATGTCCCTTTGTGCTTCAACCACCACTCCAGAGAACAAGCATCCATGCTGATGACGGGTTCTGCTTGAAAACAGTCCAAAGCAGTGCAGGCTGACTCATGTTTATTTTCATCACCTGAGTCAGATGCCACCAGCAGAAGGTTGATTTTCTTTTTTGGTGGTTTGGATTCTGTAGTTTCTGCAATGTTGCTCTTTTAAGAGTTCTGAAAGAATGCTCCACACCTCGTCCCTGTCAGATTTTGGATGGCACTTCAGTTTTTAAATCTTAGCTACAGCACGTGACCCATCTTTAGAAATCTCACATTGGTACCGTTTTTTGTCAAATCCTACAGCGAAAGTGTTCTTAAAATGAACATGTGCTGAGTCATCATCCAAGACTACTATATAAGGTGTTCAATCACAAATTTAATTAACGCATTATTTTTTAACGAGCGTCATCCGCATGGAAGCATGTCCTCTGGAATGGTGGCCAAAGCATGAAGGGACATACGAATGTTTAGCATATCTGGCATGTAACTACTTTGCAATGCCAGCTACAAAACTCCCATGCGAACGCCTGTTCTCGCTTGATGGTGACATAAATAAGAAGCAGGCACCTTTATCTCCCATAAATGTAAACAAACTTGCCTGTCTTAGCGATTGGCTGAAAAAGAAGTAGGACTGAGTAGACTGGTAGGCTCTAAAGTTTTACATTGTTTTGTTTTTGAGTGCAGTTATGTAACAAAAAGAAATCTACATTTGTAAGTTGCGATTTCATGATAGAGATTGCACTACAGTACTTGTATGAGGTGAATTGAATAACACAGTATCATTTTTACAGTGCAAATATTAGTAATAAAAAATATAGTGAGCACTGTATACTTCGTATTCTGTGTTGTAATTGAAATCAATTTATTTGAAAATGTAGAAAAACATCCAAAATATTTAATAAATTTCAATTGGTATTCTATTCTTTAAAAGTGCAATTACAACTGTGATTAAGTGATTAATTTTTTGAGTTAATTGCGTGAGTTAACTGCAGTTAATTGACAGCCCTAATTTTTATATGAATTACCCTTTCTTCCCCAAAATGCTGCTGCTGTACAACATAATAAAAAGCATATGAAAATATATTAAAAGCAAACACCCTTTCCACATTCAAAACATAAGTGAGCCAAGTGTGAAATGTAATTTCTTGTTGTGATAATCTTTGTTAGATTTGAAGGTGGGGTGAGGGTAGATTATTTATCGTTAACCATTAGAGGTAACAGGTGCTTTCTGTTGGCCAGGTTGCAGGGTAACCGATGAAATTTTACATCTAGTACCAAACATCGACAACTTCAGGTTAACACTGAGAGCTATCAAACTGTGGGCAAAACGTAAGTTTAGTCTCAGAAAACAGGTTCTCAATAAATTCTTATCAGTGACAACTGATGATGATGACTAACTCTCTTCTTCTGTCTTTTTCCCCCCTGCATCAACAGGCCACAACATCTATTCCAATATACTAGGTTTCCTTGGTGGTGTTTCCTGGGCTATGTTAGTAGCAAGAACTTGCCAGCTTTATCCAAATGCAATAGCATCAACTCTTGTACATAAATTTTTCTTGGTATTTTCTAAATGGTATGTTTTAATTTTAGATTACACTAAAATAAAATTGTTTGTAGACACTGAATTTTAGTCTTGTTTCTATGGCATTTCTTCAGCTGGTGTCAGGTTAAGTTGTTAGTTTACAAAGTATATTGCTGCCTCTGTGTTAGTGAATTGTGTTATCTGGTGAGCTAGACAACATAGCCTTTAGTTAAAGGTTATATGACATACTACTGTTTAGTCTTTTAAAAAACCATGAACACAAAACAAAATTTTGCAGATTTTTAACTGGAAGATTTTAAAACATTTGTGGTAACTCAGGACTTCTGTTACTTTTCAGATGTGACCCTTGCATAGTCCTAAATCAGAAAGAGCACAAAAATGTTCAAGAATTATTGTATATTCTGAGACATTAAAGGAATGGTGGTAGTATACAAGGGGATTGTTCATTAAAATGCAAAGTAAATTTGACAAAACATGTAACTTGCAGAGAATAGTTGCCTAAAATTTTCCAGAAGGATTGTATCTGTAACCTTGAGCTGTGTGTTCCCTCGTGTGAGATGTCGAGGGAGACTTTCTAAAATCCTTGTACAAAATGACAACTAGATACTAAATTCAGCATGTCTGCTTTAACTTGCTAACATGACGATCATTATTACTGTTCACTTTTTCTGAAAGTCCAGTGGCTTCATAGTCTCTGGCATTTTTAGGGGGGTTGATTTCTAAATAGAAAGTTGTTGACCTCGTGTCACATGATGTTGATTCAGCAGATTGATTGAAACCCCCTGTTTATAGGGTACTGAACACTCAAAGCATATACACTGCCAGTTTTATGTGAGGACTTTAAAAACTGTTGATCATGTGCTTTGCCCAAGAGCATAATGCACAAATATTGCAAAACCCCATTGCAGGTAATTCTCATTTTTATAATACTAATTTAAAGAAAACCTAATTGATGGCTATTGGACTATTAAATTGGCGGTGTTCCGTAGGGTTAAGGGCATCTTGAAGAGAAGTGTTGCATTTCATTTAGAAAGTGTTTCATTCGGCATGCTTTTTCTTAAATAATCTGGATGGGAAAAACCTTTAAATTTAATGCATGTAGTTCATAATAACTAATCATACAGCAACGTACCATAGTCACAACTGATAGTTTCTTCTCTAAATTGTCGATGAACAGAGCTAGCATGAAGGTAGAATTAGTAGTACATCTTTGCAGAGGTGATTCCTTCAGTAATTCAGCCAGAGGTTATGCGTCTATTACAAGAGTGGTCAAGGTTCTGTGGCCTGCAATGTGCAGGTCAGACTAAATGATCAGGATGGTCCCTTCTGACCTTAAAGTCTGAGTATATTTGAAGAGCAATTTAAAGAAGTTTGCTTTACAGCTACTTGTTTTTTTCATTCCCTTAATTAAGAGGCACAAACTGCTTTGTGCTGATGTGTTGGAGCAGATTGTTATAAATCCATGTAAAGTCTTTAGCTCAGCTACTAAAAACCAACAGTAGACTGACTTGACTTCAAGAGAGAAAAAAAAAATCATCTGATGCTGTGCCAGGAGGGCAAAATGAAGAAGGATCACATTCAAAAGTATTGTATGTTTTACAAAATAAGTCATTATGTCCATTAGTCTTATTCAGTGCTACAATCTTTTTAAACAGGGAATGGCCAAATCCAGTGCTATTGAAACAGCCAGAAGAATGCAATCTTAATTTGCCTGTATGGGACCCAAGGGTTAGTGTATTATTTTTTCCCAGTATAAATTACACTGTACAGTAGAGTAAAATCAACTGCTTAAAGAAACCCAGGGACACTTTATTTTTAGATTATAAATGAACTTAATGTGTGGATATTACGATTTCTTTTTGGTAACTTCATCTATAATTCTTCCATACTGTGCAGAACATAATTAGTTCACATTCTGTGAACTACATTTAAACTCCAGATTTCTCAGTAACTATGCTTTTTGTCCAACTTCAGCAGTAAGTGATCTAAATAAATGCTTGCTAAATGCTTCCTGTACAATTTTTATATAAATAGATGCATACACTAAAGCAGTTTGCTAGAACATAGATCACACTTCTTTACGACATTTCACTGTCTGGGTGATTGATTAACTTATTTTCAAAATTGTATTTTAACTGCTGTGGTATATTTGTTGTAAATTTTGCAATAATATGTCCTTTGTGTTTGGACCAAAGGGGAATACAAATATTAAATAAATAAATAAATAAAACTAACTTTGCCTTTCTTTCAGTTACAATAATTTTGACCTCTCTACTTCGTAGCATCTTCATCATTTATATTTTTCACTTTAAAAGATGAAAAACATGCAAGGACTCAGAGCAACATCCTATGCTAAACATAAAACCATTATTATTTAAGGTGTAAATAGGGGGTATTGTCAAATAGGAAATGTACTATTTCACCAATTGTGAAATGTTCTTAGGGTTCATCTTCGGGGCGGGAGGGAGCTAGTGTGAGCACAATAGGCTTGAAATCTGTACTGCATGACCTATGTTTTTAAATACATTTTCCGCTTGCTTTGACAAAAGTCTACATTTAAATAACGTCTGGGTTGTGATGTAAAGTAAGATTAAAACAATGTTCTTAAGTCACCCTATTGTTCCTGTTGTAGGGATTTGAGGTCAGTGTGTGATGTTACGAACCATATGTGCTGTAGTAACTAAACAAAACAGGGTAAGTTAAGGACAGGGTTTGAACCTTAACTTCAAATTTACAACCTGACAAAACACAAGATCACTAGCTTAACGTTATTTAAATGTGATTTTGTCTTTGCTGTTTCCTTCTTTTATTTCCCCATGTGCTGTTTTTTAATAAAGGATATGTTAACGACAAGTGCTGCTTCCCTCAGGATGCCCAGAGCCTTTCCTCTTAGACTGGCTCTTTATTTTCAGTAGTGTTATAGGAATAAATCAGACATCATATTTCAAAGGGTCTCAAGACAGCTGTTTCTCTGAAGGTATCCAAGATGCTCAAGTGGTAACGAGGTACCCGTGTTTCAGTATGATCACAGGCTAGCTTCCATTGCAGATGTAGTAATAAATTCACCACTAATCTATTTCAGTTGGTATTTTTAGCTTTAAAAACTACCCAGTATCGATAGTGAGGCATGCTGATAGTTTATGATCTTCTCTGTTCCATTTGAGTTTGGAATAACTTCCACAATGTAATTTACCTGTAGGAATATGCAGACAAGATGTTATCCTTGAGTATTCTCAACTTCTGTGCACAGTTGTTCAGTCTAATTTGTATATTAAGATCTCATTTGTTACATTGGAATTTAAGATTCATTTTAGCAAAGAGAGAATTCCAAATTTTTTTATTTTGTGTGTGCTTGAAGAAAACTGATTGGCTGTTGTTATATATAGGTAAATCCCAGTGATAGGTACCATCTTATGCCTATAATTACACCAGCATACCCACAGCAGAACTCTACCTACAATGTGTCCGTTTCTACACGGATGGTCATGGTTGAGGAGTTTAAACAAGGTAAGTATTATCTTATGCTCTTATATATATTCCAAAAGACTTTAAAATAATTCCATCATAGGCACGACATTGTTTTGGAATAATTAGTTGACAACAGGCATCCTTCCTAAAGCAACTGAATCAGTCAGTGTTCTTTACTTCATATTTTGTCTGTAACTTGGAAATTTAATGGAATATTTATAAATATTCCATTTTTTCCTTCCAGAAATTGATCATTATTAATTGGAAAGTAGCATTCTCTGTAAGTGGGAATCATACCCTGATAATTGGTTCTTTCTAGGCTGTTCCAGTGGTCTTACAGTCTGCATTACCATGTGGAGGACTGCAGTGCAATTCTGTCTTCTTTGCTGGCATGCTAGTGGTGCTAAGGAGGCAGTATGTTAAGCTTTCTAAGAAAATTAGGAGAATGGTACCTTGCCTCAGTTGAGTTAAACCTTCTGACAGTCAAAGGACATTTACTGAGACAGTCTTGGCCAGGCAAGGCCTTGATGCACATGGGGAAATACTGATAATTCTCATCAGGGTGTTGTGCTCACTCTCCCATTTCTAACAGTCATCTGTTCCAACACATAACCCTCATCCCAAAGAGGATTTAAGCCCTATAAGGAAAACCTTTTCCTTTCCTTCGTGGGTTTAGCACATTTCCTCTGTGGCATGTTCAGCCTTATTCCAGGAAAGTGAACAAGAACCAGAAGAGGATAAAATCCTCTGGTGGTATAGTAGAGTTTTGCAATACAATAATCTGGTGCAATTAAGCTTGTAAGAAAATTTGTAACAACGCACACTGAGTAGCTGATGACAATACATATAAAATACCACTGGGAGCAAAGTTTGTTGGATGAGACGACCATTGGATTAAAAGAGAGCAAATTAGCAGTTAACTTGAAATAACCTTTGTTTAGTTTATGGACTGTTTTTGTGGATACTTGGTGTGGATCAACTGTGTGAAAAAGATTTAAATGTGTTTTTATAATTCAGGTCTTGCTATCACAGATGAAATTTTGCTGAGTAAGGCAGAGTGGTCCAAACTTTTTGAAGCTCCAAACTTCTTTCAAAAGTACAAGTATGTATTTTATGGCATGGCAGACATGTTTAAGTTTTTTATCTTTACACACACAAAAAGAAATGGTACTTTTACAGACAGGCACTTGCATCAGTAGCGTTAAGTATGGTTGAACACTTCCATTAGAAACCTTTAAAGTGCTATATCCTTAAAATAAAATTAAAAAAAAAAACTTGAAAGTTCTCCGTTTTGTTGGAGGGTTTTTCTCCTGGTTAATTTTGAGATTAGTTTTGCAGTACTTTCATTTTTTTTTATAAGGAAGAAATTTAAATAACATGATTATACTGCTTTTTTTTCTTTTCCATAGTATAATTGATCACCCTAATAGACCATGATCAGATATGCAGAACGTTACTGGAGAGCTATAGAATTAGTATGTTAAAACTAGGATACTTGAGTTAGAAGTTGGTTTGACCAATTGCTGAATGTTCCAGGTGGTGGTGGTGAGCTGCTATTGTTGATAGAGAGAACCCAAAATCAAGTCAAGTAAAATGAAGTCTGCCTCCCCACAAACTATTTTTTTGAGGATATTAGCCCTGGAAAGTAGATATTTAAAACTCTTCCACTAGAAAGATGCATTTCTTTTACCATAATGGTAAACAACATACATTTTAATAATAAAATATATCCTTTAGTACATCTGGCAGCTCAATCGACTAAAGTTTTTACCAGTTTTTCCTCAGTAAGAAATAAAGCTGATCCAGGCTTCAGAATATATTCATCCTTATTGCAGCTAGTTTATTTCTAACTGCCATGTAATGTTGTTACATTAGGGAAAGGGTTGCAGAATTTTTATCCTTAAACATTTATTTTTAAGAGAAATCTAGGAAATGAATTCTTGAAGCTTAACTGACATTTTAAGGGTTCCTACTGGTATGTTGTGGTTGTAGGGGAGAAGCTTGTTTAAATGTGTACTGGATTTGCTGAAAAATGTAATTAATAATAAATACAGATTATTAAAATATATGGACTACATTTTATTTGCCCTCAATTTTGTTGGAGACCCACTTTTGGAGTTAAGATTAAATATTTTCTACAATTTTGTTCCTGTTTTGGGTGGTTATGTATTAATCTAAAAAAGATTGAAATATACAGTTTTCCCCCATTAAAAAAAGACTGATGACCATCATAATGTGTCTGTGTTTTGTTTCTGTATCTTTTGCATGATAAAAGCTTTAAAACACCTGAACAGCTTTTATGTTGTATCTTGGAGATTCAATTTGAAAACTTTTAATGGACACAGTAAGGTGATTTCATTTTTTAGAAAGTGAATTTTTGTTTTCACTCTGTTGTTAGCGCTGCCCTCTAAAAAGGCTGAAAGTACATGTCCTTTCAGTTTGCCAAATGCTCTCTCCCAATTTTGAAGATAACAGATGCTAACAGGGCTGAGTTGACTTGAAATAAGACCTATTTAATATAGTTTTATATCCTGGCATGTGCATCGGCATCAATAATTACAGCAGCACATCGGTGGATGTAGTCACTGCAAGCAGTGAGTGCACAAGCTTTGTAGGTTCTACTTAAAATGACTGACTTTCTAATTTCTTGACAATGGAGTGGTACACCGAAGCCTATTAATATTCAGAATTGGGAGGACTTCGAAAGTAATAATTACAATGTATAAAGAAGGAAATATTGGTCTTTTAAATTTTGATTAGTTACTTTTAATAACTTTAAATACAAGTGCATTATCAGTAATAATAAGAAACTTGTGCTACTTTGGCCAAACCTTTTGATCTAAAAACTAGATTTCTTTCAACCTTGGTTATTATCCTTGTACAGTTCAAACCTCTTATTGCTGAAACTTTAAAATGTTTGGTGCTTTACAAGACACAAGATGACATGGTTCCTGCCTTGAAGTTCACCTTTTAAAATAATATCAAACCTGTTTGACTCTTACCCCATAAATGCATAGATTTAAATGTGTATCACTATTAATGAGAATTACCTTGGTAAACAATACATCAACAGCAGAATAGACAGTTAATTTCTCCCAAATGAATTTTTAATTTAAGTGAATTCCAAATATTCTAGTGAACTTCGGGGGTTACTATATATCCTCGATTGCAGGGGATTCAAAATAGAAAAGATTGTCTGTCTGATTTGTCTGAATAGTTGCCAATACTTCAAATTTGAGAGGCCAAAGTTCAGGCTGTTTGCACTTTTTACTGTTTTCATTTTCTAGATGGGAGAACTGTGTTAAGGAGACAACAGAAAACATCACATTTGGACTGTGTGCTCATACAAAAATTAACAAACAAAAAGTTACCAACATGGTGTAACATCTGAATATAGTTACATGACAAAGTGACGGACTCTTTCCATGTTAGCGTTTTAAAAATAAAAACTGTATGGTAATAAAATACTCTCCATATACAATGACTTTAAACACATTGTACAAACTTCAGTAAACAAAATCAGTTGTAGTAAATAAAAAAAAAAATAGGAAACTTTAAAGGAGTACTTTACTTATTAATATATCTTGTGCATATAATAAGACTTTACATTTATTAACTCAATATAACTAAACCTAGATTTGGAGAAACCTTATTTAAAGTAGGCAAGTCCAGATAGGTACCCTCAATTGTTCATTATAATATTTTTCCAAAACGTTCTGAATAAGAGGCACAATAGGATATATGGCTTTTGGCTTTTTATGTGATTATGAATATTAAAAATGGAGTATAGTTCACTAAATCTTCATTCCGTAGTCTTGATTTTTAAAAAATTGCTCAGGAAGAAGCATAATGGAGGAAAACTCAAATGTTTCTGAAAGGAATATACTGTACTTTCCAATAGTGATGTCACTGCTAAAAAAAATTATTGTAATAGCTGGATTATTATTTTCTTCTAACCTCATAGTAAAGCACCAAAGACATTGTAAAGTTAAAAGAATTATGTAAGAAAATCAGGGATTGAAAATTACAATAAGATATTACTTGCTATTAGTCATAGGACTCATGACAACTTTTAAGGTCCAATGTTTTGTGAAGCACCAGTGGCTAGAAACTAATACTCTCACTGGAAAGCTGGAAATACTCGATATCCTGTGATTAAATTATTTCTCACCCTGCTATGCAACACAAAATCCTACCTTAAAAATCACAAAATTCTGGTTATCTTGAATTCGCTTCCTTCTCCTCCTCCTCAATTCCAACCTGCGTTGGACAGTTAGACTGTCTAAACAAGGACAGTTAATAGACTTGAGTTTATTTAAAATCCGAATTTCAGTTACTATGGTTTAATTGTTTGAGATTTATAATCAGAATATGAAGCATCCTTCACTAACCAATCAAGGGTTTTAGATTTATCAAGCTGTTTTCATAGAATTGTTCTTAAAAGCCTTTAAAGCTCGTTTAAAGAGCAGCTTCCAACAAATCACTAGAAAATGAAAGTTTTTAAATACTTGGAAATATGTCCACTTCACTATAAAAATCTTTTACCAGTAAGGTTCATTTCCCATTTTGAGAGATCCTGTTGGTGTGTCAAGTAGAAAAATTTAAAAAAATCTAGTGCTCATTAAGCGGAATTGGTATTAAAATTCCATAACAGTATAAAATCAGATAATGTAGTAGTAAGATTTAAAAGAACCTTATTTTCTGCTTCAGGTGCATGAATTTTTGTGCAATAACATTGTTGAATTTATGGAACAGCACTTTGAAAAGAATCAGTTGTCTGTAACTGTGACACTGCACATTTCTAAGTAATGTTTTAGTTCTGTGGAATTTAAACAACTTATTAGTGGTTTCTCTCAAGTATTTTTTAAAAAACTGATAAAATTGTTTTACTAAGACAGAACATTTATTTGCATCAGGTGCTTCATGATAATATTAACATAACCAAATGAATCTTATAGTAAAATTTCATTTTAGCCACTTTTAAAAGAAAATAAATTTCTTCCTCCCTTCCCCTTTTCGTTTCTTAAAGTACAAGCCTTTGAATTCTATTAGTCCAGAATACTTTTAGCCCATTTTCCCCCTCATACCTAGGTAAGGTATGTGTGTGCATATTGATTGATCTGTTGGTTTTGAGTTACTTTTATAGTGACTTGTGGACTGCAAGTTTCCCTACAATTTTGTGGAATTGTATCACAATGTTTCACTACCTTGCAATTTTCTGGACAGAAGGTTTTGTGTTTTGGTTTTTTTTTAAGTTAGTGGATGGATAAATCTGTGTGTAACCATGAAATACACTATGATGTAGCCCCTAATCTTACTGGCCTTAAAGAAATTAGGCCCCAATATGGAAAAGGTTTAGGTATGCATTAATTTTACACAGTAAGTAATCCTATTCAGTGTATAAATTTACCTGTCTAAATCTTTGCAGGCTTAGGTCTTAGGCATGTAGGGTGCAGCTTTTGAGATAATTTTACAAGATCTTCTTGAAATTATTATTCCATTAATCTTTTAAAAATAACCAAAATATAATTCATTCCTCGTCTTTAAATGAGATTTCCTTGCCTATCCACCTCCCTTGAGCTTAACTGTTCTTGTTCTTCTTCCTTCATTAAAAATACTTTGGATTTTTATGCAGTTAGATTTTTGACTCAATATATTGAAAACCTGTGAGTATAGTAGATTATTCTAGAGTAAATCCTGAAGTCTCCGATTAATGGGGAGAGGAAAGACACGTTAGAAAACTTCAGGAAAAATTGTTTGGAAAGCCTCTTAAAGTTGACACTACTTGTATTACATTTCATCGCTATATTTACCTTTTTGATAAAATGCTCAAACCAGTGTGTCAAACCAGTCATCTAGTTATATCTTGAGAAATAAGATAATTGTGATTAGAACACCAGACGGCTGCACTCTGAATATTTGTTTTTTATTTTTATATCTTTTGCTTCCACAAAGTGAGTAGCCTTCTGCAATTGGCGGTTTAAGATATAGTCGCACTTAGTTGAGATTTTGGCTTAAGTGCTACTGCATTGCCATGCATTTATTACCCTTTTGTTGATATTAATGCAGCTGTGGACGTCAATGTGAGTTGAATTTTTTTTGGAAAAAATATCTGTTAATATCAGACTCCTCTGCAGCCTCTTGTAGATTGTTTAAGCTCTTTATTATAAGGTGCATATTATTTTTAACTGTTTATTTTATTTTTCTGTCTGCATTTGTAGCTTAAACTAATAAGGATGTTAATAACTGTGAATGTCCAGTGTCAGACATAAATAGAATAGCCTGTTGTCTTTATCTTCAAAGGCATTACATTGTACTTCTAGCAAGTGCACCAACAGAAAAACAGCGACTAGAATGGTGAGTATCATGCATGCTGGTTTTTTTTAATTCCCCAAATTTCAATATATAAAATAATTTTATCCAATCAACCTGAGATGTAAATGAACAAGTAAAACATATATTATGGAAAAAATTAGGTGAAGATTCTGTGCTCTGGAATTAAATAGATGAAGACAATTAATGATGTTGCTCTCTTTCATTAATCTAGAAATTCATTAAGGAAACAGAATGAAGGAGAATATTATTGGCTGCAGTACGCTATTTAAAAGGACCTGCAAAGGTTTAAAAAGATATTACCTTGAGTTTTATGATGTATGGAGAAAGCCTGAATAGCTAGATCTCATTCCCTCTCCTCTGGTTTTTATTTGGGGTTCTCCGATATTTGAATTCTCTCACCTTAGTTGAAGCAGCAGAGATGTTGAATCTTCAACAAATACATCTTTTTTTTCACATGTTTAGGCATTAGAGTAAAATAGCTTTTAAAAACAAAACAAAACCTTAATCTGAATATAAATTCATTCCTCTCTCAATTTTCTGCCTTCAGCCTTTCCTGGCTAGGGTATTATTTGATTTCTGAAGACTTACCAATGCATAGTAACTTAATTACTACACCCAGGAAAATCTTTCATTGTTGGTGTCATTTTTGGCACAGGCAGTTTGGACAAGGTCATCATGACTTCAAGATAAGATGTGGAATTCCACTAAACAAAGCTATGTGGCTTTGTTGGAAAGTAATATTAGGATATTGGTCTGGAGTGAGCTTGTCTGGACGAGTATTTAGTTACTTGGTATTTCCAGATATTGGTTTAACCAGAACATTTTGGCTTTTTCCTCCCAGAAGTCTGTAGTTGTATTTCAGGTATTTTTAAATTGCCACTTACTAGTAAGTGGGTTTTTTTTTTTTTTTTTTTATTCATTTAGGGTGGGCTTGGTGGAGTCAAAAATCCGAATTCTAGTTGGAAGCTTGGAAAAGAATGAGTTCATTACACTGGCTCACGTGAATCCTCAGTCATTCCCAGCACCCAAGGAGAATCCTGACAAGTAAGCCAAATCCTCTCGCTCCTTAATGCAATAATTGAAGGACATTTTATGCAGATAACTGAAAATTTACAATTTACATTATTCAAATCATTTACTGAAATGGATGAACATTTAATTAAAAGTAAACTGGACTAATGACTTAAGTTGTCAGCAATTATTGGTAAAATCTGGCATCCACTTACATAAAAATCACTTGGCTAGCGCACAGATACTTTTGTAGCAGTAGGAATACCTTAATGGAGTGATACAACTTCACTTATTAGCACAGTATATAGTGTGCAAAGTTGCCATAATACTAACCTTGGTATTCCCCTCTTGTGCTGCAATTGTCTGAGTGACTATTACCAAAGTCTGTTGTTATGCTTTTATTAGTAGCACTCAGTCAAGCAAGAGTCGCAGACTCAGTCTCTTATTGATTTCATTATCAGCCTAAATGACAGCTAGTTAGATTTGGAGTTTTGAAAAACATCTATAGCTAATAGTTTTTGTTTTTTTAACTTGCCAGTGATTGTTTTAGGAAACACTAATGTCTTGTACCAGTAGGAAGAGAGCAAGTGCATGTTTCAAAACTGACGTTAGGATGTTTGGCAAGTTCTGATTCTGTTGTTTTGCTTTCCAGACGGTTAGGACTGTGTTTTGGGCTTGGTTGGTTGATTTTTGGCCAGAAAACTGCACTTGACCTGGTGTTTTCTGTGTGTCAATTGCCATAGCCAGATTAGTGAGAGGTTATTTATGTCAAGTCTGAGGTTGTGAAATAAATTTTTGTGAACAGTTCTAACATGTATTTTTGCAGGTATAACATTCTGACTTTGTGTTGTCGGTAGCGTGCAAAGCATTTTCATATTGAATTTAGCTTTAAAATCAGTGCTCATTTCATTATGAAATATCTACAGAAAGTCCACGTGACCTTCTGCACAGGCTCTTCAACAAGGCAGTGGCTTCTTGGATTGGGCCCATTGGTGGCTCCTGTAAGCATAATTTAATTGCATGCCCAAAAAGTGAATTTGGGCAAGAGTATTTATAACTCTGTCTAAAATTAAGAAATTACTAGATAGAAATTAATTGCAATTAAGCAATAATAGAATACCATTTCTTTAAATATTTTGGATGTTTTCTACGTTTTCAAATATTTTTATTTCAATTACAACACAGAATACAAAGTGTACAGTGGTCACTTCATTTTTTATTACAAACATTTGTACTATAAAAAACTTCAATTCACCTCATTGACGTACTGTAGTGCAATCTCTTTATTATGAAAGTTGAACTTACAAATGTAGAATTATGTAAAAAAAAGAATAACTGCACTTAACAATAAAACAATGTAAAACTTTAGAGCTTACAAGTCTACTCAGTCCTCCTTCTTGTCCAGCTAATCACTCAGACAAACAAGCTTATTTACATTGGTGGGAGATAATGCTGCCCACTTCTTGTTTACAGTGTCACTTGAAAGTGAAAACAGGCGTTAGCATGGCACTGTTGTAGCCGGCATAGCAAGATATTTACGTGCCAGATGCACTAAAGATTCATATGCCTCTTCATGCTTCAACCACCATTCCAGAGGACATACGTCCATGCTGATGACGGGTTCCGCTTGATAAGGATCCAAAGCAGTGGGGACTGACCCATGTTCATTTTCATCTTATGATTCAGAAGCAGAAAGTTGATTTTTCTCTTTTGGTGGTTCGGGTTCTGTAGTTTCTGCATCAGTGTGTTGCTCTTAAGACTTCTGACAGCATGCTCCACACTTCATTCCTCTCAGATTTTGGAAGGCACTTCAGAGTCGTAAATCTTGTGTCTAGTGCTGTAACTATTTTGAGAAATCTCAGATTAGTATCTTTGCGTTTTGTAAAATCTGTCGTGAAAGTAGTCTTAAATCAAACAGCTGGGTTGTCATCAGAGACTGTCATAAGGTGGAATATAGGTAAAACCACGGAACAGGAGAGACAATTGTTCCCCTCCACCCCCCCACAAGGAGTTCAGTCACAAACCTGCAGGGCTCAACTAGTGTTTCTAGTTTTTGCAGTTTTTCAAAATCCTTATCTGACGGTACTGATAGATTGTGCTTTTGAAGAGCTAACGTGCATGTGATAGTGGCTTTATTGCAAAGTAGGCGCTGAATCATAGCCAATGTGGAGTTCCATCTGGTTGAAATATCTTGTACAAGAGTCTTTTCTTTCTGTCCATTTGCAGCTTGTTGTATTCCTAGCTCTGTACCGTTATCTGGGCTGTGTTTGAAATGGCCCACAAGTTTTATGTTTTGCCAGCATGTTTTCAAAACCACCATCACTGAGCGTCACTGTAATGGATCAATGCATATCATGTGTTCAAAAGGCAAGTGACTGGCTGCTGCTACCATTTTATGTGCAGTCAGTACTAATTGTTACCTTTTCTTGAATATTCCATTCTTTCGCAACATCCATGAAATGCTCTGCACATGCTTCAGCATAATGTCTCTCTTCAGTATGAGTTACTGTTACAGCAAACAACTGCAATGTCCAGACAACATCAATAAGGTGTGCCATGACATCCAGATAGCTGTGATTGCTCAAGGATGTCCAGTAATCACCAGTAAAAGCAACAGCCAGTGCATTTTTCAGAAGCTCCAACTTTGTAGTCTTCTCGTTGTCATATAGATCATTTATTCGTGATGCAATGGTTCCTTGGGAGGGCAAGGTGTATGACTGATTGGAAGATGCAATTTGAATAATATCTCTTAGCCCTCTGACATTTACAATGTTGAGTGGTCTGCAGTCCATAGCTATCCACTTTGCAGTAGTATTGGTTAAGGTGTTGTACTTTGTTTGATTCATGGGCTTGTAGCAGTTCTGAAACTCTATAATTGTACTCTGTCATGGCTGGCTGGATTAATTTCTGGTGATGGGTTATCTGTAGCACAAGAGCCTGAAGCAAAAGCATGCTTAGAACGTAGGTGTAAGTGCAGACTTGAAGTGCTTCTGTGATATTAGGACTCGGCCATGCAATAGCTACAGATAAGTCTTTTTAGACAAAAAAACATTTGGAAGTATTTTAAACATAAACTTGCCATTCAAAAGACCTGAACTGTTGTTGCTTTGCTCTGATATTAACTTTTTCTGATATTTAATCACTCCAGATCATGAAAACACAGTAGAACTGTCAATGTCTAGAATAATTCAATAAATTCTTCTATATAATCAGTACATTAGTGTCCTTTTCAAAAGAGTCTTTGCCATGGATATGGAAAGATTTTTACCTCAGGATTAACATTCAGTCGGGGACTGAATTGTGCAGGAGGCTTTTTTTAATTCTGCTGCTGCTGGGTTAGCTTTTTGTATACTATTTTGTATGTGTCCTTTAGAGGAGTCTTGGCTTTTTGAAGGGGTAAAATTTTTTTATCCCAGAAAGTCAGTACTCTGGAGATGAGGGGTGTGAGTTATGCACGAGAGGTGAATTCTTGATGCTGCTCCTGTTGAGGTGGGTTTCTGAGGTCACCGGGTTCACCTCCTGTCCAAAGAGAGTTTCATTTTAGAAATCTGCATTCGGTGTTGGGGGAGGATAGGAGAGGGGGGGAAGTAAGCAAAAATTTGTGCAGGAGGAGAGTCTGGGAGGGCAGGGGGTGACAACACAGAGTAGCATGCAATAACTTGTGCTGGAGGAACGTGAGGGAGGTGTCTTGCTGCTGCTTCTGGAAAGGTGGCTTCTGGTACTGGGCTCGCCTCCTTTTACTGAGTTCGGTGGGCTCCCTTCAGCTGACTGAGCCTTCGTTTGCAAGGGGGGGGTGGATTTTACCTCAGGGACTCGTACTACGGGGGAGGAGAGGCTGGTGCAGGGAGGCTGAGCTCACCAGGCCCATGTTCTGTATTGGGTACCCCTGGAGCGAGTGGCTGGCTTGAGGCAATGGGACACGACGCAGAGGGCTTGGTCCCGCAAGTGAGGAGCCGGCTGGGCACAACAGGGCGCAGGCCAGCTAGGGTGACAATATGTCCCGTTTTGGCCAGGACAGTTCCCTTTCTCAGCTCTGTCACAGCCATCCCTACTTTTTCACCAAAACTGAGCATTTGTCCTGGCTGCAAGGCAGAGCAGAGAGTGGTGGCTTCTGCACAGGGGCCAGCTGAAGGCAGCACTGCCTGTCAGCAGGAAAGCGGAAAAATTTGCTGTTGGCAGGCAGTGCTGGCTTCAGAGCTGACCCCTGTGTGGCACAAAGCTGGCCAGGAGCAGGGGAGGGAACTGGGGAGGCTGGGATTCAGCCCCAAGTGCAGTCGGTATGGAGCTCAGCAGGCATGGGGGTGGGGGTCAGCCCCCGAGCTCAGGCAGGGGCCAGCCCCAGGTGGCCCAGGGCTCGGGCGGGAGAGGGCAGGAAGGGTCAGCCCCCAGCTGCAGGCGGCATGGGACTCAGGAGGGGGGTGAGCTTCCAAACTTGGAGAGGCAAGGTCATCCGCAGCTGCAGGTGGCACAGGGCTGGGGTGGGGTCAGCTCCCAAGTTCGGGGGAGCGTGGGGGTCAGCCCCAGCCATGGACGGCACAGGGCTGGCCTGGGGGAAGACCCCACCATGGGCAATGCGAAGCTTGGGGGCAGGAAGGCTCAGGTTCAACCCCAGCCCTGGGCGGCACGGGGCTGAGGGGGAGAGACCCTGCTGTGGGCAGTGCAGAGCTTGTGTGGGGCTCAGCCCCGGATGCAGGGGGTTGGTGAAGGCGTGGGGCAGGTGGCTGGGACGAGCCCTGCAAGTGCAGGGGTGGCTCGGGTGAGCCTCTGGCCATCCTGTTTTTACTTTTAAAAAATACTTCTCTGCTGGAGCTGGCATGAGAACCATATCTTTCTGTGAGCCTCTTCTCTTTTCGCCCGCCCTCTGGTGGCTTCGTGCGTTACTGCATCTGACCTGAGGTAGGTTCTTCGGAGCAGCTGATGCTGCCCCCCCCGATTATCTGAGATTAACGTGCTTTTAAAAAATTAACGTATTATTTATGCTGTTCATTAATCACACGCGTTAATGGCAGTTAACTGGCAGCCCTAGAAGTTACCTGTTCAAAGTAGTTACTAACAGATCCTCTTGAAACAGTGCTGAAAATGGTCTGACTAATGGTGTAAATGTGTCAAAATTATTTTCACTTACGGAAAACTTATTTGAAATTAGTTTTGCTCTGCCTATACTAAGTCCATGTCCATGTTCACACTACAAACTTATGTCTATTCAAGTTACATCTGCATACAGCCAGCCATTTAGTATGTCACTTGTGCACATGCGTGCTTGGCTCCTTATGTTGGCAGTACATGTACTCGCCAGTTCATGTTTGTTTTTGATGCAGAATGTGGTGTACCCTGGGTAGGTATCCTATTGTGCAGCCCACCATCATCCAGTGCACTGTCCTTTGGGGAGATTTGGCAATGCATGGTGTCATAAATATAAAGGGAAGGGTAAACACCTTTAAATCCCTCCTGGCCAGAGGAAAAACCCTTTCACCTGTAAAGGGTTAAGAAGCTAAGATAACCTCACTGGCACCTGACCAAAATGACCAATGAGGAGACAAGATATTTGTTGGGGGTGGGGAAACAAATGTTCTCTCTGTCTGTGTGATGCTTTTGCCAGGACCAGAGCAGGAATGCAGATCAGAACTCCTGTAAAGAGTTAGTAAGCAATCTAGTTAGATATGCATTAGATTCTGTTTTGTTTAAATGGCTGATAAAATAAGTTGTGCTGAATGGAATGTATATTCGTGTTTTTGTCTTTTTGTAACTTAAGGTTTTGCCTAGAGGGATTCTCTGTTTTCAATCTGATTACCCTATAAGATATTTACCATCCTGGTTTTACAGAGGTGATTCTTTTACTTTTTCTTTAATTAAAATTCTTCTTGTAAGAAATTGAATGCTTTTTTCATTGTTCTTAAAATCCAAGGGTTTGGGTCTGTGTTCACCTATGCAAATTGGTGAGGATTTTTATCAAGCCTCCCCCAGATAAGGGGGTATAGAGCTTGGGGGAATATTTTGGAGGTGGGGGGCGTTTCCAAGTGGGCACTTCCCCTGTTCTTTGTGTAACACTTCGGTAGTGGTGGCATTTAACCTAAGCTGGTAAGAATAAGCTTAGAGGGTCTTTCATGTAGCTCCCAACATCTGTATCCTAGAGTTCAGAGTGGGGAAGGAACCATGACACATGGTAGGGCCAAAACAAATCACCCAAGGGGTGACTGGGAGCAAGGGGTCAACTTCTCCGTTCGCAGCTGTGTCCATCCCATAATGTTATCTGTGTCCCATAGTTTTTGTACCTTTTTTTTCAAAATCTCGCAAACCTGCATGGCCCTCCTCATTGTTCACTATCTCTGACAGAAGCATAGATCCTGCACAACTCTGCATTATCATCATGAGTGTGGCAAGCACAGGGTGCACGATCCTGAAGTATTTGCAGAGCTTCAGGAAGAACTGAATCAGTGGGGATCATGGCATTTCCTTCGGGGACCGATTGCTATGGGACATAGTGATGATTGATTCAAGATTGTTGGTGGAGTTCATAGAGCAGCTGTAGTTGGTGGAACACTGCTTCTGGGTCTGAGAAACAAGCACTGGTTGGCGGGATGGTATCATAATGCAGAATTGGGATGAAAACCAGTGGCTGCAAAACTTTTGAATGCATAAGGTCACATTCCTAACTCTGTGTGCTAAGCTTGCCCCAGCCTCTGAGCACAGGGACACGAAAATGAGAGTTGTACTGACAGTGGAGAAGTGAGTGACAATCACACTGTGGAAATGTGCAAAGTCACTTTGCTAATGGTCAGTCAGAAATTAATTTGGAGTTGGGAAATCCACTGTAGAGGCCATTGATGCAAATGTGAAGAGACGTTAATCACTTCCTACTATGCAGGACTGTGGCTCTAAGTAATGTGCAGGACATAGTATGAGGATTTGCAGCAGTGGGGTTCCTGAACTGCAGTGGAGTAATAGACAGCACACACCCCTATTTTGGCACCAGACCACCTTGCCTCTGAGTACGTCAAGAGAAAGGGCTACTCTTCTATGGTTGTGCAAGCATTGGTTGATCACTGGGGATGCCTCACTGACATCAGTATGGACTGGTCAGGGAAGGTGCATGGCATGCTCTCATCCTCAAGAATATGGGACTGTTCAGAAAGCTACAAGCGAAGACTTCCTTTCCCAGCTGGCAGATTACCATTGGGAATATTGAAATGCCAGTAGTGATCCTGGGGGACCCAGCTTACCCCGGTTCATGAAGCCATATGTTGGCCACCTCAACAGCACCAAGGAACAATTCACATACCAGCTCAGCAGATGGATAATGACAGTTGAATGTGCTTTTGGTCATCTGAAGGGTTGTTGGCGTTCTTTACTCACAAGATTGGATCTCAGTGAGAAAAATACCCCAATGATTATAACTGCATGCTATGTCCTTCATAATATGTGAAGCAAAGGGGGAGAAATTGCCATCCAAATTGAGGGCAAAGTGGAGAGGCTGCCTGCTGAATTTGAACAGCCAGATACAAGAATTATTATAAGAGCTCAGTGCAGCGCTATACAACACATGGAGGCTTTGAAAAACTATTTTCACAGTGAGAGAGTAGTGTGTAGTATGTTCTACCTGGCCTCTGCCCTTTTGTGGCCAGGTAAGAATTGTGTGGTGATTGCTGTATGTGTAGGAATGTAACATTATCAGTGCACCTATTTATTTTGTTTGTGAATGATCCTCTGAGTTGTATGACACGGTGCAGATAATTGGTTTCTTTCAGAACTGCTGAGCTTCAGCATATGCGGTGAACTAATAAAGATTATTAACAGAATTTTATTCTGTAACAAAATCGGTGCCCAAAAAAACATGTAATTTTAAAACAAATACATAAAAAAGTTAATAAAGCTCAACGAATTAAGAGAACAACCAGATTTCTTCAAGTGATAGTCCCTATATATATATATATATATATATATATATATATATATATATATATAGGGACTAGTTTCCAAATATGGCTGCATATGTGCCAGAACCAGAAGGTTTTCCCTACCAGTGTCCATTGATATACCGTGCATCTCCTCATGTTCACAGTCGAGGGCATAATAGGCCGTGTGAGTCGACACCTCTCCAGTTCTCTCTTACTGCTGCAAGTCCTGTTCCTTTGCGTGCTTAGTTTTTACTAAGAGAGTGACTTCTTCCATTGTATATAATTATTCATAGTTCTTTGCAGTTCTTCTTGTAGTTGGTGGTAGTTGCATTATTAGTAGTTAGTGGTAAGTTAGCTGGTCATCCCTGTTCAGAGACAGCCCCTCCCTCTGGGGCCTGTGCCCGTGTCCCAGGATTCAAGAACTCTGTGTCCTGCCTGCGCTCCTTTTCTGAGCAACAAGCACTGGAGGGGTGTCTGTTCCCTTAGCGACAGGTTTCAGAGTAGCAGCCGTGTTAGTCTGTATTCGCAAAAAGAAAAGGAGTACTTGTGGCACCTTAGAGACTAACAAATTTATTAGAGCATAAGCTTTCGTGAGCTACAGCTCACTTCATCGGATGCCTGTATAAGTTTTTTCATGAAATTGATAGATTTCCACTCTAGCTGTAGCTCACAAAAGCTTATGCTCTAATAAATTTGTTAGTCTCTAAGGTGCCACAAGTACCCTTAGCGAGGCTCATATCATGGCACGGTATTGGATCTGCAAGTTATTTCTGCTTTGGACCTGAGACACTCAAGATCGCCACTGAACTTATGAAGGGGAAAGAATTCATGTTCACTATAGATATATACACACCAATCATAGCTTTCATGTGTTTGTGTAGATGAAGCTTGTGATTGTCTTTAATGTCCCACGGGGTGGAGTGGTAAGAGTAGTGCTGCAAACCATGATGCCACATGGAATGTTGGGGGGAGGCGTCGTCAGGATTTTCTGGTATTGAGTTCTCAATGGGTTGCAGGGGGAGGCAAGCCCAAGACTGTTGAACATGCAGGTTCACCAGTGTCTATAGCATCTGTTTGCTGCCTGAGAAACCCCATTATGTCCTGGTGCATCTCCTCCTTTTCCTGCTAGGACTCCTGGACCTTTCTCCTCTTCACTTGCTCCTTCTGCAGGCTATCTTCAATGTTCATTCTCCAGGTCCTGTGTTCATTGTCCCTTGCAGTACTGGCTTGCAGGATCTCATTGACCATGTCATCCTGAGTCCCCTTCTTTCTCCTTCTCCTCCTTCTCTGGCTCAGGTGTTCCACAGGTGTGGAGGGGGAGACCCTGAAGCCACAAAGGCAGCAGAAGATAAAACAAAGAGGTACCATTGTCAGTGTATTCATTACAGAAAGCAGAACATAGAATGCTGAACTCACTCCTCTTGCTTCCCTAAAGTTTTAAGCACTACATTTTCACTTCTGTTTGGGACTGCGTGTGGACGGCACTAGCCATGGTGGGTATGGCTGCCAGAGGTTGGGGAAATGAGGAGGGAATTGCTTGGTTGGTCAGAAGGCAATAGCACTGAATACTGGCACCATTTTCCACAGGTGGTGGTGATTTTAGTTGATATCTAACTCCTGAGGGTAACAAAGGCAGAGAGAGCACAGCTGCTGCTGGTGTCCTGAAGCTGCCTTGGCCTATGTGCTGGTAACCTGCGTACTACAGTGGTGCCTGCTGAAGTTATCACTGAGTGTCATATGAAAAAAGAAAAGGAGTACTTGTGGCACCTTAGAGACTAACAAATTTATTAGAGCATAAGCTTTCGTGATGAAGTGAGCTGTAGCTCACGAAAGCTTATGCTCTAATAAATTTGTTAGTCTCTAAGGTGCCACAAATACTCCTTTTCTTTTTGCGAATACAGACTAACACGGCTGCTACTCTGAAACCTGTCATATGAAAGTGTTCTACCATGGAGCAAGAAATAAGGCAGCCCTCCCTCTAAACCTTTGGCTGAGGATTACAGAATACCTCCTTTGAAGTTTCATCGAGAGATCTCAGGAGGATTCAGAAGACATCCCTGTGTATATAAACAAACTGCCCTGCATGGCATGCCCCTCCACCAACTCTACAGGGGAATGAAAAAGCTGATAGCAACTCTACCCCTCTTGGTTGAACTACTACCTCTTCTAGCATAAGGAAATGAATGAATAGTCAAAATACTGTGCTCTGCTACTTTGGGGGTGCCATCCATGTAACTGAAAATTTATCTATATACTTTTACCTAAGATTTCTTCCCCTGAATTGGGCTCACCTGTGCTTGAATGGCTGGTCTGTGATGAAATCAAAAACAGGTTCTGGCTCACTGCACCGCTGGAGCCCCCAGTCACCTGTTTCCCATAAACCTCTTCCTTGTCCACCATCGTATCTTCCTCGCTATTCATGGCAGGGGCTTGTGCCTCGGGCTTCTTGGAGGTATCCATGGAGCTGTGGGTGGCTGGGGGGAATCTCTGCGGAGTATGGCATGTAGCTCTTTGTAAAGGCAGCAGGTCTGCAGCTTTGCACCAGCTGGATTGTTGATCTCCCTCGCCACCTGCTATGCCTGCCGCAACTTCTTTTATGCGGCACTGCTGCTGGTCACTGTCCTACTCCTTCTCCTGCATCCCCTGAGCAATCTGCTCATAGATGTCAACGTTTCTATGGCTGTTTCAGAGCTGTGCCTCCACAGCCTCTTCTCCCCACAGGCCCAGGAGATGCAATATCTCCTGTCTACTCCAGGCAATTTGTAGGGATTTAAAGGGGAGTGCAGTTCTGGTCTCCATGATTCCCTGACCAGTGACGTTCACAATGGTGACCAGAGCAGTTAGTGTGGGTCATTGTGGGACAGTTTTGGGTCGACATAACGAATGCTGTGTCTGCATTCGCCATGTTGATCTAAATACATTGACTCTATGCCACTTGGAGAGGTGGTGATGCTGTGTTGGTGTAATGGTGCGTACAGTGGTGGGAGACTAATTAGAGTGCAGACACATGCACAACTAGGTTGATGTAAGCTACCTTGCGTCAACCTAACTGTGTAGTGTAAACCAGGCCTAATAGTTAAACCGTGTTTGTTGCTGGTTTTAGGAGAGTTACTGCTGACAAACTTTTCTACCAGTGGGTTAATTTCGAAGTGTAAAGAAAGTCTGTACATATGAGTAGGGCCCTACCAAATTCACAGTTCATTTTGGTCAATTTCATCACCATAGGGGTTTTAAAAATTGCAAATTTCATGATTTCAGTAATTTAAATCTGAAATTTTATGGTGTAACTGTAGGGGTCCTGGCCCCAAAAAAGGAGTTGTGGGGGGGTTGCAAGGATATTGTAGGAGAGGTTGTGGTACTGCTACCCTTCCTTCTGTCTGCACTGCTGGTGGCAGCGTTGGCTTCAGAGCTGAGCAGCAGGAGAGTGGCAGCTGCTGGCCGGGAACCACCACCAGCAGAGCCACCACCAACAGCCGCGCAGAAGGATGGGATGATATGGTATTGCCACCCTTACCTTTGCGTTGCTACCTGCAGAGCTGGGCCTTCAGTCAGCAGCCTCGACTCTAGCTGCCCAGCTCTGAAGGCAGCAGTGCAGAAGTAAGGGTGGCATGGTATGGTATTGCCACCCTTACTTTTGTGCTGCTGGCAGGGCGCTGCCTTCAGAGCTGGGTGCCTGGCCAACAGCTGCTGCTCTCTGGCCACATAGCTCTGAAGGCAGTGCAGAAGTAAGAGTGATGATACTGTAACCCCTCTCCTCTTCCCCCCCCCCCCCATAAACTTGTGATCCCCCCACAACTCCCTTTTGGGTCAGGACCCCTGATTTGAGAAACACTAGTCTCCCCTGTGAAATCTACATAGTATAGGGTAAAAGCACACAAAAGACCCGATTTCGCAGTGGGAGACCAGATTTCATGGTCTGTGACGCGTTTCTCATCGCCGTGAATTTGGTAGGGCTCTAAATATGAGCCACAACGTTCAAGCCTGGATTCCTAAAATTTTGCTCTTAAATTCCTTTGAAATCAGTTGGATCTGGCCTTGGTCTGAACCAGTCTTTATCAGTCTGCCAGTGTCTCTTCCTAGATTTTTATACTTGATAAAGTAAAGATGCTTCTTGAAGTGTTGGGGAGTCTTCTAGGACTAGTTCAGTTTACAAATTTCCAGGCTATCCAAATGGATTACACTTTATAGTCAACCCTCAGGGATATTTCAGTACCTTAAAGATCAAAGCATTATACCGTATTCAAAGAATTCTATACCG
This sequence comes from Dermochelys coriacea, assembly GCF_009764565.3. Taxonomy (NCBI): domain Eukaryota; kingdom Metazoa; phylum Chordata; order Testudines; family Dermochelyidae; genus Dermochelys; species Dermochelys coriacea. The sequence goes on from NC_050073.1 coordinate 102,355,932, forward strand.
CATATTTAATAAATTTCTATCACAAATTTGGATGTGGAAACATCAATGAAAATGTGACTTATCTCATGCATTGCTCAATTAGTATCTGTATGGTTCTTTTAATTTGTCATTTAGGTTTTATGTCAGCTTCGGCAGACCAGTCCCTGCATTCTTTTGTTAAATAGTTCTCAGACCCATATTCTTTGAGGATTGTAATGACTAATCACTCTACGAAGAGTGAGAGGAGATGTATAAAAAGTAGTGCTTAAAAAGAGCATGTCTGCACTTACAGGTCTGCAGCGGCATGGCTGTACCTGTGTAGCCGTGTCACTGCAGCGCGAGTAGTGAAGACTTTCTATGCCAACGGGAGAGTTCTCTCATAAGCCTTAAAAAACCACCCCGGTGAGTGGCAGAAGATGTGAGCTTATACCTGCGTGACTTATGTCGGGGGGGGGGGGGTGGAATATTCATACCCCTGAGCGACATAAGTTTTGCTGACAAGTGGTAGTGTAAATGTAGCCTTACTTGTAACGGTAGTTCTTTGAATAGATTGCAGATAGATCCATCACAGCATCTTCTTTCTCTGGAATTTAGGCTCTTTAAACAGTAACCGGGGGGGGGGGGGGGGAGAATGAGGACAGTTGGAGCCAAGATCCCTTTATCTGCCTTTGCTTTGATGTGTGGATCCACACAAGTGCATGCATTGCTCCTAACAGTTGCCCTTTGCTAGAGGATTCTGAGCTTACATGCCAAAGCATGTAGTGCAGGGATGGACAAACGTTTTGGCCCTAGGGCCACATCGGGGTGTGAAACTGAAAGGAGGGCCAGGTAGGGAAGGCTGTGCCTCCCCAAACAGCCTGGCCCCTGCCCCCGTCCGACCCCTCCCACTTCCCGCCCTCTGGCTGCCCCCTTCAGAACCCTCCACCCATCCAATCTTGTCCCCTGACTACCCCCTCTTGGGACCCCTGCCCCTAACACCCCAAACCTCTGCCCTATCCAACTTTCCCCTGTTCCCCATCCTCTGACTGCCCCCACCACCACCGAACCTCCACCCCATTCAACTGCTCCCTGTCCCCTGACTGCCCTCCCGGGACCCCCTGCCCCATATCCATCCCCCTGACCCCCTTACCATGCCGCTCAGAGCAGCATGTCTGGCAGCTGCGCTGCCTGGCCAGAGCCAAACATGCTGCTGCTCTGTCCTGCATGAGCTCGTGGGGGAGGGGCCGGGCAGGACGGTCCCGAGGGCCGAATGTGGCCCGTGGACTGTAGTTTGCCTATCTCTGATGTCTTGAAAATCTGTGTAGGCAAACTATAATTAAAGGCAAGTAACTTTTCTTGTTAACGTCTGAAGATTTTTATGTAAACAGACTAAACTTGAAACTGAAAAAGGAAAACGTAAACAAGTATTTTGTATTTGCCTTATACCTTTTAAAATATGGCTAATAACACTGATTAGTAGGTAATATGAAATTGACTTTTTGTTTTACTATTATGGTTTAGTAGGAATTCTTAACAGTTGGATTTCTGGGTACTTCAATCTTGTTTCATGCCAGTTGAGCATGTAACCAACCACATTATCAAATTTTGCACCAGTGTTACAAACCACGTCATCTGAGTTTTAGATTAAGTAACTTAAATTCTTTCTTCTTCTGATTATTATACGATTCTTTTTATATAACTTTTCAGGGAAGAATTTCGTACAATGTGGGTGATTGGTTTAGTGTTTAAGAAGACAGAAAATTCTGAAAATCTGAGTGTTGATCTTACATACGACATCCAGTCTTTCACTGACACAGGTAAGCTTGGCTTCTCTAATGGCTTGAAATTAATTCGTTTGCGCTGAATGTGTAATTATGTGGCCTTTGTTTCAAAATATTCTACCATGGTTCTAGATGGAAGGATATAATATAATGGTTGTATTGTTTATTGGATGTATAGAAAATTAGTAGCAAAACTTTCGTTTAAATGGTTTCAGTATGTTAATTCTGGATACATTTGCAGGACAATCAACTAGGCAACTTTACATTTGGGACATAACTGATCAATTTGGTCATAAGAATTTAATTTTTTCATAAACTGTACCTTATTTAAGGCATAATTTGCAACATACTTTTCACTGAAAAAGGTAAAACTTTTTAAATGTTTCTTATTCAACATAGTAAATTACATGGCTTTAAGTGATAGTATAAACATTTATACTTAATCAACAAATGTGATGTACGTATGTTAAAATCTAATGGAAAATGTATGCTTCAGTGTAAATCTTTTTCCATGTTTATATCTGTTACTAAAACAGATCAATAGTAGAACCTAGGCAACATACCTTGTGCATTGCAGTTAATCCAATATGTTGGAGCTCATACTAACTAGTAAGTGCAGTTCATTCCTTGTGTTGTACTGACTATATTCAGAGATAAGGAGTACTTGTGGCACCTTAGAGACTAACCTATTTATTTGAGCATAAGCTTTGAAAGCTCATGTAGCTCATGAAAGCTTATGCTCAAATAAATTGGTTAGTCTCTAAGGTGCCACAAGTACTCCTTTTCTTTTTGGGGATACAGACTAAGACGGCTGCTATTCTGAAACCTATATTCAGAGATGATACACAACACAAAAATAAACAAGTCATGCTAACTTCACAATCTGTTTAAAATGCTTTTGACAAACCAAAAAGGACAACATTGGTGGAAATTTGCAACATAACATCTGGAGAGTAAAATTAAGAATATTGCAGTGTTCTGTGGAAGATTGATTAGATGTATTGGCAGTGTTGTTTTGACAAAGGTTTAAGTATAGTTTCATAACTTCCATACTGTGTGCAATAAAGAATTTCTTAACTAACCTCTGTCTATGGATTCCCAAGTTGAGGCTTATTTAGTGAATACTATGAATTTGGCATACAGTAATATAGTCACAGTAAATGGTAAATGTAAAATGTGGAAAAGTATCTTAAACTGGACTAAAATAATGTTGTAATGTAATCAAGTTGACTTAAATAGAGGAGGGAGAGAAACCACACACACCCACCTCCCAACATGAAATGCAAGATTCAGCCATTTGTAAATGGACCTCTGGATTTCCAACATAAAAATGTTTAAAAATTAAAATCTCTAAACATTAAACTGGTTTGATTTGAGATATTTGTGTAATGACTTGCATTCTGTCATCCCTTCATTACTCTTCCCTTTGTTTCCCTGACCTTCCCCCTTTTTTTTTTAAAAAAAAAAAGGCAATTTTATTAAGATTTCATAAATTTTTTGAAGGGTGTTTGAAAATCTTGGTGCTTCTATGTGCGGTTAACATCGTTCTCAATCAAAAGAAAATTTCCCTCTCCCAAAACCATGAATATAAGCTACTTGATTAAAGATTGCGAGTGCTACACTCCTTTGATTTGACTAGAGAATGTAGTCAGGCTGATTAGCACTCTTCCTACTTAGTGTTTTTAATTATCTTTCTTTACAATCTAAAATCTAATCTAACAGCTCTGCCCGCAACTGGAATGGCAAATATATTCTTTGCAAATAGATCGTAAATTCCTATCACTTGAAAACAGCATTCAAGACTTACGTTTCTGAATGGTCTCTGAACATCTCAGTTGTCAAACACGGAGATCTATAGGTAGAATTTATAGACTATATCCAAACCAAAACTTTTAGTTAGAGTTTTAACAAATACTTCCAAAAATGTTTCTTTCTGAGCTATGGGGAATCTTAACCAGATGTTAATCTGGAAATGAACAGCAAAGGGATTATATAGCAATGGGAGGTGGATTAATCTTTCAGTACTCATCCCACTTGACATGCACTATCAATTTCATCTTTGAATGTACTCCTTCCTTATTATCTGATGGTAATATGCTATTGGGTGCATATTGATTTTATTATTAAATTATTATTATTATTATTATTATTAAATTATTTTTGACAGAAATATAGACTAAAGATACATTCTTAGTGTTTGTCCATGTCGATTCCATTCTTGGTGTGTGTGCAGCCCCATGCACAGTTGTTAGAGATTTTTGCCTTAGCAGTATCCATAGGGTTGGCTGTGGCACCCCCTTGAGTGCTGTGCTCATGCGTCGGTATATCAGGCACCACCAACCCTACGCTCTCTCAGTTCCTTCTTGCTGCCCATGGTGGTTGGTCGGCGTGCCTCTCTCCCTTGCATCGCAAGTGGTCAGTGGTTTCTTTCCCTTTTGAACTTCGTGTTCCATCTGTAAATAGTTTTGTTTTATTGTAGATTAGTTAGTAAGTAGCTCTTAAGTACTGTAGTTAGTCAGTTAGGGTCCCGGCAGGGACTTTGCCTGAGGCAGGACATGCCCCAGTCACTGGGTTTTAAGCCATGTGCTGACTATAATAGGATTATACCTGTTAGTGACCCACATGGTAGCTGTCTGAAGTGCCTGGGGGGAATCCCACGTTAAAAGCGTTGCATCCATAAGAACTTTTGTCCCAGGACACAGAAAGAACACGACATTCACTTAAGGGCCCTCCTCATGGAGGCGGTTCTTCAGCCAGCCTCGGAGCCAGCCCAGCCAGATGCAATGCCCAGCACTTTGGCTTTAGTGCATAGTGCACCCCCAGCACTAGGCTGTACCCAGCACCGATCCCTTTTGCTGGTGCCCAAGAAGACCAAGAAGTGGGACCTGGCACCAAGCAAGATAGATCAAGGGGCATTGTGCAAAGGACCCTGCCAGGGTCATCTGTGCACGCCGGCGCTGCAAGGGGGCATGTCCTCCTACCCCCATAAGGGATCCACAATGGACTCCGGGGAGCGGTAGGTGATGCAGACTGATGGCGGAGTCAACGCCTTCCCAGCACCCAGAGAGCAAAGGACTCTCCCACCACAGCCAGCACCACGTGCAGTGATGGACCTAGAAAAGGCTCCCTATGAGGGCAAATAGATTTGTGACTAGGGTTTTTGATTTCAAAAAGGCTAACTTTAAAAAATTAAGGAAATTAGTTACGGAAGTGGATTGGACTGAAGAACTTGTGGATCTAAAGGTGGAGGAGGCCTGGAATTGCTTTGTCAAAGTTGCAGAAACTATCAGAAGCCTGCATCCCAAGAAAGGGGAAAAAATTCATAGGTAGGAGTTGTAGACCAACCTGGATGAGCAAGCGTCTCAGAGAGGTGATTAAGAAAAAGCAGAAAACCTGCAAGGAGTGGAAGATAGGAGGGATCAGCAAGGAAAGCTACCTTATTGAGGTCAGAATATGTAGGGATAAAGTGAGAAAGGTCAAAAGCCATGTAGATTTGGACCTTGCAAGGGGAATTAAAACCAATAGTAAAAGGTTCTATAGCCATATAACTAAGAAGAAAACAAAGAAAGAAGAAGTGGGACCGCTAAACACCTGAGGATGGAGTGGAGGTTAAGGATAATCTAGGCATGGCCTAATATCTAAACACATACTTTCCCTCAGTCTTTAATGAGGAGCTTAGGGATAGTGATAGGATGACAAATGGGAATGAGGATATGGAGGTAGATATTACCACATCCTAGGTAGAAGCCAAACTCTAACAGCTTAATGGGACTAAATCGGGGGGCCCAGATAATCTTCATCCAAGAATATTAAAGGAACTGGCACATGAAATTGCAAGCCCATTAGCAAGAATTTTTAATGAATCTGTAAACTCAAGGGTTGTACTGTACAACTGGAGAATTGCTAACATAGTTCCTATTTTTAAGAAAGGGGGGGGGTGATCCGGGTAACTACGGGCCTGTTAGTTTGACATCTGTAGTATGCAAGGTCTTGGAAAAAAATTTGAAGGAGAAATTAGTTAAGGACATTGAGGTCAATGGTAATTGGGACAAAATACAACATGGTTTTACAAAAGGTAGATTATGCCAAACCAACCTGATCTCCTTTATTGAGAAGGTAACAGATTTTTTAGACAAAGGAAACGCAGTGGATCAAATTTACCTCGATTTCAGTGAGGCATTTGACATGGTTCCACATGGGGAGTTGTTAGCTAAATTGGGGAAGATGGGGATCAATATGAAAATTGAAAAGTGGATAACTGGTTAAAGGGGAGACTACAACGGGTCATACTGAAAGGTGAACTGTCAGGCTAGAGGGAGGTTACTAGTGGAGTTCTTCAGGGATTAGTTTTGGAACCAATCTTGTTTAATCTTTTTATTACTGACCTTCGCACAAAAAGTGGGCATGTGCTAATAAAGTTTGCGGATGACACAAAGCTGGGAGGTATTGCCAGTACAGAGATAGACCGGGATATCGTACGGGAAGATCTGGATGACCTTGTAAACTGCAGTAATAGTAATAGGATGAAATTTAATAGTGAAAAGTGCAAGGTCATGCATTTAGGGATTAATAACAAAAAATTGTTATAAACTGGGGACGCATCGGTTGAAAGTAACGGAGGAGGAGAAGGATCTCTGACTATTGGTTGATCACAGGATGACTACGAGCCGCTAATGTGATATGGCCATGAAAAATGCTAATGCAGTCTTGGGATGCATGAGGTATTTCCAGGAGAGATAAGGTGGTGGTAGTACAGTTATACAAGGTACTGGTGAGACCTCATCTGGAATAGTGTGTGCAGTTCTGGTCTCCCATGTTTAAGAAGGATGAATTCAAACTGGAACAGGTACAGAGAGGGGCTACTAGGATGATCCAAGGAATGGAAAACCTGTCTTATGAAAGGAGACTCCAAGAGCTTGGTCTGTTTAGCCTAACCAAAAGAATGCTGAGAGGAGATATGATTGGCCTCTATAAATATATCAGAGGGATAAATACCAGGGAGGGAGAGGAATTATTTCAGCTCAGCACCAATGTGGATACAAGAACAAATGGATATAAACTGGCCATCGGGAAGTTTAAACTTGAAATTAGACGAAGGTTCCTAACCATCAGAGGAGTGAAGTTCTGGAACAGCCTTCCAAGGGAAGCAGGGGGGGCAAAAGACATATCTGGCTTCAAGACTAAGCTTGGTAAGTTTATGGAGGGGATGGTATGATGGGATAGCCTAATTTTGGCAATTAATTGATCTTTGAGTATTAGTGGTGAATATGCCCAATGGCCTGTGATGGGATGTTAGATGGGGTGGGATCTGAGTTACTACAGAGAATTCTTTCTTGGGTGTCTGGCTGTTGAGTCTTGCCCACATGCTCAGGGTTCAGCTGATCGCCATATTTGGGGTCGGGAAGGAATTTTCCTCCAGGGCAGATTGGCAGAGGCCCTGGGGGGTTTTCGCCTTCCTCTGCAGCGTGGGGCACGGCTGGAGGATTCTTTGCACCTTGAAGTCTTTAAACCACGAGTTGACTTCAATAGCTCAGACATAGGTCCAGGGTTTGTTACAGGAGTGGGTGGGTGAGATTCTGTAGCCTGCGTTGTGCAGACTAGACGATCCTAATGGTCCCTTCTGACCTTAAAGTCTATGATTCTAGGTGCCCAGCTCTGAAGGCAGCACCCCACCAGCAGCAGTACAGACGTAAGGGTGGCAATACCTTACCATGATACCCTTCCTTTCTTTTGCACTGCTGCTTTCGTTGTTGGGTGGCTGGAGATGGTGGCTGCTGACTGAGGGCCCAGCTTTGAAGGTAGCAGCATAGAAGTCAGGGTAGCAGTACCACAACCCTCACTACAATAACCTTGCAACCACCCACAACTCCCTTTTGGGTCACAACCCCTACAATTAAAACACCATGAAATTTCAGATTTAAAATAGCTGAAATCATGAAATTTACGATGTTTAAAATCCTTTGAGTGTGAAATTGACCAAAATGGACCATGAATTTGGTAGGGCCCTAGTTATACACCCCCCTCCCCCCGAGTCATTGGTTTTGTCAGTGGCCAACAGAATGGACAAGCCAAGGGCATTCTAATTCCACCCTAATAAATAAGGAGGCCAAGAGACTGGACCTTTTTGTGAGGAAATTTTGTTCCATAGCCAGTCTCCAATTCTGAGTCACGAACCACCAGGTTCTTTTGGGGTGATATAATTTTAACCTGTAGGACTCCCTCCACAAGTTTAAGGACTCCAAGTCCTAGGAAGTGACCCAGGAATTTGAGGCCCTGGTTGAGGAGGGTTCCGCAGTAGCTTGGTGCTCCCTCCAGATGGCCTGGGATGCGGCCAATTCAGTGGCCAGGGTGGTTGCCTCAGCAGTGGTCATGAGGCACAGTTCCTGGCTTCAGACCACAGGCCTTTCCCAGGAGATGTAGTCCTCGATACAAGATCTGCTGTTTGGTGAAATTGGGCTGTTTGCAGAACAAATGGATGCAAGGCTGCACAGTCTGAAGGACACTTGGGCCATTCTCCACTTTCTGGGGTTGCATACATCTCAGTTGGCGAGGAAGCGATTCTGGCTGCCCTTGCCACCAAGGTCTTGGCAGCCTCGGCAGGTATTTACAATGAGAAGGAACACTAGTTTTAATCGCCTCTGCCCTTCTTCCTCCCATTCACCTGCGCAGCCTGGCCCAGCGAAACATCACAGGGACCAGAAGCAGGTGTTCTGAGGCCGCACTTGAGAGCGATACCCCCGGTCACCTTCCCGGATCGTCCCCATCTTTTCCTCAGCCATCTCCGTCCCTACCATTTGGCCTTGTCAGGGGTCACCTCGGACCACTGGGTGCTAGAGATTATCAGTGGGCTACTCTCTCCAATTTTCAGCCACCCTCCTTCCCATCCCCCCTCTTCCCAGTCCCTCTTCAGGGACCCTTCTCATTGTCTACCTCCTGAACCAGGAGTTGCTCATCTCCTACAACTGGGGGCAGTAGAGGAGGCCCTTCAGGAAATGTGGGGGAAAGATTTCTATTCCCGCTGTTCCCTGATCCCAAAAGCAAAAGGGGGCCTAAGACCTCTTCTGGATCTGCGACAACTCAAGGAGTAGAAGTTTTGCATGGTTTCACTGGCCTCTATCATCCACTCCTTAGTTCTGGGAGACTGGTACGCCGCTCTCAATTTATTTCCATATCTCTATTTTCCAAGGACACAGACAGTTCCTCCGTTTTCTGGTGTCCAGCACCATTTCCAGTTGACAGCATTTCCCTTTGGCTTCTCCTCTGACCCGCAGGTATTTACAAAATGTATGGCCCTAATAGCTACTTATCTGAGGCATCGGGGGAGGGTCCAGGTCTATCCTTATATCGATGATTGGCTCGTCAAGGGGAGATCGCAGGATCAAGTGCAGAGGAGCCTCGATCTGGTGCATTCTACCTGCTGTGACCTAGGCCTGTTAGTGAACAAAAAGAAATCAACCCTCGTACCAGTGAAATGGATAGAGTTCATCGGAGCAGTCCTCTATTCCACGCAGGCCAGGGCATTACTTCTGGAGGCCTGTTTCCGAGCCATATCAGATATAACTTCCCATGTAAGGGGCAACTTGCTCACTACCGCCTGCACTTGCACTAGGCCACATGGCTGCCTGTACTTACATGGTCCGTCGTGCACAACTCTGGGCACTGCAGGCATGGTTGGCATTGATCTACATCCCCAACAGGCACGACCTGGACCTAGTAGTCAAGGTGCCGGACCACATCTGGTCATCACTGGCATGGTGGTTGGACCCTGCATCGGTATTGCAGGGAGTTCCCTTTGTGGCTGTGGCCCTGGCCCTGTCATTAAATCTGGTTTCTGACACCTCAGACCTGGGCTGGGGAGCCCACCTGGGTGAGCTCAGTACACAAACTTCTGTCGGGGTCGGCCACTCTCACCACATAAATGTCAGGGAGCTCAGGGCGGTTCTCCTGGCCTGGAAGGCTTTTCGGTCACACTTTACAAGGCAAAGTGGTTGAAGTCCTGACGGACAATACCACCACAACATTTTATATCAAGAAACCAGGCAGAGCCAAGTCGTCAGCACTCTTCCAGGAAGCCCTCCGGCTCTGGGACTTCTGTGTGCAGCATGCCATTCATCTCATGGCAGCGCACCTCCCCGGCACCAGAATTGTACTGGCAGATCACCACAGCAGAGTCTTTTTGTCTCACCACAAATGGTCACTCCACCCCAAGGTGGTCAAAGAGATCTTCTAAAAGTGGGGGTCTCCCCAGGCAGACTTGTTCGCAACTTGTCAGGACAGCAAGTGTCACCTGTTCTGCTTGTGGGGGGGGCAGTATTGACAGGGACTCCTTGTCAGACACCTTCCTATTTCCATGGTCAGGGGCTCTGATGTATGCTTTCCCACCAGTGCCATTGCTTCAGAGTCCTCATGAAGATCAAACAGGACAAAGACAAGGTTATCCTGATAGCCCTGGCTTGGCATCGCCAACACTGGTTCTGCACGCTGATGGATCTGTCAGTAACAACCCCGGTGCAGCTGTCCTTCTGGCCAGATCTCCTGTTGCACAGTCATGGCAGGCTCCTGCACCTGAAGCTGTCAGCATTGCACCTCACAGCTTGCTTGCTGCTTGGTTAACTGCCAAAGAGCAGGAGTGCTCAGCCCGAGTCCAGCAGGTCCTACTGGATAGTAGAAAGTCTCCACTAGAGTGACCTACTTGGCCAAATAGAAACGATTCACGTGCTGGGCCTCAGCCCAAGGGGTTAGGCCTGACCAGGCCTCGCTGAAGTTGATCCTGGACTACCTTATGCATCTCAAGCTCCAGGCCATGTCCCTGTCATCAATAAAGGTCCAGCTGTGGACACATCTGGCTTTCCTGCCCAAGGTGGTTTCACAATTTCACATGAGCCAGGACATATTTTTACCGGTCGTCTTCCCAAAGCTTCATAGGTCTGAGGAGGAACATAAGGAGAGTGCTAACCTTCTACATAGAGAGAACCAAGCCATTTCGCAAGTCGCTGCGGTTGTTCCTCGTGGTAGCAGATAGGATGAAAGGTTGTCCTACGTCCACTCAGAGAATCTCATCTTGGATCACTGCCTGCATCCAGTTCTGCTATGATTAGGCAAAGATGCTCCCACCAGCAATTGTAACCACCCACTCAACTAGAATGCAAGCCTCAGTGGTGGCCTTCCTGGCCCGTGTGCCAATTCAGAATATCTGCAGGACCGCCACCTGCATATGTTCCTGCATACATCCATCCATACGTTCATGTCTCACTATGTGCTTACCCAGCAAGCCCAAGACAACGTTAACTGACTAAATACAGTACTTAACAGCTACTTACTAACTAATCTACAATAAAACAAAACTATTTACAGTTGGCATGAAGTTCAAGAGGGAAGGAAATTGCTGACCACTTACAAGGCAAGGGAAAGAGGTGTGCCCACCAGCCACTGTGGGCAGTAAGAAGGAGCTGAGAGGGCATAGGGCCAACGGCACCTGATATACTGATGCATGAGTGCGGCACTCAAGGGGGCGTCACAGCCAAACCTACGGATGCCACTAAGTCAAAAGTCTCCATCTGTGCACGTGGGTGCATATGCACCTAGAATGGAATCGACATGAGCAACACATCTCGAAGAACAACAGTTATGAAAAGTAGGTAATCATTTTTTCTTAGCTTTCCTTTATTTCTTTATAGTCTGTTTTGGTAGAGTATGAAATGAAATGAAATTGAAAAATCTCAAATATAAAGATTATATGGTGTTAGGTTACATGTGTGCGTATAGAGCTTGTAAATTTGTACACTTAATTATTGTATTGCATCTCACAGTTTAGTTGTAGTGTGATAGTGTGGCAATATGCTTGGGGGCGGGGGAAGTTCTTTGAGTGGAAAATGTGATTTAATCTCTGTGATGTAATGTTTTGAACTTTGCCTATGTTTTTGCAAATTTAAGGGTGAAAGATTAAAGTTAGGTGGTAACTTTTTAAGTCAGATAAGGAGATGGTGATGAATCATAAACTGGATGTAAATTCTACTATACTGGATCCCTAAACTGTTAATTACCATGCCTTCTACTATTCTTTTGTGAAGCTGTAGACTCCTTGTCAAAGTGTAATTTAGGAGGGCTTTTAGCTGGACAATAATATAATATACTCTCAAGCTTAACTGTTTTTTAGAATATTTTTTCTTTTGTGGTGTTTCCTTTGTCTTTTGAAGGAGCACCAGAAGTTTAAATTAGGTTTTCATTAAGGTCTGCAGAAGGGAACCCTCTTCCAATACACCAAGCCAAACTTACTGACCCACATACAATAATCTTCAGAAGTTCGAGAGCTGGACATGCCTGTCCAGGGTTAGGGCTTCAGCCCTGCAGAGCTCCTGCATTGCAGCGGTGGTGGGGCTAGAGAATTCTGCCCTGCGGGAGGCACCTGCCAGGGCTTCAGCCCTGAGACGACCCCCCCTCCCTGTTGGGCAAAAGCCCCTAGCTTCACCTTCCTGCTGTAGGGTAGAAGCCCCGAGCTTCCACTCTCATCCAGAGTCTGGTAGGTGGAGAATGGGGTGGGGAGGCTTGGAGGGCTCTGCAAGCTGCATTTTAACTGTAAAAGAGCCGCATTGTCTACACTTGCAAATACTGAGAGGCTCACTGAAGCAGGGGGCCACTCCTGCAGATTTCAACAAGCCCATGAGAGGATGGGAATTGTATTTGTTTGGGGTGTAGGAGGTAGTTTTATATCCATCTGTAAAATTTTAAGTATTTGCATTTCTTCTGGATGTACAACTTCAAACTCTTAAATTTCTATTACAGAAAAGACTCTCCTATTATACTGTCCATAACCTTTGCCCCTTCCCCCATTGTCCGGCTAGGGAGAATGGCTCCATGCTCTCCTATGCCATGAACTCCTGCTTCTTGACTTTGTTTTTTCTCCCGATTTCCTACCAGTGCTCCCATTCATCAGTCCATCTCCTTTGCCAATACCCCCCACTCACCCGCCCAAAACCTCTCTACCTCATGCCAGCTGCCTGGTGCTACTAATAGGATTTTTTTTTTTTATAAATCGTGCTGTTTGCAGATGTTTAAACATCACTCTATATATGTTTGTATAAACTTTCATCAATCTACTATTAGCTGCCATCCCCTTCCTCCTCCTCCTCTTCTTCTCCCCTCTCCCCCGCCCCCCCCAAAAAAAATTAAATGGCACTCAACAAAGCAAACCAAACAAATCTGGAGTTCGAAAGTAAAAACATTTTCCTGATATGAGCCACTACAAAAAGAACATTTTCAAAGTAAATGGACAATTTGGAAATACCCTATCACCTGTGGGCACACACGTTTCACAGAACAATCACTTTATATCTGATGTATCTTTATATCTCAGTCATCTCAAAGGAAACCTTCACAATATCTTCAAAAGATGAAGTTAGGTGCTTAAATTTATAACTTTGCTAGACACTAAAAATTATGGTCTTAATAAAGAGTCAGGATTAATGTCTTATTACAACAGTCCTTAATCCACCTAACTTTTGTTTTTTGTCCTATGACCGTAGAGGTTAGGGTCAATGGTCTGTTACAAAATGTGTAAACTACTTACTGGGAAACAATCTGTTCCACCTAGTTTTACCTGTGATTTGCTGCGTATCTTTTCCAAATATGAAGAGCTCGGTGTAGCTTAAAAGCTTGTCTCTTTCCCCAATAGAAGTTGGTCCAATAAAAGGTATTAGTATTACTTCACCCCCCTTGTTTTTTTAATATCGTGTGACCAATGTGGGTACAACAAAACTGCAAACAACAATGGAGGACATCATATTTTGCCATCTGAAATGGCAACTCCACAACATGAAGAAAAAAGGAGGAAAAACTTAACAGCGACATCTGCTTCCTGAGCAAATGCAAGAAATAAAACATCCCCCGAAGACTTACCCTCTCTAACTTTCTGATCACTACATACAACTCCACATATGCTAAACAGCTCAGAAGGAGGACTTCAGAAAAACTGAGGAACTAGTTTCTGTCTCTCAAGTTCTCAAAAAGGGAGCCACCTCAGACAAGAAGTCTTCACAAAGGGGACATGAGAACGGCCATACTGGGTCAGACCAAAGGTCCATCTAGCTCAGTATCCTGTCTTCCAACAGTGCCAGTGCCAGGTGCCCCAGAAGGAATGAACTGAACAGATAATCAGGAGGTGATCCATCCTCTGTCTTCCATTCCCAGCTTCTGGCAAACAGGCTAGGGACACCATCCCTGTCCATCCTGCCTAATAGCCATTGATGGACCTATCCTCCATGAACTTCTTTAGTTCTAGTCTCTCTTCCACTGACTGGTGTTAGTAATTCAGTGCACTTCTCAACGCTTGTTATGCAAGACGTAATGCCCTTAATCTAGAGGCAGGAAAATGTTATTCCTTCCAATTCTTTTAATAGATGAGGTAACAGCAGGGTTGCAAAAGTTCACTTCTAGATACTTTAATGTAATTAAAGTTTTTGTTCTACAGGACCCTTCCCTTACTGAATGCATAGGATGGACAGTCAGTAAGGTAGATGATTGGAAGAGTAGAGAGAGGATCTCATGTTTAAGACACTGGTTTAAAAAAAAAATACTTCAGAAAAAATACTGAGTGGCAAGGGTGGAGGGGGAGGAGGGAAATACCCAGGCCCACCCACTACTCCAGGTCCCAGGCCAAGGACCTTGTAGGGGGCACACACGTACCGCATCCCCTCCAACTCTTTGGTACATTTCCCTGTACCACTTTCCCACTGTCCCAGCACCTTCTTCACCCTTGCCTCAGGGCCTCAGCATACCAGTCCTATCAAGCCTGCAGGAGCTTCCTCTGGCTTCCCTGTTCCTGCCCAGTAATGCTCTGTCCAGGGTGCTAGCTTTCTTCTGCCTGCAATATGAGCCTGCTGGGCCCTGATTTGGCTGCTTCTCAGAGCCTCTCTTTTATTGGCTGCTTCCTGCACAGCCTCCGTAGGGCTTTAACCCCCTTCATACCAGTGTAAGGGGGCTGCCCAAACACAACCTTCTTCCTCAGGAATGAATCCTTCTGTCAAGTGTGCTCCTTCTGTCTTGGGGTTGGGGAAGATGAGGTGCATTGAGGAGATGGGACAAGATGAGAGAGCTGGGATGAGACTTTGGGGGGGGGGTGTCTCTTGACTCTTTTGAGATTCTTAAAAAAAAGTTGGTGTTGTAGTTCATCCCTTCATTATTTTGTCCATCAATTAGGCCTACTATCTGCTATAACAATTTTGGTCCATTAATTTCAGGACTGATTATCTCTTGTTTTTAAGTTCAACCTCTGCACAGTCCTTGAATTATGTCAGTAGGCCTCTTTTTTTGTTTGGACTAATTCCGTCTGTCTGGTTTTTTTGCACTTGTTCATAGCATTCATTACTGAAAACAGTTTGTCCTATTTTCCAAGGTTAATTCCCAAGCAGGCAAAAATTTATTATTGTGACATCTTATGAACTTTGACATACTTTTACAATTAGGGTAAATATTTAGGCCCAATAACCACAGCAGCACCTAATGGCCCCGATCATGTATCAAGGCCAATCGGTGTCAGACACTGATACAAACACAATAACAAAAAGATAATCTCTGCCATTGAGATCTAAATAAATGTCTTAACTTTAATTTATATCAAGTTAGACAAGAAACCTCTTGACTCTGCTTGATTCCATCTTTGAATTTATTCTTTCATAAATACGATGAGGGGCTTACATACTTTTAAAATACTTTTTGAGTCCCACATTTCAGAGAGGAAATTTGTTTTAATGGATTTTCCTTTTTTAAAATATAAGCAAACTCAAAGACTTTACTTTCTTATCAGATGTGATGCAATTATCAGTTCAGGAGGAAGGGCTGTTGGTTTTTTCTCCAGACTGAGAAAATATTAGCCTTCTTGTTGAATAATACTCTGGAATGTCTATCCTTTCTTCGAGGGCAAGTAACTGCATTTCCACAATGTTTCAATGTGTCATCTTATTCTTCTAATTGTGTAGTTTATAGGCAAGCAATAAACAGCAAGATGTTTGAGATCGATATGAAAATTGCTGCAATGCATGTAAAACGAAAGCAACTTCATCAACTGCTACCTAATCATGTGCTTCAGAAAAAGAAAAAGGTAAACCTACAAATTACTGACAAACATAACTAATGTTATAATATAATTAATTACATTATAATTTAGTGATTCCCAAAGGTCTTTGGTGTGCTAACAAAATAACTAAAACCCACTTTAAAAGGGCAATTTTACTTGTGTAATCTACACACACTTTCTAACCTATCTGGTACAACGGTACTGATATCCTGATATGGAAAATCTATTAGTCCTAACATTGATAGTTCCCAGTTGCATCAATACCAATGAGTTAATACTGAATTATTTGTACATACGTTTCATGCATGCCTTTCTTCCTACCTCCTGGAAGTATCTGCTTCTGATTTCATCTCTTCTCCTTGAAATCATGCAGGTATGACATGATGATTTTTGTTGGAAATACTAGACTAAACAGATTTTTAAGTCTGATTAATTTAGAGAACTCAAAGCTATTTTGCTAGTGTAATTTGGAAGCCAAATTAGGGAAATATTTACAACGCAGCGCTTCCATGATTAACAAAGATTATCTAGTGCACACAAATTTAAGAATTTGGTTTGTTTTCTAACATCTCCCTGTTGTACTAATAGTTTTGAGATTGTGTATAGGCCATAAAATTACTAAAGAAATTGTATGACCTCTCATGACTCATAGAATGTTGAACGCTTTGCTGCTGCCGTTTGTAGCTAACATACATATATTTGCTCGTATGACTAAAGATGTGGGTTGGAGAATGCTTTCAACAGTTAATGTGACTGACTGTATGCTGTGGCCTAAAACTGGAAAAGGTCTCCACTTGATAGTTTTTCTATCTTAGATATAACCTTTTACTCCTAGATGGGAAAGATTTAAATGACAGTGAATGAATCTCAAAAATTGGCTGCTACACATGTACAGCAAATTTTTAGTAAGGGTCTGTTTTCTGTCTAAAGTTGTTTTCCCCTTAAATGCATGGCAGGCCTGTGTGATCATATGTGAGAAGAAGGGCAGCCTGCAAAACAGCATTTCATGAAGGGCAGCAGTAATTTAAGATCAAGCTATTTGGTTAGTTTGAGCATGATTAATTGCAACAGGAAAGAGTGTTTATGGGCCAAGTAACTAATGCAAAAAGTCCCTGCCTCTTTGAATGTAATCTGAGAGCAATCATATATGAAAGCTGACTTGTAAAAAGAAGTCTTTTTGGAAACATGCATGTCATGGTTAGGTATTTCTGTTCTCTTGTCTGCATTCATATAAATAGCTCAATATAAGATTAGTATCCTTTTAAAGCCATTGTCACCATTTAAAAATCTCTCTAAATTATGTAGCAAAGTTTGCACATGGTAGACTGAAACAAATCCAGTAAGAATCTAGTTGGTTGGTATCTTGTCTCTAACATTAGCCAATGCTGGCTGCTTCAGAGGAAAATATAAACCTCACTCAATGCATCTAATTAGGCAGTTCTGGAGTATGAACGGAAACTTGGTGATCAGCATGAGGGCTGATGATAGATAAAAATGACCCAGTGGTCTAGAAAACCACTAGGTCAGCTACCTAATTTCTTTGAGTTCTTGATACTGTACACTTGTATTGAGATATTATCATTCCATAAAATGAAATAAACTTGAAATTAAGCTGGAATTCTAGATACACAAGTAGTACAGGAGAAATTGGTCTTGTATGTGGCATTATGTGGGTGCAAATGGTGGATCATTCAAGTTCTAGCCTTAATTTTGAACATACGAATTAAGTTGTTCTGGTAGCAGGCCAGTAGAACCTTTGTATGTAGAAAAGTCTGAAAACTCTGCACATCTCTATTTTGTATGACTTTTAGAAGCCTTTGTATTGAGGTTCAAGCCACTCAGTGTAGTTGGTTTTGGTTTGCTTCTTTGGTGTGCCTTCTAGAATTTTTCAATGCTATTTTTCTCTAAAAATACTCTTTGCCTATGCAACTGATGTCAAGACAATTAACCTTAAATTTTTTGAGATACCAATTTGAGCTCAGTCTAATTAATTTTCACAAAATTATCAGTATAATTGAAATATTGCTTCATTGACTTTCAACTGATTCTCAGTCCTTAATGGGATAAGTAACACCTGTGATTTATTGTGTGATTGGTTGTAGCATTCAACAGAAGGGGTCAGACTGACAGTCCTGAATGACAGCAGCTTAGACTTATCTATGGACAGTGATAACAGCACGTCTGTGCCTTCTCCTACTAGTGCTATGAAGACAAGTCCATTGAATAGTTCTGGAAGCTCTCAGGGGTAATTATTTTAATCTTAACCTTTGCTATTCGAGTTTATGATCCTCTAAAAGTTACATGTGTTGGAGAACATGTGTTTACTGTGTATATTGCAAGAGGGCATATTATCATCATTTATCTTAAACTTAACTTTGGGGGGGGGGAATCACTGCACTATGTCTTCGTTGTCTACAGCTAATAAAATGCTTTTTCATTTGCTCTGTTAGATTCCATTTCTAAAGATAGACACTCTTTTCCAGTCTGTTGCTTTCTTTGTTTGACAACATGGTCACTTCCATATTTTTAGGTTAATATGCAAAGTATCTGATGATGATGTGGACTCTCTACAGCTATGCAATATACAAACTGAATGATAAAACATTAAGTATGAAGTAGAAAAAAAAGTAACTAGCTTTTCTTAATGCCTATGACAGCTGCTCTTTAATCATTCTCATTTATGAAACTATTCTCAGGATTTTTACATTACTGAACACTCTTTTGAAGAAGAAAAAAAAAAGAAAGCAAGTGTACAGTTAAGCATACTGTCATGGTTCTCAGGGCTGAAATCTAATCTAGCCTAAATTTTGGTTTTTAACACATCATGCCCCCATTCTTTTTGATATAGCAAAATCTATTATAATGCCAAAACCAAGGCTGCAATCCTGTTAATTCCCAATTTCTTGATTAGGCAATCCATGAACTGAGTTTATAGTGATGATGTGCACGTGATATTATGGGATATTAACACATGCTTATCATGCCAGCCTTCTCAATTTGGCTTGCTCTATTGTAAAGGTAAAGGGGTTTATAGATTTTTTTTTTTTTTTTTAAATTGAAGGACATGAGTTTTTTCTTCTTCCCTTTCAAATAGCTTTAAAAACTTTATTGAAACTTGGATTATTTCATATAAAATTAATCTTCTCCTGTAGTATTTCACATAGTGAGGTTTATAACAGTAATGTTGCTAACACTGTTTTGCTTGTCTTCACATTATATTTCATAAAATTGCTATGATATAATTTGGCCTTTTCTAACGTTGTGTTGATGCTATTGGCTAAATCACATCAATGCAAGTCTCTGGCAATGCTGATGATATGTGATGAAAGGTGAACAGGTGAAAGGTGAACAGTTTGATATCATATGCATATTTTAGTTTTCAGTGTTATCCATTTTGCCTTTTTCATGTTTTAGCAGAAGCAGTCCTGCTCCAACTGTAACAGCAGCATCTGTGATCAACATACAGGCTTCTGAAGTTACTGTGCCACCAACCATTTCCAGTGAAAGCTCAGGGGGTAGGGAAAATTACATATTATATTGTTAGCATTGATTTCTAGAGAGTATTTTACTAAAGATGTATCATCGTAATTTGGAAGATTTAAATTTACTGCATGTTGTAGCTGTATATCATTGAACTGATTTACACATTAATCATGTCCTGTAGGATTCAGGATATTTTGATATACTTATCAAAATAGCCGTAAAATACTAGAATTTCAGTAATCTACATTTATGTCGGTTGCAAATCCTCTAAAAATGGATATTCATGTTTTCTGTTCAAATAGCGACACAGGCTTGCTCAGGGCAAACCCAGTATAGATGATGGCAGTGCTCCCAGTTAGGCCAATGAAGGAGAGCATGGCTAGGTACTGGCTAAAGCCCTCACAGTGCCACTTTCTTGGGTACTTCTGTTCCCTAATACAATTAAAACTTGAATGAGGATGACCTGACTTCACCACTTTGTCCTGCGTCATAAATCACAGTTGCCTCCAATGTAAGCAACCTTGTCTTTAGCCAGTGCTAGAGATAGTCAGGGGTGACGCTACTCTGGATTTTGGAACAAGATTTAAACAAGAACTGTCCCGATTTGCTAATTCACGCATCTCAATCAGCTACGTGGTGTGACCCATTCATGCTGATGAGCAATCACTATTATAATTTTATATTTAGCTAGTCCTTCTAAAGATGCCCAGAGGGCTACACCAACTGCATATGTGCAACCATCTTTGGTTATCAGAGTGAGGCAGCTAATTAGTTCACTGTATGTGATACAACACTGAGAGAAAGGGGCATGTTTTTTCTCATGAATGCCTACTCTTAATGTTCTTACACAACAGAGACCTTCCAGTCTCCTTTAAGGTTTTCTCCAAACACAGATACAGTAAATTGCAGTATGTTCGATTTATCTAGTTAGACTGATAAAGTCCAAGTTTTAATTATTCTTTGATTTTAAACTTGTGGTTTCAGGTAGTCTGTGTTCCAAATCTGATGCTCAGGCACCAAGCTATTTGTTCCACTCACTCAGTGCCAGTGGGGTTAGATACAGAAAACAAACTACTGTGGAACTGATGTGTCTACATTAAATGTAAATGTTGAAACTATTTTAAAATGTATCCTATTTATTTCATAGGTACTTCAAGTGAAAGCATTCCTCAAACAGCCACACAGCCAGCCATTTCTCCACCACCAAAGCCTACCATCTCTAGAGTTGTTTCCTCAACACGTCTGGCAAACCAATCACCAAGACCATCAGGGAACACAGCAACAAAAATACCTAGCCCTGTCATAGGGGTGAAGAGGACATCTTCCCCTCATAAAGAAGAGTCTCCTAAGAAAATAAAAACAGAAGAGGTATTTTATCCTTGATCATAATTGTATCCACGCATAAGAATATTAGTATTATCGTTGCCAGCTCAGAGAGTTGATACATGTGGTACTGCAGTGAGAGATCTTGTTAAATTGTGAGTGTCTTTCTGCTCTGGCTGGATAACCCTTACTAAGTACATGTAAAATAAATCTGTTCTGTTAAGTGTTGGTAGGTCATCTTTATGATAGTGTTCAATGAACTTTAAGAACTTGTTTCATACATGTACTTTACGTGAATGTATTTCAAGGCACTTCACAATAAAAACAGAACCAAGGGTAAAGGATAGAAGGTAATCAAGTTTAATCAGTTGAATCTGGCCCTGTATTTTGCAGTTGTCAATAGTGAGTTGCAGTTTTGAATTGTGATAACTTAAAAGCATGCACAGAGTCTTGAGTTCATTTGTTATTACCCATTGCACAGGCTTTATATGATCAGTCAAAATGTATTTAGCTTATTTCTGGAATTTGATAAACAGAAAATAGTTCAACAAAATCTTTTTTAAAAAGATAAACAACATTGACAAAAAAGAATTACCTACAAAAGTTCCAAGTAATTTTCTTCCTTAATTACTTTGTTTAAAATTAAATAATAAACTGAACTTTGCAATGCAACTGTCACTTTTATTGACCATTATTCTTAATTGTTAAATCGGTAGGTTAAAATGTAGTTAAGAATGCATGAACAAACACACTTCTGATCTTTCCAAAGTAAGACACACACTTTCTAAATTTTTATGAGGGCAGTTATCAATAGTTTTAACAACCTGTTTGCTGCCTATTTTAAGAATTATTAAGGCAGAGATTTTCAAAAGAGCCTAAGAGAGTTAGACAGCGCTGCATTTCAGTGAGATTCGTATGCCTGTTCTTGCTTGGCTCTTTTGAAAATCTCAGTGTAAGGGAATAAATATTTAAGGACAAAAGAAATTAAAATGGGATAATTTTGTGCAAGATTTCACTCATTTTAAAGTCTGTTTTTTTAAACTTTGCATGGGGCTTCAACGCTATGGCAAAGGGCACCAAATATAATTGAATAATTTATTTTGTTAGTAGAATACATTTGTATGTTAAAGGTGTTATCTACATAAGTTTGGGGTGTCCCCATTACTTACAAGTGTCAAAGCTATGAGTGAAGTTATCCCATGCAATTGCTAATAAATCTTTTATACCATACCTTCACACATGCTATATATGTGACATGTTCTACAGAAAATGTTTTTCAAACATTTTACTTATTTGAGGAAGAAGTATCAACAGTGTTTGATCTCCCTCCACCTGTTAACCAGACTGCCTTTACCATGATTCTAATTATACAGGACCTTGGGAAAGTACTTCAG
The DNA here is from genome assembly GCF_009764565.3 of Dermochelys coriacea. Classification (NCBI taxonomy): domain Eukaryota; kingdom Metazoa; phylum Chordata; order Testudines; family Dermochelyidae; genus Dermochelys; species Dermochelys coriacea. The sequence continues at coordinate 102,377,942 of NC_050073.1, forward strand.
AAATTTCAGGTCTGATGGCTTGAGACTTTCCAGGCCTAGGAGCAAATTCTGTACTCCGACTGAAAGTGGAGAATTAAACCTTTCCATTGGGGTATAGTGTTCATTAGCCTTGATGGCTTGGGTTAGAACCTTAAACCTCTCACTAATCTGTGACTGAATGTATTATCTGTACTGCACCTCAGACATTTATGTTTTATGGGGAGATTACATTGTAAAGAAGAGAAAGGAAGACCCAAGGAAGTACAGACCAGTCGTCATAACTTCCATATCCAGAAAGATGATAGAACAAATGATTAAACAATCAATTTCTAAGAACTTAGAGGATAATAGGGTGATAAGTAATAGTCAACATCGTTTGTCAAGAACAAATCTTGCCAAACTATCCTAATTTCTTTCTTCGATACAGTTACTGTCCTAATGGATGGGAGGGGAAGCTGAACATGTGATACATCTTGATTTTAATAAGGCTGTTGACACAGTCCCACATGACATTCTCATAAGCAAACTAGGGAAATGTGATCTAGATCAGGGGTTCTCAACCTTTTTCTGAGGCTCCCCAACATGCTATAAAAATCCTACTGCCCACCTGAGCCACTACAACTGGGTTTCTGCATATAAAAGCCAGGATCAGCATTAGGCAAGTGGGGCAATTGCCTGGGGCTCTATGCCACAGGGGCCCTCATGAAGCCAAGTTGCTCAGTACACAAGAGGAAAAACTATATTCAGAGTAGTTATCAATGTTTGCTGTCAAACAGGGAAGACATTTTAAGTGGTGTTTTGTAGGAGTCTGTTCTCAGTCTGATACTAGGCAATATTTTCATTGACAATTTGGAAGATGTAGTGAAGAGTACACTTAAACATTTTCAGATGTCACCAAACTGCGGAGGGGGTCACAAGCACTTTTGAGAATGGGATTATAGCTCAAAAGATCTTGACAGATTGGAGACTTGGTCTGAAATCAACAAGATGAAATTCAATAAAGACGTGCGAAGTACTGCACTCTAGGAAGGAAAAATTAAATGCACAAATACAAAGTGGGAAATAACTGACTTGGCAGTGATACTACAGTACAGATTCTGGGGATAGAGTGGATCACAAATTGCATGAGTCAGCAATGTGCTAATGCAAGAAGGGCAAATGTCATTCAGTGATGTATTAACAAGCGTGTCCTATGAAAGACACTGGAGGTAATTGCTCTGCTCTAGTTGGCACTGGTGAGGCTTCAAGTGGAGTATTGTGTTCAGTTTTGTGCATCACAATTTAAGAAAGATGTGGACAAATATGAGAGTTTAGCGTACAACAAAAATGACAAAGGGTTTAGGAAGCATGATCCAGGAGGAAAGGTTGGAAAAAATTGGGCATGTTTAGTCTAGAGAAGGCAAGATTGTGGAGGAGACAAGTCTTCAAATAAGTAAAAAGTTGTCATGAAAAGGACAGTGATTAATTGTTCTCCTTGTCCATTGAGGGTAGGACAAGAAGTAATTGGCTTAATTTACAGCAAGAAAGTTAGGTAAGATGTTAGGAAAAACTTTCTAGCTATAAGAATAGTTAAGGAATGGAACAGGTTGCCAAGGGAGGTTGTGGAATCTTCATAGTTACAGGTTTTTAAGAGCAGGCTAGAGAAACATCTGTCAGGGGCGGTCTAGGTATGCATAATCCTGCCTCAATGTGATGGAGTGGACTAGTTGTTCTCAGGAAGGGGCATGGAGACCTAGATAGTCATAGAATCCTAAATCAACAGTAGTGAAACCAGAATTGTTTGAAGCCAGAAATTACTTAGGTTATTTGTTATATTCCAAACAATAACACACATACTAAACATATTCCACACTCTGTCCTTAAATACACACCATTTTACCACTAGTGTGTATAAATTCTGCTTGTGACTGGTTTATCTTGAGTTCCATTAAAAGTTTTCTTCTTGTCACTTTTTCTGCCTATTTTACCAAAAGTTTTTGTTTTAACAGGATGAAATAAATGAAGATGCTAGTTGTCTTGAAATGGGTGATCATGATAAAATGGAAACTAAGGTATAGAAGACTCTCAAATTTTTAAACAGAATGGAATATATTGTGTTGCCCATACAAGTTAGACTATGCATATTTCTAGCCATTGCTGTCAGTATTGGCAGGTGTTATGCAGGCTTCTTCCATAAGGCAGTGTTCATTTAAAAGCTCCTGGGCTGCTTCCAAACAAGTGCTGATATTGCATAATTTTCAGTTGCGTTATATTTTTAATATTCCACTGCAGTCTAAATTAAATTCAAACACCTTTCAGTTATGACTGAAAACTCTGCTGCTGCAATACAAATAACTCATTGCATCACCTAGCCCTAAAGCTCCCTCTCACATTTTGTTCCATTTAATTTTGACGTGGCAGTACGGGTTGGTTTTTCTTTCAGATGATAGTGTTGCTTAGTCTAGAGCAGGGGTGACCAACCTGAGCCTCAGAAGGAGCCAGAATTTACCAGTGTACATTGCCAGAGAGCCACAGTAATACATCAGCAGCCCTCCATTAGCTCCTCTGCTCACAGCGCCTCCCACCCATCGGCAGCCCTTCGGATCAGCACTCTGCTCTCTCCCTCCCCACACCTCCAAATCAGCTAGAAGCTAGACTTGGGGGGAGGAGTGAGGGCATGGCAGGCTCAAGGGAGGGGGTGAGGAAGGGTAGGAGTGGGGGCAGGGCCTTGGCAGAACCAGGGGTTAAGCAGTGAGCACGCCAGGCACATTAGAAAGTTGGCGCCTGTAGCTCCAGCCCCGGAGTTGGTGTCTGTACAAGGAGCCTCGTGTTCTGTTGGCAGTCTTGTATGTCAGATTGGAGGTTCTTCAGATGCTTCATTTAAAGTGAAAAATCAAGGTCTTTAATGGATTAAATAATTGGTACAGAAGACCCTGTTTTGATAGTAAATTTAAATTATTTTATCCTGTCCTCAAATTTTCTCTTTTAACATGCTGAAGATTTTTACTGACTATGTGTAACTGTTCTGTAAGATACCAGGGTGGATAGGGAATTATTAGAACTTTGCACAATAGGTTGGGGTTGAGGTGAAAGTATATTAACTGGTATTACTGCTAAAATGGAAACTAACATCTTCATTTTTTCAGAGTTATCCCCATTGAGATTAATAGGACATTTCACATCTCAGAGCTATTATTTCAGCCTGTTTGCAGACTTTAGAAGTTAACACTGCAATATTTTGTATTTGGTTCATGTTTTTAAAGTTCCCTCTTCAATGGAAAAGGACTAGAGCAAAGAATGGAATCTTCAGCAAATGCTGTGACTTTACACATTCCTATGCTTATAGTGTACTTTTCACAGATCAAGGAGTTTTATGATATGCTAAACAGAATATGGGGGGGCAAAAAATCCTTAACACTTTATTTTGAGTTGGACCAAAAAATGCGGAGATAATTTCTTGTTTAAAGATTTCCACCCACATGGATCCAAATGTGAAAGATTCCTAGAAAAGTTGTAAGTGACAAATCAGGAACTATGTATAATTAGGCAAGATACAGGGCATTCTAATAGATAATCAGTTAATTTTTTGTTGTTCAAAAATATTTAGTGATGCACTGAATAGTCATATCTGCCTCTGTATAATATGCATATGCCTGATCCCGCATTGATATGTACACGGACAGATACTTACACCAGTGCAGAGCCACTCTGGATTTGGTGGAGACTCTGCCTGTGTGCAGCTCCTTCAAGGATACATTGGGCTGTATTTAGAATGTTCTTTGTGTAGCTTCTAAGGGATATATATACAAGCAGTTACATTTTTTTATTTTTTTTTTTTTAAAGGAACAACTCGACGCAGAAGTAAATATTTCTTCTCAAACAGAAACTGTTCAGACAATGGCATCTCTGCAAGCTCCTCAGGTACTGACATTAAAGAAGTGTCATATTGTGAATATTCTAATCATGATGACCTAATACTGAGATTAAAGTAAATCCAAATGTTAAAAATAATGACAGCAAAGAAATATATAATGGAACATTTTCATATAGATATCTGTATGGCAGGTTGCTTGTGAATGTTGTGAAGTAAGCACATCTTACATATGTATTTTGTTGCTTAGTGCCTATGTTGCTTGTTAGAAAAACTGGACTGACTCTTATCTTTTCTCAGTTGTGCCCTTAATATTTACCTTTATGTCAGAACAACACTTAAAGTATGGTTCACTTTTTTTCTTTATTTTGCCCTTTATGATGTAATCTAAGGGGGGGAGGACTTCCATTTTAAAACCAAACAAGTCGGTTAAATAATTGCTATTTAGAGACAGCTGCTTAAGGCTCTCAAATATATGTTAAAAAGGTAACTTCACATATTCTGCTACCTGCATATTGCTTCTCAATAGATACCCTGAAAAGAATGAGTCTTCAACTATACAGCTGTCTAGCACCATAATTAAGTTTTTCCTGTTTACAAATAATGTGGAAATTCAGTTCTAAAACAAGGCCTAGTCTACACTGGGGTTTTAATGCATATTTTTAGTCCATTAATGTAGCTGCACCATTGCAAACCTCTAGTAGACATGTATTTGTTTAAATAGCTGCACTGCTGCATAGGTCACTTAACTTGATTTGAAATGGGGGTAAGCAGTAAACAAATTATGTAGGTGCCAAGATTGTTTGTGACAAACTAGGTTTTATGTATTGTAGATGCTCAGCAAAGCAAGATAAAATTGTTTGCTTCACAGAAATCAACATCTTTATAGCTCACTTAGTAACAAATATTGAAATAAACAAAAGTTTTCTGTTGTCCAAGAGCTATGTTCTTTAAGTTTCTGTAGTTCTGACATCTCAGAAAATGATTTGTTGCAATCACGGCAGAGATGCAGTTTGGATGTTGCAAAATTCTGATGAGCTGTATCTAGGTCTGTGGTGGGCAACCTGCTGCCTGTCAGGTAATCCACTGGCAGGCTGTGAGACAGCGGATTGCCTGCAGACAATCAATATGAACAAACTGTCCCGCGGCCCGCCACAGGATTACCCTGACAGGCTGCGTCCACAGATTTTTTTCACCACTGATCTAGGTCTTGCTGCATCTGTCACCTTATTTCCCAGTTTGATCTGCTTTGCACAGAGTAAGTCACAGAAGCATGCTTCTGCTTATTCCTGTCAATAATTCAAAAGCTCTAGAAAGTTTGGCTAACATGAGCCAGAAAATAGGAGTAAACTGAGGGAAAAGCACAAGAAAATGTTTGAAGTGAATAAAAATACTACAGCTATTGTGTACTGTCTGAGCTCTAAATAAATAAACATTCCTAATAAATTATGAAAAGCAGTACAAAATAACTTGATCACCATGATGTCTAAAGCAATATGGTCAGGAGAGGGGCAACTGAAAATTATTTTAAATAAAAATTTGACAAGTATAGAAAATACAGGGTTTTTTAAGCATATTGGTAATTTATATCCTTTTTGTTCATAATTAATGTTTGGATTCCTGTGTTCTTTGCTTTGCTTCCTTGTTTTGTTTTATACTAATTAGTTGTGCTGCATTAGTTTTAACTTTCTTTAATATTTTTCATTTTTATCCCCCACAAATGAGGAGAAGCCAACTTGGTTAATCTTCTTCTCAGTTTATAACGTTATAAACTGAGATCATTCTTATTGCCATCAAACAGTATTATACTATTTGCAGTTCTTTAATATGGAAAGCGTAACTGATGTGGTTGGCAGCACAAACTTTTTGATAAACCTTTTAAATATAGACACAATATAATCAATTAGAATTTTTAGATGTAAACAGTTTTTAAATTCTTACTCAGCAGTATGAGCATTGATTTTTCAAGTGTGCGGTTTAGTTTGGTTTCATGAACAAACCACAAAATCCTGTAACTTTCAGTATCAGCAGTGTAGATTCCTATTTCTGAAATAGGAAATTATGATAAATAGGTTCCAGTTGTATTTCATTGTGCCTCCACAAAGGGGGGGGGGGGAGGTGTCTCGGATATCAAATAATTTAAAGCCATCCTAAAGAAGAATGAAAATCTCAGATAGCATTTGTAGGACTCGTGCAATAAACCTATGTGTGGGAGTTTTTCAAGTGTGTTATAGTTGAGCTCTATTTTTCTTATTTCTTCAACTTGTAGAAAACTAAATGCATGCTATGAGAGGGACTATTATAAACATTCTTTCCTTAACTATCACTTTTTCTGTTGCCTAAGAAAAGTTGTAATTAACGCTATTTTTGGTAAATATTTCTGAATACCCTATCAAAATAAATTACAACATACACCTTTGAAACCTGGTGCTCAGATATTTGCTTCTTGTTAAACTAATATTTTTGGAGAATTAAAATACATTTAAAATGTTTCCTTTTTCCTCTTTCTTGTCAGAAAACACCTAGTACAGACCTTTCAGATATCCCTGCTCTCCCTGCAAATCCTATTCCTGTTATCAAGAATTCAATAAAACTGAGATTGAATCGGTAAAAACAACCTCAGGGGTCCATAAACAATATCTGCCAACTCAACCTGTTGTCTTCTAATGCTAAAAAAGGAGAATGGAGGGTGCAAGACTAGAACATGACTGCAAATGGATTTAGGTATATTTTGTGCACTTCCCTGACTGGGCTGTAATCACCACCTCTTTGGAAGTCCAGGTTAGTATGTGAAGCCAGGAGTACTTTTAATGTGTTAGCAACAGTTGCATTAAATATTTCGAAGGATTACTGCCTTTAAAAACAAACATGAACACTATTTGTAGCCATAATTGACATTCTGATTGGATTTATGTTTGATGCATTGTTTGAAAATTTTGAGCTAAAACTGGCAAAAGAATCCCTTAAATGCACTTTTATGTACCTTTTTTATTGGAGTACGACTAATTTTAGATATTCAATTGATATTTTCATTTTTATTGAAGAGATTCTTCAGTACTAGTAATCTGCAAATTGGATAACATTCTATGATACACTGTGCATTGAAGACAAAGTGTACAGTATATCTAGTTAAATTACCATCAAGCAGCAGTAAACCTTTAAAATAAAATGTCAAATCTTGAGGTTACATGACATATGTTGAGAAAATAATTGGGAAGCATTTGGAATTTGATGGGACATGATTAAGATGTGATCTATTTTTATTTATATGATTATTTTATGGTGCATACAGATCAGCGATCAAACAGCAAATACACTTTCCTTTGACCTAATCAAACTCCATACTCCCTTGCTGATCCCCTTGCCATATTTCTTGGAAAAAGCTTTTGTGTTTAATGTTTTTTGCAGCTTGTATGCACAAAATAGGACAACGGTCAAAAATAAATGCTTTTTTTTAATGCTGTTAAAACTCATGATGTTAGATAAACCCAATACTTTGGGGCCCAAAGGCACAAACACCAAATTTTGTCCCATTGCTAAAACTTCAGAGTGAATAAACTGTGCCTGTGAAGCATAACACCTGTCTTGATGGCCTTTTGATCACTAAATATAAGATAATTTTTGTACACTCCATAAAAGTCCTGTCTGCATTAAAACATTTCAAATTTTAAATATAAAGGCAAGAAAATATCCCCAACGATTTTAATCTTTTTTTATTTCTAGATGGCTTATCAAAAATAGTAGTTTTACATACTGAACAACACTGAATTTTTAACAATCATATTTCTAGAAAGCACTTGACATCTAGCAAGCTCTCTTTCCTCCTCCTACTTTTTGTTCTGTAGTCCTAGCAAAAAAGGATTAGCAGCAAATCTTTTCTTTAAAAGAACTGAATCTCTCATGATTAAGCAGCAGAACATCAGTTTTTAGGAAACGTGAGGGATGTTGGTGATAACACCAGATGTAGATAACAAACTTTGTTATTATTACTTAGTCTGAAAAACTGGGATGGTAAAAATCATCCTTCCCATACTTTCCGATTAGCATGTTTTATGAATTTCCTCCTCCCATTGTGCTCCATCCTATTACATGTGCTTCTTTCATGTTAAAATTAAATTACTTACACGGCTGTCCCCATATCCTTCTAAATTAATTTTCCAAAGTCAGTGTAGCTTACTTTTTTCCTTAGGCTGTGCAGTAACTGAGGTTTTTCTTTTTGCCATTTGTCTAAGATGTCTAGTGTACAATATTTCTCTTTCCCTTGCCTTGTGCAGCCTGCTGTCATCCACCTCGAAAAAGGTTATACTAACAATTGAAGTGTACAAGGTGTCTGTGTATTTTGTGTAGTTATGGAGTTTAGATCGAAATTGCCAGGCACAGATTTAGTTTTGTCATTTTGTTTACACATTGGGAAATCTTTTTTTCATTTTATTAAACATTTCATGTAACTGCACCCAAGTTTTGCCAAGCTGGAAACTTGGAATCTTTCTGTATAGTGACTTTTTAATTCTAGTTTTCATAATCTGGAGATCAGACTGTTGCTTTCGCATGATGTACGTAGTGTCTCATGACTGGAGTTTGCTTTGTTTTATAGTATCTGTACTCCTTGTATTTTTCAAGAGCTATTTTGTAAACAGATGATGTATTTCTCCATTGAAAACACAATAAAAAACAGCACAATCCCACATTTGCCTGATTTTCTTCAAATATCCAAAATTGCTTTTCCTGTTTGTTTTTATTCCAGACTTGTCAGTTAAATTACTTAATTGTTTCTGCTGATATAGAATGCAGTGCAGCCTGAAAAGAACAATGCTCTTTTAAATTGAGTCTGGATTTGAAAAGTGGCATTTAGCAGCATGCTAAATTTTAGTCCATTTTTAGAAGAGAAATGTAAATTGCTATTTTCTGTCATTTAGTTTTTAAAAGAACAAATCCATTTGAATAGCACCCCTTTCTTGTTCCCTGATTTGGGTGCCTGCTTCAAAATCTTAAAGGCTGGAGTAGGCAAAACTAGAAAAATAGCATATATAATCAGTTTACATAGACTATTTTTTTTTAAATTACAACTTTAAAAAGCTTGAACTAACTTTTTATCCTCTAAGGCAGTGGTGGGCAACCTGCGGCCCATGGGCCACATGCAGCCCATCAGGGTAATCTGATTGCAGGCCGCGAGACATTTTGCTGACGTTGACCATCCGCAGGCATGGCCCCCCGCAGTTTCCAGTGGCCATGGTTCGCTGTTTCCAGCCAATGGGAGCCACAGGAAGCGACGGCCAGCACGCTGATGGGCCGCAAGTTGCCCACCACTGCTCTAAGGTAAAAATATTAATTGAAACTGTCATGGTATATTTTGTAAAATGCACCACATTTCCTGTCTTGGAAGCAGTTCATTATATAAATTATCAGCAGATGGCACTGTTTCTCTTATTTTTCTTCCACTGACTCCAACATGCACTGAAACTACAAATTCAAAAGGTGCCAGTAGCTGTGCATCACTTGATTAATCTTAATAGCTTGCGGGCCCAATCCAGCAAACATTTAGAAATGCAACCTAAATTTGACTTAAATTTGTACTGTTAGTACTGTGCTTCTATTAAAAATGGCTCCTAATTTCCACAAGTAGGTGGCTTTGTGTACGTTAGTTTGAGTTAGGCTTCTGTGAACTAATGATTGTTAGCTAAAATTTTGCTTTTATATTGTGCATCAGTGAGTGCTCTAGTCCTCTGTTTTACACTATTTCTTATCACACCTTTTGCTTCTCCAAGAGCTGCATAGCATTGCTTCTGGTGGTAAGTGAACAGTAGCTTTAAGTAGTAATCGGAATATAAAAAGAAAATCACTAAATGTACCCTGAAAAATCTAACAGTTCTGGAGCTTCATTTTAAGTGCTATATAAAACAAACAGATCTACAGCTGAAATAACCAAACAAACTTGTGAGAGAGTACACGATGGACTTGACTTCACTTTAAGCCAAAAGCTACACTTGTCCATACTCAAATCACAGCTAAATTTAACAGTGAAAGGAAAATAGCTTTTTGGTATGTAAATATTTGTTCCTTTAGTTTATTTTCTTCAATTTACATTCTTGGAAAATATGTGACTACTTGTAATAGAATTCTCACATGTTCAAAGGGTCACTACAGTTAAATAATTTTAATTCCTTGGAGTTGTCCACCTGAAAAGCAGCTGAAGTGTTTTACATCTTGTGATCATTACTATAGGTGAACAAACAATTCATTGGCAGTCACATTAAGTAAATCTCCACTTCTACACCCTTCCATAAAAATAAGAGAGAATACGGCTTGTAGGTGCATGTTTTCAAAGATCCCAGCATTCATTCTATAGAACATAGCAGTTTACTTTAATCATCTTTAAAGATTTTTTTAACTGTTTACTAGAAACAAAGCAGATTTGTTGATAGAGGCAGATGCAATTTCATATGTCTACGAAGTTCAAACTAATATTTGAAATATCTATAAACATCAAACATCTGCCACTGTCATCACCAAAAAATGTTAACTTTGATATCAAACTTCAGAGTACATGTATTATTATTTAAAAAACAATACAGTGAACTACTGTTGGATATCTTTTTTTTTTTTTGATATTTAAACTAATGGTTTTTTTTAATAAAGTTTAGTCTTATTCTGTTTTTACTATATTCTATAATGCAGTTTTTCGGGCGGGAGTGGGGGTTTCACATCTAGAGAATTGACAAGTCACATTCACAAAATTATTCTGTATGTCTGTGTATACATAAGTCTAGTATTGTAGTGGAATGTTTCTAATTCATCTAAGTGCAAGTAAGAAGCTCCTACATGTGTTTTAATGAAAAAGTAACAAAATAAGGTTTAAAGATATTGAATGAGAAAACTAACTCAAATAAAACCACCTCTTGATGGATGGAAAAACTGTGCTTAATGGTATATGCAGATATTCTCAAACTCAGTGTTCCAGTAAATTACTGTTTTAAATAAGAACTTGTACCCAGATGAGACTTTCAGCTGTAATGGAAAAGAATAATAAAGTGAAATGCTATTAATGTATGATTGTAAAAATTCAGACTTAGTTGGCTAAGTAAGCTGAATCTTTTTTTTTTTTTTTAAACATAGAAAAATAGCCAGTGCATTTAAACAGCCCCATAATTCCAGTGACCCATACAGACACTGGACATCTCACAGCTAGCATATCTTGTTTGCCTCTTGCCTCTAATTTGTATGTTTTATTTACAAGCTAGCAATTCTCATTTTATGAATACATTTTACTTTTATCCTTTTTAAAAATAAATTTTCCTGATAAGGCTACTCTGGGTCACATTTATGTAGTTTAAAACAAATCTTCAATTGTTTTAATTGATACATACATTTATTAGAGTTCACTGAAAACAATTATCTTCATATTATTGTATAAGTTTGCTTCTATAGTAATAATATGCAGTCCTAAGGCATTTAAAACATAAAATACTTTCTTTGCGTGAATGGTGAATTATTAAAGTTGAAAGGTATATTAGATCATGTAGCCCTGACTAATATGACAGTTCAATTTGAGCTGCAAAATGAAATCAATTGAGGGAAGTTTCTGAAGTTTGAAGTTGAGGAATATTCTTTAATTGATTTTTTTCCCAAAATCAGTCAATTTTAGATTGCTCCTAAATTAAGACTTTCGGCATGATAAAATGTATATTTTTAACAACATTAACCAAAAGCAGTTTTTTATGGATTCAGTTTCTTCTGCTTCAAATGCCCTTTTTACAAACTTGCACACTGCATGGTGCCTGGTACTCTTTGCCTTCCAGAAATATGGCATGAGCCATTGGTCCTTGTTTACGTTCTCAGTTTGCAGTGGAGCTGTTAATAAAGAGATGGATGATAAAGTTGTTGAAAAGAGACAGTTGGATGGGACTGCTCCTCATGAGTGATAAAGGGCATGCTCTGCCTTCACAGCCAAGAATGCTGTCCCCAGCAGAGAGCCGGCCATGCCTGGACGCTGTGCCAAGACTGTTAGGTGCATGAGGAGAGAAGAATATTCAGCTATACTACAGGATTTCTATCAAGCTTTTAACTTTCTGGCATCAATTTTAATTTGGGCTATTTTTCACACACTGGTTTTTGTTAGTTTCATGGTATGAGAGAAATTTGTTTCAGATATGACACACATGCTATTCTAAATGTCCAATCCTGAAATATTTTTGAGATTGCTCTGTTAGGACTTAAAGCATTTTCCATTTTGGTCCTGTTCAGTGAAGTAAAACTCTGTTCCCTTGTTAAGGCTAAAGCTAACATTTTGGGCTTTTATGGAAAAATGCATTATTCATGTACTCAATCTAGATATTAGCTTCCTTAGGAATCTCCCTGCCGAGATGTGTCGTGTCATAAGCTTGATTCAACTCGATGACACGGTTGGAATAAGAGTAGCCTAGAATGATGGATGGATGTGCTCAGTGTCTTAGCCACAATTTATTGTGAATAATTTTAATCCATCACAATATGAGAATGGCAAGACTGATATAACATTTGGTAGTTTGTCCCTGTTTGTGCAGCCTTATGTATGTGTGCTAATGGTATTTCTAACTGTTCTTAATCTTCACTCTGAGGAGGGCACAGGCTTTGTGTTTGTTCTTGATCAAATTATTCTGACTACTAGAAGCAGTATGTCTGCTAGGAACATTTTTACAGTATATATAAGTTGTCTCCATCTGAGGAGAAATCTGCTTTCCTTACTTTCGGGAATAATTAGTCGGGTTATTAGACCCAATTCCAATCTTATTTAGTGTGTTGTCTTTTTTGTTTGCAGGAGGGAGCGTCTTCATATTCTTCCAGTTTTTGTGCTAACCTACTTTGTGCAGTGGGAACTCCTTCTTTGTGACAGAATGACACAAATAACATAAGGCAGAAGTATTCTAATGTTATCCTAACAGGATTGCCTAGCTCTTATTTGGAAAATATACATTATGATCGCACAAAGGGGGCAAAGATTTAGTAGTCTGCTTTTTAAAAAAAAAAAAAAAAAAAAATTGTCGATTCCTAGTAAGCATGCCCAGAAGTGATTTTTTGCAATTACATCCTTGTACACTTCTTCCTAACCCACTAACAGATACAATTCCTACCGAAGGACTGTGTGTGTGAAAAGTTTGAAGGCTTTTTGTACTTTTTTTTTTTTATTTATAGGCTGGCAAAAAAAGAAAATTTACGTTTTTCTATTTAGTCACCAGAAAAATCCTAATTAATACCTTTTTGGCAATAGCTCAGTATGGCTGAAAGGATTTCCCTCTTCAGTTTCCATATTTTACATCTTGGCTAGGATCAATCATGTGAAGTCTTAGCTCCAAGAGAACTTTTCAAAAATCTTTGAGCATATGAAAACACATTTGAGTCCCGAGAATCTCAGATTTACTTAGGTTCTACCAATTACCTGCTTTTAGGCTAAAGCAACCCAAGGAATTTTTTCTGTTGTGGCTATATAATTCTCATTTCCACATTTATCCTTCCTTTGGAGATCTGGGATCTGCGTTGCATTCTCCAGTGATGTTGCCCCTAAAATCTGTCTAGCCATAAGTGCACCGATGTTCTTCCTTTTGCAGATAAAGTCTAAACAGCAAGTTTGGGCTCTTCACCATTGGTTTCTTTTTGAGCAGTGAGAATACTTTGATTTGATTACTGTGGGGTGTATTTAAAAAAAAAATGATGCATGAAATTCAGTTTGTCTTTACAGCCACAGCACAGTTTCTTTTACTGTCTGGCCTAACAATCATTAAAAGACTAACATAAAATTGGGGATTTTTTTTCCTGAAAATAAGTTTTTAGTTTGGGGTTATTTACTTAAAGTGGGGAATTTATTTACTTGTTCGTTTATAACTTTTATGTTTCTGTGTGTTAATTTAGGTTCTTTCACATTATTTGTTTCATTTAGTCATACACATAGTAGTGCTAAAAGTTTGAATCTGGACTCAAACCTCTTGATATCCAAGTATGGGTAACTTTTTTAATTTCTGTAATTTATATTGATAATTTTGTTAAGTGTTTAATTTTATTTATGGGGCAGTCAACTAATTGTCAGTGTTTTACATTTCTTTGGATTCCCTATTTTCACTGGGAAGCAGCATTTTCTAATGGTCAGTGCACAACACTGAGTCAGGAGATGAGGGTGTCTGGTCCGGAGATGGGCATTAACATATAAGCTTGACTGGGTCACTTGATCTTTTTACCTCAGTTTCTCCATCTGTAAAATGAGAATGTTTCAGCCCTTCCTCACAGGAATGTTGCGATCTAATATTTGTGAAGCATTTTGAGAATCTTCATAGGGAAGATGCTGTAAAATTATTATTTGAACCCTACTGTACATGTAATACACACCAGTAGGGGCTCTGTAGTCTTAGATTTACATGGTTTTGTATCTGTAAATTAAGATGTGTGTCATCTGATATATGAATAACAGGTACATCCTCCCAGAGAAGATAAAAACTGAGATTGGCCAATTCAGTACTGCTTTATCTTGGTGTTCATTAAATCACAGCTCATCCATACCTCATGGCTGTTTTTCCCTTTCAGGTGAGATCTTGAAGTTAAGCTAGAGTTCTTTAGATAGATAACACTCAATGTTTAGTTATCACTATAGCTAGTTACCACCTGAATTGTTTAGTCTGATGTTGTATTTCTTCCTTCCTTCTATGTATCTGTAATCTTAAATTTCAGCCTTACTTGCTGTGGGTGCAACTGTAATAAAATATAGATATTATCAAAAGTTAACCATGGCTGGTTTCCCTGTTTAAATCACATTTTTATATTGTGGAACCTCATCTAAGAGCATGTTTTTCTTCATTTTCATCAGTGTATAAAAATGTGGGATTTTTGGCATGGTACAATACACTGATTGTACTTCTCAGAATTAATTTGGTGTATACCACTATCGTGCTTCTAACAAAACAGACTAGGTGTTGTAGACGTATTATATGGTGAGACGTACAGTTTTCGGTGTACTGGAGGCAAGGGCTTTCTGCTGTATCCAGATAGTGAATCCATTCTTCCAGCTCCATGAACACCCAGATGGATCTATGATTTCCTTTTTGGTGATGCTTGTTAAGTTTTAGTCTGGTCTGACCTGACAGGGATGGTATGGGGAATTTTTTTATGCCACGCTTTATTAGGACAAGTTTCTATTTACAAGGTATACTCTGTCGACTGAAAGAGGAAGGTGGGGGGCTGAAGGGAGTAGAATGTTGTCTTGGTTGTCAAGTAAATGTAACTTTCCTAAAAGTCAAAAATACTGAAATTTGGGCTGTCTAAGTGACTGCAGTGAGGATGGCTTCCCATTAGTACAAAACTTTTGCTTGTTGTCATGTTGATCTAGGCTCTTGGGGGTATGTCTACATAGCAAAGAAAAACCTGTGGCTGGCCCGTGCCAGTTGACTCTGGCTAAGGTGCGGGGCTGTTTCATTGCTGTGTAGACTTCCAGGCTTGGGACCCTCCCACCCTACAGGGTCCTCGAGCCTGAGTCAGCTGGCACTGGCCAGCCAGGGGGTTTCTTTGCTGTGTAGACCTACACCAAAGGACTAGGCAGAAGCAAAACTCAGTCCAGGGACCAGTGAGTTTTTATGCTGAAGTGTCATGTTGTCTGCAGACTCAGGCCTAGTCTACACTGGGAATTTACATCAATATAGCTAAGTGTCTCGGGTGTGAAAAATCCATGCCCTTGAGCAACATAGCTATACCAACAGGTGTAGACAGCAGGACGGTGGAAGAATTCTTCTGATGACCTATCGACTGTCAGGGAGGTGGATTACCTACACTGATGGGACAGTCTCTCCCATTGGAGTGGTACTGTCTATGTTGAACTGCTACGGCAGTTCAGCTGTGCCACTATAGCGGTTTAAGTGTAGACAAGCACTCAGGCAGGTGTTACTGGACATGGTTCACAATTGTAAGGTAACTGCTTTAATTTTGGGGAAAGTTTAGTTCTGAAGCACAACTACATAATTTTTTTTTTTTAGTTACTATTACATTTTTCAGGCCCTTAACATGTCTGCATATCAGTTTCCCATGTGTAACATAAATGTTTGACTACATTGTAGAGCACTTTGGAATCTGTGGACAAAAAGAGCCACATTGTATTTTTTACAATAGACACCAATGAAGAAACAAGGAAATGTGTTGCTGTCATTGCTGTGAGGGGGACTACTTCCATGTTACAGAGCTCATGCTTAGCCCCATGTACCACAGGAGCATGAGCAGTGATCACATGGTAGGGCCCCTGCAGCTGCAGTTTTGGCATCTTTGGCTGAACCAGCCCTATCTATAGCAGTGAGGCATGAGGCTATTTCTGTTAAGGACTGAGGGGGCAGAACCATATTACAGCAGTTCAGACATGAGATTCACCTATTTTGTGACAGGTTTCAGAGTAGCAGCCATGTTAGTCTGTATTTGCAAAAGGAGTACTTATGGCACCTTAGAGACTAACAAATTTATTAGATCATAAGCTTTTGTGAGCTGTGGCTGCACTTTGGATTACAGTACCAGCGGGGCTTTGAATGCTGTTTAATCAGCTATGGTTACCCATCACCAAATTGGGGGAGAAGGATAGGAGATGGTCTTCCATTAATCAGTGATCACTACAGCCAATTAAGGCACTGAAAGGAGTTCCTTCCTCCAGTCCTTTGGTAAAAGATTAATGCTGTAGTCTTAATACTAAAACATGGGTATCCTCTGAGAAGTAAAAGATTCTTATTTATTTAGGCATTGCTGATGTGCTTGGCAGATACTAAATTCAAGCTCTTGCCCGTAAAACAGTCAGGGGAAAGCAATTCCAGTGCCCATTGATCAAATATTACAGTATATAAAAAAATCTTCACTTGCTGGTAGCTGCCACTGGAAATTTCCCCTTAGTGTGTACAAACACTGTAAGATAGACTATTACAGCTAGGACTAAAGGTACAATATATGACTTGCTAACCGTTCTCCTAAAGCTTTCTAATGGTTTTCAAACTATAAACTGTGGTGACTGAGTGTGTACACAGTTGAATATGTACGAGTTTTTATTTAAACAGCTGTGTATATTTCCACTGATAAACTAGAAACTGAAATATGGACAATGCTGGTATGAGAAGCCGTTTGTCCAATTGACTGTCTTGGCACTGATCCATTTTTCTCATTGTCTTTATAATATTTTGGACTTTATATAAGCACCTTTCGTCTGATGATCTCAAAGCTATGAGCAGAAATTAAGTCTCATGACACCCCTATGAGCTAAATAAATTATAGTAGTAGATGCATATATTAGATGGGTAAATAAAGATAGAGATTATGTCTTGCCCAAGGTCACCCAGTGATTCAGCAATAGAGCTGAGAATATAAGTAATCACTTACTCCTAATTTCTAACCAGTAGATCTTTTTTATCCCCTGGATTGTAGCAGCCAACGACCAGTCGTTCACATTGGGAAAAGTCATATCAGCAAATTTCTGTGGGCCAAATGCTGACAATGAATGTAGCTCTTAATCATGTAGAGCTTTGTGAATCCTTGCTGTTTGTAGCCTCTGTTAAAATAACCACCCCACATGTTTTACCCAGTTTATATACAAACTATAATGGAAGAATAAACCATTCTTGTTCTGATGCATTCTGTTTTTTGACAGCAGTCTCTCTTCTAGTTCTGATTATTGTCTTCACTGAATACAGAAAAGGGATATACTGTTAATTTAAATATAATCTGAGCCAGGAGTTGGATTAGCAGTAATTGGGAATGGGGGAAATAGAAAAACGAAGACCCATGTAACATGACTATAGTTGTTTAAAGAGATGTTTTACATACAAAATTTTTTTGTTCCATATGAAATTCTGTACTGAGCAGACCTTGTCATCTATTAGTTATAAAAAGAGCACACCCAGTTTAGTAAAACGATGGCTCGCTACCATATGAAACTAAAACAGTATCTTTACACTACCATCTTTATAGCACAATGCCCTTCTTGGAAGGATAAGATGAGGACTTTCATTTTGGGAGTCCTTGTAGCATAAGAGTTTTTTTTGGGGGGGGGCGGGTATTATATTTTACATATCCTTCATAGGCTTTGACCCTGACTGTTCCTATCAGTAAAATAGCTAACCAAGACAGCCTAATTGATCAACATAAAATTCACACTCCCTGCATCAATGTCAAAGACCTTTATTAGATTATAGCTAACAAACATCTTCCATCTCCTCGTGTTCCCTTTAAAAGCAGGCTTTTGTAAGTATTGTAGAATTAAATCCATTTTTACACTTACATCTTTTACCCAGGAATTTCCAGGCACCTTACCATATTAACCCCCACAACTGGTGATTGCTTTTATGCCCACTGATCTATGCAGGGAATACAACCAGGAGACTGGCTAACATCTGGGCTGTTGGACCACTGTAAAGCATTGTGGCAATGAGAAAGGAGCGTTCAATGACTGTTGGCAAGAGAAGCTGCTGAGTTGCTGCCTGCAACCAATCCTGCCCACTTTGCTGAGTCCCACCTCCTCTCCCCTATCCTGTTCCTTCCTTGGTCCAGGAAGCAGGACGTGGCCTGAGGGCAGGGACTTCGTCCCAGAGCTGCCCTGAGGTTGCTTATTTTATTAAACATGAGTGTGTCAGTTATAGTATGATCACAAAAAGAAAAGGAGTACTTGTGGCACCTTAGAGACTAACAAATTTATTAGAGCATAAGCTTTCGTGAACTACAGCTCACTTCATCGGATGCATTTGGTGGAAAAAGTACTTGTGGCACCTTAGAGACTAACAAATTTATTAGAGCATAAGCTTTCGTGAGCTACAGCTCACTTCATCGGATGCATTTGGTGGAAAAAAGTTTTTTTCCACCAAATGCATCCGATGAAGTGAGCTGTAGCTCACGAAAGCTTATGCTCTAATAAATTTGTTAGTCTCTAAGGTGCCACAAGTACTCCTTTTCTTTTTGCAAATACAGACTAACACGGCTGCTACTCTGAAAAGTATGATCACAGCGAGATTCCTTTAATGAACATTACATAACACTGCTCAAGCAGTTGCTGCCTTACATCAGGATTGTGCAATATCTTCTCTATTTTTAGAGGATGACAGACCTTTTGTTTTGATACTTGGCAATATATAATGTATGCACATATATATCATTAGTGAAATACAGCTATTTCTGGTATGGCAGCCAAGTAGCGCACACAGTACTGCACAACAGTGAGGGGAAATTGCCATGGATGAGGTCATTAATGTCCTGACTAAAGCACAACTAGGAGTTAACATAAGATCTTACCTGACCTTATGGTGCCCTACCTATTGTGGAAGGATGGTGGTCTGTGCTGATTCTGCTGGGAGTTGAGCTTGTAATGTCCTTGGTTAGTAGAATTTTTTTTTTTAAAGGGCAACCTTAAAAGTAATTTAAATAAGACAGGAAACACATTGTATGGCACAATCCTGTTCTGCAGTCTCTACGTGGCCTATTTGGTCTTTTCCATCTTTGATTTCCGTGATTTGATATCTTTAGCATGCTGAATTAAAAGCGAAGAGGGAGAGGCTATGATAACTAATGATCTGATGGCAAACTTCAGGGAAGAACAAAGGCTAGCAAGGGGAATTGTGTTGAGATACCACATATGAGGCACGTTTCTCCTGTGCTGTTGCTGTGCATTTCTCTTGTATGCAAATATTTCTAGGCAGAGCTCTTGCTATTGATTACTCTTATCTCTAAGTGATTTACCAATGTGGAGCACTTGTTCAGATGTGACAGAAGATGGGACAGTAGTGCAGCATGATTCTGCTGCTCATAGTGAGGGTGCCTCAAATAGCATCAGGCATTGAAAGTGGTGAACTACAATTCAAATACAATTATAAATTTCAAAAGAAATATTTCATCATGGAGAATAGAGCTCTGCCTTTCTAAACCTTGTGAAATAAATCAAATGAATGATAAAAGCACTGCACTTTTGAGAGACAGTGGCTAATACAGTGTGATGCAAAGTTAGGGGCTTTTAAAATAAATTAATATATACTATCTGCAGCTCTAGGTGCTTGTACAAACATTGAACAATGTACAAAGCCAGACGTTAAATGCCTCCATTGCAGAGACTTGGCTGTTCAATCCATCTCTTAAAATAAAAATTGCCCATTTAATCAAGCTTTCAAAAATCAGCTTTCTTTGTCAAATGATTTCATATACTGCAACCCACCTTCTCAGTAAAAATCCTGGAAAATTGATGCATCTTGCATCATGACCTGAAGATAAAAACATCCAGGCTCTGTCAAATGGGAAGGCGAGAGGAGTAATTTCCCATGAAGCAGGCCAGTCGTGTCAAAAACCTTGCTAGCAGTTCCTTTGCTTTGAAAGTACTGGGATGAGACACTTTAATATTTGACTCTTAACATAGGAAATACCACCAATTTTCCCAGGTTACTCATGGTAATTTTGCCTGATTTTTTGGTAGCTATGTGAACACCGATAACCACTGAATTCAGGTGTTTTGCTGCATCTGTTGATCTTCATACAATGAATATTTGTTTATATGCTTAATCTGATTGAACCAGGTCTCCTCGTATCATTCCACACAGCTGATCAGACTATATCTACGATGTGTATGAGTTTGTATACACTTCTCCATAATTGCTCCATACGTGGTCAACCTTGACAAACACTCCCTCTCTAATACTCTGCATCTAATTAACAAGTCTCTTTCCACAAAGTGTATGCAAACTCCTTTTGACCAGGGGACAGTGCTTCCTTCAAACATTCTTTCAGACCCATCTGGTATATATCCTCTTAGGCTATGGTCAGAGCTGGAAGTTGGCCAATAAAACATGGTGTTTTATTTGTCATGTTATGGATTTAAAAAAAGACAGGTGCCCAACTTGCATTTTATGAAGTCATTTATGAATACAAGATACTGCATTTTGCATATTAGTGTGAGTGCCAATATAAACCCAGCTGTGTGCAACATAAAGTGAAATGTGTATTTCAAAAACTAGGCCACAGCTTTTCTGTGCTGTAATCTGAAAGCATTTGAATCCATTTTGCATATGCATCAGCCTTCTCTTTTAAAATGTGTTTTTCTTTTCTTTTAAATGTTTAATATTTAGCCAAGGTGACAAGACCTTAACATGGGCTAGAGCTGAGCACCATGTGGGCAGGAGCTGTGTGATGCTCTTAAACATGCACCTCAGCGCTCACCAGCAACTCCCTCTTCCTGCTCGAGCCCTGGGGCTTTCCTCTTGTGCTGAGGTGTGGTCATCTTCATGATTTTCTTGTTACGTGCACAGTTGTATCCGGGGAAGCCATCAACTAATTTTGCTTGGGAATTAGGTCACCTTCAAACCCAGGGTCTGCAAAGATAAAAGTTGCTAGTGCTACTTCACTACCCGCATGTTGATTAAAGTGGATCCAGGTCTAGGGGCCTATGAACCCACAAAGCCTGAATCAGAGACTCCTTTTTTGGGACAGAGATGATCCACTGGAGTGTGGTGGAATCTGCCATGGAGACTGGGGAGCAGGTAGCATCGGAAACCAGAAATGCTGTGAACACCAATATGTTGTTTAGTGTGGGCTGGATGCAGTCCAAACAAAAGGCCCCTTTTAGGTTTAATCCATTACTGTGTGTTCTCTGCATATTCTTACCACTTAGTTTATAACTATTTCTATGATGGGAAAAGTCAGTGTCAATCCCCCTCTCTCTCTCAAGTTGGCACAGGGCATAACAATAGAGTTCAAGACAAGACTGCAGTGCTCATTTTCTGATGAGCACACTATGTGTGTATGTTTGAGTGGATGCCTCTCTCCTTGCATTGAACCTCAGTGGAAAGATTAAGGAATCCCGCCTCTCAATGCTCTGGACCTGATTTCCCATTCCTGCAAAAAAAATCTATGGAAGGGGACTATAGAGGAGGAAATCTCCCCAAGGTTCCTTTCGTACAGCTTCCCTGATCAGGATTGGAGTGTGCCCCACCCATGGAATAAGCTGTAATGCTGGGAGACCAGCAGTAGGTCAGAGCCATCTACATGGAGATTCTGGGGTCACTGGTGTTCCCTCTTCTCTAGTGCTGTGGCTCCACTGGAACCATGCTGCTAGGGCTTCTCTAGCTGGCAGGTACCCCCGGGGTCTCATGTTAAGGGCCATGTCTAATCTCAATATGACAGTGTTCTGGTATTCATTATCTTTCTGAGGGAATCTCTGCAGGGCCATTGGGGAATATGACAGGCATTCCCCTGGGGCTGCTCTCTCCTCTGCAGGGAAAGGAGGGAATGTAGTTGCAGGGGTGTCTGACAGGCAAACC
Organism: Dermochelys coriacea; assembly: GCF_009764565.3. Classification (NCBI taxonomy): domain Eukaryota; kingdom Metazoa; phylum Chordata; order Testudines; family Dermochelyidae; genus Dermochelys; species Dermochelys coriacea. The sequence continues at coordinate 102,400,040 of NC_050073.1, forward strand.
ATACCCTTCTGTGAGAGAGAGACCCACGTGCACAGATCTTGGGGGCACAGCTATGAGGTAGATCAATATTCCCATTCTTAAAAAAAGGAAACAGAGGTGCAGATGTTAAATGATTTGCCCTAAGTCGCAAAGAAAGTCCATGTCGCAGCTGGAACTATCAGAGTTGGGCTTCCTAGTTTTGAGCTCCACCCAGTAGATGATGCTTCCTGTCATTGTGCATGTCTCTTAAATCCTGTAATAGACCCATCTGCATTCATGCAAAGCTAGGAAGACTAATCTAAAGACAGTTCATTTTTTGGCAATGAATTGTAACTGACACACTGGCGCTAGCAAATCCAGAAGAGTTTGCTTGGAACTGCATATATGCATTTCTGTTACTAGTAAATGGGGTGCAAATGATAGTAGAAATGAATCTGTGGACTTGTAACTGCTTTGTTTTGACTTGTGGTCATCAATGTTCTGTTTAATTTTATTAATATGTTAAGTATTTGCTAACAGGTGCTTGGCTTTAACAATATTTTATCACTTTTCAGTTCTGGTAGATTTAATAGCCTAGTGACTAAATTGAGTTTATATAGCTTGTCCTGTATCTATTTAGAGATAAGAAGTTCATTTAGGGATTAGCGTATGCTTCTTGTATATGCACCATTAAGCATAGCACATCTGCTACTGAACTAGCAATCAGCAGAATATTGAGAAAAGTTATAAAGAAATCTTTTTGTTCATTCTCGCACTCACATAAACACAAACTTGCAGACATTTACATGCAGGAAGAATTGGATATAAGAGCAGTAAAGCAAATCCATAAGGAGAGCATCAAATTCATTCATACAATGTTTGGGGGGAGGGGGAAAGTATTGAATTTTGTTAGAATCTTTCTGTTGCAATGAAAGTGGGTCAATAAGATTGATAGTAAAAAAGGAATATGCTTATTCTGTCGCAAAGTGGTGGCTTTGCCTTCACTTGCTATGTCTGCTTTTAAGATGTTGAGATAGGTGCATGTTCTCTATCACAGGCTTTGTGATGAAGCAGAATAATAATAAACAGTGAAAGAGGAAAACAAATAATAGATCAAGCTTTATGTTCTAGTTCTTAATCATATGTGAATCCTGGCCCCCTTAGCAATTGTCTCTAAAACAAAAATGAAAAATAAGAGCTTTAATAGGATTTTCTTCCTTTTAGCTTTCTTGTACACTTTAAACAATAGATGGAAAGAAAGAGGTGAGTGGGTAAAAAATCTACTGTCCTTGGAGCATCTGAGAAAGAGGAGGAGAGCAGAGACAGAGGCCATACTTACTGACGCTCGTAGGCTTCTGTCACCAAAAATAAGGGAGGGAAGTGCGGGAGAATCATCTTGTCGTCAAAACCCACAGACCTTTTTCAGACCAAACACAGTCATTTTATATTGCACTACACAAAAAGATGATTAAATGTCTGGTTCGTATAGGCAGAGAATTCAGGTGGAGAATACAATTGACTTTCTTAAATGAGTGTTTCTTCAGGAAGAATCTGTGGGTATGTGTGTGGATGGGTAGTTATCCTCCCCCTGAGCAGTCCAGGGAAGGTTTTTTAGTCTATTTATATGCATTATGGCAGGCTGTTTGCCTTATAGGAGAAAAGCTGAATCATGCTGGTGGATGCTGATAGTGCTGCCAATTGGAGAGGCAAATTTTAAGTACATCAGTGTAATTAAGCAGGAGATGTGTACGGCTGGAACAGTTTGATTCAGAATATGTCTATATATTTTTAATTTTAAGATGTTTGCACGTCAGTGTGTTGGGCTCAACTGCAGGTGTCACTATTCGATCTGAAATAAAGGTTTGATCTTTTAACTATTGCTGTCATAATGGAATCTTTCTCCTACCAAAGTCATACTTGTGATAGCAATGCAAAGTCTATGAAATGTACAAAAAATATAATTAGATCCCTCCTTATACATCTGTGGATAAATGGTGTGTGTGTGTGTGTGTGTGTGTGTGTGTGTATTTTATATACGAGTAGATATAAACACATCAGGCACTAACTCAGCATTTCTACAAGTAAAGTTAAATGCGTCTTCTGAAAGAATGTAGTTAGATGTACTACTTTTAGCCAAAATCCCCCCTTATTTGGGATTGGTATTTAACTTCCATGGACCCTTAGCAAAGTGATTGTGGCAGGGTGTTAGAATGTGTAAATGTTAATGTGGTGATTTGATTCTGAAAATCTGAAATTGTTTACAGTAATTTACAATAACCCAGTCATGTGATTTGTATACAAATACATTCTCTTCTCTTCTTCTCATAGTCTTTGGCTCATACTTACACATACAATATGAACTCTGACAGAAGAATCAGGCCTATCAGATGATTGGTAACATCTTTCTATAAGAAAGCAGGAAAAAAGGCGGGGGAGGGAGAGAAACAAACAATTAAAAAACCATGTCTTAAATCTATTCCTACAACTTCAAATAATTAAACAAGCTTTCTTCCCCCATCCCCTTATAGATGTATTGGTCCTGAAAGTGCAAAAACCAAAATAATGCCTTCATGGGTATATTTTACAATGACACATTGAAAGCTATTTATGCAAGAAATTTATAATAGAAATACAATATTCTCATTAAGTGCCAGTCTTAACAGTCTGCTATTCCCCTACTTGGATTACCAGATCTTCAAAGCTGGTAGCCTGGTATATTACATATTAGCACACTATGTTAACATTTATGATACTCTGTGGATTTGTCTTTGGATAATACTGTTCTCAGTGTATTTACACAAATTTTAAAAGTATATCCTAAGTCTAGATTGGTTTATAGCATCTCCTTGACCATTCTATTTTTGGCTTTTCTTGCTTTCCTACTCTCTTTTCTCTTCTTTTTCTGTGTAAATTCTGTGTTTTATGTGCCCATGTTGCTTTTTACCTAAGCCCTTTCTGTAAGGTTGATGAAATAGACAAACATTCTCATTTCAAGGCAACAGACAATGCAATATATATATATATTCCACTTGCACGTATAAATATACATTCCTGAGTAAGCGCACTCTAATTGACTATTGACTGTTCTGGCTGTTTTATCCCTCTTCTTAATTTTGCTCAAAATAAAACCTAGAAATGAGAAAATAGTTTGAAGTGGCAAAGAAAGGGAGTTGAGAATGGGGAAAATAATGCAAATAATTTTTTGAAGATGAATGACCCATGTACTATGACCAGAGGGCAAATGCAAATGTCTGTTTTTCAAACACAGACTCGTGAATTCTTATTAGGGGTGCGTGACTGTGCCTCCAAGCACGTCATTACATATTCATAAGTATGAGGGAAACAGACTCCTTCCACATTCGGGTGTGTTCAACCAAACGCTGCCCCTTTAAGATTAAAGAACAGCTCATTTGGTCTGTCGTCTTCAGTTCACAGAGTGTTAAAGGAATATGAGATAAAAGATGCACACACAAAGAGAAAAAGAAGCAGCAATACTCCACAAAGATCTTTTTAGTGTCAACTTAAATGCACACAAATAGCAGATGATGATCTCTTTTATTGGACTAACATTTATCCAGTAATATCCGCACACTTTTAAAACCATTGAGACCTCCTCTTCAGGTGTTCATTTGAATAGAAATAGCTGAATGAGTGTTTTTATAATTGATCCCCTGAGTACTGAATGTCTAGTGCTGCATAACCAACATTTTTCCCATTGCTGATTTTTTTTTCCAAATTGCTACTCTGCAAAATTAGGATTTTGTTCAGTTTTGATAAGAAAATTAACCTTCCAAATGCCAGACCCCCTTACTATTAGTTACTAATCAGTGTGAGGCTACAAATGAAACCCTCAAATGGATTCTTGCATTTAAAAAGGATGGAAAAAAGTCTTTCTCAATAATTATTAAAAAACAAGGGAGAAGAAGAAAAGTTAAAAGGCATTTATTTGTATGGTTCCAGTATCCCTAGTCTCCTTTGTATAGGAAACACTAGTGTTCAGAACATGCTTGAGGAAATGTCCTCGCTTTGAACAGCAATACAAACTTTGCAGCTCTTGGTAAAATTATTTCATTTTTAGATTATATTAAATCTTATGTTTTCAACTTTAAAGACACCTTTGGAAGACTCTTTGCTTAATCTTATGGTGCATGTCATAAGGTCTGAATTTTCCAGATTAACTCTCACTGCATGTATTTCCTTCCAAGCTATTCACAGTTTATTCAAGGGAATGTGTGGCTATTTCTTGCTTGCAATTTTTAACATGCGGCTTTAAAAAAATGAATGATTTTCTGGTGTTTTGAGGACTGGAGAGACTAACGGTTAACAGCATAGATAAAGCAGAGCTATCCTTCCATACACACCCCACACCCAATAAAGCAGATGGAATCTTGAGCTGATAGTAAAATCATCTTGCAGTAGTGACACCTGAATAGTAGAAAGAAAGGAGATATGATGACTGTGTGATAAAACCAGTTAACATTTGTGTGCCATAGCAAACACTCAAGAGTATAAAGAAAATACTAGCTAACCACTAGAGATGTCCACTTATGTTCATGATACAAGCACTACACACTCCAGTTCTATCAACTAACATCAAGCACAAGATCTATCTTTAATTAATTTAATCCTGTAGAGCTGAGTCTTATTTTATTTGTGACTGTGCAGGGAGAAATTACACTTCTCCATGCTTGCCTTGAACTTCAACCTTACCCTTCTGTATCAGTGGTATTGAATAACACAAAAGCACATACTCCGAAATTCAGGTCTCAATCTTTTAAAAAAAAGATTACTCAGATCAACCTACACATGGTTCATCTATACAGTTCACTTAAGGAGAAGCACAGAAAATGCATTTTTCTCCCCAAGGAGAAGATGTGATTTTTTTCCCACAGTAGTGAAGCAGTTTATTAAATCAATAAGCCTTTCCCATAATGTGTAAGTAAAGACATCCCAATTATACCCTGGTATTCTATGAATTATGTAATAAGGCAAAGAGGGCTTTCCTATCTGAACTATCCAGGTGTCCAAACTTTGCCACAGTGAGGGCCATATGTAATATGTATAAAACAGGCCAGTTTGTACCTGCCTTCATTTTTCATGTAGGTGTGATTTGGAGAAGACTACACACTTCAGCATGCAATGTTTTATTTAAAAGCATCTATCCAACATGTCTGTCTTATTGTATCAGAAAGTAATGTGACTGAGTCTATAGCGCCCAGTGTGCGCAATGTACCATCATGGTTAGAGGGGACAGAGTACTACTATCTCTTGGGACAGCATCAATTTATCAAGGTTAGGGAAGGTGGCAAATTGTGCCATAGAACTCACATTGCATTAGACACTCCCCTTTTTGATTTAGTACCTTCTGTATGGATAGACAACAGTGTTTTCCAGATACTACAGAGCACAAGTGGAGGCATCATGCAGCCCAGAGGAAGCAGCAGGGGGCAAGTTGCATGCTTTTTATGCACCTTTTAAATCTGTGTAATTGCTGTGGCAATCCCTTGTGTGCTATCTGCTGATAATGGACAGACTCTGTGAAATTATAATGTAGTTGAAGGGGACACTTGCAGCAGCAAGTTTGCAGCAGCTTTGGTAGCTCTATAAAGGTCACTCCAGTGAGGAAAAACTCACGGATCTTGAAAACATCCTATGCTACTGGTTAATTCTGTAGAGTGGCTTTCATTTTGTGTTGCAAAAGCAGAGGTTGCTCTCAAGCCCCACAAAGCCAAGGCCCCAGTTTCTCCCAGATTTGGGAGAACTAGACCTGGAAAGGAGACTCACTTTTCATTTAAAATCCAAAAGCAAGTTTCTCACCCCTTTCCTTGCAAAAATAGCCTGGAAAACATAAACCAGTGTAAGAGCGGATTTCAAGGGTTGAAAGGTACAAGTCAGTGGGTTCCCCCTCCACAGGAGCCGGTGGAGAAGAACACAAAAAAAGTCATTACATGTGCTTTGTATGTAAAATAGATCTATTACATGTGGGGTGTATCCCTCAAGCATCAGCTTGCTAACCTTTCCCAAAATTCTTAGGCTGCCCCTGTCCCCAGTGTTGTGATGCAGGGTGCCTGGGGGGTGGGAAGGGAAATTGCTAAGTTTGGGAGGGGAAAGGTGATAAAAATGGCTTTTGTGGGTCACACCAAAAATGTAAAGCCAGCTCTCTGAGAAATGCTTCACAGCTGAACCTCTACGCCCCCAAATAGAGACAACCTGCAACTCCACTTGGGGTCCAAATGGGGGGACAGTTTTATCACAAAATCTAGGCCCAAGCTGGTAGAGAATTTACAACCTTCAAGGGCTCCTCACCTTGATTCTTTCCCCTTAGTTAATTCTGCCACTGGCCTTCCTTACCATAATCTGCCTGGCTACCCTTTTGGAAGATAAAACTATAAAGATGTTGTTATAATGCCATTATTCTGTAATACAGGCTGGGCTCAGGGACAAATTATCCTTGTGTCTATCCATGAATCTCAACAAGATTTATTTTCTAATAATATTTAATACTTTGCAGTTGTATAGGGCCTTTCACAACTGTGAGCTTATCCCCATTTTACAGATGGAGAAATGGAAAGGTTACAGTCACCATCTTCTGAAATACCCAATAATTTTATGATTCTGGATTTTTGACTCTCCAACTTGAAACTCCTGAGATGAAATTTCCAGCAGTGCTGGGCAATTAAAAGGTAACAGCCAATAATTCAGTAATTTCATTAGCTGATTCACTCAAGTTCAAGGGGTTCATGTGACATGAGCCAGTTACTATTTAAATATACAATTGCTCCAAGTTTCATCCTTGCATTCCAAATTTTATCACTAGCTCTATTGACAAGGTTTTTGCTAGTTCTTAATTGTCCATAGATCTGGTCTTTATTTTTTCTTGGTAAAGTCCAATTTAATAGTTGTCATTTTAGAATGAATGACCATGGTCTCTGGCCCTTAGTTTCAATGTGTGCATAAGCCTATCTCTCTGGTGGAGTTTTCTCCTCAGGTATATTTGTGAAATCCCATCTTATTCCTTTTAGCCCCACTTGGCTGGAATTAACTCATTCTGCTGTGCTTTTTTGCTGCCATTTTCTTTCTAATGCAAACCATACCCCTCTGTCTATTGCTTGGGTCCTTATCCCTTCTGTTCTTGCTTTGTCCTTTGATCCAGAAGGGGGACCAAATTCCTTGCTCTTGTATTTCTTGCTCCTGGCTTTTTTCCATTTAGAGTGTAATTAGTTTGTTGTGCCTGAATTGTGGTGCCTTTTAGGATGTCCCATCCCTTTTGCTGCACTTGTGGATTTGATTTTGCTGCCACCCACTCCATTATCAAATTACAGCTCACTGGTTTTGTAAATACTTCTGGCTCATGGTACCACATTCCCCCTCTTCTTCCTGTGCTTGCCTTCTTCTATAGGATGATAACAATAAGACTTACCTGCCTCACAAGGGTGTTGTATAGATTAATTAGTTAATGAGCTTTGAAGATGAAAAGCTCTGTACCATTGCTAAGTGTTGTTGTTTTTATCTTGCATAGATTGAACCCATCAATACTGACATTCCAGTTATGACACTCATCCCACCAAGTTTCCATTAGGCCCACAAGATCATATTATCCATCACTCACTACCCTTTATAGCTGTTCTGGCTTTTTTTCCACATTCTCCCATTTGTGAATAAGCACTTGCATCCTTTGTTAATATTCCTTAAAAAAATATTAATCATTTGTTGCAGAACATTCCTGTCTTAAAAGTAGAGACCCTGGAGGTTTTTTTAGTGAGATGGGAGCCTCACTCCTTTGTACCTGGAAGAAACCCCACTTTTAGATGCCTGTTGCTGTTGAAGCCAGCAACCTGGCTCCATCCACTTAAGTGGCAACCATCCACTCTAAGCAGTTACCTCATCACAAAAGACATTCCAATTATATGCGATTCCCCACCATTGTTTGGTCTCCAGAATCGTTTTCTAGCTTCTTCATTTGTCTAAGGCACCTACAGGATCATTAGAGTCAACTCTATCTTCTCTTTTCTTTGCCAGTTCCTAAAGTAGTCTTATTCTATCAGTCTACATTGACTCATGCCCTTTGTTTCCGGGACAACGTGGGACTATCGGGTACTCTGACAAATAGAAATTCCTCAGCATTCTTCCAGAGCATCCAGGTGCTCTTCTTCTAACATCTGCCATGGAATTTAGAAACCAGCCAACCATGCTATTTTCTTTATCCAAATCAGAGAGATCCAGGACTGTGCTGCTCGCTCCTGGTGACCAGATCACTGGTCATATCCTCGTGTCTTTATATCACTGGTTGGTTGGGTTTTTTTTTGTCTGTGACTTTTTCTCAGGATGATCATCCTCTAACTCATGAGCAGCATAGCTTTTGGGTGTTTGCCAAAATCTAGGTTTGAATGGCTAAATTTTCCTCTTTGTTACCTACCATATTCTTCTTTCTCCTTCATCCCTTGCTTTGTGAGACACTCCAGGTGGCCCTTAATGTAGGTTCATTAAGACAGGTATTGTACATGGAGAATATAACTGAGGTGTGTTTCTATTATATAGCTTTTAAACCTAAGCATTTCGAAGATAAGCAGTCAATTCTATCAAGCATGTCCTCCAAGGAAAAATCAGTCAGGTAACACGCACCAACCTCTTCAACTCGACAGTATTGTTGGCAATACTGTATGGCAGCAAAACATGGTGGCCCTTTCCAGGGGAGGAAATCACAGAAGTCACATTTATCCAGGGACTCCAATACCCTGCCCAAGTGGTGCAGAGAGGCTATGGCCACTTCTTGGGTCTGTCAGCTGGAGCAGCGGCTGCAGAGATCCTATGCATTTCACTTGCATGAAAACTGGTCCCTATCTGAAGTCCACTGTCACCTGCACCAACAAAGCTTGCACAAGTTAGCAGAAGCCCTTCAGCTGCAGGCACTGTCTAGTAACCTGGGATAGAGACCAGGAGTGTCATTTCCCGATCTGGGCACAGAGCTGAAAATTACTGACCTCTATGTGGTCTTGGTGAAGGAGCTGCTGCCCTCTTTCTTAGCCTTGGAGACCATAACAATACCATGTGGCTGTCCACATGAACATCAGTTCTGTCTTTATAAGGATCTCAAAGTCCTTTACAAATACTAAGCCTCGAATGCCACCAGGAAGTAGGTAGAGATACATTTTATCCACATTTTATAGATAGGGAAACTGGATTAAGTGACTTGTCCAAGGAGACACAGTGAGTCTGCAGCAAAGTCAAGAACAGAATCCTGGTCTCTTGACTCTTTCTCTCCTTCCTCTCTCTTAGGCCAGCTGGCAGTTGGCAGCCTACACTGAGACTGTGACTGTTTCAATCAAACCTTGCCAATCAGGCTTTTCCAGTCTGTGATCAGTGCAGCCAAAAGAAAAGTGTTAATGTGACCTATGCTGGCCTCTTACAACCAGTTTTCTTTCCAGACTTTTTTCCCTGCAATCCTCTTCATGAAATAAAAATACTGTCAGATCTGTCTTTTGCCACCCATGTTAGCCATTCCTTCTGGCGTTGCTGAAACCAAATAAGAGCTCCTTCCAGTCTAGAATCTTTGGAAGTGGGGGAAGGGAAGTGGAAGCGGAAGCAGTCAGGGAGGAGGTGTTTAAAACAAACTGCCTGAAGAAACAGTTTTCCAAATTAAGCGAAACCGCTCTCAGCTCTTGATGCCCCAGTTCCACCTTCCCTGGTCTCGACTTTGGGAAGCATAATCTTTGGATATGTATTGTCAGATCAAGCAAAAACAATGCTGGCTGAGCTCAAGCAATGACCATATTTGATATTTTCTGCTGATTGAGCTGTCCAGTTGACTAGAAAGGGCTGACAGTAGAGAGAACTCTGGTCTGAGCAGAGCAGATCCCAGGCCAGCTGGTGAGGGAATGGGTTTGAGCCAGGTAATTATTGCCTAGTGCAGAGGTCGAAAGCCTCAGAGAGGCTGATGTACTAATGAAACACAAATGGGACATCTGTGTTCAGGAGTTCAGCAAAGCATGGAAAACAGAACTTTGCCAAGACTATATGTACTACTGAAAGCAAAAGCACTTCCTCTAGCTGAGGGAAACCCACTGAAGAGTAAAAGCACAAGAAAGCCTTTTGCAGCAGACATTTTATTTGCATGATAACTTTAATGCTTATAGCAATTACTCCAGACTCTCCAGCATTCAAGCAGGAGAGAGAAATGGATACAATTCAAATAGGACAGCCCTGAATGTCTGTAACACCGGAAAGATAAGGAGCGTCAGGAGAGAGAATTAAGGACTAGAGGAGAGAGACAAAGGAGTCTTTATCAGGAACCCACCATGAGGTTACTGGGAAACTGGTGAATTTACTAATGTACTTGGTACCAACCCTGAAAAATTGGTATTGTATCAGCAGAGCAGGGACAGCTGGGTGGGCTGTTACTTTAAAAGGGTTTCACTTACAGTTACAAATATCAACACATTCAATGAATTCCGGGTCAGATTTTCTTCCTGGTACAGCCGTGGCATCCCATTGACAGCTGCAGCTGAGGGAAGAGTTTGGGCCAAAACCTTTATAGTGTATGTGTAACTGGAATCTCTGCATAAACAGACGTATTATGTTCCTGGAGAGAAGGGTAGTTAAGCACTGGAACAAATTACCTTGGGAGGTTGTGGAATCTCCATCACTGAATATGTTTAAGAACAGGTTAGACAAACACCTGTCAGGGATGTTCTGGATAATACTGTACTGCCTCAGTGCAGGGGACTGGATTAATGACCTACTGAGGTACCTTCCAGTCCTACATTTCTATGGCTTTATATGGGAGAGTTAATTCATGTGTTAGTACATTAATTTGGTTTTATTGTATTAATTTCTTAGATATACCCTTAAAATCAGCCCAGGTTTGCTTGCACCCAGGGGACATTTAATTTCACCCTACTAAAAAATAAGCTAGTTGGATTTGAGGGGGGGTGTGTGTGTGGTGCAGGCCTTAGGGAGGTGAAATCCATCCTCCACCCCACCCATAAGCAAGGTTTCAGTGCAGTACCCTGCATGGCTGCTATTCTAATCAATGGGCTGTCGCACCTGCTGGAGCTCTACATGCCTTGTGTGGCATGTTGGGGTCACTGCATATAAATGGCTCCTACCTAGGTCCACCTACGTAGTTGGTGTCTCAGCTTATGCAAGGCTGACACAGAGACCCTGTCTGTGATGTAGACCAGGTGTATAGTTTCTGCACCCAGTAGGGGTGCTTGCATGGGCCCTCCATGCCTGAGTGAATATCACCAATCTGAGGAGCTGCAGAAGTGAATTCAGACCCACAGGGCAAAGTAAGCAGATTCTGAGTGATGTGATTCAAAAAAGCTTTCACGATGGGAAGAAAACTGAACCCACTTTCCCTGGGACAAGAAGAGGCAATAGGTTCTGTGTTTTCCCCTTCATTGATTAAGCCTGGAAGTAGAGTTACCTGTGTTGGGCTGGTCCCTCTGGGAAAGCACTTGATTACTGAGGGAGGGACAGCTGGGCAGGACACCAGGGTTATCTATGCCCTTTTCTAGAAGGGGGATGGATCCTTCCACCTGGACAGCAGAGCTGAGCTGGACAGGGAAGATCTTGGTTTAACATCAGCCAAAGCGGAGACACCTGTGAGGAAGTGGGACACCTGTGAGTCCTGCAACCACAGAAGGTCTTCCTCTGTCTCCCTGTGCAAAGAGCATAAGAAAACAGAGCCTTCAGGGTTTCATAGCTGCATACAGACAGCCCCAAATTAGCAGGGTCTCCTCACTGAGAGCAGGCCTTGAAACTCTGAGTATTCTTCTGATTAAAATGTGTATCTACCTACCTCTGGAGGCAAAAGGCCACTGTTTTGATGTTTACAGGAGGCCTGTTTGTCCTCAGGTTGGCCCTATGAAGGTGAGTACAGCACTTATCTTGTATGTCACTGCACTGTCAGCACAGTGTGTGAGCCCATTGCCTGACGTGGGATGTGAAGCTAGGACCTTCTGGTCTGGAGGCGAGAGTGCTAATGCCAGCACAGTGTTTTTCACTTCGAAGTGTCATTAGTGAACTTTGCTAAAAGTGTTCTGTAAAAAGAAACAGCAGCAGCAGAAGGTCTTTCTTCTATTCTTTCAGGGTTGCTGGCTCTGAACATTATCACCTCCTAATACATGTAAATTATCTGATGACTCAATTATATTTAAATCCTCCAAATGTGAAGAATTTGTGCTTATTTCTTAGGAGATAAACATTTTAACAATGGCTGGATAGAAAGTCTGCACTAGAGGAAACCTGCTGTGGAATTTACTTGATGCAGTGATAGCACCCTGTGCTATGACCTGGTCACCTTTCACAAACGAAGTAGGACGAGTCAAGAGAATGACTTCAAGGAAAAAACAGATTGCAGCCACTGGTTTTGGTGACTCAGTAGGAGGCACTCTTCCCTCTGAATCCATATTGCCTAATCATAGTGATGATGGACCCTGGAGCTGCCGACAGTGGTATGAGGTGTGAAACCAGAGTCCTTACCACTTGTGATCCTATGGTTCTATCTGAAAGAATAAGGATGTTACCCTGTTCTCCTGGTCACTTTCAGGTTGGATAATTGTGTTCTGCATGCCCAAATCTTCCCCCTGTGTTTCCAGTCACACATGGTGATCTTCACTGTCTGTTCTGAACTGCTAATTCATGCTGATTTGCTTTGTTCAAAGGTTGCAGGTCTTCCATACCATTAGTGACTTCATTTCGGTGATGGGTGAATTATATGTATTTAAAATTTAATAATCAGTTTGCTGAGCAATTTAGGATCTTAAATTAAAGGTGCAATTTTAATGCCACTCATCATTATTATCAAACCCACCTATACTTGGCCTAATGGGTCAACTGGCAGTGCCTTCCACCACCACTTGTGGACCTGGATTTGAGTCCATCTTCAGGGCTCCCAGATTATGAACTGTTGAGGTTTGAGTATATAATGCCATGGTTTAACATGAGTGATCACCTCTTTCTGAGTGACTATAACAGCCTGCCTCTTGTTCACAGCTAACAGTTACTGCATTAGCTCAATAGCTAGAGTGCTTTGAGTGCTGAAAGTCCCAGGTTGGACTCCCTCACTGACTGTCTTGGTGTCTGCATATGTGTTGCCAAGTTTGTTAGAAGAGTCCACTCAGGACTTGATTCAATGTCTGTTAAAGTCAATTTGAGTCTTTCCACTGGCTTTGGTGGTTGCTGGATTTAGCCCTAAATCTGAGGAAGCAGGATGGGGCAGAGGAGAAGATGAAGTTACTATTCACAAGAAGCAGCTTTATTGGTACTTCTGGCTCCAGAGTAACCTTCCAGAGCCAAATCTGCAAAATGCATGTACCCTGTTGGGTTTGTCGAAATTGGGCATGAATACACACCCCAGCTCGCTCATTTAAGCTGGATGTGTGCAATAGCAAATATGCACTGTACAGATTTGGCCCTGGCTCAGCAAAGACTGCCTAGCCTTCAAAATGCAGGGATAGAGTGGTAACTAGATGGAGGGAGGAGGGATGGAATTTTAAGTGGGCATCCTAATAGCTTGGCTGTTAGAGCCCTCTTGGCAAATGTTGCTGGCTAGAACACAGAAGCGGGGAGTAGAACAGTCTGCATTTGATTCTTTGGAACCCACCTGCCAATGGAAATAAAAGCACATGCTCCAAACCAAACTTCTGTGAGACTGATTCCTTTAGAAAAGCCCTATAGCTACACAGTCCAGCTGGGGGGGGGGGGGGGAAATGTAGGAAATTTGACAAGAGAGAATTGCTACCAGTTCAGCTTTGGATCTGTCCCATTCTTCCACTTTGTAAAGCCAGAAAGGGGTAGGGTTTTGTTTGCAGATTGCTCAGCCCATTCTACAGCTGACATTCCCAATAATTACAGTAAACACAGTGATGCAACACACAGTACTGTATATGAGAATGTACCTTCTTTTGCATTCAATTCCGCGTGCCCTGGCTTCTTACTGGTATCTTCATTTCAGTTTGGGATTAAAGACCAAATTATAGACCCCTCCAATATGTTGTGTTCAGTTGTCATTTCTCTCTCTCTCTGAAGTCTAAATATTCAGATCAGATTCTGATCTCAATCTCGCCAGTCAATACCTCAGTGCAACTCCACACATGCCAGCATAACACAGAACAAAATCTGGCCCTTTGTGTTCTGTAAGTGGTAGTAAGCTAGCCACTTGTCCTATATGAAGAGTATTCTGATGGAGCAAAGTAAACTAATCAGGCAATATTGGAGTCCCTAGCCCAGTGGTCACCAACCAGTCGATCATGATCAACTGGTCAATCCTAGAGGATCTCCTCGTTGATCACAATCTCCGGTGGCAGCACAGTGTGGCTGCTGCCAAGGCTACCCTGGACCCACACCATCCCGGAAGCAGCCACTGCAGCCCCACGGCCCTGGGGGAAGGGGAGCAGGAGTCTCTCTCCATATGCACTGCTCCTGCCTGCAAGCACCGTTCCCGCAGCTCCCATTGGCTACGAGAGCTGCAGGGGTGGTGCTTGCAGAGAGGGGCAGTGCAGGGAACCATGTGCCCCTGCCCTCCTCACCCCAGGGGCCGCAGGGGCGTGTTGGCCCCTTCCGGGAGCGGGGTAGGCAGGGAGCCTGCCTTAGCCTCACTGCACCCGCCACAGACCAGGAGCCAGTAGAGGTAAGTGCTGCCCGGCGGGAGGCTGCACCTGAGCCCCCCTCCCAGAGCCTGCACCCCAATCCCCTTCCAGAGCCAGCAACACATACACCCTTCTGCACCCTGAATCCCCTCCTCCACCCCAAGCCCCAGCCCACCATCCCTGGGCCAGCACCCCATAATCTCCTGCACCATAACCCCCTCCCAGAGCCAGGGCCCTGTACTCCCTTCTGCACCCCAACACTTTTCCCCAGTCCAGAGACTCCCTCTGAGCCTATCCCAACACTGTGCCCCAGTCTGGAGCCCCCGTTTGCACCCCTCATCCTCTCCTGTACCCCAACCCCCTGCCCCAGGCTCAGCCCAGAGCCCCCTCTCACACTGCGAATGCCTCGGCCTCAGCCCCAGCCCAGAGACTGCACCCCCTCCCAAATCCCATCCCCCTGCCCCTGCCCGGTGAAAGTGAGTGAGGGTGGGGGAGAGTGAGCAACTGAGAGAGTGGGGGATGGAGTGAGTGGGAGGTGGGGGGGGGGCAGATCCTGAGCTGCCCTCAGATTCAAAAAGTGACCTTGAGTGTAAAAAGGTTGGAAAATACTGCCCTAGCCTCTGTTTGCCAGAAGCTGGGAATGGGCGACGGGATGGATCACTTGATGATAACCTGTTCTGTTCATTCCCTGTGGGGCACCTGGCATTGGCCACTGTTAGAAGACAGGATACTGGGCCAGATCGACCTTTGTAGGATGGTGAGACCCCATCAAAAGACCCAACTGATGCTCAAAAGGGATTGGATATGTATTAACCTGTCTGTCAGAACAAAACAAGACAGCTGCAACTAGCTCACATACCTTAGAGGAGGCTACTGTTCTGGAAATCTGACTCTCTCACAGATTCCTAGCCTGAAGAAAGGTCTGAATTCAGAGTCCACTACTTACTGACTGCATGGCATCTACTGTACTTCTCAGGCAGGGTTTACGCAATTAATATGTCTCCTGGCTGGCCCTTTAAATCTGTGCTAGACAGCCAGCATCTAGGGGGTCGTTTAGCCTCTAACTGCTGCATTTAGCCATGTCCTTTCTTCCAGCTACTGCAGTCAGGATTTAGTTGCTCTGTATATTGTTTTCTTTTGACTTTCACTTTCTCTCATCCCTTAGGAGAAGCAGCCTCACAACTAGTCTTCAGGGATCAGAGCTTTTCTAATTCTGTTAATCAAGATCTCAATCCAAAAATTCATTGTTATCCAAAGCGGTCAGCTTGAAGAACCCAGAGTTCTGCAGCTGCTTTTCCAGCTGGGTGGTTTTCTTTAACTAGATCAGGAGTTGTACTGTGAGCAAGTTTGCTCATTTTGTATGGGTGAATAGAAATGCACTTTGAACCATTTGTCCTGAAAGCCTCTGGAGAGAACATCCAAAGCAGCTGGAGTCAGCCTTGTATGAAGAGACCAAAAAGTTCATCAAGCCCACTAAGCCGTAGCCTTCTGATCAAGAATGTGTCTAACATTAACAGGGGTGAAAGTACTACTGTGGCAGCGGCCCTTTTTTATTGTCACTGGAGCCCCGGGCGGTGCAGGCCAGGCAGTGCAGATGGGCTGGCTGGGGGGAGGCTGACAGCCAGCCCTGCCCCTTCTGCCCGAGCCCCCACCCCTTCCGGGGGCCCAGAACCGGGGCCCCGTACCGGTAAGGGTTTAATATTACTTTCACCCCTAAATATTAAACTGAAATTACACAAGCTCATCGGCAAAAGGCTGAGGAGAAGAGTGAGTACTGCTCTCCAGGAGTTAGGATGGCATAATGTTGTTCTGTGCATTGTACCACTGCAAGGCCTGGAAGGAGGAGATGTCTTAGAAGAGAAGATGGAAATTTTTCACATGAGAACAAAGTGAATTTGTCTAAAGCATTGTTTAAAAAAGTTCATTTAGGAGCTGTAACAACTCGGGCCGCTGAGGGGTTGTCTAGGGACAAATGATTCTCCTCAGGCCCCATACACCACCGTATCAGAGAACACCTCTGACATTGGGAGGGGTTTCACTCTTTGTACGCTTAGACACTTTAAGACTGGAATTCTCAAAGGCTCCTCAGGGTGACAGGTGCCCAACTCCAATTGAATTACAGTGATATTTGGGCTCCTAACTCCCTGCGCCACCTTTGAAAATCTTACGCTACAGTATTAACCAGGGCACAAATTGTGAATAT
The DNA here is from genome assembly GCF_009764565.3 of Dermochelys coriacea. Classification (NCBI taxonomy): domain Eukaryota; kingdom Metazoa; phylum Chordata; order Testudines; family Dermochelyidae; genus Dermochelys; species Dermochelys coriacea. The sequence continues at coordinate 102,416,792 of NC_050073.1, forward strand.
GTGACAAGAGGAGGCCCCCCTCTGTCATCTCCCTAGATTTCTCAAACCAGTTGTCCTCCGACTTGGCTGCTACGATGATGTGTGTGGGGTAAACACCTCTCTAGAATAGAATAGAACTCTCCTATGTGAAGGAGACAGCTCTCCCAAAAGAGGACAATTCCCTCCTTTCCCAATACCTCAGGCTTCTGCCATTGGGCTCTAAAACCCTTTCCTTGTCCGCATCACAAGGAAGGCTTCTACAAGCCATTCATGATTCACGGATCACAATTGATTTGCACTGAATTAAACTAATACATGGTCAAGGACACCTGTGTGTCTTCCCCACCACATTCTCCTCCAGCTGAGTCCTGGAAGCCATGCCCCCAAACCTCCAGGTAGGTAACACTGAAGCTGTGAGTAGGGGCCTGCACTCCATCCTTCACTTGTTTTACATGTATTGCTGTAGCATGTCACCAAACATACTGAGCTGACACATTGCAAAGCCCCGTACAGGGGGGCCAGTTAAGAGACTGCCAGCCTTTAGCTTAGAAACATCTTGATTTTTTGCATGGTGGGCCCCTCTGCACACCCAAGGCTGACTAAAATTTCCTTTAGAGCTCCTGAAGTCTGAACTGAGAGCATGCTCCAAGCCCCCACGCACAGGGAAGGAAGACCCGGCAAGCTGAATGCAGGAAGAAAGGTTTTGTGTTCTTAGTCTTTGGTGATAGAGCACATTGCACAGGGAAAACAAAGCAAAAACTATGTATTGCAAAGGTCCTGTCCACACTTCAGGTAAACGTGTGCTGGGACTAACTATGTTTAAAGGGGAGGCAGTGTGGTCTAGGGCAGAGGGCACTAGTCTGGGCTCCCTGAATTCTGTTCCTGGCTTTGCTACTGACCTGCTGTGTGACCTTGGGGAAGTCACTTTTTACTTCTGTTCTATCTGTAAAATGGGGAGAATGATAAAGCAGTTTAAGACCTATTGGTAAAAAATGCTATTGTCGGGTAGTTATTAAATAAGGATGGCACAAAACCCCTCAAATGTTTGTTTTTGTGTGCTGCCAGGTAGTAATGGAGCTTTGTTCTAAGACACTGGGAGCATTTATAGCACCATGTGGAGGGGAAATGATTCAGGAGAACTGTATACTGTTCTTGGCTCTGCCACAGATTTGCTGTGTGACCTTGGGTAACTTGTTTAACCCCTTGGTGCCTTGGTGTCCCCCATCTGGAAAATGGCAGAGTAAATACTGCTAACCTGTCCTGGGGGATGAGGCTTACCCAGTTAGTGTTTCCAAAGCACTTTGAGATTGCTGAATGGAAGGTGCGAAAGAAATACTATTTCTAATAACCATGAACCTGATTCACTAAGGCACCTTGTGCAGTTATTTAGGGCTAAGTTTTCAAAAGAACCCAGCTCCCATTTAGGCACTTGAATCAGAGCCAGAGTGTGGTGAGCTCTTAGGACAGTCTGGCCATAATGTGGGAGTGGGAGTTGTGGGGTTTCAACCATGTTTGAAAACCTGGCTCCTTAGGTGCCTAAATGGGAATGGAGCTCTGTTGACAATCTGGTGCAGTTCTGAGAGCCGAGCACTTGACCACCTGGCCTCGAGCTCTGTTGAAGACTTGGCTTTTAGAGCAGTGCAAAGTTGGTTTATAAGGATACTCTTCCGAGTCATTGCCTTTCTCCTCCACATTTTACCGGTGTAAATGACCATTGTAGGTACAGAGCAGCAAAGAATCAGGCCCCAGAGCTATAATTTAGCTACAGGCCAGAGGAATGTTTAACAACAGAAGCCTAAAGAACTAGAAATAAAGAAAACACAACCTGAATGGTACTCGGTGCAAAGAACGGCATCCCAGTAAGGTACAGGGAGGGGAAGCATGCTATGTTCCTTGGGTAAATTCTGTGCTTTCCCTGTGGGAAGAAGAAGGGTGTGGGGGGAAACCCATCCCACAAATAGGCTTTTAATCTTCATAAGTGCAGATGATCTGTAAATTCCACAAAAAGAGACGTAGAAAACACACACACACACCTTTTAACTAGTGAGCAATTTAACGACTAATAGGATTCATCCATAATTACATAGTTAAGTAAAATTTATGTATGAAGGAATTAACTGATTTCCCTCAGGGCAATATAAACCATAGAGACAGTGCTCTCATTTAAAAGCACCATCTCAATGTTAAAATACTTTGTCATTCTTCTGTAGCAACGGTTAGGTGCTGCGAGAGCCACATGGAAGTTTATTTACTGCTCCGGCAGACAACTGATAACAGATCTCTGCTTTGTTTGGAATAGAAAACTTGAACAGCTTGTCCGCACCTCTCCACTCGGACATTAAATCAACATGGCTCTATTAGTGGCCCTAGGATGCCAGCTGAGCCATCTCTAGGCCTGTCACCATGATGTCTTCATCTGTAACCAGAGCAGACGTGAGCTCCTGGCAGCTTCGGGAGGTGACAACAAATCCAATTAGCTCCTCTCCATGGCGCCACAATGCTACTGTGAAACGGCCTGACAGGGAGGGTGGTTGCAATACCCCGCACAGTGGGGCATATCCTTCATACTAAAAAAAAAAAAAAAAAAATGCTACCAAGACTTAACTGCTGGAGTGACTTTCCAGGCGACTGTTGGAATCCAGTGCTCAATCTGGTCAGAAATGTGAGCTGCCCTCGGGGGTTGACTAATATGCCATTTGGGGAGGGGCTTAGGGAAGGGGGAGAAGTGGTAAGTGCTTCCTCTGCATTGTCTTTTTTTTGTCTGGGGGTGGGAGCCAAAAGATGGAAGCTAACCCCCTGTTCCAGTCTGTCTCTTGAAAGGGAAGGAGGAAGGGAGCTGTTCTGCAGGAAAAGGAATTGGAAGTATACAATCTAGCTGATGCCTTCAAGCATCGAATGAGAGGGGATGATAACACTTGCTCAGAAATAGAGACTTGGCTGTTTGTACTTGAATGCAGCCCCTTTCCTCCCAAACTAGTAGAAGAGGGTATTGCATATGCTAACACAAAGCTGCAAATCTCCCACGGGGCAAAAGACGTTAACTCTTTCTTGTGTTATTTCCCTAGTTCTTCTCCATTCATGTGGCATAGTGCTATCTTGTGGCCCCTACTTGTAGCTAACCAGGCAAGGGAAAACAGGTTAGAGAGAGACATGGAAACAGGCAGAGTTTGGGGTCTCTGAGTAAGACCCTAAATCTGATTTTTTCTGTAAGTTCTCACTATAATAGTTTAATAAAAGCAGATAGCTGAAACCTCAACCTCCCTGCTACTCACAGCCATACAGTTATGATACGTTTCAGAGTAGCAGCCGTGTTAGTTTGTATTTGCAAAAAGAAAAGGAGTACTTGTGGCACCTTAGAGACTAACAAATTTATTAGAGCATAAGCTTTCGTGAGCTACATCCAATGAAGTGAGCTGTAACTCACGAAAGCTTATGCTCTAATAAATTTGTTAGTCTCTAAGGTGCCACAAGTACTCCTTTTCTAGTTATGATGCGGGCACTCTTCCCAGAGACCATCTTTTGAGCTGGTGTTTTCACTGAGTCCTAGCTCACTTCTTCAAGCAATTCCTGGAAAGGAGAAAAAACTGAGATGGACACTGGCCAGCAAGCTCGGCCCACTGTGCTGGATGTTAGGAGTAGGCCTATTCTCCTCTAAGTTACTAACTCCATTCTTGACTCCATTGGCTTCAGTGGAGTGGCCCAGGGATTACATTGATGTAACCAGTGTGGTCCTTGGATTCTAAGGAAGGTAATGGACACTTGCTGCTGGGTAGAATAGAAGGATATCTTTGCCACTCCTTGCCCTTCCAAATATGGAGGTAGGTATTGTATCTAATGCTAGTGGAACAGAGCGAGGCGTGATTAAATGTAGCACATGCTGGAGAACATTAGAGCAAGCAAAGAGAAGGCACCGGGGAACAATAAGATGATGGCTCTGTTGCATTTTTCTGAGTTGGCATGAATGATGAATTCAGTTCATTCCTCTCATGGGTGTGATGTCTTAAACTAAAATGGAAGGACAAAGCCTTGTTAATGGTGATGGGGATGTAACATGAAGGGAAGAAAAAACACTCCAGAAGTGAATGTGGGAGGATATAGTGGCATATGTATTGCACTATTTCCAACAATGTTAAACTCTCAATGCTCGCCTGGCTCCCTGGTGCTCAGAATGTTTTTTTTTTTTTTTTTTTTTTTTTTTTTTTTTTTTTTTTAAAAGAGAACCCCCAAGGTGCAGTGAGATCTGGGAACATTTCAGCACCAGTAGTGAGTTCTGAGGATGGCTTTCTCTGGAGAGAATGTATTATAGCAATATTGCCTTCCAGAGCGTTAGTGCTCTAGTCAATGGCTAACAGCATGATATCTCTCTGTTGTCAGTAAGCCAATTGTGCTGTTGTCTCTTCCCACGTCCCTGTGGGCACTGGCAGCCAGGCCGTTGACAACAGAAAGGGAAAAGGGTGGAGCTGGGCTGAAAAGAAGGACTAGAGCCACTTCCCCCCCACCCCCTAAGTCCCTCACAGAAGCAGCTTGTTGAAAATGTATGTTATTATAGTCAGACTCATTCCAGATTAATTGGGCACAATATCTAGGCATGTGGCTGATTTACAGAGCAACCAAAGATTCAGTGAGCCTTGGAACTCCTGGAATGGTTTTGGAAACAAATCCAGTGCTGCCAGGCCCAATTATTTTCAGCAACATCTTTTGCTACTGAAACGCAGAACTGTGGACTTTGGCCTGCTTGGTAAAGACTGCTTTGTGAGCTTGCAAATTGACTTGATTCTAAATGCAAGCTATTGAATCAGGCCTGCTGCAGGGAGAGAAAAGATGTGCCCTATTTATTACTGCGAGGCCCCCTCTTAACCTGCACTTAGCAGCTGTAGCAATTTAAAAATTATTTTAAAAAAGCAACACACAATGCAGTACAAGTGGCAGCCTCTCTTCAAGAGGAAGAATTGGGTTCTTCTGAGATTAATATCAAGCAGAAGACTTCACAGCTGAATAACAGACTCTGGGCCAAATTCAGCACTTGGTTATACCATGGATGTTGTTAAAGTTGCATTGCCAGTGCAATGGACGGCAAGATTTCACTCCCTAGGCAAGAAAGCTGTTAAAATGTTCAACAGCTATAAGAAGTGTCAATGTCCATAATGCAGTATTGATGCTGGTAAACAACGTGAGAGACCACAAAGCTGATGTGCTGGGGGAAGTATTCACAGCAAAGGCCGAACTGTACACGATGCACCTGGATCTAAGTTTTGTTACAAACCTCAAGCTAAGGCCAGCTTCACTGAAAGGGTTTGTGACCCTTCTGTGTGAACCTGGGGCTGCTTGATGGGTTCTGGGAGAAAACTGTCCATTTAAAATGCAGTGTTATGTGGCTTAGCCACAAGAACAGTAGGGACTCTGTGGCTGCAGCTGAGCTTTGCTTTGAGTTGTTAGAGAGAGTGAAGGGCTGGAATGCAAAATACAAAGTAATGCCAGAAGATGCCAGCAAAGTGCAAGAGGAGACGATGCACATAGGACCCCCTACAGTCCCATATCACCTAAGTTCACCCAACTGTAATGTTTACAGCCAACCAAGGCTTTCAAGTGACTGTAATGACCTGGGTACTTCTGCATGTGGGCTGTGCTTGCTTTAGGGGCTGATTAAGTTGTTTATTATTTATACTGCAATAGTGCCTAAGACTGTACACAGCCTGTAAAGTGAGTAAATCTGATTAGCTTGAATGGTATTTTTGTGTGGGTTTTGGAGCCACTGTGGTGTTAAGTAGCATCACACATTTGGAGCCCTCCAAACCAATCTTACCGCATGTCACCCCAAATCCGAAAGGTGGCTCTGAATCTTATGGGCTATGATTGGTTGTCAATCTCCAGTCAAGAGGAAGTGTTGGCTCCTGTTGTATTTCCTGCCAAATCCCTTTATTTGGGAAAATCTGTATCAAAACGTACAGTATGGCCCTAGTGATCAGAGGACTGGGGGTTCAGATAATAAGGGGAGATGGACCGCAGGCTTTGACTTGATGTTTGAAAATGTGGGATGGTTCCCTTGATTGAAGGAATGAAGGTCTCTGCTCCTATGGAGCTCCCGTGTATCCTAGGATATGTCTGCACTGCAAGAAAAGGTGTGTTCTTAACTCAGGGTTAGCTAACTCAGGTTAAATAGCAATGAAGACATGGTAACATGGCTTTTAACTTGGGGTAGCAGCTTGAGTTCAAGCCCAGGCTGCACTATAGTCTTCGCAGTTATTTTAACCCAAGTAAAACCCTTAGAGCCTCACTTGCGAAGATTTAGGGGAGAAGAAGTATAAGCTTCTGCTCAGATTTTCTCCTCCTCCCCAGCCATCTCACCAGCTAAAGAGAAGGTCTGCTTGGAGCTGAAGGTTTGCTGTGTAGCATACCTAAGACAAGGAAGTAGGACCACATCTCTGCTAAGTCAACCAATTTTGGGGTAGCTGGCCAGCTGCATACCTGAGCCTCACTTACCTGAAACCCCTGAGTGATGCGTCTGGGATGGGTGAAGGTCAAATAATGAAGGCTTCATTGTAATTATAAAATTGCTAATCAGAGCAGTATGTTTGGCAGAGCATTCCACCTTCTAAGAGAGGGAGTCTCATAGCGCCAGCATTGTGCAAGCCACTCTTACCTCACCATTGTCAGCGCAAGCAAGGGGTGGGTCCGTTTGGTTAAACCTATGGAATCATAGAATCATAGAATCATAGAATATCAGGGTTGGAAGGGACCCCAGAAGGTCATCTAGTCCAACCCCCTGCTCAAAGCAGGACCAAGTCCCAGTTAAATCATCCCAGCCAGGGCTTTGTCAAGCCTGACCTTAAAAACCTCTAAGGAAGGAGATTCTACCACCTCCCTAGGTAACGCATTCCAGTGTTTCACCACCCTCTTAGTGAAAAAGTTTTTCCTAATATCCAATCTAAACCTCCCCCATTGCAACTTGAGACCATTACTCCTCGTTCTGTCATCTGCTACCATTGAGAACAGTCTAGAGCCATCCTCTTTGAAACCCCCTTTCAGGTAGTTGAAAGCAGCTATCAAATCCCCCCTCATTCTTCTCTTCTGCAGACTAAACAATCCCAGCTCCCTCAGCCTCTCCTCATAAGTCATGTGCTCTAGACCCCTAATCATTTTCGTTGCCCTTCGTTGTACTCTTTCCAATTTATCCACATCCTTCCTGTAGTGTGGGGCCCAAAACTGGACACAGTACTCCAGATGAGGCCTCACCAGTGTCGAATAGAGGGGAACGATCATGTCCCTCGATCTGCTCGCTATGCCCCTACTTATACATCCCAAAATGCCATTGGCCTTCTTGGCAACAAGGGCACACTGCTGACTCATATCCAGCTTCTCGTCCACTGTCACCCCTAGGTCCTTTTCCGCAGAACTGCTGCCGAGCCATTCGGTCCCTAGTCTGTAGCGGTGCAAGAAGAGTGGGGAATACTTAGTTCAAATTACATGGATTTTGTTGACTTCTGGTTCAATTTCATTGTTAATGTTTCATGCTTCATACAAAGTTTATAAGTACCTCCCAAGGTATTTGTCCCATCAGATGAGCACCACTCTGCTCTGACGTCCTGCTGAATCATTTCAGCCCTTTAACTCCATTAGAGGGTAGCTCAGCTGTGTTCATAAACTTACAGGCTCTCAGGCTGTCTTGCAGCTTTGGCTGTTGGGAGCTTTGGGATCTAGATAACAAAATGGAGCTTCTGAATCAAATTGGACAAGCACAGCATCAGAGAGGGAGGTAAATAGCTCAAAAAGATGGTGTCAAAGCCAAGGCAACTTCCCTCTTGGTTTTTGGCCAAACCCTCTAGTGCTTACAACATAGCAACCATATGGCTCTTCCTCTGTGGTATTACAACCCTCCCGCACCATCCTCCCCCCCCAGGTGCTGTGAGGCTCCTCCAGGCAGGTGAAACATAACTTCATCAAAATCAGTGACTTGAACAGGAATGCGTTCTGCTCAGGAATGCGTTTTCATGAAGTCTGTATTTCTCCTCTTCCCTTCCACCCAGTCTTGCTTTCTTTTATACGTGCCTTGTGTATCCATCACAATCCTCTGGCTTGGACCAATGATTGTTCCCCTTGGCCAGCCAGCAGATGTCTATGTAGAGTTTTGGTGTGGTAACCCTCTTCCTCTTCCTCCTCCTAGACAACAGTTTGATGCCTAGACAAGCCCCTGCCTTAAAAGCTGTCATCCTGGCTGAGTGTGGAGGTGGTGGTGGTCAGGCCAGAGCCATGTTGGTGTAGTGGCTCTCATCCCCAGCTAGTGTGAGGATCATTGGTGCCTTAAAGCGATAGACCGCTATGCTGATGGCAGTCTTGGCTGGTAGGTTGGGGATGGGGGATGACCTAAAAATTCAAAGCCAAACTGGTCATCTATTCAGCCTACTTGTAATGCTGGCCCTGGAGCTAGTTGGCCTCAGCCATCTAAATCCTGTGTTGCACCTGTTTTATTCATAGATTTAAAGGCCAAAAGAGCTCAAGAGATTAACCAGTCTGATTGCCCGTATATCACAGGACGTTATATTTCACCCACTTATCCCATATTGAATCCTATAACTTGCGTTTGGCTAAAGCATATCTTCCAGAGAGGCAGCCAGTCTTGAGGTGCACGTATTGAGATATGGAGAATCCACCAATTCCCTGGATTGTTTGTTCCAATGGTTAATCACCCTTACTGTTTAAATCCGATTTGAATTCATCAGGCTTCAGCTTCCAGCCATTGATTCTTGTTATGCCTTTCTTCTCTAGAATGAAGAGCCCTTTAGTACCTGGTATTTCCATGATGGTACTTATGCACCATAATCAAATCACCTCTCAGTCTTATTTTTGATAAGCTAAACTGATTGAGCTCTTTAAATCTGTCACCGTGAGGTATTTTCTCCAGCCATTGGATCATTTTGTGGCCCTTTTCTGCATCCTCTCCAATTTTTCTACATCCTCTGTAAATGTAGACACCACAACTGTAGGCAGGATTCCAGTATTGGTCTCACCAAGGCTGTCTACAGACTTTTTTAAAAAATGTGGTGTAGATTGGACCCCCGGGTACATCCCAGAAAACCCCAGCCATAGTTTGTTATAAATCCGGGACCTGATTATGCAGTCTCTGCATATGAGGAACTGTCATTGAAGTCAGTGGCAGCTATTAATAATGCTTAGCTGCCCCATGAAGAACTATTCTTTCACAGAGCTCAAAACTCTACAAAGGAGGTATGATGGGGTGTCCACCCCACACAAGGCCTGAAGGGGTTAAGGTGCTGAGGTGGGCCAATTAACTACCTAGGCTGCACCTGGAGGAGAAGCCAGGGAGCAAGGGCTAACTGGAGATGAAGTTCAGCTGGACAGGAGCTGGGGCAGGAAGGCAGTTGTATAAAGCTCAGTAGCTAAGAGCAGAAGGTGGCTGCAGAGAGAGAGGCTGTAGTCACTCTCGGTGTGAGAGAAGGCAAGGTAGGAAGCAGTCCAGGGATACAGCAGTAAGGTTTAGGTTCACAGACCTTGGCTGCTTGTTCCAGGGTCCCTGGGCTGGAATCCAGTGTAGAGGGTGGGCCTAGGTTCCCCTACCAGCCACTGGGGAAGTGGCACCTTTAAGAGACAGTGGAAGAGAAGGCTGCCTGGACCGTGAGTCCCAAGAGACTTTGATATACCCACACCCACGCAACTGTTGGAATGGGAAAACTATAGTGACCTGGCTGAAGGACCAAGCCATGAAGCAGGATCTGTTGAATCCTGAGAGAGCGATGGAGTAAGAAAACTCAGGAAGGGTCATCAGCCTGTCAGAGCTAATCCTCTGATGCGACCAGAAGGAGGTGCTCCAGTGGTGAGTAGAGCACCCCATAATAGGTGGACAAGTATCAATAATCCCATTTTACAGAAGGGGGAAAATGAGGCACGGAGTGGTGACATCACTGGAAGAGGAGCAAGGATGGCCATGTGGCTATGGATCAAACTTGAGTTGTGGGAGACCTGGGTTCAATTCCTGCTCTGCTACTGAATCCTTTTGTGACTCTGCACAAGTCCCACAGTCTCTTTGTGCCTCAGTTCCCCATCTCTAACGTGGGAATTGCAGAAGTTCTGCATCTCCTAAGGTGCTGAGAGGATAAATACATTAGTAATGGTGAGATGCTCAGATATTGTGGTAATGAGGGCCATATATATCATAGGCAGCAGTGATGTGCCCGGGTTTACACAGTAGGTGAATGGCAGAGTTGGGATTAGAATCCCAGTCTGTCTGCTAACCTTACCCACCGGATTATGCCTATGCTACACACTGGCTGCATAATAAGGCACTGATTTTTTTTTAATCTGTTTAACATATGGGCCCTTCTGGATCTGTACACTCCAGAACTTGGCTGGGGTTCAAAATTACATCTGGAACCAGAGCTTGGGGTTTGAGCACATTTTTTGTTTTAACACGGTTCTCCGATATGGCTGTGGTAGGCACCCTAGGAGCTAAGTGCAGAGTTCTATGTTCCCCACAGGATTCAGAGCTCCAGCCAGATAGGGGAATGAACAATCAGGATTCAAACTGGTTATCTCCCTTACCTAGTGTTGCCTCCAGGCCAATGAGCCAATTTGAATCAGAGCCAACATTACACAGTTTTGTAGATGACTTTTAAACATGCAAAGAAAATTAAATTATTCCTTCAAATATCCTTAGCCGGAAGAATAACTCAAAGGACATATTGGATGGGTTTTTTTTGTTTTTCTTTTTTTCTCCCAGAGTACAGTTCTTATTTATTTGACTGCTGCATCAAAGCTAGGAGAAAAGACCATTTGTGCCTTTGATTGGATTGGAATTTTCAGCATCTGCATTGGCCAAAGGCTGTCCAACCTCTCTCTGTCTCTGACATGTGATTCGGTGGGGAAAGGCAGGGAGCGGGGGAAGATAAATTGACAGACAGGCAGACAGATCAAACACGACACTTCAAAGAGACGAAAAAATACAAGAATGAAGCAACCCAGCATTACAGTCCCTCAATGCTGTGAAACAAAGCAGACAACCCTTTACACATGGCCATTACTGCCATCCAGAGACTGAGGCTGTATACAGGAGATCTTACCAAAAGCACTAGGGAGTGGTCTCCAGTGACTACATGACCAGTTATTGCACTATCCGTGCTCAGACACTCTGAGGGGCTAATTAGTGCTTTTAATATGTAAATCAGAGCCTGAGCAGATTAAATCTAGGGGAAAAAAACCAGCTGGTGAATGTTACTTTAATTATTGCTCCAAAGAAAATATGGACATGGCTTAAGATGATGACAGAGCAGACCTTTAATATCAGCACTGAAAGAAATTGTCTCAGTCAACTGAAAACTAGGACTGGAAACTTGGCACTGATCTTGAGTGGACTGTGATTGGTGTCATGCAATTAGTACCCTGTTAGCAAAGCCCAAGATTGCTAATGCTGATGCTCCAGTCCTACCAACTGAATTTCTAAAAGTGCTTTACAATTACTTGTAGGACAGTGCCCAGAGGCTTCAAACAGGATTCCATTAATGCCAGGCATTGTACAAACACCAAGAAAAAACACTCCTTGTCCTGATGAGCTTTTTAAATTTCTGAATAATTTTATATGGCTCAGCTGTCAAGATCAAAGTGTATCATCTCTCTGCTCACATACAGATGAGCTTGAACCTTCTTGGGCACAACATTGGGAAGAGAAGGAATTTTTCAGTCTTCTTGACCAGCTTTGCCTGAAGGCAGAGAAGAATATCTGCCAGGAATCAGAAGAGGGGGGAGAGAGAGAGAGAGATTGAAGATAAATTGGTGGGAGAAAGAGATTAAAAGAGTGTTGTGGGCAGAGTGAGAGGGAGGTCATGGGAATGTAGGGTGGATGATTAACAGAGCTTTTAATAGGAAAGGCTACAAGGAGGAAAGGAGCCATTAACTTTTTTGGGGCTACTTCCACTAATGCTAGGATGAAATATTTTGCACGGTAAGCCTGGATTCCCTTCCTCTCTGCCAAACACAAGTTGAGGAGATGAAGTTTGCTTTCTAAGAAAAAAGTTTTTAGAAAATAGGGCATCTGCAAGCCCCCCAGCCCTCTTGTTACTCAAGTCAGCTCTGCCTTCCAACTTGCCTGAAGGAATTCAGAACAACTTTTTTCTGTGTCAGAAGCTGAGGCTGTCGTGGAGCCTTCAGTGAAGAGAACACTTTTGTATGGATCAAAATCTAGCTTCTGTTGGTAGGAAAACTCTGAATTTTCCATAGAGCCAGGGAATTGTGTTCCCTTTGAACGCACACACGGCCTTTTATCTCTGTCTTTCTGTTGTCTGTCTGTCTGTCTGTCTGTCTTAATTCATGACAGGGAATTATAAGAAAGGCCATTTGCTTTCAGCTCCCCTCACTTTACCAGCCTCTGGTATAGCTGCACTTCTAGGAGTCTGCTCTACGAGTCCTCAAAGCGCGCTGTTCAATGTCATCCTCTCTCAGACCTCACGCTAACATGTCTTCAGGTATGTCTATGCTTAGAATGTTGTTACAGCACAGATGCAGTACTGCAGCTGTGCCACTGTAGTGCTTCAATGTAGACACTACTTATACCAGCAGGAGCAGTTCTCCCATCAGCATGGTGGTAGCTAGCTCAACAGAAGAATTCTGCCATCGACCTAGCGCTGTCTGGACCTGGAGTTGGGTTGGCATAGCTATGACTCTGAAGGGTGTGGCTTGCCAATGTAAGTTCCCAGTATAGACTGTCACCAGCCGTCCCTTTGACATCTCACCACTGCTTCTTGGGTCAGCCTCGCTGTCTTTTTCCTTCAGTCTTGATCTGTGGGACTCTCTTACCTACCTAGTTGTCAGGATTGCACTTTACATGACCAAACCATCTAAGCCGGACTCCCTCTGTTTTTTATTTTTGGATGTTACTTTGAGTGTGTCTTTAACATACACATTCCTCATATTGTCTTTCTTGCTTACCACTCATCCATCTCAACATTAGCATTTCTGCAGAACAAATCATTTACTCATTTTTCTTCTTTGTTGCCTAACACTCAGCGCTGTATGTTAAAACTGGATGGCCCTCCATTTTACAGACTTTTCCTTTTCATTTTACCGGTATCTTCCTATTGCTTATGACATCACTTATTTCTCTCCATTTGAGCTGGGCATTTAATATCTTAGTTCTAATTTTGTTCTCCATTTCCCACTTTTTTACCAGATTTTGGAATGCAGATACTTGAAACTGCACTTCTTGAAATGTCTAATTTAAAAATGTCTTTTATTGTTGTTTGTTTTTTTTTGCAATAAGCATATATAGGTTGTGTATAAGTGGGGCTGCTAAGTTACACAAGAGACTCCTTTTAAGAAATGAAATATATCAGAGTTCTTATGACGGATCAGCCAGAAGACTTGCATTTGAGTTAGCTGGGTTGTCATCAAGTCTGAGCCATAGACTTTCTTCCATCATAGTTTTCTAATGTTTAGCTTTAATAGTAAATAGTTTGCCCTGTTCCCCCACCTCTCCCCTTCACACTGTGTTCTTCTTTGCTTCTTTCTCTTCCCTACTGCTGTGCCCTAGGGGCTGAAGTACCTGTTCAGAAGCCTCCTCCTTTCTTCCTGTGACTGTCATTGTGGCCACTGTCTTGTTAGCTTCCTTTTTCATTGATGATGAAAACTCCCAGTACAGTTTTAGGGCCAGATCCTCAGCTGCTGTAAACCAAGGATGATTTCAGTAAGGCAAAGCCAACTGGCCTACAACCAAAGCTAAGCTGACAGGTTGAGTTCTCTTTGCTACATCCTTCTGCAATATGCAATGTGAGGGGAGAAAGGTTTGTCTTGTGGTTATGGCACTGAACTAGGGCCACAAGATCTGCATTCAATTCCTGGCTTTGCCATTGAGCCCTGGTGTGATGTGGGGCAAGGCTCCTAATCTGGGTTTTTTACTTCCTAAATTGGTAAAATGGAGATAATACTTCCCTCCTCCCACCTGTCTTGTCTATTTAGCCCCATCCCCAAAGAGTTGCAATCTATCTCTGAGCATACAGTGCTTAGCAAATTGGATGCCCAACTCAGTTGTGGCAAAAAGGGGATCTAGTTATCTAATATTATTACTAATTATACAGTGGCCGAGCAGCCACTGGGAAAAGAAGAGGCCAGGCTCTCTGAGGAGACAAATGATATTTAGCATGGATATAACCTTTTACATTTATATACTGTCATCAGCAAAGCCAGGCTCCCCGTCCCATGCTCATCCACTGATCCATGCTACCTAGGTAGCACAAATGTGAGGGACAAGTCAGTAAGACACACTCAGGACCAAATTCTTTTCACCAAGATGGAGGATAAGAGGTGTCCATGAGAGAAAAATTGCCACCCTGTTTTGTAATAAGTTAGGCCACGTGGGTTGGCTCTATTGCTCAATGCTGTGCTTGCTACTTGCTGATAGTTCAGTCCAGGTCATGCAACGGCTGCTGATCAGAGTCTACTACTTAGAGATAATAACTGATAAATCAAATCTTACACACTGTCACTCATCTCATCTCACACAATCTCACTCATTTCCCTTCCATCTCAGCCTCTCAACAGGTTTGATCTTGACAATCCCAACAAAATAATACTAAAGGCAAAAGGACCCTTTTCTCTAAGCTCACCCCTTCCCCAGTCCGCTAACATCTTTCTCAAAACCCTTTAGTGAATAGGGAGTCAAGGGTTATTTTGTATCTATGGGAAAAATTCCTGAGGGAGCAGGGCCTCTAGAAATTAACACCATTTATGCTGTAGAGACTAAAGTATAACAGACACTTCTGCAGGGAGCGTTTCCCTTTTGCCTTTGGAATCATGAGCTTGTACCAAATGGCAGTCATGGTGGAAACACGTTTCCAGGACAAGAATCCTTAAACCCTCCACAAGGGCTTTATCTACCCACCTCCGACATGCTTTTCACTCAGCAGGCAACTCAAGGCAAAACCTGCTTCGCCTGCACAAAGACCAAGTCATAGTAATTAATGCTTAGCATTTTCATAGCACTTGATGGGCTCGATTCTCCACCCTGCCTGAGCTCTGTTCAGAGTGGAGAGGGGGGGCCTGCAGGGAGATGGTTGTCACAAATTAGAGATGCTGAGGAACGGTATTAACATACTGGTGCAACAGCCAGCAGTGATCTTACACCAGTGAAGAAGTGGGCGTAGCTCAGCTCTGGTCTACTCTGCCATGACTCTCCCCACCCCCAGCCTTTTCCCCCCACACCCTCGGCATGCCCCTGACCCCTTTCCTCTTTCCCGTTACAGTGGGGAGTCAGCACCAGCTCCACCATCTCAGCCTGCTTTCTGCCAGCAGAGAGTTCCCCTAGGCAGGGGTTATTCTTCGCTGGCCATTTACGAGCAGTTTAATCCATGTTACACCTCTCAAACAGTGCAAAATATATTTATTAGACTAGAGAGTCTAACCCTATGTGTTCAAAGCACGGTATGGGCATGGACTAATCATTTCTGTGAGAATAGTGGTTAAGTATCATTCCCCCTTTTTTTACCATCTTGTGCAAACTGAACCAGAAGAGGGCTGAGATGTGCCAAAGACCTTGCAGTGATTTAGTGGTGGAGGCAGGATTAGAACACAAAACAGCCTGACGTCCAACCCTATGCGCTTGCTTTTGGACCCTCTGAGGGAAATGAGCTTTCTGAAGGCTCTTATGTAAGAGTTCAGGGAGAAGGACTCCTTCCCCCTACAATATGTGGCAGTAGTGAGTGTGGCCCACTACACTCCGCATACATGGTGTGTTTGAGCAGTGAATCTATGTAGTTTACAGACTCCCTCTGTTTTTTTTTTTTTTCCTGGCTCGGACACAACCTCCCATTGTGCTGCCATGTACAGAGCTACTACAAAGTACTGCTCTGCGGCAGGACTCGCTGTAAGAACTGGGGTGTGGGCAGTCATGCCTAATAGTTGGAGTTTGGAGCCAGGAAACAGAGCCGGAGATAGTCAAGAGTCAAGCAAAGGTCTGAAGCCAGAGTCAGAGTCGGGGGACGAGCAAGGGGTCAAGCCAGAATCAGTCAGGTTAGGGTAGAGGAGCAGGGACCTAGAATGAGGGAGGAAAGCAGGAACTGGGGACAGATGGGAATCTGGGATAAGGAGGACAGAAACAGATTGGGAGGCAGGAACCAAGAGAAGGCAGGGCTCAGGAATGAGGCAATTAAATAGGCTCCACAGTGGCAGCCAGCCAGAGATGCGCCTAATTGCTCAGACAACTTCTTGTGCCTCCTTCTGACTTAAGTAGTGTGTCTGGGCCAATCAGTGGGGCCGGACATCTCCCCCAATCCGGATCTTTGTAGACAGAGACCTTGGTGAGAGAGAGCTCTGCTAGCCCCCTTCTCCACTAGTTCCAATGAGCTGCTGGGTGATGGCTGCAGGCTGCCTGGGTACCTACGGGTCTGAGTGTGAGATCAGTGATCCCTCATATCGCTGCCCCCTGGGTGGTAATGGGCTGGGTTTTCCAGGGTGGTTTTTGTGGAAGGTGTTTATCAGACCAGGGATGTGGATCTTCTCCGCAATTCCCAGGAGTGCTTTTCAGGATCCTGACCTTCCTAATCCATAAGCTACCAGAGTCTATCCTGTCTCTGGTGTCAAGGATCTCATGGACAATATAACCATCATGGTCTTGAAAGTGCAGTAGTGGTAGTTGGGAGCAAGGAGGGAATTAGGTCCTGAACATGTGGGATCTGGGGTGATATATGGAAAACTGGGTGTATTCAGGGGGAACAGAGTAAGTCAAGTTCAAAGGTGGCTGGGTTGATTTGCTAGCTAGGACCAAGGAACTGGTAGTTTATGTATAAATGTTTTGTCAAGAGCCATATCCTCTCGCCTACTGAAAGGGTGAGCCCCTCCTGTAGACGATGGTCCCCATATTGTTTGTAGTATTTCTTGGAATCCTCTAGGTGAGTCTTTAGTTAATCTTGGGTTTGACCTATTTATTGTATGCAGTCCAGGGATGCTGGGTTATGGGAAGTTGCAGATAGAACTGAGGGTAGAATGTACAGTTTAAAAAAAGGGCTTTGCCCCAAAAAGGTGTGTTCTGGGTTATTGTACATGAACTCTGCCTGGTGCTGCAGCAAGGATCAGTTTTTGTGATGGAAGTTTATGTAGCATCAAAGATACTACTCAAGATCTAGTCAGTTCTCTCTGCTTAACCGTTTGTCTGGGGGTGATAGGTGGAGGAAAGACAGGAGCAAATGCTCAAATTCTGGAGAGCTTCTTCCCAGAAGTGGGAGATAAGTTGCACACTGAGGTCAGAGATGATGTGCTTCAGGAGGCCATGGAGGCAGATGGCTTGATCCATCTAGAGCTGGGCAGTTTCCTGGGAGGGAAGGTAAGCCAGTGGACAGGATGAAGTATGCCAGCCTTGTGAAGTGGTCTCTGACTGTCAGAATGGTCATGAACCCATTGGATTTGTGTAGTTCTATTACAAAATCCAGTGCAATCACTGTCCAGGGGCTGAGTGGAGTCTTGAGAGGTTTCAAGAGTTGAAGAGGTGTGTTGTGTGGTACCTGGATCAGGTGCATACATTGCAAGGGACCTCATAGGCCCACACTGTGGCCCACATACAAGGCCACCAGAAGAGATGAGAGACTAAGTGTTGAGTGTTAACGCAACAAAAATGTCCTGCTAGGGTGGAATTGTGGCATACTTGTAGGGTTGTAGCCCTCAGAGGCAAAGGGGGAATGCACACATGCCCTGATAGGTTACCCTGTCTCAGTCATTGTGGGGTTCTCTACTTATGGCTTCCTGCTCGTCAGGAGGGATCCCATGTACCAAGGTTGATTATATGAGGGTGAGCAGGTCTTGTTGGGGAGCTGTGCCCAGAAACTTAAGAGGCTTGAGGATTCAGGAGGTTTAGGGTTCAAGTCTTTTAGATTAGAGTAGTATTCTTCCTTCTGGGACAGAGTGTCAGCCCTGCTATTTTTGGTTCCTGGACAATAGGAGATTACAAAATCAAAGTGTGAAAAGAATAAGGCCCATTGAAGTTGTCACTGGTTGAGGGCCTTGGCTCTGTGCAAATATTCCAGATTCTTATTATTAGTGTACTCCTGGAAGAGGTACCAAGCTCCTTCGAGATAGTGGTGCCACACTTCAAAAGTGGTCTTAATTGCCAGAAGTACTTTGTCCAAAGTTTTGTAATTTTGGTCCATGGATGTGAGTTTCCTGGAGTATACAGCACATGAAATTACAATTTGTTGTGGACTGTGTCTTTGGGATAGCATTGTTCCAATTGGCAAGTTGGAAGCATCTGCTTTGATGCAAGCTTGTGTGATGCCTGGGTGAAGCAATATGGGAGCAGTAGTTAATGAGTTTTAATTACTCAAAGGCCTGCTGGGCCTTGGAGACTAGAGGAAACTGGTGTTTTTTCAGACCAGGGCAGTAAAAGAGGCGATCCACTCTGAGAACCTTGGGATGAACGGCTGACAGAAGTTTGTGAACCCCAGGAAACACTGTAGTTCATGAATGTTCCATGGTGCTGCCTACTTGAGGATTGCCTTTACCTTGCATGCATCTGTTTCAATACTAGCAGGGGACAGGATGAACCCCAGGAATTCTATGGAGGACTGATCAAAGGTGTGTTTTTCTAAGGTGGTGCAGAAGCTTCTTCATGATGGAATGGACATGTTTGATGTGGTGTTTGGCATTGTCTGAAAAAATAAGTGTGTTATCCAGGTAAGCTACCACATATTGCTCCAGAATGTCCCTAAGTATGTCATTAATAAGAGGTTGGAATGTTGTGGGTGCATTAGTCAGGCTAATGGACATTGTGAGATACTCAGTATGACTGTTATGACTTCTAAAGGCAGTCTTCTGTTCGTTCCCAGCTCTAAAGTGTACTAGGATGTATACCCTCAGAGCTTTGTGTATACCCGAGCAGTACCTACAGTCCATTAGCTTGGGGATTAGTGGCAATAGGTACCGGTATCCAATAGTGACCTGAATCAGTGCCCAATAGATGGTAGTCTCCAATTATGAGTGGATTGTTTGTTTAAAAAAAAAAAAAGAAAAAAGGATGAGGTGGACTTACAAATAAAGCCCTTGACTAAGTTCTGCTGAAAGTAGGTGCACAGAGGGGCTAGTTCGGGTTCAGACGTGGCATATATATGCTCCAAGAAGAGCCTGTTTGGCTTGTTGAGAACAAGGCTTGTTCTCAAAGCAAGAGAGAAAACACTGCCGATAGCCTGGTGGCTATGGTGCACAGTTAGGACATAGGAGACCCAGATTCAAGTCCTGCTCAAATGAGGCCAGTAGAAACATATGACTGGAAGAGGGACCTCCCAGGCCATCAAGTGTAGTCCCCTAATATATAACAGGGTTGCTTACAATAATCCTATTCAGAAATGTATCAAGCTCCATCTTAAAACTAGTTAGGTTGTCTGTCTCCCCCCACCCCCACTCCTACTGGAAGGCAGTTCCAGAACCTCACTCCTCTGATAGTTTAAAAACCCCTTCTAATTTCCAGCCTGAATTTGTTCATGGCCAGTTTATGCCCGTTGTTCTTGTGCCAACCTTGCCCTTTAACTCAAATAGCTTTTCTCTTTTCCTGGTGTTTACCCTACCTGCCACTGTGTATTGATGGAGAGCAATCATATTTCCTCTCAGCCTTTGTTTTGTTAACTAAAACAAGCCGAGCTCTTTTAGTCTACTTGTGTAAGATCAGCTCCTCATGCCCCTGACTATCTTAGTAGCTTTTCTCTGCACCTGTTCCTGTTTGAATTCATCTTTCTTGAACATAGGTGACCAGAATTCTACACAGTATTCTAAATGAGCTTATACCAGTGCCTTGTGCTATGGCATTAATATCTTCTTATGTTTATGGGTAATACCTCACCTGATAAATCCTTGGATTGCAAAAAGAAAAGGAGTACTTGTGGCACCTTAGAGACTAACACATTTATTTGAGCATAAGCTTTCGTGAGCTACAGCTCACTTCATTGAAAGCTTATGCTCAAATAAATGTGTTAGTCTCTAAGGTGCCACAAGTACTCCTTTTCTTTTTGCGAATACAGACTAACACGGCTGCTACTCTGAAACCTTGGATTGCATTTACCTTTTTTCAAGGCTACATCACGTTGGTGGCTCATAGTGTCCCACATCCCAGACCAGTGCCCTAACCAACATGCTCTTGACTACTCTTAGGCCTCTCAGTCTCATGGGATTTTTAAGCAAAAAAAAAAAAAAAAAATCAAAAAGGTATCAAGTTTCATTCCAGTGTGGCACAAAAACGCATTTCAAACCTAGACATTATTCATGAAATGGAATTCTTGTTTTCTGGCCAACAGGAGGGTCCCCAGGCAGTGCTCAGACTGTAGCTGTGACACAGCAGCTCAGTGGAACCTGTGGAGAAGGGGGCTAGCAGCTCTCTAGCTCACCAAGGGCTCTGCCTACAAAGCTTCTGACTGGGGGAGATGTCTGGTCCCACTGGTTCACTTGGTCACACTACTTCATCTAGAGGGAGGCACAGGAAGTTCTCCAAGCAACTAGGTGTATCCCTGGCTGGCTGCCGTTGCCGACCCTGCCTACTTGTTTGACTCTTGAACTCTGTCTTCTCTTGGTTCCTGCCTCCCAGACTATTCCTTCCCTCCCTATCCAGATCCCCATCTGCCCCTGGTTTCTGCTTTCCTGCCTCACTCCAGGTCTCTGCTTTTGCACCCCAGACCTTACTCTGACTTCCTGATTTGTCCCTTGGCTTGACTCCTGATTGTTTCCATCTCTGACTCCCAGCTCCAGTTCCCAACTCTAACCACTAGGCATGAACACCCATGCCCCCATCCTTACAGCTTGCTCGGATCCTACCTACTCCTCAAGGGAGCCCAAAGGAGGATAGACCCCACAAGGGGCATTCGCACTGCACAAGCAGGTGATCCAACTCCAGGCAGGCATTGCACACTCAGAACACAGAGCTGGCTTCTGAGAATCAGGTACTGCAGGAGCAAGCCTATTAACTCCAAGCGCTGAACGCTGTGTTCCGGGCCCATCTAGCCATGCTGTCATCTGAGCTGGGACTTGCTATTCCTCTGCCTAACTGCTTTGATGGAAGTCGCTCCAAATTCTGAGGCTTCATGAGGCTTGTTCTTGCTTTGACAACAGATATACTCTTCTGACCAGGCCAAGATAGGCCAGGTAGTCAGCCCTGCTAACTGGGAAGGTGTTGAACTGGGCCTCCCCACTGTTGGAGGCTATCACTCTAGTGCTGTCAAACTGGGATGCCTTTCAGCAGGGGATAGCAACTGTCTTTGATGACCCCAACCACACCAGCTTCACTGAGGCTGCCCAGAAACTCCAACAGGATTGGTCATTACCACTTCCTATGCAGCTCACTTCTGCTGTCTCATATCAGCCACCAAATGGAATGAGGTGGTCCAGTTATTTCAATTCCTATCGGGCTTGCAGGACAAGGTCCAGGATGACCTGGCTCTAGTTGAGACACCTGCAGGTCTGGACGCTTTTGTAGATCTTGTTATCCAGATCAACAATTGTCTAAGCAAATGATGGGAAGAAAGAAGAGGGGTGTCAGAACCATTCCCCAGCTTTCAGATTCCACTCCATTAGCTGGCCCACTGAAAACTTGTCCCTGAAGAGAGAGAGAGTGCCTGTGATGACTTAATCTGTGTTACTACGGTGGCGAGCTGGGCTATGCTATCTCCAGTTGCCCCATGAAAAGCCCAGCCCAAAGGAATCTAGCCCAGGCTTGGAGAATGGGGCTAGGCTGGGCATCATGATAGTGACCCCCTAACCCCCAAACTGAGGTTCTGACTGGAATGCGCACCAGTTCCCATTGTCTGGCATTGCACCTACAGGCACCAGTTGAGTTATGAATCCCGGGGCATCCCCAACTACTCCCTCCACAGCAGGCCCTCACTCACTTGGGTGCAGCAGACAACTTGATAGGTGCAGAAGCAGCCCAGGCACTATAGATGCCACTGCAGCCCAAGCCTGTTCCAGACCTAGCAGAAACGATTGATGAGTCCCTCTTATCTCCTGGCCATGGAAACGGCTCCTCTTGAGATAACTCTCCAAGGACAGCAAGAGACCCTACCGTTTAGTGCCATCCATTCCCTGTACTTCCCTCTGATTCTGTGTATCTTGTGACTGGCCCTCTATAACCCCCTTATCTGCTGATGCGAACTAAAACTTGACCTTTTTCTCAGAATTCTGCCGGCAGCACAGCTTGACCCCAGGAAAAGGGGCGTGGTTCCCCAGAGGTCAGAAGCAGGGGTAAGTGGCCCAGCAGAGCTTCCTGTTGATTCCAGTACTTGGCTTCCATCCAAATACAGTGACTACAGTGATGTCTTAAAAAAAAAAAATGCAGATGCCTTCCTCACACACAGGGAATAGGGTTCCTCACTCAAGCTACAATAATTCCATCCTGGACCTAAGAAATCTTCCCGAGGAAAGTTTCCTCTGAACCAATGCACTTCCACAAATGCTCCCATGTTCGATGAATCAGGATTTTCTGACGGTTTCATAATATTTCATTAAAAAGTTACTGTTCAGTTCTAGTGCAGATTCCCCCTGAGTTGTCTTTCTATGGCTTGTGTCTCCATGGGTGTCAGGCTGCTTCCACTGTGCTTCAAGCCTTGTGCACCCTTGTAAATGGGGCAGGATTTTTCCTTAAATTTGGACATCAGACTTTTGGAATATTCTTTATTTCCCTCGTGGGAAAAAATATGGTAAAACATGGGTGTAATATCACAATTCTGAATCCCAGCCATGTGCACGCAGTGGTATGATTGTCATTTAGCACTGATCTAGAACTCCTTTGATGTGCATGGCACTCTGCAGAGAGAATAAACATGACTGCCCTGAGGAGATTTCAGGCGAGGTGAGATATGAGTGACCTGATTCATAAGGCAAGATACCAGACAGGCAGGGGAGAGAGGTTTATACAAAATAGGGTTGAGACAGCTTGCTTTCTCAAAGTGCACATCATGTTAGTTCCTTTACCGTTGCTTTATTGTTGTTGATTAAAATGTAGATGGTATTTGGCACAGGCGGGTGGGTCATTGCTAGAGAGAATATAAGAAGTAGTAGGTTTTGTGGCGGGCTTGGAAGGAGGAATGGTAGGTTGGGTGGTGTAACAGGATGGAGGAGGATGCTTCCGGGGTAAGGGCAGCATGGTACATGCTTGAGGGAAAAATGGACAAGGGAGGCAAGAGGAAAAGCAGGATTAGCGAAGTGTGATCCCCCAAGCAGCAGGAGACAAGAGGTAGGCAGGGGCAGGGCTGTGTAAAACCTTGAAGGTGGGGATGAGGCATTTCATTCTGATGCTGAAGACGTGAAGGCCATGAAGGCATCTGTGGGGGCAGGGTGAGATGGTCAAGGCAGAGGGAGAAAGTACTGAGTTTGGAAAAGGCAGGTCAGGTTGATTTTTATGGAGCAGCGTGTGCTCCATTGTCACTAATGGCCTTGGTGTGCATGAGGGGGCAATCCCTTTCATGACCCTTTGAGAAGTTTCATGGAGAAAGAATGTCTCAGGGATTTTAAGGATGTTACAGCAGCAGTGTCCCAAGGACACTGTGATCTCAGGGGAAGTGGAGCCACTGTTGTTGCTACTAAATAAGTATTAACTAAAACAGCTGATGGGCTTGATTCCCCAGGTCTGCCCAGGGAAAAGAGGGAGAGCCTGGCACCCCATTCCCAAACCAGATGGGGCAATAGGGTGACCAGATGTCCCAATTTTATAGGGACAGTCCCACTATGTCTTATATAGGCATCCCAAGGCCCTCACCCTCATCTGGATTTTTCACACTTGCTAGGTGGTCACCCTAGGTGGCAAACCAGTGCAGTGAAACAGTTACGGTGCGGTCTAGGTCTGGGTCTGTGTGTGCACCTCCTTCCAGAGGGAAAGGATCCTTGACCCAAGACGTACTCCTGCAAGATGGCACCTGGGAGTGCAACCTGCCCAGGGAAAGTGAAAGTGTCTTGCAATCTGCAGCATCAGCAGCAGGAGGGCAGCTGCCTCTGCCTTCTCTTCCAGTAATAAATCCATATCCCGTTGTGTCTGAGCTTGTGCCTGTGACACCATTCCCAGGACTCCTCCTGCTAGTGCTCACCCACCAACAACAAAGCCATGAGGTCATGCAACTCTCACAAGCAGAGGAGCCATGAGTCTCTGCTGGAGGCCCTATCTATCTATGAATGTCAGTCTCAGAACATTACAGACAATGAATGTACAGTTTTACTTAAAGGTGTCCTAAACTTTCCAACACCCCAAAACCACTTTCCCCTGTGTTTTGCATTTGTATAACCAACAAATGGATGCAAGTTTTGCAAGCTGCTATTCTTATGCCACTTACCTGTTGCTAAAAATAATTGCTGGAAATTAATTTTTGTTTTCAAATTGATGAATGCAGCAAAATTAATTCAGAGTAGACAGTTTCAATTATATAGTGTCTGCATACATATAACAATATGATTGTATTTTATATAAGTATTAAAGTGAATATATTTAGCACCTAGAAATATTCCCAGGCATCTCTTGACTTGTCAGTGGGAAGTATGCACTGGCTGCAACAATAACAACATTAAGATTGTGCCCTAAGCTAGGCTGGCTCCAAGTGTGATTTCACTACTAGATGGTGGTGAGCCCCACATGGCTACAACTCATTCCTGCCTGATGGCAAAATGACTCACACCACCCTAGCTGAGCTGTGCTGGTCATGCTTATCATATAGTTGATTCCAGCTCACAGGTGGAATGCTTGGTGGGTGGATGAGCTACACATTAGGGTAGAGTGTTTATGGGCGAGCCACACCCACTTCACCACATTCCTTCTTCTTTTAAGTGCAATATTCGCTGAATTATTTTTTGCAATATTTATAAGATTTCTTTTTTCCTCTCCGATTTCTAGGGGTATCCTTGTAAACAGATTTTTTACGGTTTAGTCATGCAAGGTGCTGATCCAGTGACAGCTCTTAAGCACATGCTTAGGTTCAACTACACGATTGGTTCTATTAACTGGGGCTAGATTGCTGAGCAGGATCAAACGGTTAATGAGCATAGTCAGTGGTATCACCAGTAGAATTACTTGTGATGCTCCTAATTTATTTTGGGGTTCACATCTATTCTGATTTCCTGCTCAAATTCTGCTCCAAATGCTTAAAAGTATCAACAATAAAACATTTGCAAAATTTTGGGGCTTCCTTGCAAATAATATTGTCAGTAAAATTATTTTTGTCCATTTGCCTTTTCTGCCAAATATTTTCACTACAAAACTAACCAAGCTTACAATATATAAACAATTTAATGAATGAGCGCGCACGCGCACACACACACACCCCCTGAATGTCTAGGGCAACATGATGTATATAGATATGTGTTTTGTTAAATTTACATGCACATATCATAGAATCATAGAATATCAGGGTTGGAAGGGACCCCAGAAGGTCATCTAGTCCAACCCCCTGCTCAAAGCAGGACCAAGTCCCA
Source organism: Dermochelys coriacea (assembly GCF_009764565.3). NCBI lineage: Eukaryota > Metazoa > Chordata > Testudines > Dermochelyidae > Dermochelys > Dermochelys coriacea. Next base: position 102,442,190 of record NC_050073.1, read on the forward strand.
GTTAAATCATCCTAGCCAGGGCTTTGTCAAGCCTGACCTTAAAAACCTCTAAGGAAGGAGATTCTACCACCTCCCTAGGTAACGCATTCCAGTGTTTCACCACCCTCATAGTGAAAAAGTTTTTCCTAATATCCAATCTAAACCTCCCCCATTGCAACTTGAGACCATTACTCCTCGTTCTGTCATCTGCTAATATTCTCTTTTCTCTTACACTAAGGGATGTATGATACTTCCTGGGAATTGTACTTTTTGCCTTGTATTACAAAACTCTAGAAAGCCTTACTGTATCTCCAGCTGAGAACTATTTCATGCTCTAGCATAGCAAAGTGTCTGCAGACAGAGAGAAGTTATGATTTCACATTTTCCTCTACAAAATTAATGATCTAAAAGTACAATAAAATTATCATCTCATGTCACCAGTGGGGATACTGAAACATATTTAGCTTAAAAAATAACAAATATTAATGGGAAAATATTGAAGTGAGTGAGGGGTTTTTTTTCCTATGGATTTTTTTCACTTGAAAATAGTTTTGAGAGAAAAGAGCATTGTCTGAAATTAAATAGAAGGATTTGCAAAAAAAATTAATTCTGTGAAGAAAGAGATAGCTATAGCCAGCAGCAATTTAAAGTTTGTATTTGCAACAAAACTGAAAGAGCTGGTTAAGGAAAATCACTCTGACCCCATTTGTTCTGTTTCAGGATTACAGGATTACTGTCCAGTGAGATCCATTCGATAGCTACTTATGATACCGTTTCAAGCAATAATTTTCAGAGGTTTTTTCTGCCCTATCTTTCTGTTGAGGATACTTTTGTCTCTGCCCCTGTTTATCTTCAGTTGAGAAATGTAACCTCTTCACAAATTTTAACAATTCTTTCTGATTTTTTGTAAAGCTAAGAACAAAACTGTATTTTCTTCCTGTTAATGAGTCTTGTTGAATAATTGGGGTAGAATTTTACATCAACATTAGAGCAGGCAGCTCTTGGGAGGTAAACCAGTGACTTCCTCTCTGTTTTTGAAGGCTTTCTCAGACTCAGCATGCTCATAATTTCGCAATCAAAGATTAGTCTGAAGGACAAATGCATTAAACCTGCTGCCGCGTAAAGTGGTATTAACCCATTCCACAGTCTTTGCATTTTTGCCATGTGAAATTCCTGACTAGAAGCACCTTTTACACTGTATTAATGTAAAAGTTTCATTTGAAAGATGCCAGCTGTGGTCCTACCCCAGGTTTATTCATGTGGGACCTTTACTGGGTCAACTTAATACTTGACTACTGCTTATTATCCCATCAGTCTTCAGGGACAACCCATGATCTAATTGCCCAGCATTTATGTTGCTTGGCAACTATAAATACAGAGTAATAATCCTTAAAGGGACAGTGTAGAATTTCATGCCCCTGCAGTGAAGTACACTTCATTTCCCAGAGCACCCTGTGTTTTTTAATTCAGTGAATAAAAATGTGTAATGAATAATTAATTATGTGCTTGGAGGCACAATAGCTGCCTACTTTTGAATATTCATCAGTGACATTATTAATTCACTAGCAATCCCACTGAGCGGTGGGAGAGGCTTTTAGACTAGCTGGAGGACTTACAGATAATACTCTGCAACAGGAACAAACTTTTTTTAAGCAGACTTTTCTTTTAGAGAGTTTTTGAAGTTTAATTTATATCTTTTGAAAAATTGTTCAGAACTGGATATAATAGAGCACCACTGAACCACAGTTGACCATGATAGTAAATGCCTGTTGTTGTATGCTACTACTATATGAATCTTAGCAAAGATGTCCTTCACTTAGGAATCTGGTGTGTGTGTGTGTGTGTGTGTGTGTGTGTGTGTATGGATAGAAGATATGCTTCAGGGAGGCTGATACTGCAGGGCTGCCTCTGTAAAACTGAAAATTAAACAACCCAGGCACAAAATCCATTCATCGGCCCTTTAATATGATTACCAATGATTATGAAGGCGAAAAAAAGGTATTTCACTTGCTTGTTTAAAAAAATAGTACTTGCCCTGGATGAGTGAGCAAATAGAATTTTGCAAGACTGCATAGGGGATTCTTTTATTACTGGATCTAGGTGTGAGTCTCTTTCAGAGATACTGAGCTTGGTTCTCAATGCTGTTACACCAGCTTTATGTTGTTTTTAGTCCTTTTAAGCCAGTGGACTTTCACCAGTGAAAACCGAGTGATGGAGCGGAGAATCAGGCCAATAAACTCTCTCCCAGGGGAAAAAAAAATCTGAAATTGGTGGGTTTTTTTAAACTTATTTCCTTCCCTGTATTTGATCTGAAATGCTCCATGCATTGTATCACAAGAGATTTTAACTGGAGAGATCTGATGCAGTACACTCACTTTTCAGGTCTAATGAATAGGACCAAATCCATTTACTTCAATAGAGTTGTGCCAGCAGAAAACTTGATCCCTAATTTGAATGCTGTGGATCTGATCCTGCACTACCTTCCCTCACACAAATACTCTATAGTAGAACTGGTATGGAATTCTCTATGGGAATTATTTTTTCAATGGAAAATGCAGTTTCTGCAAAATCTAAATTTTCTGTGAGTACATGTACCCAGACTACAATGCTCATGAGGCAACATGCCATCATGGCCAGCACAGTTAAATCTTGAACTGATACAAAACAAAATGTTTCAGGTCAGTCAACACATCAGAATATTTCTATTCAGGTCAAACCAATCCATAACAAAAACAAAATATTTTGTTTAATTTTTCCCAGTGGAATATCTAAACTTTCCTGCAGATTTTTGCTTGCTCTAGTCCTTTGTCACATATTTGCACAATCTGGATCTTTGTATAGGGTAACATTTTCAAAAGCACCTACATCACTTAGGCCCCCAAGTTGTTTAGGTGATTTTGAAAGTGCTACCCATAATTGTGGGATTCTTCATGGGGAGAAGTCATTGGGCTTGATTCTAAAGTCCTTTCAAACAGCGGTGGCAGTGCAAACACGCCTTACAACAGGTGGCAATGTAACTTACACCTATAGTTTACAACCATTTTAACAGGTTTCAGAGTAGCAGCGTGCATCCGATGAAGTGAGCTGTAGCTCACGAAAGCTTATGCTCTAATAAATTTGTTAGTCTCTAAGGTGCCACAAGTACTCCTTTTCTTTTTGCGAACCATTTTAAGATCCCTTTATACTGCCAGAGTTGTGTAACGAGGCTTGTGTGTAAATAGGAAAGAGTCCCATCACTTTTATATCTTCAAAATCTTTTTCACATTTTCCTTTTCCTTCCCCTCTTTCTATGGCATGCGCCTGACTGAGCATGCTCTGTCATGTGATTCAACAGCTTTCCCCCTGCCCCCTCTTTTATGTCAACAGAGATCTTCAACAACAAAGGTTGCTGCTCCCCAGTCTAATCAAACTTGGTGCCTTCTCCACAGAGCACATTAGCTAAGTAATGTAAATGATAGTATTTACATTAGCTACTGTTATGTAAAAATCACAGGCAGATTTCAGCTGCTCATTTGCTTGAAAATAAATCTTTTTTTTTCTTTTCAAAGCACTAAGATTTTTACAGTAACAATTCTAGGTTAATGGATTGTTTCTCTGTAAAGTCATGATGTATACAGGTTTAACAACAGTCGTAATACCATCCAGCTTGGGTGCAGGTTAAACAATAGTCATTTTGCTCCTGCAATTCAAACTTTCATTACAATTTGCCATGCAGTAGAGGACTCGGGCAATGTAGTCATTTATTGCAATGATTTGCATTAAAGAGGGTGTCATTATATTACCTCTTAGCTTTGGTTGAGATTAGAAGTAATATCTACATTTATCTTTCACTCCTAGGAGTATAAAATTTGTGCTAATAATAACAATAAAGCTAGTTCCTAAAAGCAAGTGAACTCTACACAGCCCTTTTTCCCCCTCTTTTTTTTCTTTCCCTCTACTCAAGTGGGGGAGTAGAAGGATCATGAATAATAAATATGGAGATAAGAGAACTGAAACTGGGAAATCAATTTACTGCAAAATATTTGCATATTTTATTAAAAGAAACTGTGCATAAACCCCACAACAGGGTGGAATGATTTATATTTTGATTTGATTTGTATACATTTTACCTCTGGGAGAACTGATGCAACTTAGTCATCCCTGCAGGGCTTTCTCTGGTAGGATTTTTGTTGTTTTTGTTTTGCTTCCAATATCTTAGAGAAGGGAGTAGTCAGTCCCTGATGGAAATTACGGAGACAGTTCCATGATGTATGACATTTCTGGATTCTCACACATTGGATGATACAGGAGTATTCTTAGATATTATCAGTTCCTTCTTGGGTTTGTCCCAGACTCATCCATGAATGGGTTTCCCTCAAAACTATAGCTGTAGTCATAAGGCCTCCAATTCTCACTTCAAAACAAAGCTGCCTGAGCTCATTTGTGCAACATCTATAAAGTCTGCATTTATAAATGGAAATAGTTATCGTATGATGCAATTGTTACATTACAGTGAGAAAAATCAGCTTCATAGATCTACTGATTTATCTATTACTAGTGTACCGTCACCATAGTGTCTAGATGCTAAATAAGAGAAAGACAGTAGAACCCCATTTATCCTAGCCTCCATTATCCAGCTGTCTGTATTAACTGAACAACCAGCGCAACTTAAAATGAGTTTCTGCTTTTTTAAAAACTGATACTCTTTACTAGAAGTAACAGTTCATGTATGCTGTAAATAAAAAAGGGGGGTATGTTTCAATGCTTTATAATTATCATTTTTGGAATTTTTAAAAATTGTACTGTTTGTGATGTTATATGTATACAAGCTAGAGATGGTGCCTTGTGTAACATTAAACAGACTTTGTAGGCGATCCCTATAATGTTCAGAGGTAAAGAGTGTAAAAATGATTAATACAACTTGTTAAAAACTCATGTCAGTTTTCCTGTTAATGAATAAACAAAACATTGTTTGCAAGAACTAACGTTTTGTATATTCAGTTAAGTAGATAAGAAGGGAGGCGTATTTTAATGCTTTTCTGGCAGGGGTTGGGTAGTTTAAAGGCAACACCGCCGCTTAAAATAATGGATGGAAAGCTCTTTGCCCATTTTTCTCTTTATCTGAATTTTTGATTATCCTATCTGGCCCTGGTCCTTATTAGATCAGCTAAACAGGGTTCTATTGTACTTTAAATAAAAGATAAAAATACAATAAATGTTTTAAATCAAGACTGGATGTCCTGCTAAAAGATATGCCGTATCAGAAATTACGGGCTTGATGCAGAAATTAATGGTTGAGGTTCTATGGCCAGTGTCATGTGGGAGATCAGCTGAGATGATCATAATGGTCCCTTCTGACCTTAACATCTATAAAGTGATGAATGATGAAGAATTTAAATGACTTTTGTATATTAACCAAATGTTACAGTTCAAATCACGATGCTGCCAGAACGAATCCCGTTTTTCTAATATGAGAGAATTGTCTGAATTGCTTTATTTGTATAGTATACACCTCTGACTGAATAGCTAAAGATCTGTTTGGTTGGATGGATGGCTACTTAGCCACTAAGCTCTTGATAGTCTCTAACAATCTAAATATCAGCTAAGCATGGAAATCCTACCTTTTAGCCGTCTTTCCAACAATAAAACTGGTGGTCTGATATAAAAATATATATATAATCATATAAATTCTTCATCATTCATCAATTTATAGATGTTCTGGACAGAAGGGACCATTATGATCATCTCAGCTGACCACCTGCATGACACAGGCCATAAAACCTCAACTATTAATTTCTGCATCAAGCCTGTATGCTGTATTTAGTGAAGCTGTGGAATTTTTTCAAAATTTCAAGCTTTTGACAAGACACAAATTCTCCCATAAAACTTTTTGTGTGATGTTTGTTTATTTATTGCCATTTTCCAGCCATCTCTCGTGTTTAGTAGTTTCAAAAACTAACTTCAACTCACATAGGCCCAGGTCCTCAAACGTAGTTAGGATTCTAACTTCCCTGAAATCACAACACTGCATGCTCAGATCCATGGAAATTAAGAGCCTAAATACCTTGATGACCTGGGCCATAGCCAAATTCAATCCTGCTGTAATTCCACTGAGGCGTATGGAGTCAGTGAGGTTACATCACAAAATGAATAATCCTATGCAGAAACATAAAGTGGTAAGAGACCCATGGAGGACACTGATGGAAGTTTCTCATTGCCAGCAGATGCCCGATTAGTTGCGGTTACAAATTAGTTTTTGTTTTGTTTGCTGCACTCTTGAGAAGTGATGTGCTCATTAAGAAATACAGAAATTTGCCATGTCATGCACCTCTAGTCATGGGATGCACCAGGAGAGAAAATTACAAATAGCTCAGTAATTAAACCTGGCTATATATTTGCTTATAACAGCTCAATTCAAATGGCTGTTAAAGATAATTTGTGCTAAGGTAGGTTTTGTCCGTGAATATTTTTGCAAGCAGGCCCAGACTTGGTGGAGAAAGATGGGTGCTTTAGAATCTATAGGATGCTATAACCAACATCATCATAGTATATTAGAAAGCAATTTTTAAATATATTTACTTAATCATTTTCTTTGATCCCTTCACATTTTATAAAATCATCATGTTTTGAAAGGACCTCTTAAGGGTCATCTAATACATCCCCCTGCCTTGTGGCAGAACTGGTTTCATTTTTTCCCCAATTGTCACTGATCTAGCCATCCATAACCTAAACAGCTAATTGTTCCATTGCCTAGATGTCTTTACAGTCTTCAGATCTTTCTATCTTCTTAAACTCACTTTTCCATGCTGCATCTTAAGCCCATGTATTGATGGTAACAGCATGACAGTTTCTAAGATCCTGGGAAGGAGAGAACTCCTTTGTTGAGTCACTCAAACCTAAGGATCTAGAATCCTGCAATAAATGTATAGTAATTACTGCAGACTCATAGTGGAAGGGTTAGTGTTATTTTCAGTCACAACATACAGGGGGTTGGACTGTATGGGAAAGAGGGAGCTAGGTCCTGGGATAGGGAAATTCCTAGGAACAGCTGAGCTTGGGAAGACAGCTTGATCTTGAGCAAGACTTTTGTTTTGTTTTTTGAGTTACTAGTGTAATCTCTGTGGCCTAAAGTCGTAGGGCATGTCTACACTGCGGCTGGCCAATGCCAGCTGTCTCAGGCTCATGGGGCTCGCGCTAAGGGGCTGTTTCATTGTGTGTAGACGTTCAGTTTCGGGCTGCAGCCAGATCGCTTGGACCCTCCCAGCTCTCTGGATTCTAGATCCCAGGCACCTGCCCAAATGTCTACACCGCAGTTAAACAGCCCCTTAGAGTGGTGTCAGCTGGCACAGGCCAACTGCGGGTTATTAATTGCAGTGTAGACATTCCCTTGGAGAGCAGGATGATCACTACTGTCCTCTGTTAGTGAAATGGGAGAAGAGCAGTCTCGAGCTGCTTAAGAACTGCAGATGGGCAGAGCTGCACTGGTGAGGGAGTTCTCTACCGGCATCTGTTGGAAAGCCAGGGGAATTGACTGACTGGGCCAGGGCTTATTTACATTTCAGTTTTGGGCAGTTTGGGGACACTTTGGTTAAAGTTAAGTTTTGGGGGGCAGTAAGATTGCACTTGCCCTTGCTGGGAAAGAGAAGACACTGACCCTGAACTGCCTGGGGTCTCCCTGCTGTCTGGCACTGTTGGGTACAGAAGCCTGGGTGGTGGGGCGGTAGTGCAGAGAAAAAAGTTTGTCTGCTTCTGAAAGTGCTTTGCTGATGGTATGGACTCTGTCCAAAGTTGTAAATACCATGGCTCCTTTCCTAAGCACGGAGCCTGGTGACCACGGGACAGTGCAGAGTGAGGGCAGCTTCCAGGAAGCAGCAGCTGCATGGTGGGAATTGATGGTGTTAGAACAGCAGTTTCTCTGAGGCAGCAGACAGCTCAGAGTGGTGGTGACAGCACCTTTGAGGGGATGGATGGCGCAGAGTGGCAGCAGAACCCCAGCAAGGTCATTCCCAAAGGATGTTGGTATGGGCTTGCTACCCATCAGATAAAGCTGAAATCACTCCACCTGGCATAGGTAGTTCCCCAGAGCAGCCCAGGCAGCAGTGACCTGCTAGAATCTTTGGACTTCTCCAACCAGGAGATCTAGCCATGAGTAGGGAGCTGGGAAGTGGCCAGAACCCACCAGCCTCTCACAATGGCCAAAGGAGGACTGAGGTTGGGCCTACTGTCAAGACACCCTGGGGAGAGGGGAAGTCTTGCATCACAGAATTTAATTGCTGGTTTTCCCAAATTAATTCTGGTGTCTTCCTTCCCCTCCTCCCTATCTCTTCCCCCCTCACCCCTTCCACAATAAAATTTTCTTTCTTGTAACCCCTGAACTCATTGTTTGCAAATGAGGAAGAGTTGCTCATCAGGGCACCCAGGGTCATGTATATAATTTCCCAGGTTTCCAGGTGGGGACTTGAGCTGGTGTTAGATAAGTGTGTTTAAGGAAACTCATAGAAATTTGAACCTGGTCCTTTTTGCCGCCAACAACACTTGGCAGAAGGGTTATAGACCCTAGGAGAAGAGTGAGTTGGGATTATATAGGGGTTTGTATGTGTGTGTACATCTGTTCAAACAAGGTTCTGTCTGTTTACACCCCATTTTCTTGTTGTTGTTGTTTGTTGCATCTTCATCAATTAATGAAAATAAGGGGTCTTTTTAATATCCCTTTATGTAGTCATAGACTGTAACCATGTCATCTGTCCATCTTCTTTTCCACAGGCTAAACAATGCCCATTTCCCTAAACTTCCATCATAGATCTACTTTTCAAATCTTGAACCACTTTTTTTTGAGTTTTTTTCTGTGTTTTCTTCAGTTTTATAAAGTACAGGGGCCAAGTCTGAAAGCAGCCCTGTATTCCTATTGAATCCTGAAACTGTTTCCCACTTGGGCATAACTGTTGCCAAGTAAGATGTATAAATACCCTATTTGATTTACATGTAGTAATTCTTGTTAATGCACTGGTTAAAATGAGTAAAGCTTCTCATGATAATAAGAAAAGGAATACTTATGGTACCTTAGAGACTAATAAATTTATTTGAGCATAAGCTTTCGTGAGCTACAGCTCACTTCATCGGAAGCATCACTCACAAAAGCTTATGCTTAAATAAATTTGTTAGTCTCTAAGGTGCCACAAGTACTCCTTTTCCTTTTGCGGATACAGACTAACACGGCTGCTACTCTGAAACCTGTCATGATAATAACTTCTCCTTGGTCTACCAGGCATTATAACTCCTAGTTCTCTTTCAAGTGATTGGGCACAGATACCTTCAACTGTAGGTATATATGCAGAGAGTGCATTGGAGTCAGAAACTTTTACCAGCAGGGCAGCACCAGTGGGTGGTGCATATTCTCTGCTCTCCTTGTATGCTGAACTGAGGGCATAAAAGGGGAGTGGCTCCCACCTCCCTCTCTGTTCCATCTCATCACTTGTGGTGACAGTTGGAGGGGCCGCCCCATTGTTTAGCTTCAGTACACCAGCCTCAAAAAAGAGTTCTTCTTACTCTATAAGAACGGCCATACTGGGTCAGACCAAAAGTCCATCTAGCACAGCATCCTGTCTTCTGACAGAGGGAATGAAAAGAACATGCAATCATCAAGTGATCCATGCCCTGTCACCCATTCTAGGACCTGGCAAACAGAGGCTAGGGACACCACCCCTGCCCATCCTTGCTAATAGCCATTGACCGATCTATCCTCCATGAATTTATCTAGTTCTTTTTTGAACCCCGTTATAGTCTTCGCCTTCACAACATCCTCTGGCAAAGAGTTCCACAGGTTGACTGTGCGTTGTGTGAAGAAATACTTCCTTTTGTTTGTTTTAAACCTGCTGCCTATTAATTTCTTTTGGTGATTTTTAGTTCTTTGTTCTAGTTCAAGTATATAGTTTAGTTTAATTTTAGTATAGTTAGTACAAGAACTGGTGAATTTAACCTGAAAACTCCACAGGGTTCAGGCAGTGTGCAATGTGTAGGGAGATGATCCCTTCCATGGATAGGCACAAAAGCTGCTTAATTTGTCTAGGTGAAGGACAAATGTTCGATTTGTAGCTCCTTCCTTAACGTGAGTTGGAGAGACTAGAAGTAGGGATATAGATACTTGTCCAGGTTTTGAGCCAGGAGATCCTTGAGTGGATGCAAAGTTATAAGGGGCTGGATGGAGAGTTGAGGTAAGTCCATGAACCAATACTTTCTTTGACAAGATGGTACTGTGAGGCTTAATGTTGCCTTGTCTCTTTTCAGTTTCCTGAGTACCCTCAGAACGAGAGGAACCGGAGGGAAAGCACAGAGCGGATGATTGGATCAGGGAAGAAGAGAGGCATCTGTCATGGAACCTGGGCTGTAGCCCACCATGGAGCAAAATCTCCTGCATTTGTTGAGGTGGGTTGCAAATACCCTTACTATTGGAAGATCTGCAGGAGATTGTCCTTTCTGTTTAATCAATCATGCTTGTCTATAAAGTCCCTGCTGAGGGGATCTGCAATGGTGTTCCCTACCCCTGGAGGGTGAAAGGCTTTTAGTGAGACCTTGTTTCTTATTCAGAGATTCCTCAGGTGGATGACTTCTTGGTACGGTTGAGACAACCTTGCATCTCCCTGCTTGTTCAGTTAAAACGTGGCAGTGATAGTGTGTCTGGGAACTTGAACCAGTTGGTTCCAAACAGTGGACATAAATATCTTGCAGGCTTGAAGAATAGCTCAGAGCTCCAGCTAATTTATGTGGAGCAACACCAGCTGAAGTGACCCAGGAGCTTGCATCTGGAGTTGACTGAGATGGGCCACCCAGCCTTTGGTGAATGTCTGGTACCAGACTCATAGTTGGTACCAGTAGCCAGAAAGTGAACCCCTTGCAGATGTTCACTCCCAACTCCACAAGAAACTGCATTTCCTGAACCAATACAGTCATAAGAGATGAGTCCATGAAAAGGACAAGGGGAGTGGGTTGGGCAAGGGACTTGAACTGGATGAGGTATCCCTTCTTTACGGTGCTGAGCACCCACTTGTCCTACATGACCAGTTTCCAAGCACTGTAAAAGACAGACAGGCGCTGTCCAAAGGGAGGTGAGATATGGATGGTGTTCTGTCCCTGATGGTGTCAAGTATCAGAGGGGTAGCCATGTTGGTCTGTATCCACAAAAACAACAAGGAGTCCGGTGGCACTTTAAAGATTAATGGATTTATTTGGGCATAAGCTTTCCTGGGTAAAAAACCCACTTCTTCAGATTCATGGAGTGAAAATTCCAGTTGCAGGCATTATTATACTGACACATGAAGAGAAGGGAGTTACCTCACAAGTGGAAAACCATTGCTGACAGGGCCAATATAATCAGCATGGATATAGTTCACTCCCAATAATTGATGAGGAGGAGCAATCAAAACTGCTTCAAAGCTGCAGCAATCTGGTAAGAAGGGCCTGTTGTAGATGATGCCAATAGGTGATGTCAAGGAGGCTTAGTCTCTCTTTTGAAGTTGTCCTGAGATCTCTGCTGACAAGAGGGTCTTTAGTACAGCTAAGGTTTAAACTATTTCCTCTTTGTTACTGGGGTGTAAACCCAGAGTGAATGGAGAGTTGCTCAGAAATCTTTTAAGGTATGCATGGTGTCATCCATTTTCTGGGGAAACAATTTGGACCCTTTGAAGGGTAACTCTTCAATGGAATTTTGCAGCACCCTTGGGATGCAAAAGCTTGCAACAAAGAGGAGTGCCTCATCAAGATGGCTGTAGTTATGGAGCATCAAGTATCCATTTTCCATCTCAATCAAGCCATCCACCTTCCAGTATTATTCCCAAAACCCCACACTTCTAAAGCTGAACAAAGACTCCACAGTCTTTTACCTGGCATTCTACCTGGACCCCACAAAGTCATTCAGATCCTCCCCCAGGCTCTTTGTGGCCTATGCCAAGAAAGTTAAAGGTAAAACAGTTACCACTTAATGCATCTTGAATTGGATTTCGGACTGCATTAAACTTTGCTATGATCTTGCTAAGTCTCTCTTTCAAGGATAACTGCCCACTTTATTAGGGCTCAGTCCACTTCATCAGCCTTACTGAGCAATAGTATTATACTAGATAGCTGCAAGGCAGCAACATGGTCGTCTATTCATACCTTCTCCAGGCACTATTACTAAGCTTTATGAGATGACACCAACTTTGGCAAGTCAGAGTTGCAATCCCTTTTCAAATAATCTGGAGTCCCATTACTTGTAAGAGAATTGCTGGTGAGTCACCTATAGTGGAAAGTATAAGTGGGCAATCACTCAAAGGAGAAAAGATGGTTACTTACCTGTACAGTAATTGTAGTGCTTCAAGATGTGTCGTGCACATATACATTCCACAAACCTCCCACTTTCCCCGTTACTTTAGACATTAGATAGGCTGTGGTGCAAAGTAATGGAGAAGGAGACAGCAACTATGCCCATGTTATGCGCTTAGCTTGGCGCACAAGGAGAGCAGGGGCGTGTGTGTGGCCTAGTGGTACTGCTGGCAAAAGTCTCTGACTCGAATGCATTGGACGTATATACACCTACAGTGGAATGTGTATGTTCACAATACATCTCGAAGAACCACAGTTACTGTACAGGTAAGAAACCATTTTATTCTCGTCTGTGGAACTACTGCATAGACAGTCTGTAATTGTGCACTAGGTAAGTTCTTTCCTAAGTGAACCATTTCCTATTATCTTTATTGACTCTAATTTTATTGATTTAAGCTTCTTTATCTAATTTATGAAGATCATATATTTGCCATTAGTACCTTATTTTGTGGAAATACAAAGAATAAGCAGCCACTATCAAAGACTAGAGCCTCTCTAAATACTTCAGGCTAAATCCTGAGAGCTGCTGAGCACCCACAACTTTCACTGACATCAAGCAATTATTCAGCACCACTCAGGATTTGCCCCACAGTATTCTTGGTGTTACTAAATCTTTTGCCTGAATTTTATGGGTTGAATTCTCTTCTCATATACCCTGGGGCAACTCCATTGACTTCATATGATTGCATTGTACATACATGATAAGCCATTACTTCTTAAATATACAGACACTATATATATATATATATATATATATATATATATATAAAAATACTATTTCATAGGAATGAAATCAGTGTGGTTTCACTTGTGTGACTAAGAGTAGAATTTGGCCTGAGATTTCAGATCATTAGCTCAAACCTGGGGTAAATCGTGAACCGGCAAATTTTCAAAGGAAACTCAATCAGAGCTCCACACTGGCACCTGTAATTTTACAGGTAACGTAGTGCTAACCCCAAGTGTTGACAAACCATGAACCAAGCCCCCAGAATTGATGAGATTGATTTAAAAATAATGATTTAAAAAAAAACACATGTATTTTGGATTCTTTTCATTTGCTTTCTGATTTTGAGTCTTTAGCAATTTGTTTCAACCTTTTCTTCAGAACCTAGAAACTTCCTTTAAAAAATAAATAAAAATCTGAGATTTTCTTGTTGTCACATGACTCCAGGAGCTGGGGCTTTGATAAAAACAACAAATATCATGAGTCTCATGATAAAATGGGTGATGGAACACTGCAGGTGCAAAATATTTGCATGGAAATATGTAAATTTGTACCCACAATTTCATTATTATTAGCTGCTAGTTATAGCCTGGGAAAATAAAAATTCAGATTAAGTTGAGTAAATGACCTGTGATGGGGCTTAGCCCCCATCACATACAAGGTAAGGGATAAAACCCCAATTAGTCATGTGCTGCAGCTGGTGCATGGCTGATTAACTAATTGCCTCCTGGCCAGAAGAAGCAGGGTTAGGTCTTATAAGTAGACTGGGAACTCAGTTAGGGAGGGAAGACACAGGAGAGAGGGCGAAGTGAGTTCTCTTCCTTCCCTTCTCTCTGATAGAGGACTGGGGTAGGCAGACTAAGGAAGACCATAAGGACAGGACTGGTCTCCGTGGTGGGCCCTGGAAAAAAGGGGACAATATACAAGGGAGAGACCGCAGAGAAAGCAGGACTCTCCTATGGAAGGAAACTCACAGGGGGAAGAATAGATCCTGTGGGAGAGAGCCCTGAGATAGAGTTTATAAGTAGAGAAGGAAAGACTTCAGTAGCCCAAGAGGAGAGAAGAATTATTCAGTTTCATTTGGACTTTTGTTTGGACTTGTGTATGATACCCTGGAAGGTTGTCTTAGGTGACTTGGCCGGAGGGCTGATTCACAGAAGACTTGGGGCCACAGGCAGTCAGCTGTCAGGAGGTGCTGGAGCCAAAGATAGCAGCAACATCCTGAACTGACACAAGGGCGTAATCCAAGGGTGAGTGAGCACTGCCACAAGCCCCCAAAATGCAAGGTTAATAGAACCCCTTGAGTCTAGAAAATTATGAAAGAGACTTAACCAGAGTACAGAGTAGCAGCTGTATTAGTCTGTATCCGCAAAAAGAAAAGCAGTATTTGTGGCACCTTAGTGTCTAAAGTGCCACAAGTACTCCTTTTCTGTTTAACCAGAGTAGGATTTTTAGTAGTACTTGCCTCATGTTATGCTGAAAGTTATATGACAAGACCATCTTTACTTGATCTATGTCAACTGTTTCTGCTCCTGGCTCAATCCTGCAAGTAGAGGGGAGACACACAAAAAAAGTTCTTGTTTGGGTTTGATTCATTTGAGTGTACTTGGGGGTGGGAAGAAGCTCCTTAAATCCTATTCCCTCTGTCTTCAGCACAACGTAGGATGGGGAGGGTTATATTTTAAAAAGTGCCTAGTCCTCAGTGACTTAGGGTCCCAAGTACCATTTTCAAAAGTGACTTAGGAGCTCAGGAACAGAGCTAGTCAAAACTCAGAATTTCTGTTTTGTGGGAAATTTCAACATTCCAAACTTGGTTTTAATTTCAAATTGGGATTATGCGCTATTCCCGCTATTATGCACTACTAGCATTGTTATAAAATAATGTAAAAATAATAAAAACAATATAAAAAGGAAAACCAATGCATAAAAGAAAACTTGAGAAGAAAATTCAGCGTTTTCTGAAATGAAAATTTTCCTAAATGGAGAAAAAAAATCATTTAAAAATATTCTTCCATGGGAATTTTCATCAAAATAGACTTTCTGTGAACTGTTTCAATTTCAACAAAAATGGCATTTTTCATTTAGGAAAAGAAAAGTTTTGTTAAACATTTCCAAACAGCACTACTCAGGAGCCCAAGTCTCATTGAAAGTCAATCTTTTGTGACAATGGCAGATGATGCATAATATTTTTACTTTGCATTTATGATTGTGTGAGACCCCACCAAGGACAGTGTGGATGTTACTTTCCGTTCTAAAGAATGCAAGAATAAGGAAGAATCCTGCTCAGTTAAGCAAGTAGCTGTACCTCTACTTCATACTAGTAGTGGAATAATTTTAAATGGCTTTTAACAGCAGGTTGGTGAAGTTCATGCCACATATACCTATATAACTGTGGATCGAACAGAACTCCTAATGCAAGCACTGAAACAGACAAATCCCTTTATCCAGGGAGCAGACGTTCATAAGTTCTAAGTTTTAGCATTGAAGTCGAGCTAAGAATAGGGGAAGAGGGCAGCGTACAGACTAGATGACCTCTCGAGGTCCCTTCCACTCCTATGATTCTATGATTATTATTTTTTCATTTGTATTTTCATCCAAAAATGATACCAATGGTTCCATATTTTTACTTCTGATTCGATGCCTTTCAGCCATGCAATCCTTCTCTGCTATTAATGAGTTGGTGACTTGGAAACTTACTTTAAATTACAGTGCAGCCTTTGATTTCACAAAGCTCCTCTGAATGCCTCCAGCTAATTGTGTTTTCAATAATAAATTGTTGAAGAAACCTTGGCTTAGTTGGGTTTGGTTCGATCTGACTTAATTAGAGCTGTTTCAAAGTACTATCCTGTGCCACTCGGATTATTGGTTCTCTTATGTTATTTACAGGACGCTACAGAACAGAATGACTCAGGATTTATGGCTTTCCCACACTCTATCTATCACACACCAATGCCATAATTTAAAGTAATGGCATCTTCTTGCCTTAATGCAAAATGATTTTTGCAGATGTGAAGACTCTGACTAATAGTCCCTTTTTTTATCATATGAAAAGTGGAGTTGAACACATGGAAGGCTGTTTAATCATTTGTGGCGAGCTCCCAAACCTTGATTGATTTTACAGAGGCTAGCTTTTTCCTACAGGTGGATTACAAAAGCTTTGTAAAGGGCTCTCACTTTTTCAACCTCAGGAATTTTGGAGCAATTCATACCAGTGTCGAGTCAGCCTGTTCATTTTATGGCCATGTGTTCTTTTTTGCCTTCGGGTCTCAGTTAAACTCTCATAATGTCTTGCAGATCCTTGTTTCTGATGCTAAAAAACCTGATGGTATAAGATGCCATCAAATCCAACCTTTCTCTGTGGCCCAACCAAATAAAGCAATACCGGTAAGAACCAAAGTAGAACTTTAATATTACAAAGTTATAATCAATAGCTCATGATTTGATCATCACTGGAGTTGCAAAAGCGCATTGGTGTCATAATGTGGAATTTGCAGATTAGCATTATCTGATAATGTATGTGACATGCTGAACAATGTGGTGTGGTGCTTTACGGACATAAAACTTGTTTCCTAGGAATAAAAGGGCCCTGGGTCTGAGGCACAGCGCTATTATTTATAGCTATATGTAAACAGGGAAACCCTTTGTCAGTTTTTTGAATTATCAATAGCTGCAGAAATCTTAACATAATAATCTTTGTAAAATTGCCCAGATGTTTGATATTAAACAAACATCTGTTTTGAATAAAAGATATTTCACTCTTCCCTCCCTCCTCTTTAACATATTAGAGAAGCGGCTGAAAAGAATTGCCATGGCTAGAGTTTTATTTAGTTCTCTGAACACTGCTGTCCACAGTGTCAAAAACACACCAAAAAATAACCCTGGGAAAGGTTAATAATGGCCTTTCCAGTGTCATATTCTACACTTTATGTGTTGTGGTAATTATTATCATTATAGCTGTAAGGATGTTAGTTATCTTTCTTAATCACATACTATAAAGAAGTGCTTCTGAACACATATCTATTATTTAATCAAAATTTCACAGTTATTGGCATTTATGCTCTGGAAGGGCTGTGTTTATTTTCTGTTTGCATGGGGGAACAGTGCGTCCTAGAAGAAAGGGAGACCTCCATCCATGCCCACTTTAATCACTGTCATATCATGTGACAATCTGTGCTATTAATATCAGAGACTGCTAATACATGTTATTATGTCCTGTTGCCTTATACTTTTTGCACTCTAGGAAAGCACTTTTATTAACAGATTTAAAAAAAAAAAAGATAGCTGAACTGTCTCCATGAGTAGAGCTGGGTTCAAGTATCCTGGTTGGGGTAGGATAAGGTGGTCCAGGAGATGCAAAATCTACCCTAGTCTCTAGCAGAATCATTCAAATAATTCAAGTAGCATCTAGTCTCCACTCACTACACTCTTCGGCTGGTCCTTGGGCAGAAAGTGCTAAACTATTGCCCTCAGGCAGTGGCAATCTGCAGATTGAGGACTGACTATATGTTGTATCTGGTAACTGGGCCATGAGCCAGGAGAGCACTTCAAGCATGTGTTTAACTTTAAGCATATGAGTAGACCAACTGATTTAAATGCGTCTAGACTTGTAAATAGACTTCACTGAGTATGCTTAAAATTAAGCACATGCTGGACTGGGACTTTGGTGTCCTGACACAAAACAATTAACAGAGCCACTCGTCTGGTGTCTGGAATCCCTGTGTAAATGTCCTTCAAAATATCACAGCAGAGGCTTCAACCAGAAGCTTCATGGTCCATAGGCATCAGGAGCTGTGCTAAGAGCTAGGCCTGGTCTACGCTGCAGAGTTAGGTCAACATAAGGCAGCTAACGTCAACCTAACTCCATAAATGTCTACACTACAATGTTGCTCCCACTGATGTAGTCACCCACTACACCAGCCTAATAACTCCAGCTCCGCGAGAGGCATAACACTTAGGTCGATGTAGTTAGCCCTGTCAGCCCTGCATGGGGCTTACAGCTGGAGTCCCTCCTGCCACCCCTAGCAGAGTGGGGTCCAGCTGTGAGCCCCATGCAGGGCTGACAGCTCAGACTGTCAACCCCCCACACTGCTCCACTTAAGTTGGTGCAAGCGCTCCTGGTGAGGAGGCGTACCCCTAGCAGAAGGATGGTAGTGTGGACATGAAAAACCGTGGTAATTTCTGTAACTTACATCAACTTAATTTTGTAGTGTAGACAAGGCCTTAGATGGAAGCCAGTCTTTAAAATCACCTCTCCTTCTGGGAGCTGTATCTCCATCCTTATCAACAGCTGTCGTGTTTGACAATTGGTGGACACTCACAGAGGGGACTTAACCAATTATTGGTGCTTGCACAAGGAAGCTTTCCTCCAGTCATGATCGTAAGAATGATGTAAGGATGGGCTCTTATAAAAATGGCCTTTGGTCTATCTTTCAAGCTGGGATAAAAAGAGACCAAATATGGCAGTCAGAATGGAAGAGATCATAGAGCTTCGGATACTGCTTGTCCCAAGATGCAAGACACGGGAAGGAAAATTTTATTTCGTAAAGTCAAATTTAAAAAGAAGCCAAATCAGTTTGTTTCAATATTTTGGAATATTCATGTATATTATGATGTCCCAACCCTATAGAAATTTCCAGTGGAAGTCTCTTCTATTTCTCCACCAATTGTGATGTAGGTGGTGTCAGTCAGACGTAGGTAGATGTGTAGTATGATTTTGGTCTGTGGATCAAGTTGGCCAGCAATCTCAAAATAAGAGAAAATGTGGTAAATTGAGGATTCCGCGGGAACTGCAAGTTGTTACTTTAAGGGGGACCCCTCAGTATCTTGCAGGACAGGGCCCAAAGTTAAGCTCTAACCTCTTATGCTGCAAAGTGCTGAGTGCCTTCAATTTCTGCTGAGATGAAGGAAGGCATCTTCCAGGATTGGCCCCTCAGAAGGGTCAAACAGGCATCAACTGAGTACTTGAATCTGATCATTGCTCATCATCACTGAAATCTGAGATCAGTTGTTGAAAGGAACTTGGGAAATTTTAGAAAAGAGCAAAAATGGGGAAATGATTTTAGAAGGAGATATTATTCCCATGGAATCTTTCTTATGGCAAAAAAAATTTGAACAGCCTAGCAGATATGTGAGGCAGCTTCTGATGGGAAAGTCATCTACCTGACTCTGTAAATTACACATCCATTGTAAACTAAAACGCCTCTAACAGCATTAAGAGGAAAGAAATTTGTTTAAGGACTGTACTGATTTATTCATTAGTTTTTAATCTAAACAATTTCACGTAAATCTTTGAACATTAGAGTGAGTTCACATACTTGTGCCAATGAAGTAGTACTTCTGTATTATCACAACTGTAATGCACATTTCTGTGGTACAGATATCATGAAATTCCTATTTTTTTTGTCTCAATTGTTTACAATTGATTTACAACCACACCCACTTCAGGCATTAACCCTCGCCAGGAAAGATCTCTTTTTGTATTAGGAGGCATGTTAATGTATATATCTGTGAGACAAATTAATGTATTAAAAAACAAACTCCCCACCCTGCCACAGAAATGTACTATACAATGGAAAAACCAATTACACATCACTGGCACTACCTCTTCCATTCAGTTTAATATATTCCTGACATATTGCTTATTCTTAATTTGAACATATGCATCCAGTACTCATTCTTGTATTGATGGTACACTTGCATTTCATAGGTATGCTAATTAATTTAACATATAGGTGCAACTATTGATTATTCCATAGCAAAATGAGCATACCTACTGCATAAAGTATTTTTTGAAGTTCATCTCCATTAATTGTTTCATGACACCAGGCTTTTTGCTAATGTGATTAAGTCCCGTCTAGATTCCTGTATCCTAAATTAGTGATAGCTCCTGGATGGAAATTCATATTTTATATTCCTAAAGTTTCAAGTTAAAAGCAAAGTGTGTTTTAGAGTGATACTTATGAACCTGCAAAACCAGGTGTAATGGGCTACTTGATACCTAGATAACTGATTGGCCAGACAAACTCAAGGAAGATAAAATTTGCACCCTATTAACTTGGTCTAAACTAGGGAAAATATTTATTTCTAACAGGTGTCAGCAATGGTTGCTGAACATGGTTAAACTGCAAGCACGACCAAGACCAAAGCATGTTCAGCACTATTTCAAAATTCCTGCTAGAACTTGCTCTTAGTTGGCACAGAAAAATGAAGAGGCTTTCCCAAGCACACAGTCAGTAAATTTCAGAGTAGCAGCCGTGTTAGTCTGTATTCGCAAAAAGAAAAGGAGTACTTTTGGCACCTTAGAGACTAACAAATTTATTAGAGCATAAGCTTTCGTGAGCTACAGCTCACTTCATCGGATGCATTTGGTGGAAAAAACAGAGGAGAGATTTATATACACACACACAGAGAACATGAAACAATGGGTTTATCATACACACTGTAAGAAGAGTGATCACTTAAGATAAGCCATCACCAGCAGCAGGGGGGAGAAAGGAGGAAAACCTTTCATGGTGACAAGCAAGGTAGGCTAATTCCAGCAGTTAACAAGAATATCAGAGGAACAGTGTGGGGTGAGGTGGGAGGGAGAAATACCATGGGGAAATAGAAAAGGAGTAC
Source organism: Dermochelys coriacea (assembly GCF_009764565.3). Lineage (NCBI taxonomy): Eukaryota > Metazoa > Chordata > Testudines > Dermochelyidae > Dermochelys > Dermochelys coriacea. The sequence continues at coordinate 102,462,843 of NC_050073.1, forward strand.
TGGTGGCAATAGTTTACTTTGTGTAATGACTCATCCATTCCCAGTCTCCATTCAAGCCTAAGTTAATTGTATCCAGTTTGCAAATTAATTCCAATTCAGCAGTCTCTCGTTGGAGTCTGTTTTTGAAGCTTTTTTGTTGAAGTATAGCCACTCTTAGGTCTGTGATCGAGTGACCAGAGAGATTGAAGTGTTCTCCAACTGGTTTTTGAACGTTATAATTCTTGACGTCTGATTTGTGTCCATTCATTCTTTTACGTAGAGACTGTCCAGTTTGGACAATGTACATGGCAGAGGGGCATTGCTGGCACATGATGGCATATATCACATTGGTAGATGCGCAGGTGAACGAGCCTCTGATAGTGTGGCTGATGTGATTAGGCCCTATGATGGTATCCCCTGAATAGATATGTGGACAGAGTTGGCAACGGGCTTTGTTGCAAGGATAGGTTCCTGGGTTAGTGGTTCTGTTGTGTGGTGTGTGGTTGCTGGTGAGTATTTGCTTCAGATTGGGGGGCTGTCTGTAAGCAAGGACTGGTCTGTCTCCCAAGATCTGTGAGAGTGATGGGTCGTCCTTCAGGATAGGTTGTAGATCCTTGATGATGCGTTGGAGAGGTTTTAGTTGGGGGCTGAAGGTGATGGCTAGTGGCGTTCTGTTGTTTTCTTTGTTGGGCCTGTCCTGTAGTAGGTGACTTCTGGGTACTCTTCTGGCTCTGTCAATCTGTTTCTTCACTTCAGCAGGTGGGTATTGTAGTTGTAGGAATGCATGATAGAGATCTTGTAGGTGTTTGTCTCTGTCTGAGGGGTTGGAGCAAATGCGGTTATATCGTAGCGCTTGGCTGTAGACAATGGATCGAGTGGTATGATCTGGATGAAAGCTAGAGGCATGTAGGTAGGAATAGCGGTCAGTAGGTTTCCGATATAGGGTGGTGTTTATGTGACCATCGCTTATTAGCACCGTAGTGTCCAGGAAGTGGATCTCTTGTGTGGACTGGTCCAGGCTGAGGTTGATGGTGGGATGGAAATTGTTGAAATCATGGTGGAATTCCTCAAGAGCTTCTTTTCCATGGGTCCAGATGATGAAGATGTCATCAGTGTAGCGCAAGTAGAGTAGGGGCATTAGGGGACGAGAGCTGAGGAAGCGTTGTTCTAAGTCAGCCATAAAAATGTTGGCATACTGTGGGGCCATGCGGGTACCCATCGCAGTGCCGCTGATTTGAAGGTATACATTGTCACCAAATGTGAAATAGTTATGGGTCAGGACAAAGTCACAAATTTCAGCCACCAGGTTAGCTGTGACAGTATCGGGGATACTGTTCCTGACGGCTTGTAGTCCATCTTTGTGTGGAATGTTGGTGTAGAGGACTTCTACATCCATAGTGGCTAGGATGGTGTTTTTAGGAAGATCACCAATGGACTGTAGTTTCCTCAGGAAGTCAGTGGTATCTCGAAGATAGCTGGGAGTGCTGGTAACGAAGGGCCTGAGGAGGGAGTCTACATAGCCAGACAATCCTGCTGTCAGGGTGCCAATGCCTGAGATGATGGGGCATCCAGGATTTCCAGGTTTATGGATCTTGGGTAGCAGATAGAATACCCCAGGTCGGGGCTCCAGGGGTGTGTCTGTGCGGATTTGTTCTTGTGCTTTTTCAGGGAGTTTCTTGAGCAAATGCTGTAGTTTCTTTTGGTAACTCTCAGTGGGATCAGAGGGTAATGGCTTGTAGAAAGTGGTGTTGGAGAGCTGCCTAGTAGCCTCTTGTTCATACTCCAACCTATTCATGATGACGACAGCACCTCCTTTGTCAGCCTTTTTGATTATGATGTCAGAGTTGTTTCTGAGGCTGTGGATGGCACTGTGTTCTGCATGGCTGAGGTTATGGGGTAAGCGATGCTGCTTTTCCACAATTTCAGCTCGTGCACGTCGGCGGAAGCAGTCTATGTAGAAATCCAGGCTGTTGTTTCGACCTTCAGGAGGAGTCCACCCAGAATCCTTCTTTTTGTAGTGTTGGCAGGAAGGTCTCTGTGGGTTAATATGTTGGTCAGAGGTGTGTTGGAAATATTCCTTGAGTCTGAGACGTCGAAAATAGGATTCTAGGTCACCACAGAACTGTATCATGTTCGTGGGGGTGGAGGGGCAAAAGGAGAGGCCCCGAGATAGGACAGATTCTTCTGCTGGGCTAAGAGTATAGTTAGATAGATTGCTGGGTGGGTTACGGGAACCAGTAAATCAGTAAATTGTGGCTCTGGAAATAGAAGCCAGGAGTCCTGACTAACTACTGGATGACACTTCCTCTCAGAGATGGGAACAGAACAGAGGAGTCCTATGTCCCAGTCACCTGCTCTAACCACTAGACACACTACATTCTCTAATAAAAGGATGCCCCTGAGTGTCTGAGGAGGCTCTGTAGATGAGATTTTATTAATGCACATTGAATGCTAGAATTTTTATCATAGCCATGCTAGTTGTGGATTCCAAGATTTTCAAATTGCCAGTGTTGTTTTAAAAATATTCCTTACATATGTCAAATGAAGATTTTTGCAAGGAAGTGAGTTAGTGGATGTGATTCACTGAAACACTTGAAAGCTGGCTGCTTTGGAAGTCAGTCGATAGGAAGAAGCTTAGTGATGACACAGGACTGGTATAAAGGACAGGGCAGTGGACTCTCAGTGAGAGATTCTGTTCCCCAAGCAGTCCCGGGACACACTGACTTCTATTTGGATCTGAATGTTACTTCATGTCTGTTTACAGCATTCAAATGTAAATGTATTTGTTGCCTGTAAAAAACAGGGAACTAACAACATGAAACCTTCCTGCAGCGTTTGGCTTCCTTTTGGACGTTTCCTGAGATATTGCTGTTAAATTGCCTAGATAAACACTCCAACTTCCAAAGCCAATCTGTTAGAAACAACTTCGGGGTTGTGTGAGGCAAAAGCCAGAATAGATTGAATGGTATGGAGGATTGAAAACTGCAACACAAGCCTCTCTTCCAACTCCCACTGGCTATCTTCATTCAACTGCTGCCAGCATGAGTCCACCAGGGAAAGTAGGAGGAAGAAGTAGGGAAATGAAAGAAAAATGTCTTTGTGGCTAGAGGAAATCCACTCATTTCTGGGCCAAAAGGCCAGCTTGCCCCCTTTTAAGTCAGATAGAAACTAGACCTAAGGCTGTGTTGTTTGTTTCTGTGGTGTTCTGATTATTTGTGCAGTTTAGTTGCTAAATGGGGAAATAGAAGAGAGAGAAAGTATAAGGACGCAATAAACAATAGTCATGGGTCCATCGCCTTAGCACTCACAGTCCTCTTTTCCCACCAAGGCAACCCATGTGTGCTGTGGAAGTTATAACAACTCAACACTTGGCAGGGACCTGCAAACGTATGGACGGATCTTGACCTTTCCTCTGAGCAATTTAGAGCAGTGAAAAGATCCCAGAACCAAGGTAAGAGCCTTTTGGATGTTAAAAATCTAAAGAGGTTTGTCAGAATTGTGTTTCCTCTGCCTACTATGTCAATGCCCCTAGAAATTCACCAAAGAAACTGTTTCAACATTGGAAAATTGGTTCTTAGGAGATAGGAGATAATGGAGAAATAAGAGCTGGGAAAAGAAAATGAAGGCAAAGAAAGGTTTGATTGTCTGGAGGAATGCAACACTTTGATACAGATCTTATCTTCTGACTAAATTTCTTCCAATCAATAAAGAGTGAGACAAAATATCATATAGTGTAAACTGGTGCAGTTTAATTAGCATCAGTGGAGCTATGCTGATTTACATTAGCTCAGGATCTGGCCATGTACTTGTATATCAATGTGTGGAACATATGTCACTGTTGAGTAAGGAAGTGGGGTATGGCTACCGAGACCAAAGATCATGCTGCACCTAGGATGGTGGGGCTCTGGACTGTAGGGACAGATCAGGGAACAATTGCAGACTGCCACTAAGAGATCAGCTGCTCAGGTTACTGTGTTCTATGCTGCGAAATAATTTATTAAATACAAGCTATCCATGTCTTACTGAGAACAAGAATACACTGAAATCTAATGTTTTCCCCAAATCAAACATTTGTATCTGTTTTCATATATAACAAAGAAAAATTTAAAAGAAAAATCCGGAAGGGGAGGGAGTGTGTGCAAATCCTGGCACTAAATTTTCATTCAACATTTCTAGAGCAGATTGGGAATTTTCTGATGGAAAAATCACTTTGCACAAAATTGCAATTTACCCTGGAAAATATTTCCCATCAGAAAATTGTTCCTGGCTCTGGCTCCCCCACTCCTTGGCAGCCTGTTGGGTGGATTGCGGTAGATCCCCACTTTCCAGGCTCTTTGGCTTCGGACAGGAGAACTACTGATCCCAGAGAATATATTTTATTTTAGAAATGCTAAACAGTTCCAGTAATGGGAATGTTTTAGTGTTTCCAAAATAAAATATTGCAGGATATCAGTTCTGTGAAAAATTTTGAGTCTCTGACTTTTCATCCTGATTTGGGATGAACATTTTTCCAAAGATTCAAAAATTTTCATGGAGATGAAATTTGTTTTTTGGCCAGCTGTGTACATTTCTCACTAGGCTCATGAGCACAATGCAGAATGAGATAATTCGCAATCAACCTTAACAGTTAACTGTTTTTTCTCTTTTTTTCTTCTGTCCGTCTGTCTGTCAAATTGGGGAGAGAGACAAAGGAGAAATATGGAGGGGAACAGGTTCCCCTCCCTCTCCTCTTTACTTCGATGATTCTAGGAGAGAAAACAGAAAAGGAACTTTATGTATCTATGCCTCCTATTCCCCACATTGTTGCCTTATCCAATCTCTTGAAAGCACTCAACCCTTTGATTCCTTCTTATACCTCTCTCAAGCCTTCCTCTCTCCTGCTCTTCTCCTAGTATTTCAAGCTCTGCCTCGGAAATGTCAACATTTTAAAAATTCTTAATGATGCAATCTATGGTTACCACGGTAACTAATTTCATTGCCTAGGTGGCAGTGATCATATGATGAGTATTGCCATTGAAATTTAGAATTATTTTCTTTTTCTTTTAAACTGAACTAGGCCTTCCAGAGTGTTCCACTGTGTCTTATTCTACCCAATGAGGAAATCTATCAGGCATTAAAATAGGATGTTGTTACAATCTGCTGGTATTTTTTTTTTCGTTAGCAGGGTAGAGAATAAGACTTCCCTTCCCTGAAAAATAAAACTACTAAAACAAGAACTCACTGATTTATCGTTGACCATTCTGAAGCTTTCTACATAGTCTGATGAAGCCATCACTGCCAATTGCATGTAATGCAGCTAAATTTTATTTACTGTTTAAAAATGTGCATTTCAAATCAGTTTTTAGGGATTGACATTAGTGGTTAGAGGTGCTGCCAGATTCTCATGTCCTTACTCCGATTCTACCCAGGCAAAATTTTCAGTACGCTCAATTGTGCTTTTTCCTTTGCTTTGCTGGTTGTCAGTCAGTGTTTTTGGCTGGGCTCTGTGACTTGCCTTAGCTCAGGTAGCAAGGTGCTTAGAGACCATGGAGGTAGGCATAGTATTAAAAACTGACTAGATTAGGATAGAATTCGCTATCTTTTTACTTAAACCAGCAGCATTAGGTCATGTCTACATTTGCCATTTAAAGCAAAACCGCGGGAGCATCTACACTTGTTAATGACTTTTTGTGGTGAAACTCGAAAGTTTCACTGCAAAAAGAAAACCACCTCCATGAGAGGCGTACAGCTCTTACTGCTGATTCTTTTGTGGTGCTGTGCAAGTGAAGACACGTTCTTCCTGCTTTTAGCCTCTGGAGGATATCCCACAGTGCCTAGGTGACCACTCTGGCCAGCACCTCTGCTGCTCTGACGCCAGGTAAACGGATGTCCACCCCTCCCCCTGTAAAGCTCTGGGAAGTTTGAAACTTCCTTTCCTGTTGTGAGTGGTCATCTGGCCAGGTGACCATGGCTGCTCCATGCAGCAAACGATCCCCTGCTTGGAGCAATGATGAGTCACTGGACTTGATCAGTGTTTGGGGAGAGGAGGCTGTGCAGTGCCAGCTGCGTTTCAACCACAGAAATTTCAATACCTGCTAGCAGATTGCATGCAGCTTGCAGGAGAAGGGGCATAACAGGGACACCCTGCAGTGCAGAGCGAAGCTGAAGGAGCTGAGGAATGCCTACCACAAGGTGAGGGAGGCAAATGGTTGGTCTGGTCCTGAGCCCCAAAGCTGCCATTTTTACAGTGAGTTGGATGCAATCTAAGTGGTGACCTCACCTCCATTGCAGAGCCCAGTAGATACTTCTGCATGTCTGGAGGCAGGGGAAAGTGGCCCTAGCCAGGAGAAGGAGTCAGAGATGAAGAGGAGGAGACTGAGGAAGCTGTGGAGCCTGTTGCTGCGTGCGCTTAGGGCCCCTTCTCCGCTCTGGAGGTGTCTAGCAACTGTGAGCGGCCAAAGGCCGCGGAGGCAGGAGAGCAGAGCTCTGGTAAGTTGCTTTGCTCTGACAATGCATAAAGCAGGTGGCGGGCACAGGAAAGTACTAAGGTGGCTGTTTGTGCCCTCCTTTCCTTGCCCTTTTCAGAATAGGTGTGTGCAATAAACCCTCTAACCCAGCGTTCTCTCACCATTGCTAGGCTCTTGTGCACCAGGGTTGCTTGACTTCTGTCACCAAGATGGTGATTTCTTACCAGTGTCGTATTGAAACATACACAGTGATTCCTGTATGTATGTATCACAGTAATATGTTGCTTTGGTCTCCCCAGAAATGACTGTGGAAGACCCACCTCCCACTGTAGCAGAGTGCCCGCAATGCATAAGAAAGCGGCCAAGATGCACAAGGGCGGACATGTTTCATGAGGAGATGCATGATAAAAATAAATGGAGAGAAACCATGACAAAGTGGAAAGAGGGAGAGAACTGAGACTGGAAAGAGACTAATGCTTTCCATAGGGAAGCCACGGAAAGGCTAACCATGTTTTGGAGCAACAGACAGATGCGTTACATTCTCTCTTTACACTGCAGAGTGACCTGATTCATGCAAATGCAGAATTCTTTCCCATGCACTCCCCAAACTCCCACTGCAATTTCTTATAGGCTCACTGCAAATTTTTTCCATTCCCTCCCACAATCCACACCTCCAGACAGCTTGTCAAATGACATTGAAGTTATACACAGCTGTGAGGTGTACGGGTCCCCCACCCTGTTCACCACCATCACTGATGGTGGATATATGTGAATGTGGTGTGTTCTCTCTTTTTTTTTTAATAAAAGCACAATTTTTTCAAAAAGAAGCAAGCTTTATTCGTGTTCATTTCTGTACATGTCATCACAGCGACAAGTCAACTTCATGTTCACTGAAATCGCAGACAGAATCGCCATGTAGCACAGCACGTGCTGTTAACACTTCCTTTCCCAAGCATAGCAGCAAAGTTTAATGATTTTCATTTTCAAACTTTTCCCTCAAGGCATCCCGGATCCTAACTGCCACATGTCGTGCCCCTCTAATAGCCCTGCTATCTGGCTGCTGGCGTTCGACCTCCACGTAGGAGTAAAACTTTTGCCCTTCTCCTCACAAATGTTATGTAAAGTACAGCAGGCCGCAATAATCATGGGAATATTTTCCTCACTTATTTCCAGTCTACTGTACAAACATTGTGCTTTCAAATGGCCAAATGCACATTCGACAGCCATTCTGCATCTACTCAGCCTGTTGTTGAAATGTTCCTTACTGACATTGAGGCTTCCAGTTTATGGCTTCATGAGCCATGGCATTAATGGGTAAGCTGGGTCTCCCAGGATCACAATGGGCATTTCCACTTCCCCGACGGTGATCCGCTGGTTTGGATCTTTCTTCTGTCTTTCTTCCACAGGACAGAAGCAACTTGTCTGTACAAAGTGCAAGCTGGTCTCCATATTGGAAGAGAAGGTTCAAGGTCTGGAGCAAGAGGTATCGACCCTGCATTGCATAAGAGAAACTGAAGATTTCCTGGACAGACGTCAGGATATGCTTCTACAGACACAACATTCTGAAGATTCAGAGCAGGCTGCACTGCGGGGACAGGAGGATGGTGAAGAAATTTGGCAGCATGTGACCTCCAGAAGAAGAAAGGGGAGCGTCCATGTACCAGCAACGCAGATACAGGTAAGTAACCGTTTTAATGTTCTTTCCACAGGTACTAATGTGGAGAGTGCACTAGATGACACATCTGAGGGAAGGGACCAGAAGGAGACTGCGCCGATTGGAAGGCATGAGATGCACTGTCCTAGGGATGGGGACAGAGAAGGAGGCGGGTGGTGGTGGTCGGGGACTCTCTCCTCAGGGGAACTGAGTCATCTGTCTGCCGCCCTGACTGGGAAAACCAAGAAGTCTGCTGCTTGCCAGGAGCTAGGATTCACAATGTGACGGAGAGACTGCCGAGATTCATGAAGCCCTTGGATCGCTACCCCTTCCTGCTTCTCCATGTGGGCACCAATGATACTGCCAAGAATGACCCTGAGGGGATCATTGCAGACTACGTGGCTCTGGGAAGAAGGATAAAGGAGTTTGAGGTGCAAGTGGTGTTCTCATCCTCCCTCCCTGTGGAAGAAAAAGGCCTGGGTAGAGACCGTCGAATTGTGGAAGTCAACGAATGGCTACGCAGGTGGTGTCGGAGAGAAGGCTTTGGATTATTTGACCATGGGATGGTGCTCCAAGAAGGAGGAGTGCTAGGAGAGAAGGGCTCCACCTAACGAAGAAAGGGAAGAGCATCTTCGCAAGCAGGCTGGCTAACCTAGTGAGGAGGGCTTTAAACTAGGTTCACCGGGGGAAGGAGACCAAAGCCCTGGGGGAAGTGGGATACCGGGAGGAAGCACGAGCAGGAGCGCGCGAGAGGGGAGGGCTCCTGCCTCATACTGAGAAAGAGAGATGATCAGAGAGTTATCTCAAGTGCCTATACACAAATGCAAGGAGCCTGGGAAACAAGCAGGGAGAACTGGAAGTCCTGGCACAGTCAAGGAATTATGATGTGATTGGAATAACAGAGACTTGGTGGGATAACTCACATGACTGGAGTACTGTCATGGATGGATGTAAACTGTTCAGGAAGGACAGGCAGGGCAGAAAAGGTGGGGGAGTTGCATTGTATGTAAGGGAACAGTATGACTGCTCAGAGCTCAAGTATGAAACTGCAGAAAAACCTGAGAGTCTCTGGATTAAGTTTAGAAGTGTGAGCAACAAGGGTGATGTCGTGGAGGGATTCTGCTATAGACGACTGGACCAGGGGGATGAGATGGATGAGGCTTTCTTCTGGCAACTCACGGAAGTTACTAGATCACAGGCCCTGGTTCTCATGGGAGACTTCAATCACCCTGATATCTGCTGGGAGAACAATACAGTGGTGCACAGCCAATCCAGGAAGTTTTTGGAAAGTGTAGGGGACAATTTCCTGGTGCAAGTGCTGGAGGAACCAACTAGGGACAGAGCTCTTCTTACCTGCTGCTCACAAACCGGGAAGAATTAGTAGGGGAAGCAAAAGTGGATGGGAACCTGGGAGGCATTGACCATGAGATGGTCGAGTTCAGGATCCTGACACAAGGAAGAAAGGAGAGCAGCAGAATACGGACTCTGGACTTCAGAAAAGCAGACTTTGACTCCCTCAGGGAACTGATGGGCAGGATCCCCTGGGAGAATAACATGAGGGGGAAAGGAGTCCAGGAGAACTGGCTGTATTTTAAAGAATCCTTATTGAGGTTACAGGGACAAACCATCCCGATGTGTAGAAAGACTAGCAAATATGGCAGGCAACCAGCCTGGCTTAACAGTGAAATCCTTGCTGAGCTTAAAACACAAAAAGAAGCTCACAAGAAGTGGAAGATTGGACAAATGACCAGGGAAGAGTATAAAAATATTGCTCGGGCATGCAGGAGTGAAATCAGGAAGGCCAAATCACACCTGGAGTTGCAGCTAGCAAGTGATGTTAAGAGTAACAAGAAGAGTTTCTTCAGGTATGTTAGCAACAAGAAGAAAGTCAAGGAAATTGTGGGCCCCTTACTGAATGAGAGAGGCAACATAGTGACAGAGGATGTGGAAAAAGCTAATATACTCGATGCTTTTTTTGCCTCTGTCTTCACAAACAAGGTCAGCTCACAGACTGCTGCACTGGGCAGCACAGCATGGGGAAGAGGTGACCAGCCCTCTGTGGAGAAAGAAGTGGTTCGGGACTATTTAGAAAAGCTGAATGAGCACAAGTCCATGGGGCCGGATGTGCTGCATCTGAGAGTGCTAAAGGAGTTGGCGGATGTGATTGCAGAGCCATTGGCCATTATCTTTGAAAACTCAAGGCAATTGGGGGAAGTCCCACACAACTGGAAAAAGGCTAATGTAGTGCCCATCTTTAAAAAAAAAAAAAGGGGGGGGGGGGATGGGGGGAAGGAGGTGGTTCCTGGGAACTACAGGCCAGTCAGCTTTACCTCAGTCCCTGGAAAAATCATGGAGCAGGCCCTCAAGGAATCAATTCTGAAGCACTTAGAGGAGAGGAAAGTGATCAGGAACAGTCAGCATGGATTCACCAAGGGCAAGTCATGCCTCACTAATCGAATTGCTTTCTACGACGAGATAACTGGCTCTGTGGATGAGGGGAAAGCATTGGACGTGTTGTTCCTTGACTTTAGCAAAGCTTTTGACATGGTCTCCCACAGTATGCTTGCCAGCAAGTTAAAGAAGTATGGGCTGGATGAATGGACTATAAGGTGGATAGAAAGTTGGCTAGATTGTCAGGCTCAACGGGTAGTCATCAATGGCTCCATGTCTAGTTGGCAGCCGGTATCAAGTGGAGTGCCCCAAGGGTCGGTCCTCGGGCTGGTTTTGTTCAATATCTTCATAAATGATCTGGAGGATGGTGTGGATTGCATTCTCAGCAAGTTTGCAGATGACACTAAACTGGGAGGAGAAGTAGATACGCTGGAGGGTAGGGATAGGATACAGAAGACCTAGACAAATTAGAGGATTGGGCCAAAAGAAATCTGATGAGGTTCAACAAGGACAAATGCAGAGTCCTGCACTTAGGACAGAAGAATCCCATGCACCGCTACAGACTGGGGACCAATTGCTTGGCAGCAGTTCTGCAGAAAAGGACCTGTAAAAGGGGTTACAGTGGGCGAGAAGCTGGATATGAGTCAACAGTGTGCCCTTGTTGCCAAGAAGGCCAATGGCATTTTGAGATGTATAAGTAGGGGCATTGCCAGCAGATCAAGGGACGTGATCGTTCCCCTCTATTCGATATTGGTGAGGCCTCATCTGGAGTACTGTGTCCAGTTTTGGGCCCCACACTTCAAGAAGGATGTGGAAAAATTGGAAAACATCCAGCGGAGGGCAACAAAAATGATTAGGGGACTGGAACACATGACTTATGAGGAGAGGCTGAGGGAACTAGGATTGTTTAGTCTGCGGAAGAGAAGAATGAGGGGGGATTTGATAGCTGCTTTCAACTACCTGAAAGGGGGTTCCAAAGAGGATGGATCTAGACTGTTCTCAGTGGTAGCAGATGACAGAACAAGGAGTAATGGTCTCAAGTTGCAGTGGGGGACGTTTAGGTTGGATATTGGGAAAAACTTTTTCACTAGGAGGGTGGTGAAACACTGGAATGCGTTACCTAGGGAGGCGGTGGAATCTCCTTCCTTAGAAGTTTTTAAGGTCAGGCTTGACAAAACTCTGGCTGGGATGATTTAGTTGGGGATTGGTCCTGCTTTGAACAGGGGGTTGGACTAGATGACCTCCTGAAGTCCCTTCCAACCCTGATATTCTATGATTCTGTGAAAGAAAGTCCCCACTTGCAGCTTTCTGTACAAGCCAGTGTTTCTAAAGATACGTGCGTCATGCACCTTTCCGGACCATCCAGCGTTAATATCAGTAAATGATCACGGTGATCTAGTAGTGCCTGCAAAACCATGGAGAAATACCCTTTACAATTTATGTACTCGGTGCCAAGGTGGGCTAGGGCAACAATAGGGATGTGCGCCTCACCACGGTTACGGAAGCCCATTTCTGCAAAGCCATCCAACATGTCACGCACATTACCAAGAGTCATGGGTCTTGCACAGTAGTATGCGATTAATGGCCTGGCACATTTGAGTTACCACGGCATCAGCGGTCAATCTCCCCACTCCAAACTGGTTCACAACCGACTGGTAGCTGTCTGGAGTTACCAGCTTCCACAATGTGATTGCCACATGCTTCTCTACAGTGAGTGCAGCTCTCAATCTGGTGTTCTTGCAATGCAGGTCTGGGGAAAGCTCAGTACACAGTTCCATGAAAGTGGCTTTCCACATCCGAAAGTTTTGAAGCCACTGTTAGTCATCCCAGACATGCATAATGATATGATCCCACCACTCTGAGCTAGTTTTCCTAGCCCCAAAACGCCGTTCCACAGTGCTCAGCTCCTCAGTTAATTCCAAAAGCAATCAAATATTACTGCTTTCCATTTCAGGCAGCTCATCAGGCATCTCTGACTGCAGTTCTCTTTGCAAGTTTAAGAACAGCTGCACTGCCATGTGCGATGTGCAAGTGACAGCTATCAGAGCAGTGGACATTAGTGCAGGATCCATTCCTGCTTGTAGATGTGGCAGGGAAAGAAGCCAGACAGCAAGAGGTGTTAAAAAATGCTGCGAAAGGAACAAGGAAGTAATGGGGCTGCTGGGACATGAAGCAATGCATCATGGGGCACTAAGCAAGGACCCAGAATGCCCTCCGCACGTCCCCCTTCCTCTTCCGACAAGACCTATTGTCAAAATGGAGAGAGCTGCACTGTGGGATAGCTGCTCTCAGTACCCTGCTCTCATCGGTGATGGAAGTGCTGCAGAGGTAAACTTTCTCTGACGCCTGTGGAAATAAGTGAGTACACAAATCAGTGCTTTACTTTCACCAGTTCCCTATCACTGGTGAAACTGACAGCAGAAAAACTCTAAGTGTAGACATACCCTTAAAGTTAATGGCAGCTTTGCCATTGATTTCACTTAGTGTAGGTTCAAGCCCCCATTGAGCAGACTTGAGCTGGAATCATTGAGAGACAATAAGTAAAAGAGTAATAAAAACATGGTTGTTGTTTTTTTCAAAGCTGAGTTCTTTCTGGCTCATATCTCACCAACAATAAAGGTTCTGCAATCAATATTTAGTAAATTAAAGCAGACTAGAATCCAGCTGACTCTTCCAAGGCTGTATTGGCTCTGCTGTCTTAACAGGAATTAAAAGAAGATAAAAACTTATTTTAGTCAGTAAAGCTATGCTTTTAAGTGCACCCGTGGAACAGATATATTGAGCAGAATGGCATTCCTTAGTAACCTGAATAACAATTATTTAAATGTCCTGTCTCTCCATCTTCACTGGCTATATTGCCACCAGGATGCCTTGCTGTGGAAGTACTGATGGCTTTGACATTCCTCTGAACTCTAATGTCCTTGCTGCATTTGATCCTTTGTCAACCATTGGTTTTATATCATAATGCTATGAGATCTCAGGGTGGTATAGTCTGTTGGAGGCAATTAGCCTTTACTGGGAACAAGATTTGGAACTGAATGAGAGAGTTTAGGGGAAGAAATAGGTGCGAGGACTTTGTCTGACATTCCACATCTGAGAGTTATTTCACTGGTAGTGCTGGAAAATATTTCTGCTATTTCTTATTTGTTGGGATATTTTGGAAAGTCTGGGTAAGGATTTATGGTTCACTGTACACTTGACCTCCCTATGTGTTTAGGATTTCTTTAATGTTCTAAAATGTTTGATCTATTTGTCTAATCTATGTCCTACCAGCCATCATCTGAGTACCTGCATGTAAAATTGAGAGCAATAGCAAAGTCCCTAGTGGATTTCATGGAGTCTTGCCCTTTTCAGGGTAAAAAATCTGCTTGGGGAGAGTTTTTGTTTTTCTTTAGATTTTATTAATTTCCTTTTTTTTTTTGCGTTGGCTGGGTATAGATAAAGGTGCACAATCACCAAGAGTGCTGCCTAATGGTTAGGCAGGGCTTTGGCAGGGTACCTCCCCATTGAAAAGCATAGGGCATGTCTACACTTACCTCCAGAGCGATCAATCCAGCAGGAGTCGATTTATCGCATCTAGTGAAGACGCGATAAATCGACTGCCGAGCGCTCTCCTGTCGACTCTGGTACTCCACCGGAGCGAGAGGCACAGGTGGAGTCGATGGGGGAATGTCAGCAGTTGACTCACCACAGTGAAGACACCGCGATAAGTAGATTTAAGTATGTTGACTTCAGCTACTTTATTCACGTAGCTGAAGTTGTGTAACTTGGATAGATCCCCCCTCTCCCCACAGTGTAGACCTGGCCTCAGTCTGGTCCTTCAGTGCCTCCAGCCCAAGGGTTTCCATTCCTCCCCTTTAGTACAGAGGTTTTATTGGGGGCTGAGTCCTTGACCAGTAAGGCCTTTTTTAGCTGATCTTTCACCGAGGTGAAGACTCCAGGTGTTGCAATATTTTCTCAGAGTGGATAGGGGAGCCTGGGACTGCCTTCTCCACCAGGCTCTGGTCCAGGGCTCGATGGTAGGCAGCTCTGCCTGACACCTTAGGGTGCTAAGCTGCTGCCTCCCTGAACACTTCCTACTCCAGTCCCCTTTAGCTTCCCAGAGTAAATTGTTCCAATCAAGTCTCTGACCTGCACACTCAGTCACTTGGGTTTGCATAGGTCTGTGTGGTCAGTTCTCAGGCAGTGAGCACCTAGGCAGCATTTTCCACTCAGAGCAGCCCTCTGCTCCCTTCTACTGCCCGTCTCTGAACCGCTCTGCTCGCCTTTATAAAGCCTTGCCTCCAGCTTGTGTGAACTTTTCAGGGGTGGCTGAGTGGGGCTGCCTGGGCCCAGAGCTGTTCCTTAACCCCTTGCTCTCGAGTGTGGGGTTAGTCTACCCCATCACACTGGGCTTTTTTTGAGAGGGTGTCAATGTTGGTATCCTTCTTATGGTGAAAAGGCCTTTTCATTGTGGAAGGTTTTACAGTGTTTCCAAAATATGGTCAGACTCTGGATTCTCCTGTGCTCCTCTGGAAGTTTTGTGCCATAGCCAATGCCCTTGACTGAGAATGCTTTGTCTCCTGCTGTCACGTGTCATCCTTGGCTTTGTGGTCCCAGAGCAGTCTAATTATTAAAGTGGCTCATAGCTCAAAATTTAGTCTTCAGTGTATCTAGGGCTTGATCCATTAATCGGCTTTAATATATTCCTTTCCAGACCTCTGAACTTTTTGGTTTTGTCTAGGACTGGACATTGAAGTACTAAACAACTGTGACTGTGTCTGGTAGGCCTGGGCCAACTTGAGGTAGCAAGTACTTGAAATCTCATGATAGAGGCCTTCACACAAGATTCACAAATCAAAGAGGGTCAGGGTAAGCTTATGAATAAACTTCCAGACTGAACCTCTGAATCTTTTGAGGTTCAGCCATCACTATTCCCATAATCCTCTACCTCCCCTCCATTTATTGAGGCAGGGTGGGGGAGGGGAGATAAACTTCTCAAAGAAAGAATCAGTCTAGTTTATTTTCCCTTTTCAGCCTCAAAACCCAAGAAGATATACCAAACCCTGTCTGAGGGAGAGAATGGTTATGAATAGAAATAGAATATATATCCATTCATTTTGAGTGTGTGCTCTCCAGCTCTTTCACATTAGGCATCCGTAAGGCCTGCAGACAATAAACACAATTTCAGGAGTCTATGCAGTATCAAAGCAAGAGGCAAAGTTATTTACAGCGTGTCAAGGTCTTTCGGTGATGGTGTTAGAACACTTTGATAATAATGATATAGCACTCAGAAGTAGTGATGTACTTACAAGTATAGATGAAGTGCCTTTAATTTATTTGATAAAGAGAAAACTTAAGTGGGCAGTTTCAGAGAAGCACACACCTCTGTACCTGACTTGCACTGAGTGTTTACTCTGAGAACATGTGCACTACTGCAGAAGGCTTCATCATTGACAAAAGAACTTTATAAATACAGAAAATAGAGAGACAGTTTTTTTCAGATGAGGGAAAAACATGGCCCTGGGCAAAACAGTGTATACATTATCTGTGGGCGAACTTTCCAGCACTGAGAGGTCACGCCTCACCCTGCTGGCACAAAGGGTCAGACCAGTGTTAGGTAAATTTCACAAGTTTTTTTGATCTCAAAGACAAATAAGACATCGAGTTTTCAAGTTGGTATGCCATAGATGTGGGCATGGATGGATATTTAGGGTGAAATTCATCCCGGTGCGGAGGGCCAGCAGAAATCCTATGCAGCACTTATATCCCACTTAGGCCCTATTTGGAAGAATAAAGTGTTCTTGTGTTAGTCCCCTGCACAGGGATGAGTTCCATCCCATATGAACATCAAGGTTTTGGTTCTCCACAGTCACTCTACCACATCTGAGTCTCTTAAAAATTAGCCTAAAGCACAGCTTTCAGATTCTGGTCCTAACTTGACAAGGTTCAAGCATGTTTGGATACAGGATGTTGGTTCATGCCCATCTCTAGATCCCTTCTCTACTGTTCTTCTCTTCTCTAGACCCGTAGGCCCTGACTATATATCAATGATGCTTATGTGAGGTTTGCCATTGTCCTTAATGGGAGTAGAATCCGGTTCCTAAGCAGCAGTGAAGGGGAAATATTTCACTTTTGTTGTGCCAGGTCCTGCTCAATTGAGACAAAAGATGTGGTTCTACAGAAAACTAAAGAGGTGTTTCATTTACACGGAACAAGTCTAGTCAGGACCACAGCTCAGACACGTACACCTCTCTGCCTAGCGCCAGCACTGGATTGTCAGCTGACTTCAGTAGATCTATACTATTTATCTGCTAGGAATCTCAACAATTTCCATCTCACCATCAACCTCAGCCTGGACCAGTCCACACAAGAGATCCACTTCCTGGACACAATGGTGCTAATAAGCGATGGTCACATAAACACCACCCTATTCCAGAAACCTACTGACCACTATTCCTACCTACATGCCTCCAGCTTTCAACCAGACCACACCACACGATCCATTGTCTACAGCCAAGCGCTACGATACAACCACATTTGCTCCAACCCCTCAGACAGAGACAAACACCTACAAGATCTGTCATGCATTCCTAAAACTACAATACCCACCTGCTGAAGTGAAGAAACAGATTGACAGAGCCAGAAGTCACCTACTACAGGACAGGCCCAACAAAGAAAATAACAGAACGCCACTAGCCATCACCTTCAGCCCCCAACTAAAACCTCTCCAGCGCATCATCAAGGATCTACAACCTATCCTGAAGGATGACCCATCACTCTCACAGATCTTGGGAGACAGGCCAGTCCTTGCTTACAGACAGCCCCCCCAACCTGAAGCAAATACTCACCAGCAACCACACAACAGAACTACTAACCCAGGAACCTATCCTTGCAACAAAGCCCATTGCCAACTGTGTCCACATATCTATTCGGGGACACCACCATAGGGCCTAATCACATCAGCCACAATATCAGAGGCTCGTTCACCTGCACATCTACCAATGTGATATATGCCATCATGTGCCAGCAATGCCCCTCTGCCATGTACGTTGGTCAAACTGGACAGTCTCTATGTAAAAGAATAAATGGACACAAATCAGATGTCAAGAATTATAACATTCAAAAACCAGTTGGAGAATATTTCAATCTCTCTAGTCATTCGATTACAGACCTAAAAGTGGCAATACTTCAACAAAAAAACTTCAAAACAGACTCCAACGAGAGACTGCTGAATTGGAATTAATTTGCAAAATGGATACAATTAACTTAGGCTTGAATAGAGACTGGGAGTGGATGGGTTGTTACACAAAGTAAAACTATTTCCCCATGTTTGTCTCCTTTCCCCCTCCCCCCCCCCCCCCCCCGTTCCTCAGACGTTCTTGTCAACTGCTGGAAATGGCCCACCTTGATTATCACTACAAAAGGTTCTCGCCCCCCACTGGTAATAGCTCACCTTAAGTGATCACTCTGGTTACAGTGTGTATGGTAACACCCCTTGTTTCATGTTCTCTATGTATATAAATCTCCCCACTGTATTTTCCACTGAATGCATCCGATGAAGTGAGCTGTAGCTCACGAAAGCTTATGCTCAAATAAATTTTAGTCTCTAAGGTGCCACAAGTCCTCCTTTTCTTTTTGCGAATACAGACTAACACGGCTGCTACTCTTAAACCTCTCATTAGTTACCTATAAGGCCCAACACTGCAGTATCTCAGCACCTCACATTCCTTAATATTTAGCCTCACAGCATCCCTGTGAGGTAAATCAGTGCCATTATCCCCAATTTACAAAGCCGGAACCGAGGCACAAAGACTAAGGTGATATCTACATTACAGAGCCCATGCTGGCATAACTCCCTAGGGTAGAAGCAGCGTATGCCAATGTAGGAACACCACCTCCCTGCATGGTATTTGCTAGGCCAACAGAACCACCCTTCTGTCAGCATAACTGCATCTACACTGGGGACTTTTGTCAGCATGCCTATGTTACTAGGGGATGTGAATTTTTTTTCACACCCCTGACCTAGATAGTTATGCCAATATAAATTTTAAACATAGGGCTACGTGACTTGTCTAATTTCACACAAGAAGTCTGTAGTTGAGCAGAAAATTGGACCCATCTTTCATGAGTCCCAGGCTAGTGCCCCAACTACTAGACCCTCCTTCTTACACTGATTTACTCCACCTGAGCATCTGGCCTCAGCTGCTTAATCTCCTTTTCCCATGTCTCGTAGGCAGAGTGGCTTAAGCAGGACATTGCTTTCCCTTGATCACTTAAAGGTCCAGTGCTTTGTGAGAAAGCAGTATGTGACTTGATCTATCGTGCCATCAATTTTGACACAGATCTTCTGTTGACTTCAGTGTTGCACAAACAGAAAGTTGATGAGATGCCGCCTTGATGTGTAAGCCTCATCGTAACAGAGGTGAGACAAGGCTTGGCTGGGCCAGATACAAGACATGCACAATTCTTGAAGCCAAAAATTCTGAGGAACAATGCTTGGAACCTTATTTGAAATAATTTTGCTTTCAATTTATTTAACATTGCTGGGCAAACTCCAGACCTAGAATTTGGAGAACAGTGCGCCTGTGTGTGTGTGTGTGGGGGGGAATTGACAAACATTCAGTCAAATTCAATCTAACTGTTCATACTCTTTGTTGTTAAATTTTTGCAAGCAATGCTCTAGTTGAACAAATGCTTGGGCGGAGGCTCATATTTGTGCAAATGTGCATGCACATGTGTTTTCATGAAAATATATCTCAAGTGCTTACATGGCCAAAGCAAAGATCCTCTTTTTTTGGGAGCGAGGATGGTAGGAGACAGGGAGAGCATGAGAAGAGAAAACATAACCCATTGGTGAGGGTGGTGGGACAGATTCCCCCCCCACCCCTCTGTGCTGGATCCACAGAGGATATGAGTGTGTTACTATTCCTGACAAAGAGCTGTAGCAGATCATGCTTTTAGCTCTTTAGGCCCTGGTTTGATCCCTGAGGTGTCTGTTAAGATGGCAGTTGTCTCGCAACCAACCAATTGTCATTAAAAAAGAAAAAAAGAGTTGAGCTGTAGTGAGGAAGGGTGGGGGCTCCAGGTACTGTTAGATCCCAACTATTTTTAAATTTTCAGCTTATGTATGTAGTAAGAATATAAAGCACTTAGGCGGAAGCAAAAAAGACATGATTATAAATGTTCTAAAATCCCCAGGGTCAGCCTAAGATTGACAGTCATCCAATTTGACAGAAACAATAGCTGAGATGGAGGTGCCCAAATTTAGAATTATGAATATTAAATGCTCGCATAGAGCAATGGTCTCCGTGAAGAAAACCGAAGCCTGAAATACAGTTGAAGAAAATGCTATTTTAACAATAATAGCATGTAGAAATAATGATCTGTTCCTGGATGGATTTGCCAAACAGAAAAAAAATGTTTAATCAATAAGTTATTCACTCAGAACAGTTAGCTCAGTTCTACCCAGTGTGTTACACAACATTGCTTCCAAATGAACTTTTTAAATAATTAAATGTTTTCTTTTCAAGGAGACTATTCCAAATCAGCATATGCAACTGTATATGATGTAACCTTAGAAAACAGGTAATAGTGTGGAGAAATCTGCAAATCCCAATGATTCTAATTCAAGCAAATCGCTTACTTCAACCAAATCAGCGGTGAGTCCAATGGTAACTGGTAGCGTTCTGGACTAGCTGTGATGAAAACCTTCCACATGTGAATAAATACAATTCTGCTTGTCCATGTTTTCAGACAGATGTACAATAAGGCCACCTTCAGAGCTAAGTCTAGGGGCTTGTCTACACTTACAGTGCTGCAGCGGCACAGCTGCACTACTGCAGAGCCAGTGCTTAATTTGTGCCAGGGCTGAGCCCCAGCACCTCTAGGCTTGGAAGTTCATAGCCCAGGCACCTCTGGGCCTGCCGCGTCAGGTAAGAATGTAAAAAAATGGTTGAGGCCCAGAAACCTCTTTCATTACAAATGAAGCACCATGTAATGCTTTGTGAAGATGCTACCTATGCCGACGGGAGAGCGTATCCTATTGGTGTAGGTACTCCATCTCCCCCAGAGGCTGTAGCTATGTCAATGGGAGAAGCCCTCCTGTTGGCATAGCTCTGTCTACACTGGGGGCTAAGTCCGCATAACTACGTCGCTCAGGGGCATGGGTTTTTCACACCCCTGAGTGATGTAGTTAAATCCGACATAAATTTGTCATGTAGACCAGGGCCAAGTGAATCTAGAAGGAGATTAAATTGAGTGAAATGTTCACA
Source organism: Dermochelys coriacea (assembly GCF_009764565.3). Classification (NCBI taxonomy): domain Eukaryota; kingdom Metazoa; phylum Chordata; order Testudines; family Dermochelyidae; genus Dermochelys; species Dermochelys coriacea. The sequence continues at coordinate 102,483,566 of NC_050073.1, forward strand.
TTATTCCCTCTAGGCTCCCACCAACGTGTCCATGTTACCCATGTAAAGTAGGGCTTGTCTATATGAACGTTCAGCTGATGAGAGGCTGGGAGGTGACTCTACTCCCTGCCATGGATTAACTGTCTGGGTGGAGCCAGCAAACAGTCATTAATGTTTTGTTAATGATCATTTCAAAGGGGAGTAGCTCAATTTGCAAACTGGATACAATTAACTTAGGCTTGAATAGAGACTGGGAGTGAATGGGTCATTACACAAAGTAAAACTATTTCCCTATGTTATTTCTCCCCCCCCCCACCCCCCAATGTTCCTCAGATGTTCTTGTTAACTGCTGGAAATGGCCCACCTTGATTATCACCATAAAAGGTTTTCCTCCTTCCCCTCCCCCACTTCCTGCTGGTAATAGCTCATCCTAAGTGATCACTCTCCTTGCAGTGTGTATGATAAAACCCATTGTTTCATGTTCTCTGTGTGTATATAAATCTCCCCACTGTATTTTCCACCGAATGCATCCAATGAAGTGAGCTGTAGCTCACGAAAGCTTATGCTCAAATAAACTTGTTAGTCTCTAAGGTGCCACAAGTACTCCTTTTCTTTTTGCAAAGCACACTAAGAAACTGTTAATGTGTGTCAGCAGGATTCACGTGGACAGTTAGTCTGTGGCCGCCAAGGATGGGGTCGATTCACATCCCATCTTGCTATCAACTTAATGTTCATGTAGACAAACCCTTCCACTCTCCTCTTCTCTTACACAGCACCTCCAAATATGGCCTAATAGCTCTGGCAGTTGTGAACTGCTCCCATTCACCTCAACAGAATGTTAACTCACTCATTTTACCTGACCTATCCAGCAAGGCTGCCAACATGTGTCATGTCAGGCAGCCCCATCATGCCTATCCACACCGCAGCTGCAACAAGACAGATTGCAGGAGTCAGCTGCAATGGCTCCTCTAGGATTCTGGGGGGCAGCAATGATGCCTGGGTTCAGGCAGTAAGATTGAGTAAAGGTAGAGTTGTCTCTCTGCTGCCCACAGATCCATGTAGGGATCGGATGAAGGATGAGGGGAGGAAGTGGTAGACAGAATAAAGGGAAGGGAAATTAGGGGCCAGATTGGAGGGAGCTGCCCCCTGGGGCCTAAGCACTCACTGCCCCTGAGGAACATCCTCCCAAGCTGCCCGGAGGTTGTCTCTTATACAGTGTCCCCCTTAGGTAGCCCCTGATTTTAATGCCTTTGTTCCCACTGGCTTCCCCAATGCCCCATCTACTCCTGGCTCACCTCTGCAATCCCCTTGTTGCTGAGGTGTGTAGGGAATAGGTGTCTCCATCCCCACACCTGCTACCACTGCTCGGTGGAAATCCTAAGGGGGAAATCAAGGACTTTTCTTTATCACTGGGAAATTTCACACATGGAACTGTGCTAGAATTGGCAGCTCTGAGCCCTCCTCTCTGGGATTGTGGGTACGGTTTAAGTATGGTGCTTTCATTTTTTACTCCCAGGGTCTAACTTCTGAACATATTAAATTGTAAATTATTTGCAACATTACTGTCCATTCTATAGTTCTCCCTGTACCCACCCACCCACCCTCCTTCTTTATGTATTTCTTCCTTTTCTCAAGTCCTTAGGAAGACGCTGCATATTTAAGGATCCCACAGGGTTCTAAGTCTGTAGTAACTTTTCATTTCAAATTTTTAACTGAGTCAACCAGGTCAGCATGTATCACTTGGCCAATTGCCCCCATGAGAAAAATACACAGGCCTGCTGAGTCAGTGTCAGAAGGTTGTACCTCACAACATGACTCAATTGTTATTTTAATTTTCTCCTTCTACACTAGCTCTCCCACCTTCTCCCCTCCCACCAAAAGAAGCTTTGCTACAAAATGAGCATTACTAACAGCAGCAGGGCTGCTATAGAAAAGAGAAGAAAAGCTGGGGGAAAGCACTACAACCTCTCATGTCTGCAGCAACTTTATTATGCCACTTGACACAGCTTGAGGGGAAAACCAGAAACTGCACAAAAGGCAACATTTAAAAATAACTGATTTCTTTGTTGTCCATTAAAGCAAAGGTCTTTTTTTTTTTAAACAGCTCTGACAATTCCCCCTCCCCCCTTCAGTAGGAACTCTTGTGAACAATTCATTTTCTCTTAAGTAATTTCAGGCATTTTAGTTTGAAAAAAGCAAAGAATGCAGAAAAGAATTCAGGCCCCCCATCAACATGCCCACGTTTTTCAGTTGGGTCTCAAAAGTCACACAACTGCGGGGCTACAAACTCGCTGTGAGCAGGAGAGTCGCAGTTATTGGGAGAAGGATTAGATCTACTTCTAGATGTTGTTGCTACCCAAGCGATTCTATCACATGTAAATGAGCACACCACATATCCTATTTAGTCTGATAATGGAAAAGATCACTCTTTATTTCTGAGGCAACCTTGATACTTTCTAACAACTGTGGGGAACTTTTATGTCACTTCTTATGACTCACCAGACCAAATGTCATTTACACGAGGATGCCCAATCCCCACGGGCTAAACACCATGTTTGAAAACATACTTGCGTTCTATTAGGATGTAAAGAGCTAATTGTGCTCTTCATAAGGGTGGTGCAAAACCAGCTGCATCTATCAAGACACCAAATCTAATGGCACTACAAATATCCCTCCATGGAAATGAAAGTTTAGCAGACTTGGACAGATGCAGCTCAGACAGTTCAGCATCCCACCGTCAGAGCCTCAGCCAGCCTGAGAACTCCACAGTGGGGTGTGGCCTTCAATGGATGTTATGGGTCCTTAAAACCTCTCAGGACCAGGGCCAAGTAGTGTATGGATGGAATTTTAATTAAAACACTGGAGCGAAAGGCAGGGCAGCTGGGTTCTATTCCGAACTCTGGCACTGACTTCTTACTGACTTTTTGGGCAGATTACTTAGTACCTTAATTTCTTCACCTTTAAAATGGACAATAATAATACTGATCACACAGGGGAGTTGTGTGTCTTAATTTATTAATATTTCAAAGCACTTTGAGATCCTGTAAAAGTATAAAGAATCTGAGCTACTTGGATTGCCCCAATACTGGGGTTTTGAGATTTTGACTACAATTCCTACTGGAAATAACATCAGTCAGACTGCAGAAACAAATTCTCCTTCTCCTCTCGCATCATATCACATAAGGACCCCAGATCTGAAGTCACACCCTTTTCCACTTCAACTACCCCACTAACTGATCAATACCAACATCTCCTCTCTTATCCTTCCATATTCAGCTCTGATGGTTTGTAGAAGTCCTTTGGAACTCTAAAAAGGGCCCTCATAATCACAATCCATTCCCAATCTATGTTCCCTAATAAAAGGAAGTAATAAGTAAATAATGGAATGGTAAAGCTCCAGGGTAAGCTAGGATGCTGGAGAATTTCTCTCTCTGGGAGTAAACATAGGATAGTTCGGTCCCACTGGAGCTTGATCCACAAATGACAGCTGCACTTCATTGCTAATGACACTGCTCATAAAGACTGGGCAGCCATTATGAGGAAGGAAATGTCAAGGGAATGGCTCTGTATTTCCCTCAGGAGCTCAGGGAGTCTACTAGCTTGGATTCCATGGTGATGCACATGATATATGTGCCTAGAGAGAGAGAGATGGAGCGGTCCCTGGAAATCAAGTCTATGCAAAGTGTAGGTTATTTTTGTTTACTCTTTGAATTGAGTAGCCAACCCTGAAATGCACAGTGACTTCTGAGACAGAATTCTGATCACTCAGAATTGGATTGTGTGTGTGTTTTGTTAATATTTAACACCAATATCAAGGCCTCTATCAAGAAGGTTTTGTTTTGTTTTGCATAAGAGAAATCTTTGATGATTTCTCAGACTTGAGGTTAAGGCTGATACACACCACTATTCTGCTGTGAGTCAAAGAGCCCAGTCAACCTCATCCACTCACTAAAAGCTATATTGATTGGAATACATCATAGACTTGCAAAGTCCAGCGCTGACCTCAGTACACTATAAGCTAGGTAATGGTATATAGGGATGCAGGGTAAGGATTATGGTTGTTTGTTTAACCTTAAGGATGAACTTCTTGATCTTCCTTTTTTATTCTAATTCAATACTAAATAAATGTATGCTAATATTTGTATCTTATAACCATGTTATTTTAGTTTAATTGCTATAGTTGTACAATGTTAAGTCTACCTCACAAAGCTTTTTGTCTGAAAATGTAAAATCATTATCATCACCGTTATAGACAATGAACATTCTCTGATGTGTTGTTCTTTACATATTTGTCATTCAGAATATTCAGAAAAGTAAACTTTATTTAATATAGTTTAGGCTTAAATAGAAATAGATTTATCTGTTTTCTTTCACAATAGAAATACTCTCAGAATTATATTTTCATTAGATATATTTTTCTTTTAAATAAGAGATCATGGCAGAGTTGTTAATGTATATGGAGTTTCTTTAGTGATGGACTTTTCTGACCCTCCGTGAAAGTTAAGCATTCAATAACAAACAGTATAGACAATCTCTAAAAATAAACATTGATGTACAAAGAATTTAACCCTAGGTACACAACCTGTCGGAGAAAAGAACACTTTTAATGGACACTTCATGACAGCCTAAAATAGATCCACCATAGATGGAAAGTGACAGATTTTCATTATCATGACTCTTAAAGATATTGCTATAATACAATGAAGTCATCAGGTTTATTTTAGCAAATGCAGGGAAATTTAAGGATCGTAGTTTTAAAAGGCACAAAACATATGCATGCAAATGTGCACCTTTTTTCGTGTGTGCCATTGCTATACTTCTGTGTGCTAACTAGATTGATGTGCAGATACCTAGCTCCTCATTTCCTTTTGCAAATACTTGATTAATTGTTGGAATTGTGGTTATTGCCTACACAAATGTGGGTAGATCAGTGCACATGCATCTTTGGCATACAGGCCTGCACCTTAAAAATTTACTTCTGAGTTTCTTTTTTGATTCATTATTCACCTGCCGTGGTATCTTACTAGAGAGTGCTACCGCTCATCTTCAGGTTAAAGCCTCTTGGTCCAAGTCAATATACCTAGCTTATGTTTTATTTGTTTTTCCTCAAGTTAAAGTAACGTCTCACTCCCCTCTTTGATACAAATGTTTTTGATCCAACTCTGCAGCTACAGTGCTTCCTGGGATGGTGCAACTTGCGCACCACCATGGACTGAAGGAGGTCCTGGATGGCACAATGTAGCTCATCAATGAGACTGAGTAAGATTTTAGAATTTAGCTCTTGCCTGGCATTTGCCTTATCAGGATTTATGCTTTATCGGAAGGTGTTTCAGGTAACTGATTTAATCTAATGTTAGCAAGTGGTAATGACCGCTGCTTATTAGCGTAAATTTTGCCTAATGGGGAAGCATTCAGCAGGTGCCAAGTAACTGCATGGTCAGTTGACTCTGTCAGGGCAAATTAGACTCAAATTATGGGTTTTGTAAAAATAAGCTTTTACTGAGGCTAACGCGAACATGAATGTTTTCATGATTTTTGTTTTCTAAATTCAAAGGGAAACAAGTAAATAAAAAAATAAACAGCCCTCAGCAGAATTTGCAACCAAAATGTTGGCTTTGGTCAGACATCTGGAAGTATTTAGTCAGTGGTCTAATACAGGTGCTGGCATAGTCACTCCAACAATATCATGGCGCCATCTTATTTGTATAGTCACTCCCATACTGTTAACTTGTTACTTCTCTTTACATGCCCCTTTTTAGCTACTCAGGCTGAGTGCAGCAGGGGTGGGGCATTGTGACATCTTCTCCCGTTTTCTTGTACAAATGACTTCAACACCTTCGGTTTGTAAACCCCAGCATGTAGGTTGCTTGTGTTCTCATCCATCACCCCTTTACAGACCTGGGCAGAACTCTCTTTACAGTAACATACAAATATCATCTCCTTTTGCCAGAGAGCAGAGAAGGAAGAGATCTCTCTGAGCAGAGATCTCCCTTTACTCTGGGTCTGCTAGCCTTTCTCTATCCCTCTCTCATCTCCCACCTTGCACTTTTTTCTGGTGGGCCTTTCTACTCTTCCAGTTAAAGGATTAATGAGCTCCTTAGCTCTCTCCAGTTCAGACTGATCTAGTAATTAGCCCCAGCATCCCTCAATCAGGTCTTTCGCCAGGGAAACTAGCTGGTCTTACAGTGAGCAGAGTGCTGGGTCAGTTTCTGGCTCTCAGCACTCTGCCACAGGTATCTGGGAAATAGTTACAGTTCCTTAACTCTTTGGCTGTTTCATGCCAGTTGCAGCTGCTGTTGGAGTTTAAAGCAGCTCTAAACTCTTTCAGCTGCTAATGGTCACCAGCTGGGGACACTCTGGCCACATCTCATTCCAAGCATTTCTTTTCCAGATGCCCTACGCTGTGGCTGCGTGCATAAGAATGGCATTGGAGCTGGCTAAGCTGGTTCTGAGCTCTCTGAAGTCTTCCCCATGTCAGGAGAAATCACTCAGTGGGAACATAAGACTAGTTTCTGCTCCCTTTTGCTTTGCCTGAATGGTACAAAGGGAGCAGAAAGGCTCTGCCCATTTAATTCCTCCCTATGAGGAAGAGAACACTCTTAATTTTGAAATAACATAACTCACACCTGGTCAACAAATCCTGAAATGACTTTCCAAAGTCTTCTGATTAGTCTGTTGTTGCTTATTTCAGCCTGACTCACTCCAGAATGATGACGTTCTAGCTTCGTCCACGTGCTGCTTGGATTTAGCAACTTTGGCAATGAGTGTATCTGTAATGATCATGCATGTGGTGACTTTTGTGATGCTAACATGATACCTCTGATAATTCTGTAGGCATTGGTATAGATGATCTCATTCCAAGATCTGTTCTTTGAGGAATCAAGTTTCCATCTTTTAATCCTATGTCAACAGGTGTCTGGGACATCCCAGGCATTTCCAGTAAATCTCATTGTTTTCTGTGCTACCACTGACTGCTTCCACAATATATGAACAAACTCTGCTGTGGGGGTAACAACTTTTGTTAGCTTCCAGCTATGAATGTCTGTTTGCAGATGGACTGGTTGCTACTGTCACTTTGACCAGTGGATTAGTATATCTGTCATATGGACCAGAAGAAGAGCTCTGTGTAAGCTGGAAAGCTCGTCTCTTTCACCAACAGAAGTTGGTTGAAGAAAAGATATTACTTCTGCGTTGTCTCTCTCTAATATGGACTGTAAACTCTCTGGCGTGGGGACTTTACTTTGTAATGTATATGTCTATGTAATGGTGCCTTGATCCCTGATTAATGCCGCTAGATGCTATCACTAAACAAACAAACAATAATATTGTGTGTTTGACTTTTTCTCCAATTGCATCTGTAAGTCTAATATTTCCTTAGGTTTGTGTAACTCAAGTCTTATTAGATGTGAAGTCCCTGTTCATCTGCCTGTTAGCATTTGTAGCTAATCCTTCTGTGGCGTATTTCTAAGTTCTAGCAAAACTAGATAAAGATCTTTATTTTCAGGTGCTCTGATACTGTGGTAATGTGGAGGCCACTTACAAATGTAGGTTGATAGGTATTTAAGCTTTCTTTAATAGATTTTTCTCTGTCTGCATAGTTCTCTGGGACATCTCATTATTCTGTAGGTGTTTTGCAAAGAGATGATGTGCTCAAATTGTGAACACAGTAGATGGCAGAAGTTTCCCAGGCCCACCCAAAAATGCTAATGCCAGCTATGAGTGTTCTTAAAACAGCTGATGTGTAGATTGCTTCCAGAATTAAGCGAAAATGCTATTACTTTAGAAAATTCCATTCTAAGCCTAGGACAGTGCAAGTGTAGAACCCGTAACAACCCCACTGGCAATTTTGGTAATCCAACTACTATGAAAGTATCAACTAAGCAAAAGGAAGTCTCTTGTTTTAATGATTCAATAATTAGAACTGAACTAGAAGATTAAGAGCTGAGAGATTCTTTTGTCAAGAGGCTGGGTATTATTATCCTTGACCAATTCTGCAAAGACTAAAATCATCTCCGCTTACTAACTGATAAATTCAAAAATTAGCAGCTAATATACAGAGAGAGGATAGAAAATCAGAAAGAGGATAACATTTCTTTAATGTGTAATATACATATAGGTTTGTCTAAGGAAATAAGCCTTCTTTTCAGCCACAAAATAACCCTCACTTACCCAAGTCTACTTAATCAAGAGGTAGAGGAACTTAAATTTATATAAATCCAATCACTTATTAGTAAAGGTACCAACATAAGTGCCTATTTTATAGTAGTTCAAAAATATGTGGGTCACATTTTACTCTTATCTACCCCATATAGACTGAATCCATCTGCTGGGATAATTCTTTGTGAAAATATATTTGAAGGATAATAAATTCTCTTTCGTCTTCTGTGATGCATTAGGTGAGAGACAATTATAATTTCTGTTTTAAGGATTCTAGTTCAAAGCAGAAATCCTACTTCCAGAAAGCTATAAACAAAAGTGTAAGAAAAATTAGACCAAAGGATAAACAGGATGTAGTCATAGCTACATTGTATATTTTCCGTCATTCTGATTGTTCTTGAGAGAGGAAGAGAGAGAGCGAACACTGCTGAAACTTCCAGGAAACTAATAAAACCTCTATGTTGCTTTAGAATTGCAAAACCTTCTCAGTTATTCTGAAAATACAAGAAGTGCAACGTAATGAACAGCTGGTGTGAATCAGTATATCTCTATTGAAGAAATCAGAATCCAGCCCAGTATGTTTACTTGGAGAAATGTAGGTTGAAACTGGACAAAATTTGGATTGTTTAAAATAGATATTTCAAGACTTTTTATTTATAGGCTTTTCTATAGCATTCATCACTATGGTAAGAAGTGCTTGGAATATTTCCACTGAAATTTCTTTTTGGTGAAATATGCTGTTTTATTGAAGCTGAAATGTTTCACTGAGATGTATGGATTTCGACAAAGTTCTTGTGTGCACACAAAAATGGCTCTCTCTAAAGCATGGTGGGTTGGGATGTCAGAGCTGCAGGTTCAACTCCCTTTTTCATCCCAGATCAGGCTGAGCAGGGTCTTGAATCTGGACTCCCACATTCCAGGCCAGAGCCCTACTCCCGTGGCTGGACATACATGCACAACCTAACTCAATTTTTGTGAAATATTTTTGTCTTCATCCAATTTTGAAACCCGGGAAGTTGCTGGTCAATGGAATTATCATCCTCCAGTCAGCTCTAGCCATGGTGGCCAAGCACCTCAAAAGCATCACACACACAACACCATGCAAGGTAGGGAAGTATTTCTGTTGTACAGGTGGAGAGCTGAAACATGGAATGATTAGGGTCAACATTTGCAAATCTTGGGTGGGCCTAATAAGGTGTTTTTGGGCACCAGTGGGGGGCTCTAGTGCGAGCTGAGCACTTGTCATGTTTCCAGTGCATGTGTTTGGTCACATCCAACCTGTCGAGTGCTCCAAGTGGGCAATACAGGGATATGATTTGGAAGCTAGATGCTGGAACAATCTTTTCAGAGGCCCTGGCATGCTCAAGGACTTCTCTGACCACTCAAAAGTTAGCTGTTGTTTTTATTATTATATTATTTTTTCCTTATTTATAGATTGTAAGCTCTTTGGGGTAGGGGCCGTCTTTTTGCTCTTGTTTGTACAGCTCCTAGCAGATTGGGGTCCTGAGCTGCTACAATAATAGAAATAAATAATAATAATAATAATAATTAATATTATAGCACTGAGGAGCCCTAATCCTGGACCGGGACCTCATTGGGCTAGACAATGTACAAACACAGGACAAAAAGATAGTCCCTGCCTTAGAGAGCTTACAGCTAACTACATGACAAGAGACAACAGGTGGGTACAGATAGATGGGGGAGTACAATGAGCTGTAGCTCACTAAAGCTTATGCTCAAATAAATTTGTTAGTCTCTAAGGTGCCAAAGTACTCCTTTTCTTTTTGCGAATACAGACTAACACGGCTGCTACTCTGAAACCTGCCAAGAAAACTGAGAGACAGTATCTGTCTGCACAATAGGAAGTGATCTCAACACACCAGTGGCCTGGCTATTGTCAAGTTCTGTAGGCATCATATCAGAAGAGAGTTTTAAAGAGGGATCTGAAGGGGGACAATGAGGCAGTAGTGTCAGAAGCACTCCCCAATCAGGACATGCTCAAGCATTAGCCCCAATACACCCTTGTACTGAGTCTTTTGCAGCCTGCATAGTCTGAGAACAGACAGCGCATAGGGTAAGGAGCCCCCCTGCACACCCACAAGAGAGAGAGGGAGAGTCAGCCATGAAGAAAGAGAGATGGATTTACTGAGGTCTGACAGGACTGGTATAGGGAAGGTGGAAGAGAGTCAGTATTTAGAGCAGGGGCAAGGAGAAACAAGGAGAGGAGGTTGAAAGAATTGGGGGACACATACCACAGTTTGGGGGAGAACGTTACTGGGGATGTTTGGGGGAGGGAAGGGGGTAGCACTGAGGAGAGGGTGCAATGCAAAGCCTGATAGTTGTTGGGCTGTATGTAATGAGACAACTGAACAAAAGAAAATGGCAGGCAATGGAGTGAGAGGCTCAGAGGAGCATGTCCTCTTACCCTCCTAACAGGGTCTATGAATTCAGAAGAATTCTTCAACCCCACAAGACACAGGTCAGTAGTGATGCAGGCTCACATCTGAAGCCAACTAGCATCTCTATGCCCTTTCTATGCTAGTCAGGAGTCTGAACTGCACTTGCCATCTTTGCCAATAGTTCATTTCAAAGGACCATCCCCTGACATCAGTCAACATGCTGCCTCTTAGTACCTAGAGGGCTTCCTGTTTACGATGACCCTCAGGTGTACAGACCATCCCTGTGAATGAGCAGACTCAACATCAGATTAATAGAACACTGTGACATATATTTGTGTAACAGTTAAGGTTGCTACACACCTGACACAAACCCACAAAAGCAAAGAAAGGAAAAGTGAAGCTGATGAATACAGGTCCTCTATTCTTCTACCCATGGGCACACCCCTTGCCATTACCAGACCTACTGTACACCCCGGGGCCATGCACCAAAACTTTAACTGTGTGCTCTAGTGTTGCCAACTTTTCAAGACCCCGTTTTATCAAACTATCCTCTCCAAACACAGCTGATTCTCCCTCACCCTTCCTTTCGCACTATCCCTTCACATTCTCCTTCCCAGTCTGAGTAGATGTGGGTTTTTGGTGCAGTGGCTTAGTGTAATTTGAGCAACCTGTTTTATAATTCCCCTCAATCTTTGGTTACTGAGGTGGTTCCAGAGTAAAACACGTAACTAAAGATCAAGCAAACATTGTTGACTATTCAGTGGAGGCTAGTAAGACAATAGCTCCTTTGGGCATGGTAATATTGTGTCTCCTTCTGGTGCATGCCATTCACAATGCTCCTTTCTTTAATCATTGCATGTGCGCTTTTGGAGCCCACTGACTTGTGGAAGGACATTTATGTATTATTCACCATTTTAATATGAGTTAGTTGATACCTCTGGCTCACTTGCCTTTGCAATTTCACAGCATAAAATTTGGGAAAATTCATCAGCAAATCTCCAAATAGATTCATAGATACTAAGGTCAGAAGGGACCATTCTGATCATCTAGTCTGACCTGCACAATGCAGGCCACAGAATCTCACCCACCCACTCCTACGAAAAACCTCACCTATGTCTCAGCTACTGAAGTCCTCAAATCGTAGTTTAAAGACTTCAAGGAGCAGAGAATCCTCCCTCAAGTGACCCGTGCCCCATGCTACAGAGGAAGGCGAAAAACCTCCAGGGCCTCTTCCAATCTGCCCTGGAGGAAAATTCCTTCCTGACCCCAAATATGGCGATCAGCTAAACCCTGAGCATATGGGCAAGATTCACCAGCCAGATACTACAGAAAATTCTTTCCTGGGTAACTCAGATCCCATCCATCTAATATCCCATCTCAGGGGATTAGGCCTATTTACCCTGAATATTTAAAGATCAATTACTTACCAAAATCACATTATCCCATCATACCATCTCCTCCATAAATGTCCACCTGACTTACAGAAAGAGATTTTCAAAGATACCAAGCTGAGAAAGATTGTAGGTCAGTTACCCTGGCTGTGTGGGAATGTCCTGCTGAAGAAGAAGTCAGTATACTGCTGGAACTCACTGACTGTGGGGATGCTCATTTGCTGTGAACTGACACTGGGGGAAAAGACCTGTTGTGATTATCTGAAGGGACTAAAAGAAACTTCAGTGGGAGGCAAGTTCCAATGGAGAATGCTCCTTCTTCCTTTTTAATTCTCTCTTTAAAACGATTGTACCTTTCAACTATTTGAGTCTGACTGGGTTATTTTCACAGCTTTAAATGGTGTATAAAACTGGACTCCTGGTGTATAAAATTGAAAGTTCTCTTTAACAAAATGGTTAAAATATTCTGCTTTGTCAAAATATGTTGGGTTTTTGAGAAAACAGAATCTGGATGCAAACAGGTGTTTTCATGGGGACATCTGTGAACTGCTGAATTTAACTGGACACAGCTAGTGCTCCTTGAGTTGTTTCCTTTGCTCATTGGTTAGCATCTTACTTCTCTTAATGAGCTTTTTATTTAACGTATAGTGTTCCAAAATATTTTAGAGGGTCCTAAAATGGATTTTATGTTAAAATCATAAGCATTGGCAGAAGACTTCTGTGTGCATGCTGTAGCCCATAGAGATAGTGTTAGCATTTTATTTTTACTTAGCAGTAACTCAAGAAACATTTTGGCCTGATTTCTGTAAGACATTAGCTTAAGCAGTCAGCATTTGGAATAAGTAAGTTAGCATAAAGCTTTGAGACCTATGACTTTTAGCATAAATGGCCCAAAAGTTACCCTGAGTTTTGCGGAAATGGAAATAGCATGTTGGGGGGGGGGGGGCTCAAGGAGGTGTTTGTACATAACAATATCAGGTAACCTCAGGAATATTGAACTGATACTATGCTTGGATATTTTAGGATAGACTGGCAGATGCTTAACCACGAACTTGCCTTGGCAACAAGTTGATGTATTTGGTAATAAGCTAAAATCATACTATCTATACTAACCTATAGGATAAAAGGCACCCCAACTTTATTAGGGTAAGGCAGTTAGATATGGGCAAGAGAGGCTGGGCACTTGAATGAATTCATGACAGGCCCTAAGCCTTGTAATGGGCCAGACCACCATGTAAGGTGTGTGGGTGGATCCGGACCATCAGTCTCATTTGGCATGCCTGTGGCAGGGCTGTATTTTTGTCCCTGACCACCACATCCCCAAGGAAGGGTGTGAGCATATGTGTGAGGAATGATACACGATATCATCTGAAATCTGTATTTTTGCTATCTTTTTATGTGGTTTGGAACTTTTCTGTCTTTACTAATTGTGCTAATAGAAGTGGTTAAAGTTTAGCATTGCCTTCAGTATGAGTGTCTCTGTTGTGCACACTGGGGTTCCCAACCAGACCCTGTATCTTGTAACTGCGAAACTGTTGTGCTTGATTCTGGGACTGGACCCCAACAATCCCCCAGCTCTTTAACACAGAATTAATTGGAAACAATAATCAATAGCCACTAAAGAATGGGGCCTCACTGCTTGCTGGGTGAAGGGAAGAATCATCATAAGAACTTATGGGAATCTTGCTGCTCTTGAGCGCTTGCTAGCCTCACTGGAGAACGATGCATGTAGAAATCATCAGACCAAAACCATGAACATTTGAAGCATATATTTAAATGTATACATCTAGAAACGAAGAATGTAGGCCATACTTATAGGATGGGGGACTCCATCCTGGGGAGCACTGACTCTGCCAAAGATTTGGAGGTCATGGTGGATAATCAGCTGAACATGAGCTCCCAGGCTGATGCTGTGGCCAAAAGAGCTAATGCGATCCTGGGATGCATAACCAGGGGAATCTACGTAGGAGTAAAGAAGTAATTTTACCTTTATATTTGGCACTGGTGCGATTGCTGCTGGAATACTATGTCCAGTTCTGGTGCCCACAATTCAAGAAGGAGGCTGATAAATTGGAGAGGGTTCAGAGAAGAGCCACGGGAATGATTAAAGGATTAGTAAACCTGCTTTATAGCGACAGACTGAAAGAACTCAATCTATTTAGCTTAACAAAGAAAAATTATGCAGTGACTGATTAGTCTATAAGTACCTATATAAGAAACAAATATTGAATAATGAGTTCTTCAATCTAGCAGAGAAAGATATAACACAATACAGTGGCTTGAAGTTGATGCTAGACAAAATCATATTAGACCTAAGGTGTAAATATTTGACAGTAAGGGTAAATTAACCATTGGAACAATTTACAAGGGTCGTGGTGGATTCTTCGTCTCTGAAAATTTTAAAATCAAGATTAGATATTTTTCTAAAAGATCTGCTGCAGAAATTTTTTGGGGGAAGTTCTATGACCTATGCTATACAAGAGGCCAGACTACATGATCACAATGAGTCCCTTCTGATCTTGGAATCTATGAATTCATGGATAGGATGAAAGGAAGCTCCTGGGGATTCACTTTGGCCCCAGTCTAGCAATGATCTTTGCATGGGCATATCCCTGCACTCAAGGGAAGTCTCATTATAGACTCCAGCGATGCTCTCTGTAGATGCAATAGTCTGCCTGAGCAGCATTGATTGCAGGGAATCTGGGCCATAAGGTGAGTTGAGGATGACCTGTGATGGATGGCAGAGACATTGGGCTGAATTTTGTGTAAATATACTGGACCAAATTGTACCTATAGTAACTGTCCTGTAATCCCCTTTGAAGTCATGAGATTTTAACCCATGATTTGCAGATCATAGTGAGGGGAGTCTGTTCTCTAAGCAAGGCAAAGAAGGACCAATGTCACTCATTTTATCATTAAACTTCAGCTCCAGCAATTAAAGTCCAATGTCTCACTTTTCCAATGGTCATATGAAAAGAAAGTCAGAATGCTGGCTAGTCTTTAAGGCAGTATATACTTTGTTACTTGTTCAGAACAGCCCAAGATATTTCAGATGTTTTCAGGGTCAGAGTTAGATAGAGAATTTTTGAGGAGAGAGGAAAAGCAAAAGCCTAGGACAAGGAGTTGTGATGAACCCAGGAGCAGAGTGAGCTGTCACTAAGTACAGTGAATCAGGAGTGATAGCATTCTAGAAGAAGTGGAGGAAGATCAAAAGAGAAAGATAAAAACTGAAAATAGTGTCACCAATCTGGGTGCTGCAACAGAATAAAAAAGCTTCAGTGTATAGTAATAGCAGTAAAAAAATATTCAAGCATTTTAAAAATTTCCAGAATGGTGGTAATTCCCAAACTCAAAACCTTGTTTACTTAGAATTAAGGCTGCTCAAGCGCAAATCCCACCAAAAGACCAAAGAAATCACCAGTTAAGGCAACTCTCATGTATGTGCCTTAACACCCCAACGTCACCCTACCCATATACTCTCAATGCCTTCCATCAATAGCAAGCTCTTCTGCACTTCCAGCATATAACTAACCACAATGCATATCCTCAGTTACTCAAACCATACCACCATCATATTAAAACTTCTAGTTGTAAT
This sequence comes from Dermochelys coriacea, assembly GCF_009764565.3. NCBI lineage: Eukaryota > Metazoa > Chordata > Testudines > Dermochelyidae > Dermochelys > Dermochelys coriacea. The sequence continues at coordinate 102,499,087 of NC_050073.1, forward strand.
GTGGCCTCATCTGAGAGGATTCACACTCAAAAGAGAGAAACTACACATCTCAGTTAATATGAAGTATGTGCATGTTACTTTTTTGCCTGTCTTGGATTGATACTTCTATACATGTGAATAACTAAGTACAATAAAATACCTAAAATGGAACTGAAATAGAGATTAGTCTGAGCCATAATGTTCCCATTCTGGTATGAATTTTCCCAAAGTCACTCTATGTATCTGTCTGTATATTTATATTAACCCCATTATTGTATTAACTGAGATTTTGCATTGGCCCATTATAGAGATAAGGGACCAGCTGTTAAGTTTGGATCCCCAAGTCTTTGCATTTGTCTTTAAAAAGCCCAGCATGGTGTTGCACTATATCAATCATAATAGTAATAAACTTCTCCAAAGATTAGGGGAATTCAGATCCAGGGGTTTGGTTTGGACCAGTCTCTAAAGTGAAAGTAACATTTTTTTTCAAGCAGCAACTATTCAAATTGGTTTGAAACTTGTAGGTTGATTGTAGGAAGCAAAGTAGCCAACGTCTGTTTCACTTACAGATTAGGCATCAATTTGCCAAGTAGCATTTAATGTGCACTTTGCAAATACACTGAGGTTCTCTATGGATTTGTGGGTTACGCTGGCCAATTACTATGTCCTGCAGCACAGATTGTCCTTCATGTTTACTATATAAGAATAATTTAGGACTTGTAGTACCTGTGTCTAACAGATCCAATGAATACTCTGGCAGGGAAAGTGAATCCTGAACTCCAGTTAGCATTACAGTCACCTTAAAAAAAAGGAATCTCAGAGGACAGAGTATGAGAAGAGAACAAATTAGTGGTCAGGGACCAAAGAGTAAGGACAGTGTGTACGTTTGTATGTGGAGGAAGAGGGTAGCAGTATTTGCCCAAATGTAACACTGAGGCAGTCTGCAAAGGGAACAGAGAGGTGATTTTGAATGCAGCACAGAAATATAAAATAAGTTGTTTGAGGACAGGATGGCTCAAGAGGTGGGATATGGCACCTCTGGATTAGCAGTTCGGATCCAGACTGGGCCCATATAGTGACAAAAAGTCACTAATATCTGTCTGGTGGCCTATGTGCTATGGGTTTGTGGTCTCAGTCAACATTCTACTGGACAAATGGCGACATTACGAAAACCACCAGCAGAACTGGTATCTTTGTTTGCAGTCTCAGCCAAGGGTCCAAGCACCTCTCAGTGCAAACTAAGACTGGAGTGATCCTCACACTGTTAGAGCTAGCGTTGAGGCAAGTTAGCAGGGTAACGTGGGTCTGATTCTAAGCCTATTAAAATCAATGGAAAGAATCACATTGATTTCAATGGACTCTGAATCGGGCCCAGTGGGGAAGAAAGCCTGCTCTGTCAAACTAGCATCTTTCATAGGCACTAAAGCAACATGCACAAAAGTTAGGAACAGAGTTTCTACCAAGCAGTCTTATTTGAAATCCATTTGTAAGGTGGGAAAATATCTGACTTTTCCTCATCATGATCAGGGACTAGATCATTTCACAGAGATGGCATTAACTCCTCTTTGCTAGCTCTTCTCTTTCGGTGCCTTGTTGTTGTGGTTTTGTTTTAAAGGAGTGGTGATGGGCCAAAAAGCTTAGTCTTATCTCTTGACTTTGTTTCATTACTCTGTTCAATAGTATCTAACCCCTTGATAGCTTATCTCCTTCCAACTGTATTTTACTTTTAAATGTGTGATTTTTAAATATTAGAGAGACAAGGTGAATGAGGTTCAAAAAAGAACTAGATAAATTCAGAGAGGATAGGTTCATCAATGGCTGATGGGCAGGGATGCTGTCCCTAGCTTCTGTTTGCCAGAAGCTGGGAATGGGCGACAGGGAATGGATCACTTGATGATTGCCTGTTCTGTTCATGCCCTCTGGGGTACCTGGAATTGGCCACTGTTGGAAGACAGGATACTGGGCTAGATGGACCTTTGGTCTGACCCAGTATGGCTGTTCTTATGTTAAGATGATATCTTTTATTGGACCAACTTCTGTTGGTGAAGGAGACAAGCTTTCCAGTTTACACAGAGCTGCTGCATCATCTTAGGTGTTTTTTTTTTAAATCTGTGAATAAGATTGTGCAACTTATTCATTCTTGCCTCATCATAGCTGGGTTCGTAATGTAATACCTAGCCATACAAGTGGAGGATGTAGTTTGAACTCGGTTTCTGCTAGAGACTGTATCCCTTTGGCAAAATAATTGTGAATGCCACAATGATTACCACTTATAGGGAATACGCTCTATGGTGACTTTTACAGGATGGAGTAAAAGAGCTCCTGATGTTACCATTACCAGGAAGAACACATCTCCAGAAGGCTATAAAACCTCACAAGAAAGTATGGTTACACTTAATTGTCCTAACACAATTTATTATGATCATACAGAGATTTCTATCTTTTCAATAGAATAAATAATGGAGTATTAAAAAGTTCTTTTAGCCAAGTAAGATGCACCAGCAGAAGACTGGTTTCAGAGTAGCAGCCATGTTAGTCTGTATTCGCAAAAAGAAAAGGAGTACTTGTGGCATCTTAGAGACTAACAAATTTATTAGAGCATAAGATTTCGTGGATGAAGTGAGCTGTAGCTCACGAAAGCTTATGCTCTAATAAATTTGTTAGTCTCTAAGGTGCCACAAGTACTCCTTTTCTTTTTGCGAATACAGACTAACACGGCTGCTACTCTGAAAAGAATATCTGAGGAACAGTGGGGGGTGGGGTGGGGAGGGGGGGAGAAATAACATGGGGAAATAGTTTTACTTTGTGTAATGACTCATCCACTCCCAGTCTCCACCCAAGCCTAAGTTAATTGTATCCAGTTTGCAAATTAATTCCAATTCAGCAGTCTCTCGTTGGAGTCTGTTTTTGAAGCTTTTTTGTTGAAGGATAGCCACTCTTAGGTCTGTAATCGAGTGACCAGAGAGATTGAAGTGTTCTCCAACTGGTTTTTGAATGCTACAATTCTCGACGTCTGATCCGTGTCCATTCACTCCTCCACGCAGAGACCGTCCAGCCCGGCCAATGCACATGGCAGAGGGGCACCGCCGGCACACGGAAGCAGAAGACTGTTCTGTTGAGGAGTCTCTTTTAGTCTGCTAGCAGACTCCATAGTGTGGCTGAAATGCCTTAAATCTACTTTGCTCCTAGTGACGGGGACTTTATATGACACCCTGTCACAAGGACCCAGAGTAAGCGAAATAATTCTTTTTTTAAAGGAAACATCTACAAATGCGTCTGAGACTTATTGGCTCTTTAACTCAACTCTCAATACATTACTCATGTATTTTGTAAGTTTTACATATTATAAGCACGTTGATCACATGAACACTTAATGAAGCGTCACACATTTAGGGTCATATCCTGGGATTCTGGACTTAATACCTAGCCTGCATAGGAGGGGGAATTCTCCCCTGAGGTTGCGGGAGCTGCTCTGTGGAGATTATTTCTGCTTTATAGCAGCCCCAGCGTACTGCCCCTGCTCTGGCAGTGGGAGAACTAGAGGCTCCACAGAAGCAGAATGCCTCCAGGAGTGCAGGGGGGAGCACAGCCAGTGCTGCACCTTTACAGTGACACAACATGAACTCCCCCTGCAAGGGGCTGGCTCTGGCGGCTAGAGAGGGGGGTGCAAGGTTGTGACCCTGTCTTCAGCCTGCCCTGCTCTCGCATCATTTTGGGAGTTCTATTGGTGGTGCCAAGCACAATAATTCATGTGTGTGCTAGGCCTGGGATTGTACCCAGCCTCTCCACAGAGTGATGAGCACAAGGGCCTCCCCCGCCATCCCTTGTGACCCTGCTAGGCCCAGGCCCAGGCCCAGGCCCCGACCCCGGCCCAATCTCACCCTTAATGTATTTAAATATCTTTTATTAAGCACCCATCTTCAAAAACACTGGGGTCAGATTCCGTGCTGCACCTCCCAGGTGGGGCAGCCCAAGTGTGGCAGGGGATCGGCAAAGGTGACTAAAAGTCACCTCTATGCCCTCCCAATTCTGGGCTGCAGTACAGGCTGCCGTGACACCTAGTGTAACTTAGAACTGCCCTGGTGCTGCTCTGAGTTACAGCAACCCCTTGGTTCTGCCTATGGGTTGCGGTGCAAGTCAGAATAGCTGTAGTGGCATGCGCTGTGGCCCTGCGCCTTCCTACTCCCAGCATCTCCCCATTAGGTTTGTGGGAGGACCAGCACATGGACCTTCATGGATGCCGTCCCTACACTGGGGGATTCTCCTCTGGCTGTGTTGGAAGTTTGCCACCCCTCTACGCTACCAAAGGGGACGGTGGATCCTTCCCTTGGTTTCTGTACAACAAGTAACAACATTACTGACCAAAACCTGAGACCTGAAGCCCAGCAAGAAACTGTCAAGAGAAAGGAAGGGGTAAATCATGCTCATGTTGTTGGATTTGCAAGTGGAATATTTATCATAAATAAGCATTCACTCTCCTCCCCCCCCCCTTCTTTTTTTAATTGATACCACTCTGCTGAGCAGCAGCTAGGGCCAGGGATGGGAAGAGAGTATTTAACTGTGCAAAGTAAAAAACATACAGACAAAAAATTGTTCTCCTGACCCATATACAGTGAGCTTATGTTTGCAGCTGTATTTTATTTTCTACCCTATTTAGGTGGCTTGGAGATGCCCTCTCTTTCCTGTGTTCTTAAGATAGTGGTATTTAAGCACCAAATAATATCCCTAAGAACTCCCCCTTTTTTAACAAAACCAAGGACTTTGCATTAAGAATGAGTCTGACCACAGGCTAATGTAATGTACCTGAGCAACCACCATAGCCCCCCTTAACTTTCTGTCACATACCCCTTTCTGCTACTGTAAATCAATAACACCTCTTTTTTGTATCAAACATGGCAGAAATATCTCTTAAACTAATATAATTTCAAAAAAGGATTACTGAAAAATCTCACGAAATAAGTTAATTCTTGCATTTCAAACAGTCAGGCCAGTTAAAATTGACATCAAGCATTGTGTATGTTCCTTGGAGAGGGTCTTTAGTACTGTGTATCTCATGGGTGTCATTGGATGTAATTGTTGCCATGCTAAATATTCATGTATGAATAGTCTGGAATAAATTCTCTTGTAAATTGACAGAGGGCAAGTTAGAACTGTCCTTGAGTCTCTCATCTGCATCCTCATTTTTGAAAAACTGTCGTGTGTGTGTGTGCATGAGTGTGTGTGAACAAAATGTACTTGATTAATTTAAATAGAGAAGGCTCTTCTCTCTTTGGAATGGCTGGGGTGCTTGGTTTCGGCACTTTTAACACTGGTCACTTACACTGAGTCAGTTGCAGGTCATGAAGAATAGTTTAATACAATTTATTTTTAATAGAACTTTTATGATAGCACCTATGGCCTCAGTTGAGATCAGGGCCACATTGTGCTAGGCATACTATACACACATGTAAGTAAGAGACAGTCTCTGCCATGAAGAACTCACAATCTAAATAGGCAAGACAGACAAAGGGAAGCAGAAAGGAAGTAGTATTATCATTCTCATTTTAGAGATGAGAGAGAGAGGTAAAGAGAGATGAAGCAACTTGCTTGGGGTCACATGGGGGTCTGTAGGAGAATCATGAAGTGAACCCAGATCTCCTGTCCAGCATCTTAACAACAAAACCAGCCTTTCCTCTTTTCAGTTCAGTAATACTCTACTCACATGACAAGCTACGGAAGTATTGCCAGACTGTAAATGAAGGACAGATCTCCTGGCTATCTGTCCTAAAATATGAACTGTCCAGCTCAGTGGGTCTGAGGTTTGATTCTCTCAGCCCATTTGTCTTTTCCTGATTTGGTGCCAGGTTGCAACACAGCATGACACTTTCCTTGCCATGTCTTTTCTTTCTTACAAAATTCTGCTCAGGTTTTTTTCCCCTTATCACTTTTTGATGAAAAATCTTTCATTACTTCTAATAATTAGTGTAAATATCTTTCTCACACTCCCCTGTGTTTTGGACCCTAGAGTAGAATCTGCCTCTCCCTTTCAATCTTTCCTCTATCACACTGGCTGCTTGCAGTTGTTTTCTTAGCTTGAATGGTGCTTTGTGTGTCCTGGTTCCCACCTCTAATTTATGGTCAGGTATTCTGTGTTTGGTCAGAGTCTGTCTTAGCTTTGCACATGTCACTGGGGTGAGGTAGTCTGCAGTCGTGTGGTTCTGTGCAGGGATCTGTAACAATTTAACTTATTGTTTTGATCTTCCAAACGATTCATATTTGGGTATTTTAGGTGTTGCTTTGGTGTTTTCAGCATCCTTCAGTTTGGGTCAGGTTGTCTGGCAGGGGCAGTTCTACGGGGCACCTCACGGTCAGCCTTTGTTGACTGGGCCTCCTTTGCCACTAATGTAAATTCAGTGACCCGACTGTCAGCTGTTTCTTACCCTGTCCTCTCCCTTTCTGCCCACAGAGGGTAAATCTACACTGCAACATAAGCCTGTACTTCAGCCCATGCTACACTCCAGTTGTGCTAACCCAGGGTTTAGACCAAGGGACCCTTCTGGGCTGGAGAGTCCAAGCTTGGGTTAAGCCAGGACCCAGGATTGAGCGCTATTGCTTGGCACTGTACACGTAGCCCCGCTTGACTCAGGTCCTAGGAGTCAGCCAGAAGTATCTCACAATTCCACAGGACCATTTCTTTAGTCCTGTCTATCCCAACAATCTGCACTTCACTCTATTGAAAATGGAAGCCATCCCCCTCGCCCCCTTTGCAGACAGCAGCAGCTCAGGTCAATGTTAAGTCATTCTCTTCTGATAGTGCAAGCCCACTATTAGAGAGCTGCCTGGGATTGCAATGGAGAGCGAAATAATCAAGATGTTTGCAAAGCGAGCTGCTTCCTGGCAATATGCATTGGTCAGAGGGGCAAATGCATCTCCCACCAAAATTTCCACATGTAAAAAGGCTCCTGATTTGCAGGTTGACTCACTGCTGACTTTTGTTTCAGTGCTGAGGCAGCACTTCTCATGACGGTGCCTCCTGTCTGTCATTCAGCAGAAGCCACCGTGAGTGCAATGACAAACGACAGACAGGCTGGAAGTCTGAGATGAAATAAATACCCTTTATCATGTTACTCGTGTTCATGGGGCCTGTGAAATCAAGGGGACATTCATGCTTACCACATACTTATCTCTGAAAACCCCCCACTTGGTCTTACTAATTGTTTTCTAAAATGATATCCTGGTGTTGCAGAAAAGAGAGCTATTTGCAATGTCAAAACACAACCAATCTATGGGATTCTGACTTTAGGCAGTCTTGATCAAGGGGTGGAGCATAGGTTGAAACCTTCCAGAATGAGCCCCATGAGGCTTTTTGACTCAGTCGTCCCTCTGAGTCACAATCTCTCTCCTGCTTCCTGCTTGCTCCTAGGGGTAGTAATTTACTCTTGGCCTATACCACAGTAAATTACTACCCCTCCACACCACTAAGATTTAGCTACTCTGGTCAGTGAGGAGGGTGGTGGAAGAGGTTGGAGCCAATTCAACCCATTCCCTGCCCACTCCCTGACCACCTGCTCCAGGGAGGGTGTGAATGGGTGAGTAGACCCCCACCCCCATGATGGTTACTGAGGCTCTTGTTCCTTCATATTTTCTTGAAGGTTTATGAATGACAAGGAAACAAAGAGATTCAAACTTCTCCCTCCGGGCCAATAGGGGAAGAACAAAATGGCACTACATCGGTCAAACGGTTGGTGGAACTGTCCCCTTGGGGTCAAGAATAGCTGGCTGGACCCAGGCAGGAGAAAGGATGGGGATGGAGAAGAAGAGAGATGACTGTGGATGAGTGCTTCACCTAAGCATGCATTTAGCCATGTAAACAATCTCAATTCGTGAGGTGAGGTGGTAAGATATATTTTTTTAATTATTGAGCTGTGTACACATTATAAAACCATTACAGAACCAAAGTATATAAAATTCCAAATTACAAATACCAGCTTGTACAAAGGGGTAATAAAATAAATAATACATTAACTAGCTACAGCACTCTGTATTCATAGGCAGTAATGGAACCATATACATCAAAGGCCATAAAAATGCATACATTAAACAGGGCACACAGTGGTAGCTGAGGTTTATCTTGATCCTTTCTGCTTTCATGAAGGTCTATTAGCACTGGGGGATGGGAGCTATATTTGCCACTTAAGCCATTATTGATCCACTGAGAGAATTGCAAACCTCATAGACCAGGCCGGCAGGAAAAAGGGTGAGAACTTAGCTTGACACAGCACATTAACATTGTAAACAAAGTAAGCTTTGAAGGTTATTATGCATGACCGCTGTGTCCTGTATTTCAGGACGTGCCTATGAGATGGAACACTAACATGGAGGAGTATCTGTCTTTGAGCAGAAGCAGAGGGATGTTTAAGCATGTAATCTTCATGGAGAAGAGTTCTTGAGTCAAATTCATCTCCCAAGTTCAGCAGGGTTACTGCAGGGATGAATCTGGCTACCTGTGTCTCAGAAAAGAACAGTCTCATGGGACAGATTCTCTGCTCTGCCTCACAGCACATGCAACAACAGGCGAGAGGGCAAATATGACTTTATTCTGCCTTTACATTCTGCAAGTACTGGCCTGGCTAGATTTAAACTGGTCTTTTCAGGTTTTCCCATGCCTACTTGATATGTTTAGATGTCTTGTTGAATTGTATAGGATTGCCCCAGATTCTCTATGCTACAGAACAATGCCTAAGTAAAAAGGCATATAGTACTGACACACTGTCACTAAGCAGGCGGACAGCATTCTTAGCCCAGTCAAGTAATAGCCAGCTTCACTCTAGGCTATAAAATGTCTTTTCTTCCCACTCTTGTTCTACTTACCGTAACCCTCCCTAGATTTGCAAATCTGTGCAGCATACTGCTGTGGCTACAAGAGGTGGTACTGTACATATAACGGGTCCAATCCAAAAAACCTTTAGGTCCATGAGTAATCAGTGGGATTATTCACAGGAGTAGGGACTACATACCAAAGGGTTTTCAGGAATAGAGCAATCATTGGTAAAAAACGTCAGGATCCTCTAGGAAGAAAGATTATATAGCCAGATTGTTTAAAAATACCATTACAACAATATTAGATTTGATAAAACCTAAACTCTGTCCCTTAAAGACTTGACAGAGTCTTGTCAGTGGAATATTTTCAATTTGACACCAATAGCACACCCAGAACTGGTTTTTGCTATGCCTAGGAGCAGTTCAAGAGGAGGGTTATTTTGCCTATTTTGACACAAGCCAGGTAAACTTCATTAGATGGCATTATTCAACTTCTACCATCAGGAAGGGTTGTCTATGGCCCACTGCAAAATGATTTTTTAAAATTGTCAGCTGTCTTTCAAAATAAATAAATGAAAGGAGAAGAACATCATAAAAAGGGGAAAAATAATCGAGAGTCTTAGATTTTCCCCTATTAAAGCATTTTGCAGTCACAGGTCCTATATACGATAGCCAAGATGCTCATTTGATGTAAATCAACAAAGTTGTTGGAACGATGCTGATTTTCACCATCCCAGGTTCTTGTCCTCTGGTTAATTAATATACAAGAAGGCTTACATGATCCTTGTCTCTGTTTTCCTGGATTTATTCAAGCTGTATATCTGAATCATGTTACTCAGTAAATGAAACCATCCCTCCTCTTTCTTGCTCTCTCTGTCTTTGGGCCAGATTCTGATCTCAGGCACACAGGTGGAGATCTGGAGTAATTCCACTGGACTAACACTGTCTTCAGTGGAATTAGTCTCAATTTACAGTGCTGTAACTGAGATCAGAATCTCTTGTCTTCCGGCCTCTCTCACTCACACACATGCTGGCACATGAAAATTTATTGTATTTAATTGTTAACTTAATAAAAGGAGTATTTGAATGCCAATTTCTTTTGACATTTATTTATTGGGTAGGTGCAGCAGTATCTACAAGTGCACAGGATATAATACCCATCCTTAAGTCCTATACAATTCAGCTAATCAGAAGGATTTGGAAAGTGTTTTACCCTTGACAGTGACCTGTATTACAATTAAAGCTCATGATGTAGGTTTCTTATTTGCCCAAGGAGACAACAAGATTTGCTATGTAATTTGAGAAGCACTTACAATACTGCTACTCATGTTGTAAGCTGATTATTAAGTTCAGCACAATTGCTTCCATAAGAAAATCAGAATTCACAGTCAAATAAAGTGTACAACCCTGATGTGTAGATGCTTCTTACTGCTACCGTATATAAATCAGATTCTGCTTAGCAACTGCTGCATATCATGTTTATTAAACACCTTCTGGTTATAACAGCAGAGGGTACTAAAAATCCTTCATGAAAATCTCACAAAAATCTTTTCACATCTCATTTTTAAGGTCTAATTTTAGTGAAAAGACTCCGTCTGCGGAAGAGGTACTTTGGGTGCCCAGAACATGTGCTTCTTCTGCATAAGTCACATGGAAAAGTTTTCTCGGTTTACAACCCAAACAAAATGTTTTGGGCTATTATTGCCTTAGTCCTCGGCTCAACATAGCAGGAGGAGAATTAAGCTTATTTCCTTAGATACTGTTGAGATGGGGTAATGCTATTAATGAGTCTGGAGAGTAATTTAAATAACTTTTTTATTAAGAGGTAAATTCACCTTCATGAACATGCTAGAATAAGCAACATTTCATCAGGGGACATTTTTATCAGCTGATCAGTGATTCTCAGTGCAGGACACTGTTACTGAGAAACTCCTCAGACTTGATCAACCATTTCATGGGTGATACATATATCCTACATACACAAGATGAGCCTTTTAAAATGGATTCAGATAGTGCTGAGATCTAGTAGGTTAAAAACTGTCAGATGACTGTGCTGACATGTGGAACTAATTTTAAAATGTCAGACCTCATGAATAATTCATTCACATGCTAGAAAAATAAAATAGCAATAGAAATCATCAGCTGCTTGATCCCTTCCTCTTCTACCTGTTTTCCTTATGTGCTCTTCCTTGACTGAGTTGCTTCTCTCCTGTTTCATGCTGCTGAGTCTCTGACCTTCATTTCTGTTCTTCTCCTCAAGGATTCAGAAACAAAACCACAATGCTCTTAGTACTGAATCTCTCAGCAACTTTTGACACAGTCGATCGCAATGTGCTGTTGACCTGATTATGACCTCGTTGTAGTGGATGGTGCAACCATGTGATGGCTTGTGGATGGCATGTGGATTCCTGCAGGGATGAGTACTGTCCCCACGCTGCTTCCATGTCCCTAGGAGTCCTCTTGGAGAGGCAGGGAAATATTATAGGCTCCACTGCCAAAAATACACTGAACACACCCAGCTCGATTGTTTCAGTAAGACACTCACCCCATCGCAAAGATGTCACAATGTTGACAAGAGATCAGCACCAGGATGAAGAATTGCTGACTCAAACTGAACTGGAGCAAGGCCAAAGTGATGCTGATGGGAAGGGAAAAATGCTTTGAGGAGCCCGTTCAGACTCTGACATCACCATGTGTCAAAGTAAGAAGCCTTGAGGTCCTATGCTCATCGCTAAGAATACAATCTGCTCACACAGGTCATGGATTCTGTAACTTTAATAGATGTCTGTGACTTTTTCAGCTACAGCGCGTGGCAGGGTATGGGCTTGGGCTTCATCCCCCTACGGTGGGGCTCCAACTTTGGCTTCAGCCCTGCTGTGACCACACCCTGATTTTATACATTTTTACCATGAGAGTTCCATGAATTTTGCCTAATTTTACCATGACAAAATCATATCCATACTCATCACTAATCATGAATAAGGCTGTGAGTCTGTCACGGCGGTCACGGAATCGTGACCTCCGTGACTTTTGCAGCAGCTGATGCTGGCTCAGGGGCTGCCCGAGCCAGGCAATCCCTGTTCCAGCAGCAGCAGTTTGGATGTGTGGGAGGGGGCTCAGGGCTAGGGGTTGGGGAGTGTGGGGCGGGGGAGCACTTACCTCAGGGTGGGGGGCTCCCCGACTCCCACTGTCATGGCCCCTCTGCAGCTCCTACATGGTGGAAGGGTTGGGGGGGGGGGCTCCACGCTGCCTGCGCCCACAGGCCCTGCCTCTGCAGCTCCCATAGGCTGTGGTTCCTGGCCAATGGGAGCAGCGGAGGCCGGTGCTTGTGGCGGGAGCAGTGGAGCTCTTTCCCTGGCCCCTGTCTCCACCACCTAGGAGCTGCAGAGACACCGAGGTGAGTAGGAAGCCCCTGCCTCTGGCTCTCAGGTCATCTTCTGCACCAAATCCACATTCTGGTCTTGATCTGAAAGTCCCTGAACCTATTTACGTAAAAGACTACCTGTCTGTGCAATGGAGCTGTATTCCTGCCCTGGACAAATCTCGCAAAAGTTAGAGATCAAGTGTTCATGATCAAAGGAAAAAATCCATATCTCTCTGGTAGGTAAAACAATTTACCAGAAGGGATAAGTCTGAGCTCAAGCCTAACCATCTTCAGATTATGTTGCAAACCTACCTTGTAGGTTTGGGAGTCACCAGATGGCACTGTCAGACAGTTTTACATAGTTTGTTTAACTGACTGGATAGGCAGTTAGATTTTGGAATAAATGCTTTGTTAGTTATGGTACAGTTCATTTTAGAAACTGTGCATTATCATTTGTAATGTTTGTTCTCTATGGGTGTTTCTCTGACTGGAATAATTCTTTTCTTGCCTAGATTACCCTGGATATGCATTTACTTCAGTGGCGTTACTCCTGATTTACACAGGTGTACCTGAGGATAGAATCAGGGACACAAAATCCATAAAGCACTTGGTATCCATCTGCATTAAAGGTGCTATATAAATGTCAGTTGTTATTATAAGTAATAACCACATTCAGGCACTTTAGGCATCATGTTGAGAAGTGACACTACTCAGGTGCATTTGAAACACTTGGTAGTGCCTCATACCAGAGTACAAAAGACCACATCCTTAGCTGGTGTAAGCTAGCAAGCACCATTATCTGCAATAGAGCTACACCAGTTTACACCAGCTGAGGATCTGGCCAAAAAGTTGAGGTTTCTCGCAGGCTGTAACTCAGCATCAACTCTGCCTGTTGTACCTCCTTGCTTTAATTACAGAATTGGAGATGGTTGTCTATCTTTGGAGTGTTGTTGGGAATGATATAGGGACAACAGTTTGAGAATTCAAATTATACTACAGATCATGTTCCGCAAGAAGCAAAAATATTTGGATTATTAAACTAAGCAAATCAAGATGGCATCATAGATATCTCATGTGAAAACCTACAGATATATGATTTATACTCCTTTTAAGTGGCTTTATTAACTAAAGTTCTCTAGTATATTTCAGTGCTCACTTAGACTTAAAAAAAAAAGTGTTAAAGACCAGCTTGTTATTAATTGTCCTTATTTATTTGTATTGTTATAGCATCTAGGAGCTCTAGTCATATATTTTTGCATACTTCGGTGCATATTACAAATTTGTTTTCTATTATCATGCATAAAGGATAACTCTAAAAGAATTACAGTTAATCCCTAATTTTCACAAGCATTATGTTATATACAAGGCATTGAAGTATCAGTCATAAAGATATGATTAGAACAAGACTGATATAAAAGGATGATGTACTGTAAGATTTCCTTAAATTGCACTGTATGTAACGTCAATACAGCCTCCATGTACAACATTATGAAAAGTTAATATCTGCTGTATCCAAGTAATTGATGTGTGTCAAACCAATTCTTTTTTTTTTTTTTTTTTAATCAAGGACAATTCATTCCAGCCACCTCAGTTTGACATAAAAATCTTACCTTCGTTATTAGATTGTGACTGCCATATGCTAATTATTTTTGATAGTCCTGATTGTTTCCATATAATTTCAGTGTAATTTAGTTTATCATAAATTTGAGTGAAAAATAATGAAGTTGCTTTACATTTATATTTATATCTATGACCCTACATGGAAAATTGAAACTGGTGGGGTTTTTTTTTTCTCTTGACGATGATGTAAGGAAATGGATATCTACAAATTCAAGAATTGTCCTAATAAATCGGAAGGATCTGATTTTGCACCTGGCACATCTAGAGGGAATAATACTAATTGCTATTATTTCTTCCAGTGTTATGAGTGTTAGAACTAAGGAGTTTTTCTATCATAGTCAAGCAACCAACTGCAGATTAATTTCTAAAACCTTCTAATGTGGCTGGCATATGCTAGAGGAAATTAAATCAAAGCCACTTTACTGAATATAGTTGGTAGGCTTTTTAATCTAGGAAATAAAAGGGATTTAGGTCAGAAGGCTAGACAGAGACAGGTATTTGCCATTGTGCTGCTGATTTTGTTTTCCTGAAAAAAAATTACATTTCCTGTTATTATGTAGTTCCCAACTCTTGCTTTTTCACTCACACATCAGTCTCTTTTTGATACTGATGCAGAATTAAAGAATATATATTGATACACAATTAAGGAAACTTCTTGTCCAGTTTGGTTGTCACACTAAAGATCCTACAATATTTATGTTACATATTTCAGTTT